>NC_082708.1:75243014-75868014 GCF_030144855.1 Hypanus sabinus
CCTGCATATACCCAGCTAACTGAGGCCTGCTGATATCCAGCTGAGAACTGATGCCTGCAGATATCCAGCTAACTGAAGCCTTCAGATATCCAGCTGAGAAATGAAGCCTGCAGATCTCCAGCTAACTGAAGCCTGCAGATATCCAGCTGAGAAATGAAGCCTGCAGATATCCAGCTGAGAAATGAAGCCTACAGATATCCAGCAGAGAAATGAAGCATGCAGATATCCAGCTGAGAAATGAAGCCTGCAGATATCCAGCTGAGAAATGAGGCCTGCAGATATCCAGCTGAGAAATGAAGCCTGCAGATATCCAGCTAACTGAAGCCAGCAGATATCCAGCTGAGAACTGAAACCTGCAGATATCCAGCTGAGAACTGAAGCCTGCAGATATCCAGCTAACTGAAGCCTTCAGATATCCAGCTGAGAAATGAAGCCTACAGATATCCAGCTGAGAAATGAAGCCTGCAGATATCCAGCTGAGAAATGAGGCCTGCAGATGTCCAGCTGAGAAATGAAGCCTGCAGATATCCAGCTAACTGAAGCCTGCAGATATCCAGCTGAGAACTGAAGCCTGCAGATATGCAGCTGAAAAATGAAGCCTGCGGATATCCAGCTAACTGAAGCCTGCAGATATCCAGCTAACTGAAGCCTGCTGATATCCAGCTGAGAAATGAAGCCTGCAGATATCCAGCTGAGAAATGAAGCCTGCAGATATCCAGCTGAGAAATGAGGCCTGCAGATATCCAGCTGAGAAATGAAGCCTGCAGATATCCAGCTGAGAAATGAAGCCTGCAGATATCCAGCTGAGAAATGAGGCCTGCAGATATCCAGCTGAGAAATGAAGCCTGCAGATATCCAGCTAATTGAAGCCTTCAGATATCCAGCTGAGAATTGAAGCCTGCAGATATCTAGCTGAGAAATGAAGCCTGCAGATATCCAGCTGAGAAATGAAGCCTGCAGATATCCAGCTGAGAAATGAAGCCTGCAGATATCCAGCTGAGAAATGAAGCCTGCAGGTATCCAGCTGAGAAATGAAGCCTGCAGATATCCACTTGAGAACTGAAGCCTGCAGATATCCAGCTGAGAACTGGACTGCAGATATCCAGCTGAGAAATGAAGCCTGCAGATATCCAGCTGAGAAATGAAGCCTGCTGATATCCAGCTGAGAAATGAAGCCTGCAGATATCCAGCTGAGAAATGAAGCCTGCAGATATCAAGCTGAGAACTGAAGCCTGCAGATATCCAGCTGACAACTGAAGCCTGCAGATATGCAGCTGAAAAATGAAGCCTGCGGATATCCAGCTAACTGAAGCCTGCAGATATTCAACTGAGAACTGAAGCCTGCAGATATCCAGCTAACTGAAGCCTGCAGATATCCAGCTGAGCAATGAAGCCTGCAGATATCCAGCTGAGAAATGAAGCCTGCAGATATCCAGCTAACTGAAGCCTGCAGATATCCAGCTGAGAAATGAAGCCTGCATATATCCAGCTAACTGAAGCCTGCAGATACCCAGCAGAGAACAGAAGACTGCAGATATCCAGCTGAGAAATGAAGCCTGCAGATATCCAGCTGAGAAATGAAGCCTGCATATACCCAGCTAACTGAGGCCTGCTGATATCCAGCTGAGAACTGATGCCTGCAGATATCCAGCTAACTGAAGCCTTCAGATATCCAGCTGAGAAATGAAGCCTGCAGATCTCCAGCTAACTGAAGCCTGCAGATATCCAGCTGAGAAATGAAGCCTGCAGATATCCAGCTGAGAACTGAAGCCTGCAGATATCCAGCTGAGAAATGAAGCCTATAGATATCCAGCAGAGAAATGAAGCCTGCAGATATCCAGCTGAGAAATGAAGCCTGCAGATATCCAGCTGAGAAAAGAGGCCTGCAGATATCCAGCTGAGAAATGAAGCCTGCAGATATCCAGCTGAGAAATGAAGCCTGCAGATATCCAGCTGAGAAAAGAGGCCTGCAGATATCCAGCTGAGAAATGAAGCCTTCAGATATCCAGCTGAGAATTGAAGCCTGCAGATATCTAGCTGAGAAGTGAAGCCTGCAGATATCCAGCTGAGAAATGAAGCCTGCAGATATCCAGCTGAGAAATGAAGCCTGCAGATATCCAGCTGAGAAATGAAGCCTGCAGGTATCCAGCTGAGAAATGAAGCCTGCAGATATCCACTTGAGAACTGAAGCCTGCAGATATCCAGCTGAGAACTGGACTGCAGATATCCAGCTGAGAAATGAAGCCTGCAGATATCCAGCTGAGAAATGAAGCCTGCTGATATCCAGCTGAGAAATGAGGCCTGCAGATATCCAGCTGAGAAATGAAGCCTGCAGATATCCAGCTGAGAACTGAAGCTTGCAGATATCCAGCTGACAACTGAAGCCTGCAGATATGCAGCTGAAAAATGAAGCCTGCGGATATCCAGCTAACTGAAGCCTGCAGATATTCAACTGAGAACTGAAGCCTGCAGATATCCAGCTAACTGAAGCCTGCAGATATCCAGCTGAGCAATGAAGCCTGCAGATATCCAGCTGAGAAATGAAGTCTGCAGATATCCAGCTAACTGAAGCCTGCAGATATCCAGCTGAGAAATGAAGCCTGCATATATCCAGCTAACTGAAGCCTGCAGATACCCAGCAGAGAACAGAAGACTGCAGATATCCAGCTGAGAAATGAAGCCTGCAGATATCCAGCTGAGAAATGAAGCCTGCATATACCCAGCTAACTGAGGCCTGCTGATATCCAGCTGAGAACTGATGCCTGCAGATATCCAGCTAACTGAAGCCTTCAGATATCCAGCTGAGAAATGAAGCCTGCAGATCTCCAGCTAACTGAAGCCTGCAGATATCCAGCTGAGCAATGAAGCCTGCAGATATCCAGCTGAGAAATGAAGTCTGCAGATATCCAGCTAACTGAAGCCTGCAGATATCCAGCTGAGAAATGAAGCCTGCATATATCCAGCTAACTGAAGCCTGCAGATACCCAGCAGAGAACAGAAGACTGCAGATATCCAGCTGAGAAATGAAGCCTGCAGATATCCAGCTGAGAAATGAAGCCTGCATATACCCAGCTAACTGAGGCCTGCTGATATCCAGCTGAGAACTGATGCCTGCAGATATCCAGCTAACTGAAGCCTTCAGATATCCAGCTGAGAACTGAAGACTGCAGATATCCAGCTGAGAAATGAAGCCTGCAGATATCCAGCTGAGAACTGAAGCCTGCAGATATCCAGCTGAGAAATGAAGCCTATAGATATCCAGCAGAGAAATGAAGCCTGCAGATATCCAGCTGAGAAATGAAGCCTGCAGATATCCAGCTGAGAAAAGAGGCCTGCAGATATCCAGCTGAGAAATGAAGCCTGCAGATATCCAGCTAACTGAAGCCTGCAGATATCCAGCTGAGAAATGAAGCCTGCAGATATCCAGCTGAGAACTGAACCCTGCATATATCCAGCTGAGAAATGAAGCCTGCAGATATCCAGCTAACTGAAGCCTGCAGATATCCAGCTAACTGAAGCCTGCAGATATCCAGCTGACAAATAAAGCCTGCAGATATCCAGCTAAGAACAAAAGCCTGCAGATATCCAGCTGACTGAAGCCTGCAGATATGCAGCTGAAAAATGAAGCCTGCGGATATCCAGATAACTGAAGCCTGCAGATATCCAGGTGAGAACTGAAGCCTGCAGATATCCAGCTAACTGAAGCCTGCAGATATCCAGCTGAGCAATGAAGCCTGCAGATATCCAGCTGAGAAATGAAGCCTGCAGATATCCAGGTAACTGAAGACTGCAGATATCCAGCTGAGAAATGAAGCCTGCAGATATCCAGCTGAGAACTGAAGCCTGCAGATATCCAGCTGAGAAATGAAGCCTGCAGATATCCAGCTGAGAAATGAAGCCTGCAGTTATCCAGCTAACTGAAGCCTGCAGATATCCAGCTGAGAAATGAAGCCTGCAGATATCCAGCTAACTGAAGCCTGCAGATATCCAGCTGAGAAATGAAGCCTGCAGATATCCAGTTGAGAACTGAAGCCTGCAGATATCCAGCTGAGAAATGAAGCCTGCAGATATCCAGCTGAGAACTGAAGCCTGCAGATATCCAGCTGAGAAAAGAAGCCTGCAGATATCCAGCTAACAGAAGCCTGCAGATATCCAGCTGAGAAATGAAGCCTGCAGATATCCAGCTGAGAACTGAAGCCTGCAGTTATCCAGCTCAGAACTGAAGCCTGCAGATGTCCAGCTAACTGAAGCCTGCAGATATCCAGCTGAGAAATGAAGCCTGCAGATATCCAGCTGAGAACTGATGCCTGCAGATATCCAGCTAACTGAAGCCTGCAGATATCCAGCTGAGAAATGAAGCCTGCAGATATCCAGCTAACTGAAGCCTGCAGATATCCAGCTGAGAAATGAAGCCTGCAGATATCCAGTTGAGAACTGAAGCCTGCAGATATCCAGCTAACTGAAGCCTGCAGATATCCAGCTGAGAAATGAAGCCTGCAGATATCCAGCTGAGAACTGAAGCCTGCAGATATCCAGCTGAGAAAAGAAGCCTGCAGATATCCAGCTAACAGAAGCCTGCAGATATCCAGCTGAGAAATGAAGCCTGCAGATATCCAGCTGAGAACTGAAGCCTGCAGATATCCAGCTGAGAAATGAAGCCTACAGATATCCAGCAGAGAAATGAAGCCTGCAGATATCCAGCTGAGAAATGAAGCCTGCAGATATCCAGCTGAGAAATGAGGCCTGCAGATATCCAGCTGAGAAATGAAGCCTGCAGATATCCAGCTAACTGAAGCCAGCAGATATCCAGCTGAGAACTGAAACCTGCAGATATCCAGCTGAGAACTGAAGCCTGCAGATATCCAGCTAACTGAAGCCTTCAGATATCCAGCTGAGAAATGAAGCCTACAGATATCCAGCTGAGAAATGAAGCCTGCAGATATCCAGCTGAGAAATGAGGCCTGCAGATGTCCAGCTGAGAAATGAAGCCTGCAGATATCCAGCTAACTGAAGCCTGCAGATATCCAGCTGAGAACTGAACCCTGCATATATCCAGCTGAGAAATGAAGCCTGCAGATATCCAGCTAACTGAAGCCTGCAGATATCCAGCTAACTGAAGCCTGCAGATATCCAGCTGACAAATAAAGCCTGCAGATATCCAGCTAAGAACAAAAGCCTGCAGATATCCAGCTGACTGAAGCCTGCAGATATGCAGCTGAAAAATGAAGCCTGCGGATATCCAGATAACTGAAGCCTGCAGATATCCAGGTGAGAACTGAAGCCTGCAGATATCCAGCTAACTGAAGCCTGCAGATATCCAGCTGAGCAATGAAGCCTGCAGATATCCAGCTGAGAAATGAAGCCTGCAGATATCCAGGTAACTGAAGACTGCAGATATCCAGCTGAGAAATGAAGCCTGCAGATATCCAGCTGAGAACTGAAGCCTGCAGATATCCAGCTGAGAAATGAAGCCTGCAGATATCCAGCTGAGAAATGAAGCCTGCAGATATCCAGCTAACTGAAGCCTGCAGATATCCAGCTGAGAAATGAAGCCTGCAGATATCCAGTTGAGAACTGAAGCCTGCAGATATCCAGCTGAGAAATGAAGCCTGCAGATATCCAGCTGAGAACTGAAGCCTGCAGATATCCAGCTGAGAAAAGAAGCCTGCAGATATCCAGCTGAGAAATGAAGCCTGCAGATAGCCAGCTGAGAACTGAAGCCTGCAGTTATCCAGCTCAGAACTGAAGCCTGCAGATGTCCAGCTAACTGAAGCCTGCAGATATCCAGCTGAGAAATGAAGCCTGCAGATATCCAGCTGAGAACTGATGCCTGCAGATATCCAGCTAACTGAAGCCTGCAGATATCCAGCTGAGAAATGAAGCCTGCAGATATCCAGCTAACTGAAGCCTGCAGATATCCAGCTGAGAAATGAAGCCTGCAGATATCCAGTTGAGAACTGAAGCCTGCAGATATCCAGCTAACTGAAGCCTGCAGATATCCAGCTGAGAAATGAAGCCTGCAGATATCCAGCTGAGAACTGAAGCCTGCAGATATCCAGCTGAGAAAAGAAGCCTGCAGATATCCAGCTAACAGAAGTCTGCAGATATCCAGCTGAGAAATGAAGCCTGCAGATATCCAGCTGAGAACTGAAGCCTGCAGATATCCAGCTGAGAAATGAAGCCTACAGATATCCAGCAGAGAAATGAAGCCTGCAGATATCCAGCTGAGAAATGAAGCCTGCAGATATCCAGCTGAGAAATGAGGCCTGCAGATATCCAGCTGAGAAATGAAGCCTGCAGATATCCAGCTAACTGAAGCCAGCAGATATCCAGCTGAGAACTGAAACCTGCAGATATCCAGCTGAGAACTGAAGCCTGCAGATATCCAGCTAACTGAAGCCTTCAGATATCCAGCTGAGAAATGAAGCCTACAGATATCCAGCTGAGAAATGAAGCCTGCAGATATCCAGCTGAGAAATGAGGCCTGCAGATGTCCAGCTGAGAAATGAAGCCTGCAGATATCCAGCTAACTGAAGCCTGCAGATATCCAGCTGAGAACTGAAGCCTGCAGATATCCAGCTAACTGAAGCCTGCGGATATCCAGCTGAGAACTGAAGCCTGCATATATCCAGCTGAGAAATGAAGCCTGCAGATATCCAACTAACTGAAGCCTTCAGATATCCAGCTGAGAATTGAAGCCTGCAGATATCTAGCTGAGAACTGAAGCCTGCAGATATCCAGCTGAGAAATGAAGCCTGCAGATATCCAGCTGAGAAATGAAGCCTGCAGATATCCAGCTGAGAAATGAAGCCTGCAGGTATCCAGCTGAGAAATGAAGCCTGCAGATATCCACTTGAGAACTGAAGCCTGCAGATATCCAGCTGAGAACTGAAGACTGCAGATATCCAGCTGAGAAATGAAGCCTGCAGATATCCAGCTAACTGAAGCCTGCTGATATCCAGCTGAGAAATGAAGCCTGCAGATATCCAGCTGAGAACTGAAGCCTGCAGATATCCAGCTGAGAAATGAAGCCTGCAGATATCCAGCTGAGAACTGAAGCCTGCAGATATCCAGCTGAGAAATGAAGCCTGCAGATATCCAGCTGAGAACTGAAGCCTGCAGATATCCAGCTAACTGAAGCCTGCGGATATCCAGCTGAGAACTGAAGCCTGCAGATATCCAGCTGAGAAATGAAGCCTGCAGATATCCAGCTAACTGAAGCCTTCAGATATCCAGCTGAGAATTGAAGCCTGCAGATATCTAGCCGAGAACTGAAGCCTGCAGATATCCAGCTGAGAAATGAAGCCTGCAGATATCCAGCTGAGAAATGAAGCCTGCAGATATCCAGCTGAGAAATGAAGCCTGCAGGTATCCAGCTGAGAAATGAAGCCTGCAGATATCCACTTGAGAACTGAAGCCTGCAGATATCCAGCTGAGAACTGAAGACTGCAGATATCCAGCTGAGAAATGAAGCCTGCAGATATCCAGCTAACTGAAGCCTGCTGATATCCAGCTGAGAAATGAAGCCTGCAGATGTCCAGCTGAGAAATGAAGCCTGCAGATATCCAGCTGAGAACTGAAGCCTGCAGATATCCAGCTGACAACTGAAGCCTGCAGATATGCAGCTGAAAAATGAAGCCTGCGGATATCCAGCTAACTGAAGCCTGCAGATATTCAACTGAGAACTGAAGACTGCAGATATCCAGCTAACTGAAGCCTGCAGATATCCAGCTGAGAACTGAAGCCTGCAGATATCCAGCTGAGAAATGAAGCCTACAGATATCCAGCAGAGAAATGAAGCCTGCAGATATCCAGCTGAGAAATGAAGCCTGCAGATATCCAGCTGAGAAATGAGGCCTGCTGATATCCAGCTGAGAAATGAAGCCTGCAGATATCCAGCTAACTGAAGCCTTCAGATATCCAGCTGAGAATTGAAGCCTGCAGATATCTAGCTGAAAAATGAAGCCTGCAGATATCCAGCTGAGAAATGAAGCCTGCAGATATCCAGCTGAGAAATGAAGCCTGCAGATATCCAGCTGAGAACTGAAGACTGCAGATATCCAGCTGAGAAATGAAGCCTGCAGATATCCAGCTAACTGAAGCCTGCAGATATCCAGCTGAGAAATGAAGCCTGCAGATATCCAGCTGAGAAATGAAGCCTGCAGGTATCCAGCTGAGAAATGAAGCCTGCAGATATCCACTTGAGAACTGAAGCCTGCAGATATCCTTCTGAGAACTGAAGACTGCAGATATCCAGCTGAGAAATGAAGCCTGCAGATATCCAGCTAACTGAAGCCTGCTGATATCCAGCTGAGAAATGAAGCCTGCAGATGTCCAGCTGAGAAATGAAGCCTGCAGATATCCAGCTGACTGAAGCCTGCAGATATGCAGCTGACTGAAGCCTGCAGATATGCAGCTGAAAAATGAAGCCTGCGGATATCCAGATAACTGAAGCCTGCAGATATCCAGGTGAGAACTGAAGCCTGCAGATATCCAGCTAACTGAAGCCTGCAGATATCCAGCTGAGCAATGAAGCCTGCAGATATCCAGCTGAGAAATGAAGCCTGCAGATATCCAGGTAACTGAAGCCTGCAGATATCCAGCTGAGAAATGAAGCCTGCAGATATCCAGCTGAGAACTGGAGCCTGCAGATATCCAGCTGAGAAATGAAGCCTGCAGATATCCAGCTGAGAAATGAAGCCTGCAGTTATCCAGCTAACTGAAGCCTGCAGATATCCAGCTGAGAAATGAAGCCTGCAGATATCCAGCTAACTGAAGCCTGCAGATATCCAGCTGAGAAATGAAGCCTGCAGATATCCAGCTGAGAACTGAAGCCTGCAGATATCCAGCTGAGAAAAGAAGCCTGCAGATATCCAGCTAACAGAAGCCTGCAGATATCCAGCTGAGAAATGAAGCCTGCAGATATCCAGCTGAGAACTGAAGCCTGCAGTTATCCAGCTCAGAACTGAAGCCTGCAGATGTCCAGCTAACTGAAGCCTGCAGATATCCAGCTGAGAAATGAAGCCTGCAGATATCCAGCTGAGAACTGATGCCTGCAGATATCCAGCTAACTGAAGCCTGCAGATATCCAGCTGAGAAATGAAGCCTGCAGATATCCAGCTAACTGAAGCCTGCAGATATCCAGCTGAGAAATGAAGCCTGCAGATATCCAGCTAACTGAAGCCTGCAGATATCCAGCTGAGAAATGAAGCCTGCAGATATCCAGTTGAGAACTGAAGCCTGCAGATATCCAGCTAACTGAAGCCTGCAGATATCCAGCTGAGAAATGAAGCCTGCAGATATCCAGCTGAGAACTGAAGCCTGCAGATATCCAGCTGAGAAAAGAAGCCTGCAGATATCCAGCTAACAGAAGCCTGCAGATATCCAGCTGAGAAATGAAGCCTGCAGATATCCAGCTGAGAACTGAAGCCTGCAGATATCCAGCTGAGAAATGAAGCCTACAGATATCCAGCAGAGAAATGAAGCATGCAGATATCCAGCTGAGAAATGAAGCCTGCAGATATCCAGCTGAGAAATGAGGCCTGCAGATATCCAGCTGAGAAATGAAGCCTGCAGATATCCAGCTAACTGAAGCCAGCAGATATCCAGCTGAGAACTGAAACCTGCAGATATCCAGCTGAGAACTGAAGCCTGCAGATATCCAGCTAACTGAAGCCTTCAGATATCCAGCTGAGAAATGAAGCCTACAGATATCCAGCTGAGAAATGAAGCCTGCAGATATCCTGCTGAGAAATGAGGCCTGCAGATGTCCAGCTGAGAAATGAAGCCTGCAGATATCCAGCTAACTGAAGCCTGCAGATATCCAGCTGAGAACTGAAGCCTGCAGATATCCAGCTAACTGAAGCCTGCGGATATCCAGCTGAGAACTGAAGCCTGCAGATATCCAGCTGAGAAATGAAGCCTGCAGATATCCAACTAACTGAAGCCTTCAGATATCCAGCTGAGAATTGAAGCCTGCAGATATCTAGCTGAGAACTGAAGCCTGCAGATATCCAGCTGAGAAATGAAGCCTGCAGATATCCAGCTGAGAAATGAAGCCTGCAGATATCCAGCTGAGAAATGAAGCCTGCAGGTATCCAGCTGAGAAATGAAGCCTGCAGATATCCACTTGAGAACTGATGCCTGCAGATATCCAGCTGAGAACTGAAGACTGCAGATATCCAGCTGAGAAATGAAGCCTGCAGATATCCAGCTAACTGAAGCCTGCTGATATCCAGCTGAGAAATGAAGCCTGCAGATATCCAGCTGAGAACTGAAGCCTGCAGATATCCAGCTGAGAAATGAAGCCTGCAGATATCCAGCTGAGAACTGAAGCCTGCAGATATCCAGCTGAGAAATGAAGCCTGCAGATATCCAGCTGAGAACTGAAGCCTGCAGATATCCAGCTAACTGAAGCCTGCGGATATCCAGCTGAGAACTGAAGCCTGCAGATATCCAGCTGAGAAATGAAGCCTGCAGATATCCAGCTAACTGAAGCCTTCAGATATCCAGCTGAGAATTGAAGCCTGCAGATATCTAGCCGAGAACTGAAGCCTGCAGATATCCAGCTGAGAAATGAAGCCTGCAGATATCCAGCTGAGAAATGAAGCCTGCAGATATCCAGCTGAGAAATGAAGCCTGCAGGTATCCAGCTGAGAAATGAAGCTTGCAGATATCCACTTGAGAACTGAAGCCTGCAGATATCCAGCTGAGAACTGAAGACTGCAGATATCCAGCTGAGAAATGAAGCCTGCAGATATCCAGCTAACTGAAGCCTGCTGATATCCAGCTGAGAAATGAAGCCTGCAGATGTCCAGCTGAGAAATGAAGCCTGCAGATATCCAGCTGAGAACTGAAGCCTGCAGATATCCAGCTGACAACTGAAGCCTGCAGATATGCAGCTGAAAAATGAAGCCTGCGGATATCCAGCTAACTGAAGCCTGCAGATATTCAACTGAGAACTGAAGCCTGCAGATATCCAGCTAACTGAAGCCTGCAGATATCCAGCTGAGAACTGAAGCCTGCAGATATCCAGCTGAGAAATGAAGCCTACAGATATCCAGCAGAGAAATGAAGCCTGCAGATATCCAGCTGAGAAATGAAGCCTGCAGATATCCAGCTGAGAAATGAGGCCTGCAGATATCCAGCTGAGAAATGAAACCTGCAGATATCCAGCTAACTGAAGCCTTCAGATATCCAGCTGAGAATTGAAGCCTGCAGATATCTAGCTGAAAAATGAAGCCTGCAGATATCCAGCTGAGAAATGAAGCCTGCAGATATCCAGCTGAGAAATGAAGCCTGCAGATATCCAGCTGAGAACTGAAGACTGCAGATATCCAGCTGAGAAATGAAGCCTGCAGATATCCAGCTAACTGAAGCCTGCTGATATCCAGCTGAGAAATGAAGCCTGCAGATATCCAGCTGAGAAATGAAGCCGGCAGATATCCAGCTGAGAAATGAAGCCTGCAGATATCCAGCTGACAACTGAAGCCTGCAGATATGCAGATGAAAAATGAAGCCTGCGGATATCCAGCTAACTGAAGCCTGCAGATATCCAACTGAGAACTGAAGCCTGCAGATATCCAGCTAACTGAAGCCTGCAGATATCCAGCTGAGCAATGAAGCCTGCAGATATCCAGCTGAGAAATGAAGCCTGCAGATATCCAGGTAACTGAAGCCTGCAGATATCCAGCTGAGAAATGAAGCCTGCAGATATCCAGCTGAGAACTGAAGCCTGCAGATATCCAGCTGAGAAATGAAGTCTGCAGATATCCAGCTGAGAAATGAAGCCTGCAGTTATCCAGCTAACTGAAGCCTGCAGATATCCAGCTGAGAAATGAAGCCTGCAGATATCCAGCTAACTGAAGCCTGCAGATATCCAGCTGAGAAATGAAGCCTGCAGATATCCAGTTGAGAACTGAAGCCTGCAGATATCCAGCTAACTGAAGCCTGCAGATATCCAGCTGAGAAATGAAGCCTGCAGATATCCAGCTGAGAACTGAAGCCTGCAGATATCCAGCTGAGAAAAGAAGCCTGCAGATATCCAGCTAACAGAAGCCTGCAGATATCCAGCTGAGAAATGAAGCCTGCAGATATCCAGCTGAGAACTGAAGCCTGCAGTTATCCAGCTCAGAACTGAAGCCTGCAGATGTCCAGCTAACTGAAGCCTGCAGATATCCAGCTGAGAAATGAAGCCTGCAGATATCCAGCTGAGAACTGATGCCTGCAGATATCCAGCTAACTGAAGCCTGCAGATATCCAGCTGAGAAATGAAGCCTGCAGATATCCAGCTAACTGAAGCCTGCAGATATCCAGCTGAGAAATGAAGCCTGCAGATATCCAGTTGAGAACTGAAGCCTGCAGATATCCAGCTAACTGAAGCCTGCAGATATCCAGCTGAGAAATGAAGCCTGCAGATATCCAGCTGAGAACTGAAGCCTGCAGATATCCAGCTGAGAAAAGAAGCCTGCAGATATCCAGCTAACAGAAGCCTGCAGATATCCAGCTGAGAAATGAAGCCTGCAGATATCCAGCTGAGAACTGAAGCCTGCAGATATCCAGCTGAGAAATGAAGCCTACAGATATCCAGCAGAGAAATGAAGCATGCAGATATCCAGCTGAGAAATGAAGCCTGCAGATATCCAGCTGAGAAATGAGGCCTGCAGATATCCAGCTGAGAAATGAAGCCTGCAGATATCCAGCTAACTGAAGCCAGCAGATATCCAGCTGAGAACTGAAACCTGCAGATATCCAGCTGAGAACTGAAGCCTGCAGATATCCAGCTAACTGAAGCCTTCAGATATCCAGCTGAGAAATGAAGCCTACAGATATCCAGCTGAGAAATGAAGCCTGCAGATATCCAGCTGAGAAATGAGGCCTGCAGATGTCCAGCTGAGAAATGAAGCCTGCAGATATCCAGCTAACTGAAGCCTGCAGATATGCAGCTGAAAAATGAAGCCTGCGGATATCCAGCTAACTGAAGCCTGCAGATATCCAGCTAACTGAAGCCTGCTGATATCCAGCTGAGAAATGAAGCCTGCAGATATCCAGCTGAGAAATGAAGCCTGCAGATATCCAGCTGAGAAATGAGGCCTGCAGATATCCAGCTGAGAAATGAAGCCTGCAGATATCCAGCTGAGAAATGAAGCCTGCAGATATCCAGCTGAGAAATGAGGCCTGCAGATATCCAGCTGAGAAATGAAGCCTGCAGATATCCAGCTAATTGAAGCCTTCAGATATCCAGCTGAGAATTGAAGCCTGCAGATATCTAGCTGAGAAATGAAGCCTGCAGATATCCAGCTGAGAAATGAAGCCTGCAGATATCCAGCTGAGAAATGAAGCCTGCAGATATCCAGCTGAGAAATGAAGCCTGCAGGTATCCAGCTGAGAAATGAAGCCTGCAGATATCCACTTGAGAACTGAAGCCTGCAGATATCCAGCTGAGAACTGGACTGCAGATATCCAGCTGAGAAATGAAGCCTGCAGATATCCAGCTGAGAAATGAAGCCTGCTGATATCCAGCTGAGAAATGAAGCCTGCAGATATCCAGCTGAGAAATGAAGCCTGCAGATATCCAGCTGAGAACTGAAGCCTGCAGATATCCAGCTGACAACTGAAGCCTGCAGATATGCAGCTGAAAAATGAAGCCTGCGGATATCCAGCTAACTGAAGCCTGCAGATATTCAACTGAGAACTGAAGCCTGCAGATATCCAGCTAACTGAAGCCTGCAGATATCCAGCTGAGCAATGAAGCCTGCAGATATCCAGCTGAGAAATGAAGCCTGCAGATATCCAGCTAACTGAAGCCTGCAGATATCCAGCTGAGAAATGAAGCCTGCATATATCCAGCTAACTGAAGCCTGCAGATACCCAGCAGAGAACAGAAGACTGCAGATATCCAGCTGAGAAATGAAGCCTGCAGATATCCAGCTGAGAAATGAAGCCTGCATATACCCAGCTAACTTAGGCCTGCTGATATCCAGCTGAGAACTGATGCCTGCAGATATCCAGCTAACTGAAGCCTTCAGATATCCAGCTGAGAAATGAAGCCTGCAGATCTCCAGCTAACTGAAGCCTGCAGATATCCAGCTGAGAAATGAAGCCTGCAGATATCCAGCTGAGAACTGAAGCCTGCAGATATCCAGCTGAGAAATGAAGCCTATAGATATCCAGCAGAGAAATGAAGCCTGCAGATATCCAGCTGAGAAATGAAGCCTGCAGATATCCAGCTGAGAAAAGAGGCCTGCAGATATCCAGCTGAGAAATGAAGCCTGCAGATATCCAGGTGAGAAATGAAGCCTGCAGATATCCAGCTGAGAAAAGAGGCCTGCAGATATCCAGCTGAGAAATGAAGCCTTCAGATATCCAGCTGAGAATTGAAGCCTGCAGATATCTAGCTGAGAAGTGAAGCCTGCAGATATCCAGCTGAGAAATGAAGCCTGCAGATATCCAGCTGAGAAATGAAGCCTGCAGATATCCAGCTGAGAAATGAAGCCTGCAGGTATCCAGCTGAGAAATGAAGCCTGCAGATATCCAGTTGAGAACTGAAGCCTGCAGATATCCAGCTAACTGAAGCCTGCAGATATCCAGCTGAGAAATGAAGCCTGCAGATATCCAGCTGAGAACTGAAGCCTGCAGATATCCAGCTGAGAAAAGAAGCCTGCAGATATCCAGCTAACAGAAGCCTGCAGATATCCAGCTGAGAAATGAAGCCTGCAGATATCCAGCTGAGAACTGAAGCCTGCAGTTATCCAGCTCAGAACTGAAGCCTGCAGATGTCCAGCTAACTGAAGCCTGCAGATATCCAGCTGAGAAATGAAGCCTGCAGATATCCAGCTGAGAACTGATGCCTGCAGATATCCAGCTAACTGAAGCCTGCAGATATCCAGCTGAGAAATGAAGCCTGCAGATATCCAGCTAACTGAAGCCTGCAGATATCCAGCTGAGAAATGAAGCCTGCAGATATCCAGTTGAGAACTGAAGCCTGCAGATATCCAGCTAACTGAAGCCTGCAGATATCCAGCTGAGAAATGAAGCCTGCAGATATCCAGCTGAGAACTGAAGCCTGCAGATATCCAGCTGAGAAAAGAAGCCTGCAGATATCCAGCTAACAGAAGCCTGCAGATATCCAGCTGAGAAATGAAGCCTGCAGATATCCAGCTGAGAACTGAAGCCTGCAGATATCCAGCTGAGAAATGAAGCCTACAGATATCCAGCAGAGAAATGAAGCATGCAGATATCCAGCTGAGAAATGAAGCCTGCAGATATCCAGCTGAGAAATGAGGCCTGCAGATATCCAGCTGAGAAATGAAGCCTGCAGATATCCAGCTAACTGAAGCCAGCAGATATCCAGCTGAGAACTGAAACCTGCAGATATCCAGCTGAGAACTGAAGCCTGCAGATATCCAGCTAACTGAAGCCTTCAGATATCCAGCTGAGAAATGAAGCCTGCAGATATCCAGCTAATTGAAGCCTTCAGATATCCAGCTGAGAATTGAAGCCTGCAGATATCTAGCTGAGAAATGAAGCCTGCAGATATCCAGCTGAGAAATGAAGCCTGCAGATATCCAGCTGAGAAATGAAGC
This sequence comes from Hypanus sabinus, assembly GCF_030144855.1. Taxonomy (NCBI): domain Eukaryota; kingdom Metazoa; phylum Chordata; class Chondrichthyes; order Myliobatiformes; family Dasyatidae; genus Hypanus; species Hypanus sabinus. The sequence continues at coordinate 75,258,599 of NC_082708.1, forward strand.
CTGCAGATATCCAGCTGAGAAATGAAGCCTGCAGGTATCCAGCTGAGAAATGAAGCCTGCAGATATCCACTTGAGAACTGAAGCCTGCAGATATCCAGCTGAGAACTGGACTGCAGATATCCAGCTGAGAAATGAAGCCTGCAGATATCCAGCTGAGAAATGAAGCCTGCTGATATCCAGCTGAGAAATGAAGCCTGCAGATATCCAGCTGAGAAATGAAGCCTGCAGATATCCAGCTGAGAACTGAAGCCTGCAGATATCCAGCTGACAACTGAAGCCTGCAGATATGCAACTGAAAAATGAAGCCTGCGGATATCCAGCTAACTGAAGCCTGCAGATATTCAACTGAGAACTGAAGCCTGCAGATATCCAGCTAACTGAAGCCTGCAGATATCCAGCTGAGCAATGAAGCCTGCAGATATCCAGCTGAGAAATGAAGCCTGCAGATATCCAGCTGAGAAATGAAGCCTGCATATATCCAGCTAACTGAAGCCTGCAGATACCCAGCAGAGAACAGAAGACTGCAGATATCCAGCTGAGAAATGAAGCCTGCAGATATCCAGCTGAGAAATGAAGCCTGCATATACCCAGCTAACTGAGGCCTGCTGATATCCAGCTGAGAACTGATGCCTGCAGATATCCAGCTAACTGAAGCCTTCAGATATCCAGCTGAGAAATGAAGCCTGCAGATCTCCAGCTAATTGAAGCCTGCAGATATCCAGCTGAGAAATGAAGCCTGCAGATATCCAGCTGAGAACTGAAGCCTGCAGATATCCAGCTGAGAAATGAAGCCTATAGATATCCAGCAGAGAAATGAAGCCTGCAGATATCCAGCTGAGAAATGAAGCCTGCAGATATCCAGCTGAGAAAAGAGGCCTGCAGATATCCAGCTGAGAAATGAAGCCTGCAGATATCCAGGTGAGAAATGAAGCCTGCAGATATCCAGCTGAGAAAAGAGGCCTGGAGATATCCAGCTGAGAAATGAAGCCTTCAGATATCCAGCTGAGAATTGAAGCCTGCAGATATCTAGCTGAGAAGTGAAGCCTGCAGATATCCAGCTGAGAAATGAAGCCTGCAGATATCCAGCTGAGAAATGAAGCCTGCAGATATCCAGCTGAGAAATGAAGCCTGCAGGTATCCAGCTGAGAAATGAAGCCTGCAGATATCCACTTGAGAACTGAAGCGTGCAGATATCCAGCTGAGAACTGGACTGCAGATATCCAGCTGAGAAATGAAGCCTGCAGATATCCAGCTGAGAAATGAAGCCTGCTGATATCCAGCTGAGAAATGAAGCCTGCAGATATCCAGCTGAGAAATGAAGCCTGCAGATATCCAGCTGAGAACTGAAGCCTGCAGATATCCAGCTGACAACTGAAGCCTGCAGATATGCAGCTGAAAAATGAAGCCTGCGGATATCCAGCTAACTGAAGCCTGCAGATATTCAACTGAGAACTGAAGCCTGCAGATATCCAGCTAACTGAAGCCTGCAGATATCCAGCTGAGCAATGAAGCCTGCAGATATCCAGCTGAGAAATGAAGTCTGCAGATATCCAGCTAACTGAAGCCTGCAGATATCCAGCTGAGAAATGAAGCCTGCATATATCCAGCTAACTGAAGCCTGCAGATACCCAGCAGAGAACAGAAGACTGCAGATATCCAGCTGAGAAATGAAGCCTGCAGATATCCAGCTGAGAAATGAAGCCTGCATATACCCAGCTAACTGAGGCCTGCTGATATCCAGCTGAGAACTGATGCCTGCAGATATCCAGCTAACTGAAGCCTTCAGATATCCAGCTGAGAAATGAAGCCTGCAGATCTCCAGCTAACTGAAGCCTGCAGATATCCAGCTGAGAAATGAAGCCTGCAGATATCCAGCTGAGAACTGAAGCCTGCAGATATCCAGCTGAGAAATGAAGCCTATAGATATCCAGCAGAGAAATGAAGCCTGCAGATATCCTGCTGAGAAATGAAGCCTGCAGATATCCAGCTGAGAAAAGAGGCCTGCAGATATCCAGCTGAGAAATGAAGCCTGCAGATATCCAGCTAACTGAAGCCTGCAGATATCCAGCTGAGAAATGAAGCCTGCAGATATCCAGCTGAGAACTGAACCCTGCATATATCCAGCTGAGAAATGAAGCCTGCAGATATCCAGCTAACTGAAGCCTGCAGATATCCAGCTAACTGAAGCCTGCAGATATCCAGCTGACAAATAAAGCCTGCAGATATCCAGCTAAGAACAAAAGCCTGCAGATATCCAGCTGACTGAAGCCTGCAGATATGCAGCTGAAAAATGAAGCCTGCGGATATCCAGATAACTGAAGCCTGCAGATATCCAGGTGAGAACTGAAGCCTGCAGATATCCAGCTAACTGAAGCCTGCAGATATCCAGCTGAGCAATGAAGCCTGCAGATATCCAGCTGAGAAATGAAGCCTGCAGATATCCAGGTAACTGAAGCCTGCAGATATCCAGCTGAGAAATGAAGCCTGCAGATATCCAGCTGAGAACTGATGCCTACAGATATCCAGCTGAGAAATGAAGCCTGCAGATATCCAGCTGAGAAATGAAGCCTGCAGTTATCCAGCTAACTGAAGCCTGCAGATATCCAGCTGAGAAATGAAGCCTGCAGATATCCAGCTAACTGAAGCCTGCAGATATCCAGCTGAGAAATGAAGCCTGCAGATATCCAGTTGAGAACTGAAGCCTGCAGATATCCAGCTAACTGAAGCCTGCAGATATCCAGCTGAGAAATGAAGCCTGCAGATATCCAGCTGAGAACTGAAGCCTGCAGATATCCAGCTGAGAAAAGAAGCCTGCAGATATCCAGCTAACAGAAGCCTGCAGATATCCAGCTGAGAAATGAAGCCTGCAGATATCCAGCTGAGAACTGAAGCCTGCAGTTATCCAGCTCAGAACTGAAGCCTGCAGATGTCCAGCTAACTGAAGCCTGCAGATATCCAGCTGAGAAATGAAGCCTGCAGATATCCAGCTGAGAACTGATGCCTGCAGATATCCAGCTAACTGAAGCCTGCAGATATCCAGCTGAGAAATGAAGCCTGCAGATATCCAGCTAACTGAAGCCTGCAGATATCCAGCTGAGAAATGAAGCCTGCAGATATCCAGTTGAGAACTGAAGCCTGCAGATATCCAGCTAACTGAAGCCTGCAGATATCCAGCTGAGAAATGAAGCCTGCAGATATCCAGCTGAGAACTGAAGCCTGCAGATATCCAGCTGAGAAAAGAAGCCTGCAGATATCCAGCTAACAGAAGCCTGCAGATATCCAGCTGAGAAATGAAGCCTGCAGATATCCAGCTGAGAACTGAAGCCTGCAGATATCCAGCAGAGAAATGAAGCATGCAGATATCCAGCTGAGAAATGAAGCCTGCAGATATCCAGCTGAGAAATGAGGCCTGCAGATATCCAGCTGAGAAATGAAGCCTGCAGATATCCAGCTAACTGAAGCCAGCAGATATCCAGCTGAGAACTGAAACCTGCAGATATCCAGCTGAGAACTGAAGCCTGCAGATATCCAGCTAACTGAAGCCTTCAGATATCCAGCTGAGAAATGAAGCCTACAGATATCCAGCTGAGAAATGAAGCCTGCAGATATCCAGCTGAGAAATGAGGCCTGCAGATGTCCAGCTGAGAAATGAAGCCTGCAGATATCCAGCTAACTGAAGCCTGCAGATATCCAGCTGAGAACTGAAGCCTGCAGATATCCAGCTAACTGAAGCCTGCGGATATCCAGCTGAGAACTGAAGCCTGCAGATATCCAGCTGAGAAATGAAGCCTGCAGATATCCAACTAACTGAAGCCTTCAGATATCCAGCTGAGAATTGAAGCCTGCAGATATCTAGCTGAGAACTGAAGCCTGCAGATATCCAGCTGAGAAATGAAGCCTGCAGATATCCAGCTGAGAAATGAAGCCTGCAGATATCCAGCTGAGAAATGAAGCCTGCAGGTATCCAGCTGAGAAATGAAGCCTGCAGATATCCACTTGAGAACTGAAGCCTGCAGATATCCAGCTGAGAACTGAAGACTGCAGATATCCAGCTGAGAAATGAAGCCTGCAGATATCCAGCTAACTGAAGCCTGCTGATATCCAGCTGAGAAATGAAGCCTGCAGATATCCAGCTGAGAACTGAAGCCTGCAGATATCCAGCTGAGAAATGAAGCCTGCAGATATCCAGCTGAGAACTGAAGCCTGCAGATATCCAGCTGAGAAATGAAGCCTGCAGATATCCAGCTGAGAACTGAAGCCTGCAGATATCCAGCTAACTGAAGCCTGCGGATATCCAGCTGAGAACTGAAGCCTGCAGATATCCAGCTGAGAAATGAAGCCTGCAGATATCCAGCTAACTGAAGCCTTCAGATATCCAGCTGAGAATTGAAGCCTGCAGATATCTAGCCGAGAACTGAAGCCTGCAGATATCCAGCTGAGAAATGAAGCCTGCAGATATCCAGCTGAGAAATGAAGCCTGCAGATATCCAGCTGAGAAATGAAGCCTGCAGGTATCCAGCTGAGAAATGAAGCCTGCAGATATCCACTTGAGAACTGAAGCCTGCAGATATCCAGCTGAGAACTGAAGACTGCAGATATCCAGCTGAGAAATGAAGCCTGCAGATATCCAGCTAACTGAAGCCTGCTGATATCCAGCTGAGAAATGAAGCCTGCAGATGTCCAGCTGAGAAATGAAGCCTGCAGATATCCAGCTGAGAACTGAAGCCTGCAGATATCCAGCTGACAACTGAAGCCTGCAGATATGCAGCTGAAAAATGAAGCCTGCGGATATCCAGCTAACTGAAGCCTGCAGATATTCAACTGAGAACTGAAGCCTGCAGATATCCAGCTAACTGAAGCCTGCAGATATCCAGCTGAGAACTGAAGCCTGCAGATATCCAGCTGAGAAATGAAGCCTACAGATATCCAGCAGAGAAATGAAGCCTGCAGATATCCAGCTGAGAAATGAAGCCTGCAGATATCCAGCTGAGAAATGAGGCCTGCAGATATCCAGCTGAGAAATGAAGCCTGCAGATATCTAGCTGAAAAATGAAGCCTGCAGATATCCAGCTGAGAAATGAAGCCTGCAGATATCCAGCTGAGAAATGAAGCCTGCAGATATCCAGCTAACTGAAGCCTGCTGATATCCAGCTGAGAAATGAAGCCTGCAGATATCCAGCTGAGAAATGAAGCCTGCAGATATCCAGCTGAGAAATGAAGCCTGCAGATATCCAGCTGAGAAATGAAGCCTGCAGATATCCAGCTGAGAAATGAAGCCTGCAGATATCCAGCTGACAACTGAAGCCTGCAGATATCCAGCTAACTGAAGCCTGCGGATATCCAGCTGAGAACTGAAGCCTGCAGATATCCAGCTGAGAAATGAAGCCTGCAGATATCCAGCTAACTGAAGCCTTCAGATATCCAGCTGAGAATTGAAGCCTGCAGATATCTAGCCGAGAACTGAAGCCTGCAGATATCCAGCTGAGAAATGAAGCCTGCAGATATCCAGCTGAGAAATGAAGCCTGCAGATATCCAGCTGAGAAATGAAGCCTGCAGGTATCCAGCTGAGAAATGAAGCCTGCAGATATCCACTTGAGAACTGAAGCCTGCAGATATCCAGCTGAGAACTGAAGACTGCAGATATCCAGCTGAGAAATGAAGCCTGCAGATATCCAGCTAACTGAAGCCTGCTGATATCCAGCTGAGAAATGAAGCCTGCAGATGTCCAGCTGAGAAATGAAGCCTGCAGATATCCAGCTGAGAACTGAAGCCTGCAGATATCCAGCTGACAACTGAAGACTGCAGATATGCAGCTGAAAAATGAAGCCTGCGGATATCCAGCTAACTGAAGCCTGCAGATATTCAACTGAGAACTGAAGCCTGCAGATATCCAGCTAACTGAAGCCTGCAGATATCCAGCTGAGAACTGAAGCCTGCAGATATCCAGCTGAGAAATGAAGCCTACAGATATCCAGCAGAGAAATGAAGCCTGCAGATATCCAGCTGAGAAATGAAGCCTGCAGATATCCAGCTGAGAAATGAGGCCTGCAGATATCCAGCTGAGAAATGAAGCCTGCAGATATCCAGCTAACTGAAGCCTTCAGATATCCAGCTGAGAATTGAAGCCTGCAGATATCTAGCTGAAAAATGAAGCCTGCAGATATCCAGCTGAGAAATGAAGCCTGCATATATCCAGCTGAGAAATGAAGCCTGCAGATATCCAGCTGAGAACTGAAGACTGCAGATATCCAGCTGAGAAATGAAGCCTGCAGATATCCAGCTAACTGAAGCCTGCTGATATCCAGCTGAGAAATGAAGCCTGCAGATATCCAGCTGAGAAATGAAGCCTGCAGATATCCAGCTGAGAAATGAAGCCTGCAGATATCCAGCTGACAACTGAAGCCTGCAGATATGCAGATGAAAAATGAAGCCTGCGGATATCCAGCTAACTGAAGCCTGCAGATATCCAACTGAGAACTGAAGCCTGCAGATATCCAGCTAACTGAAGCCTGCAGATATCCAGCTGAGCAATGAAGCCTGCAGATATCCAGCTGAGAAATGAAGCCTGCAGATATCCAGCTAACTGAAGCCTGCAGATATCCAGCTGAGAAATGAAGCCTGCATATATCCAGCTAACTGAAGCCTGCAGATACCCAGCAGAAAACAGAAGATTGCAGATATCCATCTGAGAAATGAAGCCTGCAGATATCCAGCTGAGAAATGAAGCATGCATATACCCAGCTAACTGAGGCCTGCTGATATCCAGCTGAGAACTGATGCCTGCAGATATCCAGCTAACTGAAGCCTTCAGATATCCAGCTGAGAAATGAAGCCTGCAGATTCCAGCTAACTGAAGCCTGCAGATATCCAGCTGAGAAATGAAGCCTGCAGATATCCAGCTGAGAACTGAAGCCTGCAGATATCCAGCTGAGAAATGAAGCCTATAGATATCCAGCAGAGAAATGAAGCCTGCAGATATCCAGCTGAGAAATGAAGCCTGCAGATATCCAGCTGAGAAAAGAGGCCTGCAGATATCCAGCTGAGAAATGAAGCCTGCAGATATCCAGCTAACTGAAGCCTGCAGAAATCCAGCTGAGAACTGAAACCTGCAGATATCCAGCTGAGAACTGAAGCCTGCAGATATCCAGCTATCTGAAGCCTGCGGATATTCAGCTGAGAACTGAAGCCTGCAGATATCCAGCTGAGAACTGAAGTCTGCAGATATCCAGCTGAGAAATGAAGCCTGCAGATATCCACTTGAGAACTGAAGCCTGCAGATATCCAGCTGAGAACTGAAGACTGCAGATATCCAGCTGAGAAATGAAGCCTGCAGATATCCAGCTAACTGAAGCCTGCTGATATCCAGCTGAGAAATGAAGCCTGCAGATATCCAGCTGAGAACTGAAGCCTGCAGATATCCAGCTGAGAAATGAAGCCTGCAGATATCCAGCTGAGAACTGAAGCCTGCAGATATCCAGCTGAGAAATGAAGCCTGCAGATATCCAGCTGAGAACTGAAGCCTACTGATATCCAGCTAACTGAAGCCTGCGGATATCCAGCTGAGAACTGAAGCCTGCAGATATCCAGCTGAGAAATGAAGCCTGCAGATATCCAGCTAACTGAAGCCTTCGGATATCCAGCTGAGAATTGAAGCCTGCAGATATCTAGCCGAGAACTGCCTGCAGATATCCAGCTGAGAACTGAAGCCTGCAGATATCCAGCTGAGAAATGAAGCCTGCAGATATCCAGCTGAGAAATGAAGCCTGCAGGTATCCAGCTGAGAAATGAAGCCTGCAGATATCCACTTGAGAACTGAAGCCTGCAGATATCCAGCTAACTGAAGCCTGCAGAAATCCAGCTGAGAACTGAAACCTGCAGATATCCAGCTGAGAACTGAAGCCTGCAGATATCCAGCTATCTGAAGCCTGCGGATATTCAGCTGAGAACTGAAGCCTGCAGATATCCAGCTGAGAACTGAAGTCTGCAGATATCCAGCTGAGAAATGAAGCCTGCAGATATCCAGCTAACTGAAGCCTGCTGATATCCAGCTAAAAAATGAAGCCTGCAGATATCCAGCTGAGAACTGAAGCCTGCAGATATCCAGCTGAGAAATGAAGCCTGCATATACCCAGCTAACTGAGGCCTGCTGATATCCAGCTGAGAACTGATGCCTGCAGATATCCAGCTAACTGAAGCCTTCAGATATCCAGCTGAGAAATGAAGCCTGCAGATTCCAGCTAACTGAAGCCTGCAGATATCCAGCTGAGAAATGAAGCCTGCAGATATCCAGCTGAGAACTGAAGCCTGCAGATATCCAGCTGAGAAATGAAGCCTATAGATATCCAGCAGAGAAATGAAGCCTGCAGATATCCAGCTGAGAAATGAAGCCTGCAGATATCCAGCTGAGAAATGAAGCCTGCAGATATCCAGCTGACAACTGAAGCCTGCAGTTATCCAGCAGAGAAATGAAGCCTGCAGATATCCAGCTGAGAAAGGAAGCCTGCAGATATCCAGCTGAGAAATGAAGCCTGCAGCTATCCAGCTGAGAAATGAAGCCTGCAGATATCCACTTGAGAACTGAAGCCTGCAGATATCCAGCTGAGAACAGAAGACTGCAGATATCCAGCTGAGAAATGAAGCCTGCAGATATCCAGCTAACTGAAGCCTGCAGATATCCAGCTGAGAAATGAAGCCTGCATATATCCAGCTAACTGAAGCCTGCAGATACCCAGCAGAAAACAGAAGATTGCAGATATCCAGCTGAGAAATGAAGCCTGCAGATATCCAGCTGAGAAATGAAGCCTGCATATACCCAGCTAACTGAGGCCTGCTGATATCCAGCTGAGAACTGATGCCTGCAGATATCCAGCTAACTGAAGCCTTCAGATATCCAGCTGAGAAATGAAGCCTGCAGATTCCAGCTAACTGAAGCCTGCAGATATCCAGCTGAGAAATGAAGCCTGCAGATATCCAGCTGAGAACTGAAGCCTGCAGATATCCAGCTGAGAAATGAAGCCTATAGATATCCAGCAGAGAAATGAAGCCTGCAGATATCCAGCTGAGAAATGAAGCCTGCAGATATCCAGCTGAGAAAAGAGGCCTGCAGATATCCAGCTGAGAAATGAAGCCTGCAGATATCCAGCTAACTGAAGCCTGCAGAAATCCAGCTGAGAACTGAAACCTGCAGATATCCAGCTGAGAACTGAAGCCTGCAGATATCCAGCTATCTGAAGCCTGCGGATATTCAGCTGAGAACTGAAGCCTGCAGATATCCAGCTGAGAACTGAAGTCTGCAGATATCCAGCTGAGAAATGAAGCCTGCAGATATCCAGCTAACTGAAGCCTGCTGATATCCAGCTAAAAAATGAAGCCTGCAGATATCCAGCTGAGAACTGAAGACTGCAGATATCCAGCTGAGAAAAGAGGCCTGCAGATATCCAGCTGACAACTGAAGCCTGCAGTTATCCAGCAGAGAAATGAAGCCTGCAGATATCCAGCTGAGAAATGAAGCCTGCAGATATCCAGCTGAGAAATGAGGCCTGCAGATATCCAGCTGAGAAATGAAGCCTGCAGATATCCAGCTAACTGAAGCCTGCAGAAATCCAGCTGAGAACTGAAACCTGCAGATATCCAGCTGAGAACTGAAGCCTGCAGATATCCAGCTATCTGAAGCCTGCGGATATTCAGCTGAGAACTGAAGCCTGCAGATATCCAGCTGAGAACTGAAGTCTGCAGATATCCAGCTGAGAAATGAAGCCTGCAGATATCCACTTGAGAACTGAAGCCTCCAGATATCCAGCTGAGAACTGAAGACTGCAGATATCCAGCTGAGAAATGAAGCCTGCAGATATCCAGCTAACTGAAGCCTGCTGATATCCAGCTGAGAAATGAAGCCTGCAGATATCCAGCTGAGAACTGAAGCCTGCAGATATCCAGCTGAGAAATGAAGCCTGCAGATATCCAGCTGAGAACTGAAGCCTGCAGATATCCAGCTGAGAAATGAAGCCTGCAGATATCCAGCTGAGAACTGAAGCCTGCAGATATCCAGCTAACTGAAGCCTGCGGATATCCAGCTGAGAACTGAAGCCTGCAGATATCCAGCTGAGAAATGAAGCCTGCAGATATCCAGCTAACTGAAGCCTTCAGATATCCAGCTGAGAATTGAAGCCTGCAGATATCTAGCCGAGAACTGCCTGCAGATATCCAGCTGAGAAATGAAGCCTGCAGGTATCCAGCTGAGAAATGAAGCCTGCAGATATCCACTTGAGAACTGAAGCCTGCAGGTATCCAGCTGAGAAATGAAGCCTGCAGATATCCACTTGAGAACTGAAGCCTGCAGATATCCAGCTAACTGAAGCCTGCAGAAATCCAGCTGAGAACTGAAACCTGCAGATATCCAGCTGAGAACTGAAGCCTGCAGATATCCAGCTATCTGAAGCCTGCGGATATTCAGCTGAGAACTGAAGCCTGCAGATATCCAGCTGAGAACTGAAGTCTGCAGATATCCAGCTGAGAAATGAAGCCTGCAGATATCCAGCTAACTGAAGCCTGCTGATATCCAGCTAAAAAATGAAGCCTGCAGATATCCAGCTGAGAACTGAAGCCTGCAGATATCCAGCTGAGAAATGAAGCCTGCAGATATCCAGCTGACAACTGAAGCCTGCAGTTATCCAGCAGAGAAATGAAGCCTGCAGATATCCAGCTGAGAAATGAAGCCTGCAGATATCCAGCTGAGAAAAGAGGCCTGCAGATATCCAGCTGAGAAATGAAGCCTGCAGATATCCAGCTAACTGAAGCCTGCAGAAATCCAGCTGAGAACTGAAACCTACAGATATCCAGCTGAGAACTGAAGCCTGCAGATATCCAGCTATCTGAAGCCTGCGGATATTCAGCTGAGAACTGAAGCCTGCAGATATCCAGCAGAGAACTGAAGTTTGCAGATATCCAGCTGAGAAATGAAGCCTGCAGATATCCACTTGAGAACTGAAGCCTGCAGATATCCAGCTGAGAACTGAAGACTGCAGATATCCAGCTGAGAAATGAAGCCTGCAGATATCCAGCTAACTGAAGCCTGCTGATATCCAGCTGAGAAATGAAGCCTGCAGATATCCAGCTGAGAACTGAAGCCTGCAGATATCCAGCTGAGAAATGAAGCCTGCAGATATCCAGCTGAGAACTGAAGCCTGCAGATATCCAGCTGAGAAATGAAGCCTGCAGATATCCAGCTGAGAACTGAAGCCTGCAGATATCCAGCTAACTGAAGCCTGCGGATATCCAGCTGAGAACTGAAGCCTGCAGATATCCAGCTGAGAAATGAAGCCTGCAGATATCCAGCTAACTGAAGCCTTCAGATATCCAGCTGAGAATTGAAGCCTGCAGATATCTAGCCGAGAACTGAAGCCTGCGGATATCCAGCTGAGAACTGAAGCCTGCAGATATCCAGCTGAGAAATGAAGCCTGCAGGTATCCAGTTGAGAAATGAAGCCTGCAGATATCCACTTGAGAACTGAAGCCTGCAGGTATCCAGCTGAGAACTGAAGACTGCAGATATCCAGCTGAGAAATGAAGCCTGCAGGTATCCAGCTAACTGAAGCCTGCTGATATCCAGCTGAGAAATGAAGCCTGCAGATATCCAGCTGAGAAATGAAGCCTGCAGATATCCAGCTGAGAAATGAAGCCTGCAGATATCCACTTGAGAACTGAAGCCTGCAGATATCCAGCTAACTGAAGCCTGCAGAAATCCAGCTGAGAACTGAAACCTGCAGATATCCAGCTGAGAACTGAAGCCTGCAGATATCCAGCTATCTGAAGCCTGCGGATATTCAGCTGAGAACTGAAGCCTGCAGATATCCAGCTGAGAACTGAAGTCTGCAGATATCCAGCTGAGAAATGAAGCCTGCAGATATCCAGCTAACTGAAGCCTGCTGATATCCAGCTAAAAAATGAAGCCTGCAGATATCCAGCTGAGAACTGAAGACTGCAGATATCCAGCTGAGAAAAGAGGCCTGCAGATATCCAGCTGACAACTGAAACCTGCAGTTATCCAGCAGAGAAATGAAGCCTGCAGATATCCAGCTGAGAAATGAAGCCTGCAGATATCCAGCTGAGAAAAGAGGCCTGCAGATATCCAGCTGAGAAATGAAGCCTGCAGATATCCAGCTATCTGAAGCCTGCGGATATTCAGCTGAGAACTGAAGCCTGCAGATATCCAGCTGAGAACTGAAGTCTGCAGATATCCAGCTGAGAAATGAAGCCTGCAGATATCCAGCTGAGAACTGAAGCCTGCAGATATCCAGCTGAGAAATGAAGCCTGCAGATATCCAGCTGAGAACTGAAGCCTGCAGATATCCAGCTAACTGAAGCCTGCGGATATCCAGCTGAGAACTGAAGCCTGCAGATATCCAGCTGAGAAATGAAGCCTGCAGATATCCAGCTAACTGAAGCCTTCAGATATCCAGCTGAGAATTGAAGCCTGCAGATATCTAGCCGAGAACTGAAGCCTGCGGATATCCAGCTGAGAACTGAAGCCTGCAGATATCCAGCTGAGAAATGAAGCCTGCAGGTATCCAGTTGAGAAATGAAGCCTGCAGATATCCACTTGAGAACTGAAGCCTGCAGGTATCCAGCTGAGAACTGAAGACTGCAGATATCCAGCTGAGAAATGAAGCCTGCAGGTATCCAGCTAACTGAAGCCTGCTGATATCCAGCTGAGAAATGAAGCCTGCAGATATCCAGCTGAGAAATGAAGCCTGCAGATATCCAGCTGAGAAATGAAGCCTGCAGATATCCACTTGAGAACTGAAGCCTGCAGATATCCAGCTAACTGAAGCCTGCAGAAATCCAGCTGAGAACTGAAACCTGCAGATATCCAGCTGAGAACTGAAGCCTGCAGATATCCAGCTATCTGAAGCCTGCGGATATTCAGCTGAGAACTGAAGCCTGCAGATATCCAGCTGAGAACTGAAGTCTGCAGATATCCAGCTGAGAAATGAAGCCTGCAGATATCCAGCTAACTGAAGCCTGCTGATATCCAGCTAAAAAATGAAGCCTGCAGATATCCAGCTGAGAACTGAAGACTGCAGATATCCAGCTGAGAAAAGAGGCCTGCAGATATCCAGCTGACAACTGAAGCCTGCAGTTATCCAGCAGAGAAATGAAGCCTGCAGATATCCAGCTGAGAAATGAAGCCTGCAGATATCCAGCTGAGAAAAGAGGCCTGCAGATATCCAGCTGAGAAATGAAGCCTGCAGATATCCAGCTATCTGAAGCCTGCGGATATTCAGCTGAGAACTGAAGCCTGCAGATATCCAGCTGAGAACTGAAGTCTGCAGATATCCAGCTGAGAAATGAAGCCTGCAGATATCCACTTGAGAACTGAAGCCTGCAGATATCCAGCTGAGAACTGAAGACTGCAGATATCCAGCTGAGAAATGAAGCCTGCAGATATCCAGCTAACTGAAGCCTGCTGATATCCAGCTGAGAAATGAAGCCTGCAGATATCCAGCTGAGAACTGAAGCCTGCAGATATCCAGCTGAGAAATGAAGCCTGCAGATATCCAGCTGAGAACTGAAGCCTGCAGATATCCAGCTGAGAAATGAAGCCTGCAGATATCCAGCTGAGAACTGAAGCCTGCAGATATCCAGCTAACTGAAGCCTGCGGATATCCAGCTGAGAACTGAAGCCTGCAGATATCCAGCTGAGAAATGAAGCCTGCAGATATCCAGCTAACTGAAGCCTTCAGATATCCAGCTGAGAATTGAAGCCTGCAGATATCTAGCCGAGAACTGCCTGCAGATATCCAGCTGAGAAATGAAGCCTGCAGGTATCCAGCTGAGAAATGAAGCCTGCAGATATCCACTTGAGAACTGAAGCCTGCAGGTATCCAGCTGAGAAATGAAGCCTGCAGATATCCACTTGAGAACTGAAGCCTGCAGATATCCAGCTAACTGAAGCCTGCAGAAATCCAGCTGAGAACTGAAACCTGCAGATATCCAGCTGAGAACTGAAGCCTGCAGATATCCAGCTATCTGAAGCCTGCGGATATTCAGCTGAGAACTGAAGCCTGCAGATATCCAGCTGAGAACTGAAGTCTGCAGATATCCAGCTGAGAAATGAAGCCTGCAGATATCCAGCTAACTGAAGCCTGCTGATATCCAGCTAAAAAATGAAGCCTGCAGATATCCAGCTGAGAACTGAAGCCTGCAGATATCCAGCTGAGAAATAAAGCCTGCAGATATCCAGCTGACAACTGAAGCCTGCAGTTATCCAGCAGAGAAATGAAGCCTGCAGATATCCAGCTGAGAAATGAAGCCTGCAGATATCCAGCTGAGAAAAGAGGCCTGCAGATATCCAGCTGAGAAATGAAGCCTGCAGATATCCAGCTAACTGAAGCCTGCAGAAATCCAGCTGAGAACTGAAACCTGCAGATATCCAGCTGAGAACTGAAGCCTGCAGATATCCAGCTATCTGAAGCCTGCGGATATTCAGCTGAGAACTGAAGCCTGCAGATATCCAGCTGAGAACTGAAGTTTGCAGATATCCAGCTGAGAAATGAAGCCTGCAGATATCCACTTGAGAACTGAAGCCTGCAGATATCCAGCTGAGAACTGAAGACTGCAGATATCCAGCTGAGAAATGAAGCCTGCAGATATCCAGCTAACTGAAGCCTGCTGATATCCAGCTGAGAAATGAAGCCTGCAGATATCCAGCTGAGAACTGAAGCCTGCAGATATCCAGCTGAGAAATGAAGCCTGCAGATATCCAGCTGAGAACTGAAGCCTGCAGATATCCAGCTGAGAAATGAAGCCTGCAGATATCCAGCTGAGAACTGAAGCCTGCAGATATCCAGCTAACTGAAGCCTGCGGATATCCAGCTGAGAACTGAAGCCTGCAGATATCCAGCTGAGAAATGAAGCCTGCAGATATCCAGCTAACTGAAGCCTTCAGATATCCAGCTGAGAATTGAAGCCTGCAGATATCTAGCCGAGAACTGAAGCCTGCGGATATCCAGCTGAGAACTGAAGCCTGCAGATATCCAGCTGAGGAATGAAGCCTGCAGGTATCCAGTTGAGAAATGAAGCCTGCAGATATCCACTTGAGAACTGAAGCCTGCAGGTATCCAGCTGAGAACTGAAGCCTGCAGATATCCAGCTAACTGAAGCCTGCGGATATCCAGCTGAGAACTGAAGCCTGCAGATATCCAGCTGAGAAATGAAGCCTGCAGATATCCAGCTAACTGAAGCCTTCAGATATCCAGCTGAGAATTGAAGCCTGCAGATATCTAGCCGAGAACTGAAGCCTGCGGATATCCAGCTGAGAACTGAAGCCTGCAGATATCCAGCTGAGAAATGAAGCCTGCAGGTATCCAGTTGAGAAATGAAGCCTGCAGATATCCACTTGAGAACTGAAGCCTGCAGGTATCCAGCTGAGAACTGAAGACTGCAGATATCCAGCTGAGAAATGAAGCCTGCAGGTATCCAGCTAACTGAAGCCTGCTGATATCCAGCTGAGAAATGAAGCCTGCAGATATCCAGCTGAGAAATGAAGCCTGCAGATATCCAGCTGAGAAATGAAGCCTGCAGATATCCACTTGAGAACTGAAGCCTGCAGATATCCAGCTAACTGAAGCCTGCAGAAATCCAGCTGAGAACTGAAACCTGCAGATATCCAGCTGAGAACTGAAGCCTGCAGATATCCAGCTATCTGAAGCCTGCGGATATTCAGCTGAGAACTGAAGCCTGCAGATATCCAGCTGAGAACTGAAGTCTGCAGATATCCAGCTGAGAAATGAAGCCTGCAGATATCCAGCTAACTGAAGCCTGCTGATATCCAGCTAAAAAATGAAGCCTGCAGATATCCAGCTGAGAACTGAAGACTGCAGATATCCAGCTGAGAAAAGAGGCCTGCAGATATCCAGCTGACAACTGAAGCCTGCAGTTATCCAGCAGAGAAATGAAGCCTGCAGATATCCAGCTGAGAAATGAAGCCTGCAGATATCCAGCTGAGAAAAGAGGCCTGCAGATATCCAGCTGAGAAATGAAGCCTGCAGATATCCAGCTATCTGAAGCCTGCGGATATTCAGCTGAGAACTGAAGCCTGCAGATATCCAGCTGAGAACTGAAGTCTGCAGATATCCAGCTGAGAAATGAAGCCTGCAGATATCCACTTGAGAACTGAAGCCTGCAGATATCCAGCTGAGAACTGAAGACTGCAGATATCCAGCTGAGAAATGAAGCCTGCAGATATCCAGCTAACTGAAGCCTGCTGATATCCAGCTGAGAAATGAAGCCTGCAGATATCCAGCTGAGAACTGAAGCCTGCAGATATCCAGCTGAGAAATGAAGCCTGCAGATATCCAGCTGAGAACTGAAGCCTGCAGATATCCAGCTGAGAAATGAAGCCTGCAGATATCCAGCTGAGAACTGAAGTCTGCAGATATCCAGCTAACTGAAGCCTGCGGATATCCAGCTGAGAACTGAAGCCTGCAGATATCCAGCTGAGAAATGAAGCCTGCAGATATCCAGCTAACTGAAGCCTTCAGATATCCAGCTGAGAATTGAAGCCTGCAGATATCTAGCCGAGAACTGCCTGCAGATATCCAGCTGAGAAATGAAGCCTGCAGGTATCCAGCTGAGAAATGAAGCCTGCAGATATCCACTTGAGAACTGAAGCCTGCAGGTATCCAGCTGAGAAATGAAGCCTGCAGATATCCACTTGAGAACTGAAGCCTGCAGATATCCAGCTAACTGAAGCCTGCAGAAATCCAGCTGAGAACTGAAACCTGCAGATATCCAGCTGAGAACTGAAGCCTGCAGATATCCAGCTATCTGAAGCCTGCGGATATTCAGCTGAGAACTGAAGCCTGCAGATATCCAGCTGAGAACTGAAGTCTGCAGATATCCAGCTGAGAAATGAAGCCTGCAGATATCCAGCTAACTGAAGCCTGCTGATATCCAGCTAAAAAATGAAGCCTGCAGATATCCAGCTGAGAACTGAAGCCTGCAGATATCCAGCTGAGAAATAAAGCCTGCAGATATCCAGCTGACAACTGAAGCCTGCAGTTATCCAGCAGAGAAATGAAGCCTGCAGATATCCAGCTGAGAAATGAAGCCTGCAGATATCCAGCTGAGAAAAGAGGCCTGCAGATATCCAGCTGAGAAATGAAGCCTGCAGATATCCAGCTAACTGAAGCCTGCAGAAATCCAGCTGAGAACTGAAACCTGCAGATATCCAGCTGAGAACTGAAGCCTGCAGATATCCAGCTATCTGAAGCCTGCGGATATTCAGCTGAGAACTGAAGCCTGCAGATATCCAGCTGAGAACTGAAGTTTGCAGATATCCAGCTGAGAAATGAAGCCTGCAGATATCCACTTGAGAACTGAAGCCTGCAGATATCCAGCTGAGAACTGAAGACTGCAGATATCCAGCTGAGAAATGAAGCCTGCAGATATCCAGCTAACTGAAGCCTGCTGATATCCAGCTGAGAAATGAAGCCTGCAGATATCCAGCTGAGAACTGAAGCCTGCAGATATCCAGCTGAGAAATGAAGCCTGCAGATATCCAGCTGAGAACTGAAGCCTGCAGATATCCAGCTGAGAAATGAAGCCTGCAGATATCCAGCTGAGAACTGAAGCCTGCAGATATCCAGCTAACTGAAGCCTGCGGATATCCAGCTGAGAACTGAAGCCTGCAGATATCCAGCTGAGAAATGAAGCCTGCAGATATCCAGCTAACTGAAGCCTTCAGATATCCAGCTGAGAATTGAAGCCTGCAGATATCTAGCCGAGAACTGAAGCCTGCGGATATCCAGCTGAGAACTGAAGCCTGCAGATATCCAGCTGAGGAATGAAGCCTGCAGGTATCCAGTTGAGAAATGAAGCCTGCAGATATCCACTTGAGAACTGAAGCCTGCAGGTATCCAGCTGAGAACTGAAGACTGCAGATATCCAGCTGAGAAATGAAGCCTGCAGGTATCCAGCTAACTGAAGCCTGCTGATATCCAGCTGAGAAATGAAGCCTGCAGATATCCAGCTGAGAAATGAAGCCTGCAGATATCCAGCTGAGAAATGAAGCCTGCAGATATCCAGCTGACAACTGAAGCCTGCAGATATGCAGCTGAAAAATGAAGCCTGCAGATATCCACTTGAGAACTGAAGCCTGCAGATATCCAGCTAACTGAAGCCTGCAGAAATCCAGCTGAGAACTGAAACCTGCAGATATCCAGCTGAGAACTGAAGCCTGCAGATATCCAGCTATCTGAAGCCTGCGGATATTCAGCTGAGAACTGAAGCCTGCAGGTATCCAGTTGAGAAATGAAGCCTGCAGATATCCACTTGAGAACTGAAGCCTGCAGGTATCCAGCTGAGAAATGAAGCCTGCAGATATCCACTTGAGAACTGAAGCCTGCAGATATCCAGCTAACTGAAGCCTGCAGAAATCCAGCTGAGAACTGAAACCTGCAGATATCCAGCTGAGAACTGAAGCCTGCAGATATCCAGCTATCTGAAGCCTGCGGATATTCAGCTGAGAACTGAAGCCTGCAGATATCCAGCTGAGAACTGAAGTCTGCAGATATCCAGCTGAGAAATGAAGCCTGCAGATATCCAGCTAACTGAAGCCTGCTGATATCCAGCTAAAAAATGAAGCCTGCAGATATCCAGCTGAGAACTGAAGCCTGCAGATATCCAGCTGAGAAATAAAGCCTGCAGATATCCAGCTGACAACTGAAGCCTGCAGTTATCCAGCAGAGAAATGAAGCCTGCAGATATCCAGCTGAGAAATGAAGCCTGCAGATATCCAGCTGAGAAAAGAGGCCTGCAGATATCCAGCTGAGAAATGAAGCCTGCAGATATCCAGCTAACTGAAGCCTGCAGAAATCCAGCTGAGAACTGAAACCTGCAGATATCCAGCTGAGAACTGAAGCCTGCAGATATCCAGCTATCTGAAGCCTGTGGATATTCAGCTGAGAACTGAAGCCTGCAGATATCCAGCTGAGAACTGAAGTTTGCAGATATCCAGCTGAGAAATGAAGCCTGCAGATATCCACTTGAGAACTGAAGCCTGCAGATATCCAGCTGAGAACTGAAGACTGCAGATATCCAGCTGAGAAATGAAGCCTGCAGATATCCAGCTAACTGAAGCCTGCTGATATCCAGCTGAGAAATGAAGCCTGCAGATATCCAGCTGAGAACTGAAGCCTGCAGATATCCAGCTGAGAAATGAAGCCTGCAGATATCCAGCTGAGAACTGAAGCCTGCAGATATCCAGCTGAGAAATGAAGCCTGCAGATATCCAGCTGAGAACTGAAGCCTGCAGATATCCAGCTAACTGAAGCCTGCGGATATCCAGCTGAGAACTGAAGCCTGCAGATATCCAGCTGAGAAATGAAGCCTGCAGATATCCAGCTAACTGAAGCCTTCAGATATCCAGCTGAGAATTGAAGCCTGCAGATATCTAGCCGAGAACTGAAGCCTGCGGATATCCAGCTGAGAACTGAAGCCTGCAGATATCCAGCTGAGAAATGAAGCCTGCAGGTATCCAGTTGAGAAATGAAGCCTGCAGATATCCACTTGAGAACTGAAGCCTGCAGGTATCCAGCTGAGAACTGAAGACTGCAGATATCCAGCTGAGAAATGAAGCCTGCAGGTATCCAGCTAACTGAAGCCTGCTGATATCCAGCTGAGAAATGAAGCCTGCAGATATCCAGCTGAGAAATGAAGCCTGCAGATATCCAGCTGAGAAATGAAGCCTGCAGATATCCAGCTGACAACTGAAGCCTGCAGATATGCAGCTGAAAAATGAAGCCTGCGGATAACCAGCTAACTGAAGCCTGCAGATATCCAGCTGAGAACTGAAGCCTGCAGTTATCCAGCTAACTGAAGCCTGCAGATATCCAGCTAACTGAAGCCTGCAGATATCCAGCTGAGAACTGAAGCCTGCAGATATCCAGCTGAGAAATGAAGCCTACAGATATCCAGCAGAGAAATGAAGCCTGCAGATATCCAGCTGAGAAATGAGGCCTGCAGATATCCAGCTGAGAAATGAAGCCTGCAGATATCCAGCTAACTGAAGCCTTCAGATATCCAGCTGAGATTTGAAGCCTGCAGATATCTAGCTGAAAACTGAAGCCTGCAGATATCCAGCTGAGAAATGAAGCCTGCAGATATCCAGCTGAGAAATGAAGCCTGCAGATATCCAGCTGAGAACTGAAGACTGCAGATATCCAGCTGAAAAATGAAGCCTGCAGATATCCAGCTAACTGATGCCTGCTGATATCCAGCTGAGAAATGAAGCCTGCAGATATCCAGCTGAGAAATGAAGCCTGCAGATATCCAGCTGAGAAATGAAGCCTGCAGATATCCAGCTGACAACTGAAGCCTGCAGATATGCAGATGAAAAATGAAGCCTGCGGATATCCAGCTAACTGAAGCCTGCAGATATCCAACTGAGAACTGAAGCCTGCAGGTATCCAGCTAACTGAAGCCTGCAGATATCCAGCTGAGCAATGAAGCCTGCAGATATCCAGCTGAGAAATGAAGCCTGCAGATATCCAGCTAACTGAAGCCTGCAGATATCCAGCTGAGAAATGAAGCCTGCATATATCCAGCTAACTGAAGCCTGCAGATACCCAGCAGAAAACAGAAGATTGCAGATATCCAGCTGAGAAATGAAGCCTGCATATACCCAGCTAACTGAGGCCTCCTGATATCCAGCTGAGAACTGATGCCTGCAGATATCCAGCTAACTGAAGCCTTCAGATATCCAGTTGAGAAATGAAGCCTGCAGATTTCAGCTAACTGAAGCCTGCAGATATCCAGCTGAGAAATGAAGCCTGCAGATATCCAGCTGAGAACTGAAGCCTGCAGATATCCAGCTGAGAAATGAAGCCTATAGATATCCAGCAGAGAAATGAAGCCTGCAGATATCCAGCTGAGAAATGAAGCCTGCAGATATCCAGCTGAGAAAAGAGGCCTGCAGATATCCAGCTGAGAAATGAAGCCTGCAGATATCCAGCTGAGAAATGAAGCCTGCAGATATCCAGCTGACAACTGAAGCCTGCAGATATGCAGCTGAAAAATGAAGCCTGCGGATAACCAGCTAACTGAAGCCTGCAGATATCCAGCTGAGATCTGAAGCCTGCAGTTATCCAGCTAACTGAAGCCTGCAGATATCCAGCTAACTGAAGCCTGCAGATATCCAGCTGAGAACTGAAGCCTGCAGATATCCAGCTGAGAAATGAAGCCTACAGATATCCAGCAGAGAAATGAAGCCTGCAGATATCCAGCTGAGAAATGAGGCCTGCAGATATCCAGCTGAGAAATGAAGCCTGCAGATATCCAGCTAACTGAAGCCTTCAGATATCCAGCTGAGAATTGAAGCCTGCAGATATCTAGCTGAAAACTGAAGCCTGCAGATATCCAGCTGAGAAATGAAGCCTGCAGATATCCAGCTGAGAAATGAAGCCTGCAGATATCCAGCTGAGAACTGAAGACTGCAGATATCCAGCTGAAAAATGAAGCCTGCAGATATCCAGCTAACTGATGCCTGCTGATATCCAGCTGAGAAATGAAGCCTGCAGATATCCAGCTGAGAAATGAAGCCTGCAGATATCCAGCTGAGAAATGAAGCCTGCAGATATCCAGCTGACAACTGAAGCCTGCAGATATGCAGATGAAAAATGAAGCCTGCGGATATCCAGCTAACTGAAGCCTGCAGATATCCAACTGAGAACTGAAGCCTGCAGGTATCCAGCTAACTGAAGCCTGCAGATATCCAGCTGAGCAATGAAGCCTGCAGATATCCAGCTGAGAAATGAAGCCTGCAGATATCCAGCTAACTGAAGCCTGCAGATATCCAGCTGAGAAATGAAGCCTGCATATATCCAGCTAACTGAAGCCTGCAGATACCCAGCAGAAAACAGAAGATTGCAGATATCCAGCTGAGAAATGAAGCCTGCATATACCCAGCTAACTGAGGCCTCCTGATATCCAGCTGAGAACTGATGCCTGCAGATATCCAGCTAACTGAAGCCTTCAGATATCCAGTTGAGAAATGAAGCCTGCAGATTTCAGCTAACTGAAGCCTGCAGATATCCAGCTGAGAAATGAAGCCTGCAGATATCCAGCTGAGAACTGAAGCCTGCAGATATCCAGCTGAGAAATGAAGCCTATAGATATCCAGCAGAGAAATGAAGCCTGCAGATATCCAGCTGAGAAATGAAGCCTGCAGATATCCAGCTGAGAAAAGAGGCCTGCAGATATCCAGCTGAGAAATGAAGCCTGCAGATATCCAGCTAACTGAAGCCTGCAGAAATCCAGCTGAGAACTGAAACCTGCAGATATCCAGCTGAGAACTGAAGCCTGCAGATATCCAGCTGAGAAATGAAGCCTGCGGATATTCAGCTGAGAACTGAAGCCTGCAGATATCCAGCTGAGAACTGAAGTCTGCAGATATTCAGCTGAGAAATGAAGCCTGCAGATATCCAGCTAACTGAAGCCTGCTGATATCCAGCTAAAAAATGAAGCCTGCAGATATCCAGCTGAGAACTGAAGCCTGCAGATAACCAGCTGAGAAATGAAGCCTGCAGATATCCAGCTGACAACTGAAGCCTGCAGTTATCCAGCAGAGAAATGAAGCCTGCAGATATCCAGCTGAGAAATGAAGCCTGCAGATATCCAGCTGAGAAAAGAGGCCTGCAGATATCCAGCTGAGAAATGAAGCCTGCAGATATCCAGCTAACTGAAGCCTGCAGATATCCAGCTGAGAACTGAAGCCTGCAGATATCCAGCTATCTGAAGCCTGCGGATAGTCAGCTGAGAACTGAAGCCTGCAGATATCCAGCTGAGAACTGAAGTCTGCAGATATCCAGCTGAGAAATGATGCCTGCAGATATCCAGCTAACTGAAGCCTGCTGATATCCAGCTAAAAAATGAAGCCTGCAGATATCCAGCTGAGAATTGAAGCCTGCAGATATCCAGCTGAGAAATGAAGCCTGCAGATATCCAGCTGACAACTGAAGCCTGCAGTTATCCAGCGGAGAAATGAAGCCTGCAGATATCCAGCTGAGAACTGAAGCCTGCAGATATCCAGTTGAGAAATGAAGCCTGCAGGTATCCAGGTTACTGAAGCCTGCAGATATACAGCTGAGAAATGAAGCCTGCAGATATCCTGCTAACTGAAGCCTGCAGATATCCAGCTCAGAACTGACGCCTGCAGATATCCAGCTAACTGAATCCAGCAGATATCCAGCTGAGAAATGCACCCTGCAGATGTCCAGCTGAGAAATTTAGCCTGCAGATATCCAGCGGAGAAATAAAGCCTGCATATATCCAGCTAACTGAAGCCTGCAGATATCCAGCTGAGCAATGAAGCCTGCAGATATCCAGCTGAGAAATGAAGCCTGCAGATATCCAGCTAACTGAAGCCTGCAGATATCCAGCTGAGAAATGAAGCCTGCATATATCCAGCTAACTGAAGCCTGCAGATACCCAGCAGAAAACAGAAGATTGCAGATATCCAGCTAAGAAATGAAGCCTGCAGATATCCAGCTGAGAAATGAAGCCTGCATATACCCAGCTAACTTAGGCCTCCTGATATCCAGCTGAGAACTGATGCCTGCAGATATCCAGCTAACTGAAGCCTTCAGATATCCAGTTGAGAAATGAAGCCTGCAGATTTCAGCTAACTGAAGCCTGCAGATATCCAGCTGAGAAATGAAGCCTGCAGATATCCAGCTGAGAACTGAAGCCTGCAGATATCCAGCTGAGAAATGAAGCCTATAGATATCCAGCAGAGAAATGAAGCCTGCAGATATCCAGCTGAGAAATGAAGCCTGCAGATATCCAGCTGAGAAAAGAGGCCTGCAGATATCCAGCTGAGAAATGAAGCCTGCAGATATCCAGCTAACTGAAGCCTGCAGAAATCCAGCGGAGAACTGAAACCTGCAGATATCCAGCTGAGAACTGAAGCCTGCGGATATCCAGCTATCTGAAGCCTGCGGATATTCAGCTGAGAACTGAAGCCTGCAGATATCCAGCTGAGAACTGGTCTGCAGATATCCAGCTGAGAAATGAAGCCTGCAGATATCCAGCTAACTGAAGCCTGCTGATATCCAGCTAAAAAATGAAGCCTGCAGATATCCAGATGAGAACTGAAGCCTGCAGATAACCAGCTGAGAAATGAAGCCTGCAGATATCCAGCTGACAACTGAAGCCTGCAGTTATCCAGCAGAGAAATGAAGCCTGCAGATATCCAGCTGAGCAATGAAGCCTGCAGATATCCAGCTGAGAAAAGAGGCCTGCAGATATCCAGCTGAGAAATGAAGCCTGCAGATATCCAGCTAACTGAAGCCTGCAGATATCCAGCTGAGAACTGAAGCCTGCAGATATCCAGCTATCTGAAGCCTGCGGATATTCAGCTGAGAACTGAAGCCTGCAGATATCCAGCTGAGAACTGAAGTCTGCAGATATCCAGCTGAGAAATGAAGCCTGCAGATATCCAGCTAACTGAAGCCTGCTGATATCCAGCTAAAAAATGAAGCCTGCAGATATCCAGCTGAGAATTGAAGCCTGCAGATATCCAGCTGAGAAATGAAGCCTGCAGATATCCAGCTGACAACTGAAGCCTGCAGTTATCCAGCGGAGAAATGAAGCCTGCAGATATCCAGCTGAGAACTGAAGCCTGCAGATATCCAGTTGAGAAATGAAGCCTGCAGGTATCCAGGTTACTGAAGCCTGCAGATATACAGCTGAGAAATGAAGCCTGCAGATATACAGCTGAGAAATGAAGCCTGCAGATATCCTGCTAACTGAAGCCTGCAGATATCCAGCTGAGAACTGACGCCTGCAGATATCCAGCTAACTGAATCCAGCAGATATCCAGCTGAGAAATGCACCCTGCAGATGTCCAGCTGAGAAATTTAGCCTGCAGATATCCAGCGGAGAAATAAAGCCTGCAGATATCCAGCTGAGAAATGAAGCCTATAGATATCCAGCAGAGAAATGAAGCCTGCAGATATCCAGCTGAGAAATGAAGCCTGCAGATATCCAGCTGAGAAATGAAGCCTGCAGATATCCAGCTAACTGAAGCCTGCAGAAATCCAGCTGAGAACTGAAACCTGCAGATATCCAGCTGAGAACTGAAGCCTGCAGATATCCAGCTATCTGAAGCCTGCGGATATTCAGCTGAGAAATGAAGCCTGCAGATTTCCAGCTGAGAAATGAAGCCTGCAGATATCCAGCTAACTGAAGCCTGCTGATATCCAGCAAAAAAATGAAGCCTGCAGATATCCAGCTGAGAACTGAAGCCTGCAGATATCCAGCTGAGAAATGAAGCCTGCAGATATCCAGCTGACAACTGAAGCCTGCAGTTATCCAGCGGAGAAATGAAGCCTGCAGATATCCAGCTGAGAACTGAAGCCTGCAGATATCCAGCTGAGAAATGAAGCCTGCAGGTATCCAGGTAACTGTAGCCTGCAGATATACAGCTGAGAAATGAAGCCTGCAGATATCCTGCTAACTGAAGCCTGCAGATATCCAGCTGAGAACTGAAGCCTGCAGATATCCAGCTAACTGAAGCCTGCAGATATCCAGCTGAGCAATGAAGCCTGCAGATATCCAGCTGAGAAATGAAGCCTGCAGATATCCAGCTATCTGAAGCCTGCGGATATTCAGCTGAGAACTGAAGCCTGCAGATATCCAGCTGAGAACTGGTCTGCAGATTTCCAGCTGAGAAATGAAGCCTGCAGATATCCAGCTAACTGAAGCCTGCAGATATCCAGCTAAAAAATGAAGCCTGCAGATATCCAGCTGAGAACTGAAGCCTGCAGATATCCAGCTGAGAAATGAAGCCTGCAGATATCCAGCTGACAACTGAAGCCTGCAGTTATCCAGCGGAGAAATGAAGCCTGCAGATATCCAGCTGAGAACTGAAGCCTGCAGATATCCAGCTGAGAAATGAAGCCTGCAGGTATCCAGGTAACTGAAGCCTGCAGATATACAGCTGAGAAATGAAGCCTGCAGATATCCTGCTAACTGAAGCCTGCAGATATCCAGCTGAGAACTGAAGCCTGCAGATATCCAGCTAACTGAAACCTGCAGATATCCAGCTGAGCAATGAAGCCTGCAGATATCCAGCTGAGAAATGAAGCCTGCAGATATCCAGCTAACTGAAGCCTGCAGATATCCAGCTGAGAAATGAAGCCTGCATATATCCAGCTAACTGAAGCCTGCAGATACCCAGCAGAAAACAGAAGATTGCAGATATCCAGCTGAGAAATGAAGCCTGCAGATATCCAGCTGAGAAATGAAGCCTGCATATACCCAGCTAACTGAGGCCTGCTGATATCCAGCTGAGAACTGATGCCTGCAGATATCCAGCTAACTGAAGCCTTCAGATATCCAGCTGAGAAATGAAGCCTGCAGATCTCCAGCTAACTGAAGCCTGCAGATATCCAGCTGAGAAATGAAGCCTGCAGATATCCAGCTGAGAACTGAAGCCTGCAGATATCCAGCTGAGAAATGAAGCCTATAGATATCCAGCAGAGAAATGAAGCCTGCAGATATCCAGCTGAGAAATGAAGCCTGCAGATATCCAGCTGAGAAAAGAGGCCTGCAGATATCCAGCTGAGAAATGAAGCCTGCAGATATCTAGCTAACTGAAGCCTGCAGATATCCAGCTGAGAACTGAAGCCTGCAGATATCCAGCTAACTGAAGCCTGCAGATATCCAGCTGAGCAATGAAGCCTGCAGATATCCAGCTGAGAAATGAAGCCTGCAGATATCCAGCTAACTGAAGCCTGCAGATATCCAGCTGAGAAATGAAGCCTGCATATATCCAGCTAACTGAAGCCTGCAGATATCCAGCTATCTGAAGCCTGCGGATATTCAGCTGAGAACTGAAGCCTGCAGATATCCAGCTGAGAACTGGTCTGCAGATTTCCAGCTGAGAAATGAAGCCTGCAGATATCCAGCTAACTGAAGCCTGCAGATATCCAGCTAAAAAATGAAGCCTGCAGATATCCAGCTGAGAACTGAAGCCTGCAGATATCCAGCTGAGAAATGAAGCATGCAGATATCCAGCTGACAACTGAAGCCTGCAGTTATCCAGCGGAGAAATGAAGCCTGCAGATATCCAGCTGAGAACTGAAGCCTGCAGATATCCAGCTGAGAAATGAAGCCTGCAGGTATCCAGGTAACTGAAGCCTGCAGATATACAGCTGAGAAATGAAGCCTGCAGATATCCTGCTAACTGAAGCCTGCAGATATCCAGCTGAGAACTGAAGCCTGCAGATATCCAGCTAACTGAAACCTGCAGATATCCAGCTGAGCAATGAAGCCTGCAGATATCCAGCTGAGAAATGAAGCCTGCAGATATCCAGCTAACTGAAGCCTGCAGATATCCAGCTGAGAAATGAAGCCTGCATATATCCAGCTAACTGAAGCCTGCAGATACCCAGCAGAAAACAGAAGATTGCAGATATCCAGCTGAGAAATGAAGCCTGCAGATATCCAGCTGAGAAATGAAGCCTGCATATACCCAGCTAACTGAGGCCTGCTGATATCCAGCTGAGAACTGATGCCTGCAGATATCCAGCTAACTGAAGCCTTCAGATATCCAGCTGAGAAATGAAGCCTGCAGATCTCCAGCTAACTGAAGCCTGCAGATATCCAGCTGAGAAATGAAGCCTGCAGATATCCAGCTGAGAACTGAAGCCTGCAGATATCCAGCTGAGAAATGAAGCCTATAGATATCCAGCAGAGAAATGAAGCCTGCAGATATCCAGCTGAGAAATGAAGCCTGCAGATATCCAGCTGAGAAAAGAGGCCTGCAGATATCCAGCTGAGAAATGAAGCCTGCAGATATCTAGCTAACTGAAGCCTGCAGAAATCCAGCTGAGAACTGAAACCTGCAGATATCCAGCTGAGAACTGAAGCCTGCAGATATCCAGCTATCTGAAGCCTGCGGATATTCAGCTGAGAACTGAAGCCTGCAGATATCCAGCTGAGAACTGAAGTCTGCAGATATCCAGCTGAGAAATGAAGCCTGCAGATATCCAGCTAACTGAAGCATGCTGATATCCAGCTAAAAAATGAAGCCTGCAGATATCCAGCTGTGAACTGAAGCCTGCAGATATCCAGCTGAGAAATGAAGCCTGCAGATATCCAGCTGACAACTGAAGCCTGCAGTTATCCAGCAGAGAAATGAAGCCTGCAGATATCCAGCTGAGAAATGAAGCCTGCAGATATCCAGCTGAGAAAAGAGGCCTGCAGATATCCAGCTGAGAAATGAAGCCTGCAGATATCCAGCTAACTGAAGCTTGCAGAAATCCAGCTGAGAACTGAAACCTGCAGATATCCAGCTGAGAACTGAAGCCTGCAGATATCCAGCTATCTGAAGCCTGCGGATATTCAGCTGAGAACTGAAGCCTGCAGATATCCAGCTGAGAACTGAAGTCTGCAGATATCCAGCTGAGAAATGAAGCCTGCAGATATCCAGTTAACTGAAGCCTGCTGATATCCAGCTAAAAAATGAAGCCTGCAGATATCCAGCTGAGAACTGAAGCCTGCAGATATCCAGCTGAGAAATGAAGCCTGCAGATATCCAGCTGACAACTGAAGCCTGCAGTTATCCAGCGGAGAAATGAAGCCTGCAGATATCCAGCTGAGAACTGAAGCCTGCAGATATCCAGCTGAGAAATGAAGCCTGCAGGTATCCAGGTAACTGAAGCCTGCAGATATACAGCTGAGAAATGAAGCCTGCAGATATCCTGCTAACTGAAGCCTGCAGATATCCAGCTGAGAACTGACGCCTGCAGATATCCAGCTAACTGAATCCAGCAGATATCCAGCTGAGAAATGAAGCCTGCAGATATCCAGCTGAGAACTGAAGCCTGCAGATATCCAGCTGAGAAATGAAGCCTATAGATATCCAGCAGAGAAATGAAGCCTGCAGATATCCAGCTGAGAAATGAAGCCTGCAGATATCCAGCTGAGAAAAGAGGCCTGCAGATATCCAGCTGAGAAATGAAGCCTGCAGATATCCAGCTAACTGAAGCCTGCAGAAATCCAGCTGAGAACTGAAACCTGCAGATATCCAGCTGAGACCTGAAGTCTGCAGATATCCAGCTGAGAAATGAAGCCTGCAGATATCCAGCTAACTGAAGCATGCTGATATCCAGCTAAAAAATGAAGCCTGCAGATATCCAGCTGAGAACTGAAGCCTGTAGATATCCAGCTGAGAAATGAAGCCTGCAGATATCCAGCTGACAACTGAAGCCTGCAGTTATCCAGCAGAGAAATGAAGCCTGCAGATATCCAGCTGAGAAATGAAGCCTGCAGATATCCAGCTGAGAAAAGAGGCCTGCAGATATCCAGCTGAGAAATGAAGCCTGCAGATATCCAGCTAACTGAAGCCTGCAGAAATCCAGCTGAGAACTGAAACCTGCAGATATCCAGCTGAGAACTGAAGCCTGCAGATATCCAGCTATCTGAAGCCTGCGGATATTCAGCTGAGAACTGAAGCCTGCAGATATCCAGCTGAGAACTGAAGTCTGCAGATATCCAGCTGAGAAATGAAGCCTGCAGATATCCAGTTAACTGAAGCCTGCTGATATCCAGCTAAAAAATGAAGCCTGCAGATATCCAGCTGAGAACTGAAGCCTGCAGATATCCAGCTGAGAAATGAAGCCTGCAGATATCCAGCTGACAACTGAAGCCTGCAGTTATCCAGCGGAGAAATGAAGCCTGCAGATATCCAGCTGAGAACTGAAGCCTGCAGATATCCAGCTGAGAAATGAAGCCTGCAGGTATCCAGGTAACTGAAGCCTGCAGATATCCAGCTAAGAACTGACGCCTGCAGATATCCAGCTAACTGAATCCAGCAGATATCCAGCTGAGAAATGCACCCTGCAGATGTCCAGCTGAGAAATTAAGCCTGCAGATATCCAGCGGAGAAATGAAGCCTGCAGATATCCAGCTGAGAAATGAAGCCTATAGATATCCAGCAGAGCAATGAAGCCTGCAGATATCCAGCTGAGAAATGAAGCCTGCAGATATCCAGCTGAGAAAAGAGGCCTGCAGATATCCAGCTGAGAAATGAAGCCTGCAGATATCCAGCTAACTGAAGCCTGCAGAAATCCAGCTGAGAACTGAAACCTGCAGATATCCAGCTGAGAACTGAAGCCTGCAGATATCCAGCTATCTGAAGCCTGCGGATATTCAGCTGAGAACTGAAGCCTGCAGATATCCAGCTGAGAACTGAAGTCTGCAGATTTCCAGCTGAGAAATGAAGCCTGCAGATATCCAGCTAACTGAAGCCTGCTGATATCCAGCTAAAAAATGAAGCCTGCAGATATCCAGCTGAGAACTGAAGCCTGCAGATATCCAGCTGAGAAATGAGGCCTGCAGATGTCCAGCTGAGAAATGAAGCCTGCAGATATCGAGCTAACTGAAGCCTGCAGATATCCAGCTGAGAACTGAAGCCTGCAGATATGCAGCTGAAAAATGAAGCCTGCGGATATCCAGCTAACTGAAGCCTGCAGATATCCAGCTGAGAACTGAAGCCTGCAGATATCCAGCTAACTGAAGCCAGCAGATATCCAGCTGAGAAATGAAGCCTGCAGATATCCAGCTGAGAAATGAAGCCTGCAGATATTCTGCTGAGAACTGAAGCCTGCAGATATCCAGCTGAGAAATGAAGCCTGCAGATATCCAGCTGAGAAATGAAGCCTGCAGATATCCAGCTGAGAAATGAAGCCTGCAGATATCCAGCTGACAACCGAAGCCTGCAGTTATACAGCTGAGAAATGAAGCCTGCAGATATCCAGCTGACAACTGAAGCCTGCAGATATGCAGCTGAAAAATGAAGCCTGCGGATATCCAGCTAACTGAAGCCTGCAGATATCCAGCTGAGAAATGAAGCCTGCAGATATCCAGCTGAGAACTGAAGCCTGCAGATATCCAGCAAACTGAAGCCTGCGGATATCCAGCTGAGAACTGAAGCCTGCAGATATCCAGCTGAGAAATGAAGCCTGCAGATATCCAGCTAACTGAAGCCTTCAGATATCCAGCTGAGAATTGAAGCCTGCAGATATCTAGCCGAGAACTGAAGCCTGCAGATATCCAGCTGAGAACTGAAGACTGCAGATATCCAGCTGAGAAATGAAGCCTGCAGATATCCAGCTAACTGAAGCCTGCAGATATCCAGCTGAGAAATGAAGCCTGCAGATATCCAGTTGAGAACTGAAGCCTGCAGATATCCATTTGAGAACTGAAGACTGCAGATATCCAGCAGAGAACTGATGCCTGCAGATATCCAGCTAACTGAAGCCTGCAGATATCCAGCTGAGAAATGAAGCCTGCAGATATCCAGCTAACAGAAGCCTGCAGATATCCAGCTGAGAAATGAAGCCTGCAGATATCCAGCTGAGAACTGAAGCCTGCAGATATCCAGCTGAGAAATGAAGCCTGCAGATATCCAGCTGAGAAATGAAGCCTGCAGGTATCCAGCTGAGAAATGAAGCCTGCAGATATCCACTTGAGAACTGAAGCCTGCAGATATCCAGCTGAGAACTGAAGCCTGCAGATATCCAGCTGAGAAAAGAAGCCTGCAGATATCCAGCTAACTGAAGCCTTCAGATATCCAGCTGAGAATTGAAGCCTGCAGATATCCAGCTGAGAACTGAAGACTGCAGATATCCAGCTGAGAAATGAAGCCTGCAGATATCCAGCTAACTGAAGCCTGCTGATATCCAACTGAGAAATGAAACCTGCAGATATCCATTTGAGAAATGAAGCCTGCAGATATCCAGCTGAGAAATGAAGCCTGCAGATATCCAGCTGACAACTGAAGCCTGCAGATATGCAGCTGAAAAATGAAGCTTGCGGATATCCAGCTAACTGAAGCCTGCAGATATCCAGCTGAGAACTGAAGCCTGCAGATATCCAGCTAACTGAAGCCTGCAGATATCCAGCTAACTGAAGCCTGCAGATATCCAGCTGAGAAATGAAGCCTGCAGATATCCAGCTGAGAACTGAAGCCTGCAGATACCCAGCTGAGAAATGAAGCCTACAGATATCCAGCTGAGAAACGAAGCCTGCAGATATCCAGCTGAGAAATGAGGCCTGCAGATGTCCTGCTGAGAAATGAAGCCTGCAGATAGCCAGCTAACTGAAGCCTGCAGATATCCAGCTGAGAACTGAAGCCTGCAGATATCCAGCTAACTGAAGCCTGCTGATATCCAGCTGAGAAATGAAGCCTGCAGATATCCAGCTGAGAAATGAAGCCTGCAGATATCCAGCTGAGAAATGAAGCCTGCAGATATCCAGCTGACAACTGAAGCCTGCAGATATGCAGCTGAAAAATGAAGCCTGCGGATATCCAGCTAACTGAAGCCTGCAGATATCCAGCTGAGAACTGAAGCCTGCAGATATCCAGCTGAGAAATGAAGCCTGCAGATATCCAGCTGAGAACTGAAGCCTGCAGATATCCAGCAAACTGAAGCCTGCGGATATCCAGCTGAGAACTGAAGCCTGCAGATATCCAGCTGAGAAATGAAGCCTGCAGATATCCAGCTAACTGAAGCCTTCAGATATCCAGCTGAGAATTGAAGCCGGCAGATATCTAGCCGAGAACTGAAGCCTGCAGATATCCAGCTGAGAAATGAAGCCTGCAGATATCCAGCTGAGAAACGAAGCCTGCAGATATCCAGCTGAGAAATGAGGCCTGCAGATGTCCAGCTGAGAAATGAAGCCTGCAGATATCCAGCTAACTGAAGCCTGCAGATATCCAGCTGAGAACTGAAGCCTGCAGATATGCAGCTGAAAAATGAAGCCTGCGGATATCCAGCTAACTGAAGCCTGCAGATATCCAGCTAACTGAAGCCTGCTGATATCCAGCTGAGAAATGAAGCCTGCAGATATCCAGCTGAGAAATGAAGCCTGCAGATATCCAGCTCAGAAATGAAGCCTGCAGATATCCAGCTGACAACTGAAGCCTGCAGATATCCAGCTGAGAAATGAAGCCTGCAGATATCCAGCTAACTGAAGCCTTCAGATATCCAGCTGAGAATTGAAGCCTGCAGATATCTAGCCGAGAACTGAAGCCTGCAGATATCCAGCTGAGAAATGAAGCCTGCAGATATCCAGCTGAGAAATGAAGCCTGCAGATATCCAGCTGAGAAATGAAGCCTGCAGGTATCCAGCTGAGAAATGAAGCCTGCAGATATCCACTTGAGAACTGAAGCCTGCAGATATCCAGCTGAGAACTGAAGACTGCAGATATCCAGCTGAGAAATGAAGCCTGCAGATATCCAGCTAACTGAAGCCTGCTGATATCCAACTGAGAAATGAAGCCTGCAGATATCCAGCTGAGAAATGAAGCCTGCAGATATCCAGCTGAGAAATGAAGCCTGCAGATATTCGGCTAACTGAAGCCTGCTGATATCCAACTGAGAAATGAAGCCTGCAGATATCCAGCTGAGAAATGAAGCCTGCAGATATCCAGCTGAGAAATGAAGCCTGCAGATAGCCAGCTAACTGAAGCCTGCAGATATCCAGCTAACTGAAGCCTGCAGATATCCAGCTGAGAAATGAAGCCTGCAGATATCCAGCAGAGAACTGATGCCTGCAGATATCCAGCTAACTGAAGCCTGCAGATATCCAGCTGAGAAATGAAGCCTGCAGATATCCAGCTGAGAAATGAAGCCTGCAGATATCCAGCTGAGAAATGAAGCCTGCAGTTATCCAGCTGAGAAATGAAGCCTGCAGATATCCAGCTGAGAAATGAAGCCTGCAGATATCCAGCTGAGAAATGAAGCCTGCAGATATCCAGCTGAGAAATGAAGCCTGCAGGTATCCAGCTGAGAAATGAAGCCTGCAGATATCCACTTGAGAACTGAAGCCTGCAGATATCCAGCTGAGAACTGAAGCCTGCAGATATCCAGCTGAGAAAAGAAGCCTGCAGATATCCAGCTAACTGAAGCCTTCAGATATCCAGCTGAGAATTGAAGCCTGCAGATATCCAGCTGAGAACTGAAGACTGCAGATATCCAGCTGAGAAATGAAGCCTGCAGATATCCAGCTAACTGAAGCCTGCTGATATCCAACTGAGAAATGAAGCCTGCAGATATCCAGCTGAGAAATGAAGCCTGCAGATATCCAGCTGAGAAATGAAGCCTGCAGATATCCAGCTGACAACTGAAGCCTGCAGATATGCAGCTGAAAAATGAAGATTGCGGATATCCAGCTAACTGAAGCCTGCAGATATTCAGCTGAGAACTGAAGCCTGCAGATATCCAGCTAACTGAAGCCTGCAGATATCCAGCTGAGAAATGAAGCCTGCAGATATCCAGCTGAGAAATGAAGCCTGCAGATATCCAGCTGAGAACTGAAGCCTGCAGATACCCAGCTGAGAAATGAAGCCTACAGATATCCAGCTGAGAAACGAAGCCTGCAGATATCCAGCTGAGAAATGAGGCCTGCAGATGTCCAGCTGAGAAATGAAGCCTGCAGATATCGAGCTAACTGAAGCCTGCAGATATCCAGCTGAGAACTGAAGCCTGCAGATATGCAGCTGAAAAATGAAGCCAGCGGATATCCAGCTAACTGAAGCCTGCAGATATCCAGCTGAGAACTGAAGCCTGCAGATATCCAGCTAACTGAAGCCTGCTGATATCCAGCTGAGAAATGAAGCCTGCAGATATCCAGCTGAGAAATGAAGCCTGCAGATATCCAGCTGAGAAATGAAGCCTGCAGATATCCAGCTGACAACTGAAGCCTGCAGATATGCAGCTGAAAAATGAAGCCTGCGGATATCCAGCTAACTGAAGCCTGCAGATATCCAGCTGAGAACTGAAGCCTGCAGATATCCAGCTGAGAAATGAAGCCTGCAGATATCCAGCTGAGAACTGAAGCCTGCAGATATCCAGCAAACTGAAGCCTGCGGATATCCAGCTGAGAACTGAAGCCTGCAGATATCCAGCTGAGAAATGAAGCCTGCAGATATCCAGCTAACTGAAGCCTTCAGATATCCAGCTGAGAATTGAAGCCTGCAGATATCTAGCCGAGAACTGAAGCCTGCAGATATCCAGCAGAGAAATGAAGCCTGCAGATATCCAGCTGAGAAACGAAGCCTGCAGATATCCAGCTGAGCAATGAGGCCTGCAGATGTCCAGCTGAGAAATGAAGCCTGCAGATATCCAGCTAACTGAAGCCTGCAGATATCCAGCTGAGAAATGAAGCCTGCAGATATGCAGCTGAAAAATGAAGCCTGCGGATATCCAGCTAACTGAAGCCTGCAGATATCCAGCTGAGAACTGAAGCCTGCAGATATCCAGCTAACTGAAGCCTGCTGATATCCAGCTGAGAAATGAAGCCTGCAGATATCCAGCTGTGAAATGAAGCCTGCAGATATCCAACTAACAGAAGCCTGCAGATATCCAGCTGAGAAATGAAGCCTGCAGATATCCAGCTGAGAACTGAAGCCTGCAGATATCCAGCTGAGAAATGAAGCCTACAGATATCCAGCTGAGAAATGAAGCCTGCAGATATCCACTTGAGAACAGAAGCCTGCAGATATCCAGCTGAGAACTGAAGCCTGCAGATATCCAGCTGAGAAATGAAGACTGCAGATACCCAGCTGAGAAATGAAGCCTGCAGTTATCCAGCTAACTGAAGCCTGCAGATATCCAGCTGAGCAATGAAGCCTGCAGATATCCAGCTGAGAAATGAAGCCTGCAGATATCCAGCTAACTGAAGCCTGCTGATATCCAGCTGAGAAATGAAGCCTGCCGATATCCAGCTGACAACTGAAGCCTGCAGATATGCAGCTGAAAAATGAAGCCTGCGGATATCCAGCTAACTGAAGCCTGCAGATATCCAGCTGAGAACTGAAGCCTGCAGATATCCAGCTGAGAACTGAAGCCTGCAGATAGCCAGCTGAGAAATGAGGCCTGCAGATGTCCAGCTGAGAAATGAAGCCTGCAGATATCGAGCTAACTGAAGCCTGCAGATATCCAGCTGAGAACTGAAGCCTGCAGATATGCAGCTGAAAAATGAAGCCTGCGGATATCCAGCTAACTGAAGCCTGCAGATATCCAGCTGAGAACTGAAGCCTGCAGATATCCAGCTGAGAAATGAAGCCTGCAGATATCCAGCTGAGAAATGAAGCCTGCAGATATCCAGCTGAGAAATGAAGCCTGCAGATATCCAGCTGACAACAGAAGCCTGCAGATATGCAGCTGAAAAATGAAGCCTGCGGATATCCAGCTAACTGAAGCCTGCAGATATCCAGCTGAGAACTGAAGCCTGCAGATATCCAGCTGAGAACTGAAGCCTGCAGATATCCAGCTGAGAAATGAAGCCTGCAGATATCCAGCTAACTGAAGCCTTCAGATATCCAGCTGAGAATTGAAGCCTGCAGATATCTAGCTGAGAACTGAAGCCTGCAGATATCCAGCTGAGAAATGAAGCCTGCAGATATCCAGCTGAGAAATGAAGCCTGCAGATATCCAGCTGAGAAATGAAGCCTGCAGATATCCAGCTGACAACAGAAGCCTGCAGATATGCAGCTGAAAAATGAAGCCTGCGGATATCCAGCTAACTGAAGCCTGCAGATATCCAGCTGAGAACTGAAGCCTGCAGATATCCAGCTGAGAACTGAAGCCTGCAGATATCCAGCTGAGAAATGAAGCCTGCAGATATCCAGCTAACTGAAGCCTTCAGATATCCAGCTGAGAATTGAAGCCTGCAGATATCTAGCTGACAACTGAAGCCTGCAGATATGCAGCTGAAAAATGAAGATTGCGGATATCCAGCTAACTGAAGCCTGCAGATATCCAGCTGAGAACTGAAGCCTGCAGATATCCAGCTAACTGAAGCCTGCAGATATCCAGCTGAGAAATGAAGCCTGCAGATATCCAGCTGAGAAATGAAGCCTGCAGATATCCAGCTGAGAACTGAAGCCTGCAGATACCCAGCTGAGAAATGAAGCCTACAGATATCCAGCTGAGAAACGAAGCCTGCAGATATCCAGCTGAGAAATGAGGCCTGCAGATGTCCAGCTGAGAAATGAAGCCTGCAGATATCGAGCTAACTGAAGCCTGCAGATATCCAGCTGAGAACTGAAGCCTGCAGATATGCAGCTGAAAAATGAAGCCAGCGGATATCCAGCTAACTGAAGCCTGCAGATATCCAGCTGAGAACTGAAGCCTGCAGATATCCAGCTAACTGAAGCCTGCTGATATCCAGCTGAGAAATGAAGCCTGCAGATATCCAGCTGAGAAATGAAGCCTGCAGATATCCAGCTGAGAAATGAAGCCTGCAGATATCCAGCTGACAACTGAAGCCTGCAGATATGCAGCTGAAAAATGAAGCCTGCGGATATCCAGCTAACTGAAGCCTGCAGATATCCAGCTGAGAACTGAAGCCTGCAGATATCCAGCTGAGAAATGAAGCCTGCAGATATCCAGCTGAGAACTGAAGCCTGCAGATATCCAGCAAACTGAAGCCTGCGGATATCCAGCTGAGAACTGAAGCCTGCAGATATCCAGCTGAGAAATGAAGCCTGCAGATATCCAGCTAACTGAAGCCTTCAGATATCCAGCTGAGAATTGAAGCCTGCAGATATCTAGCCGAGAACTGAAGCCTGCAGATATCCAGCTGAGAAATGAAGCCTGCAGATATCCAGCTGAGAAACGAAGCCTGCAGATATCCAGCTGAGCAATGAGGCCTGCAGATGTCCAGCTGAGAAATGAAGCCTGCAGATATCCAGCTAACTGAAGCCTGCAGATATCCAGCTGAGAAATGAAGCCTGCAGATATGCAGCTGAAAAATGAAGCCTGCGGATATCCAGCTAACTGAAGCCTGCAGATATCCAGCTGAGAACTGAAGCCTGCAGATATCCAGCTAACTGAAGCCTGCTGATATCCAGCTGAGAAATGAAGCCTGCAGATATCCAGCTGTGAAATGAAGCCTGCAGATATCCAACTAACAGAAGCCTGCAGATATCCAGCTGAGAAATGAAGCCTGCAGATATCCAGCTGAGAACTGAAGCCTGCAGATATCCAGCTGAGAAATGAAGCCTACAGATATCCAGCTGAGAAATGAAGCCTGCAGATATCCACTTGAGAACAGAAGCCTGCAGATATCCAGCTGAGAACTGAAGCCTGCAGATATCCAGCTGAGAAATGAAGACTGCAGATACCCAGCTGAGAAATGAAGCCTGCAGTTATCCAGCTAACTGAAGCCTGCAGATATCCAGCTGAGCAATGAAGCCTGCAGATATCCAGCTGAGAAATGAAGCCTGCAGATATCCAGCTAACTGAAGCCTGCTGATATCCAGCTGAGAAATGAAGCCTGCCGATATCCAGCTGACAACTGAAGCCTGCAGATATGCAGCTGAAAAATGAAGCCTGCGGATATCCAGCTAACTGAAGCCTGCAGATATCCAGCTGAGAACTGAAGCCTGCAGATATCCAGCTGAGAACTGAAGCCTGCAGATAGCCAGCTGAGAAATGAGGCCTGCAGATGTCCAGCTGAGAAATGAAGCCTGCAGATATCGAGCTAACTGAAGCCTGCAGATATCCAGCTGAGAACTGAAGCCTGCAGATATGCAGCTGAAAAATGAAGCCTGCGGATATCCAGCTAACTGAAGCCTGCAGATATCCAGCTGAGAACTGAAGCCTGCAGATATCCAGCTGAGAAATGAAGCCTGCAGATATCCAGCTGAGAAATGAAGCCTGCAGATATCCAGCTGAGAAATGAAGCCTGCAGATATCCAGATGACAACAGAAGCCTGCAGATATGCAGCTGAAAAATGAAGCCTGCGGATATCCAGCTAACTGAAGCCTGCAGATATCCAGCTGAGAACTGAAGCCTGCAGATATCCAGCTGAGAACTGAAGCCTGCAGATATCCAGCTGAGAAATGAAGCCTGCAGATATCCAGCTAACTGAAGCCTTCAGATATCCAGCTGAGAATTGAAGCCTGCAGATATCTAGCTGAGAACTGAAGCCTGCAGATATCCAGCTGAGAAATGAAGCCTGCAGATATCCAGCTGAGAAATGAAGCCTGCAGATATCCAGCTGAGAAATGAAGCCTGCAGATATCCAGCTGACAACAGAAGCCTGCAGATATGCAGCTGAAAAATGAAGCCTGCGGATATCCAGCTAACTGAAGCCTGCAGATATCCAGCTGAGAACTGAAGCCTGCAGATATCCAGCTGAGAACTGAAGCCTGCAGATATCCAGCTGAGAAATGAAGCCTGCAGATATCCAGCTAACTGAAGCCTTCAGATATCCAGCTGAGAATTGAAGCCTGCAGATATCTAGCTGAGAACTGAAGCCTGCAGATATCCAGCTGAGAAATGAAGCCTGCAGATATCCAGCTGAGAAAAGAAGCCTGCAGATATCCAGCTGAGCAATGAGGCCTGCAGATGTCCAGCTGAGAAATGAAGCCTGCAGATATCCAGCTAACTGAAGCCTGCAGATATCCGGCTGAGAAATGAAGCCTGCAGATATGCAGCTGAAAAATGAAGCCTGCGGATATCCAGCTAACTGAAGCCTGCAGATATCCAGCTGAGCAATGAAGCCTGCAGACATCCAGCTGAGAAATGAAGCCTGCAGATATCCAGCTAACTGAAGCCTGCTGATATCCAGCTGAGAAATGAAGCCTGTAGATATCCAGCTGAGAAATGAAGCCTGCAGATATGCAGCTGAGAAATGAAGCCTGCCGATATCCAGCTGACAACTAAAGCCTGCAGATATCCAGCTGAGAACTGAAGCCTGCAGATATCCAGCTGAGAAATGAGGCCTGCAGATGTCCAGCTGAGAAATGAAGCCTGCAGATATCGAGCTAACTGAAGCCTGCAGATATCCAGCTGAGAACTGAAGCCTGCAGATATGCAGCTGAAAAATGAAGCCTGCGGATATCCAGCTAACTGAAGCCTGCAGATATCCAGCTGAGAACTGAAGCCTGCAGATATCCAGCTAACTGAAGCCTGCTGATATCCAGCTGAGAAATGAAGCCTGCAGATATCCAGCTGAGAAATGAAGCCTGCAGATATCCAGCTGAGAAATGAAGCCTGCAGATATCCAGCTGACAACTGAAGCCTGCAGATATGCAGCTGAAAAATGAAGCCTGCGGATATCCAGCTAACTGAAGCCTGCAGATATCCAGCTGAGAACTGAAGCCTGCAGATATCCAGCTGAGAAATGAAGCCTGCAGATATCCAGCTGAGAACTGAAGCCTGCAGATATCCAGCTGAGAAATGAAGCCTGCAGATATCCAGCTAACTGAAGCCTTCAGATATCCAGCTGAGAATTGAAGCCTGCAGATATCTAGCCGAGAACTGAAGCCTGCAGATATCCAGCTGAGAAATGAAGCCTGCAGATATCCAGCTGAGAAAAGAAGCCTGCAGATATCCAGCTGAGCAATGAGGCCTGCAGATGTCCAGCTGAGAAATGAAGCCTGCAGATATCCAGCTAACTGAAGCCTGCAGATATCCAGCTGAGAAATGAAGCCTGCAGATATGCAGCTGAAAAATGAAGCCTGCGGATATCCAGCTAACTGAAGCCTGCAGATATCCAGATGAGAACTGAAGCCTGCAGATATCCAGCTAACTGAAGCCTGCTGATATCCAGCTGAGAAATGAAGCCTGCAGATATCCAGCTGAGAAATGAAGCCTGCAGATATCCAGCTAACAGAAGCCTGCAGATATCCAGCTGAGAAATGAAGCCTGCAGATATCCAGCTGAGAACTGAAGCCTGCAGATATCCAGCTGAGAAATGAAGCCTACAGATATCCAGCTGAGAAATGAAGCCTGCAGATATCCACTTGAGAACTGAAGCCTGCAGATATCCAGCTGAGAACTGAAGCCTGCAGATATCCAGCTGAGAAATGAAGACTGCAGATACCCAGCTGAGAAATGAAGCCTGCAGTTATCCAGCTAACTGAAGCCTGCAGATTTCCAGCTGAGAAATGAGCCCTGCAGATATCCAGCTGAGAAATGAAGCCTGCAGATATCCAGTTGAGAACTGAAGCCTGCAGTTATCCAGCTGAGAACTGAAGCCTGCAGATATCCACTTGAGAACAGAAGCCTGCAGATATCCAGCTGAGAACTGAAGCCTGCAGATATCCAGCTGAGAAATGAAGACTGCAGATACCCAGCTGAGAAATGAAGCCTGCAGTTATCCAGCTAACTGAAGCCTGCAGATATCCAGCTGAGCAATGAAGCCTGCAGATATCCAGCTGAGAAATGAAGCCTGCAGATATCCAGCTAACTGAAGCCTGCTGATATCCAGCTGAGAAATGAAGCGTGTAGATATCCAGCTGAGAAATGAAGCCTGCAGATATGCAGCTGAGAAATGAAGCCTGCCGATATCCAGCTGACAACTGAAGCCTGCAGATATCCAGCTGAGAACTGAAGCCTGCAGATATCCAGCTGAGAAATGAGGCCTGCAGATGTCCAGCTGAGAAATGAAGCCTGCAGATATCGAGCTAACTGAAGCCTGCAGATATCCAGCTGAGAACTGAAGCCTGCAGATATGCAGCTGAAAACTGAAGCCTGCGGATATCCAGCTAACTGAAGCCTGCAGATATCCAGCTGAGAACTGAAGCCTGCAGATATCCAGCTAACTGAAGCCTGCTGATATCCAGCTGAGAAATGAAGCCTGCAGATATCCAGCTGAGAAATGAAGCCTGCAGATATCCAGCTGAGAAATGAAGCCTGCAGATATCCAGCTGACAACTGAAGCCTGCAGATATGCAGCTGAAAAATGAAGCCTGCGGATATCCAGCTAACTGAAGCCTGCAGATATCCAGCTGAGAACTGAAGCCTGCAGATATCCAGCTGAGAAATGAAGCCTGCAGATATCCAGCTGAGAACTGAAGCCTGCAGATATCCAGCTAACTGAAGCCTGCTGATATCCAGCTGAGAAATGAAGCGTGTAGATATCCAGCTGAGAAATGAAGCCTGCAGATATGCAGCTGAGAAATGAAGCCTGCCGATATCCAGCTGACAACTGAAGCCTGCAGATATCCAGCTGAGAACTGAAGCCTGCAGATATCCAGCTGAGAACTGAAGCCTGCAGATGTCCAGCTGAGAAATGAAGCCTGCAGATATCGAGCTAACTGAAGCCTGCAGATATCCAGCTGAGAACTGAAGCCTGCAGATATGCAGCTGAAAACTGAAGCCTGCGGATATCCAGCTAACTGAAGCCTGCAGATATCCAGCTGAGAACTGAAGCCTGCAGATATCCAGCTAACTGAAGCCTGCTGATATCCAGCTGAGAAATGAAGCCTGCAGATATCCAGCTGAGAAATGAAGCCTGCAGATATCCAGCTGAGAAATGAAGCCTGCAGATATCCAGCTGAGCAATGAGGCCTGCAGATGTCCAGCTGAGAAATGAAGCCTGCAGATATCCAGCTAACTGAAGCCTGCAGATATCCAGCTGAGAAATGAAGCCTGCAGATATGCAGCTGAAAAATGAAGCCTGCGGATATCCAGCTAACTGAAGCCTGCAGATATCCAGCTGAGAACTGAAGCCTGCAGATATCCAGCTAACTGAAGCCTGCTGATATCCAGCTGAGAAATGAAGCCTGCAGATATCCAGCTGAGAAATGAAGCCTGCAGATATCCAGCTAACAGAAGCCTGCAGATATCCAGCTGAGAAATGAAGCCTGCAGATATCCAGCTGAGAACTGAAGCCTGCAGATATCCAGCTGAGAAATGAAGCCTACAGATATCCAGCTGAGAAATGAAGCCTGCAGATATCCACTTGAGAACTGAAGCCTGCAGATATCCAGCTGAGAACTGAAGCCTGCAGATATCCAGCTGAGAAATGAAGACTGCAGATACCCAGCTGAGAAATGAAGCCTGCAGATATGCAGCTGAAAAATGAAGCCTGCGGATATCCAGCTAACTGAAGCCTGCAGATATCCAGCTGAGAACTGAAGCCTGCAGATATCCAGCTGAGAAATGAAGCCTGCAGATATCCAGCTGAGAACTGAAGCCTGCAGATATCCAGCTGAGAAATGAAGCCTGCAGATATCCAGCTAACTGAAGCCTTCAGATATCCAGCTGAGAATTGAAGCCTGCAGATATCTAGCCGAGAACTGAAGCCTGCAGATATCCAGCTGAGAAATGAAGCCTGCAGATATCCAGCTGAGAAAAGAAGCCTGCAGATATCCAGCTGAGCAATGAGGCCTGCAGATGTCCAGCTGAGAAATGAAGCCTGCAGATATCCAGCTAACTGAAGCCTGCAGATATCCAGCTGAGAAATGAAGCCTGCAGATATGCAGCTGAAAAATGAAGCCTGCGGATATCCAGCTAACTGAAGCCTGCAGATAT
This sequence comes from Hypanus sabinus, assembly GCF_030144855.1. Lineage (NCBI taxonomy): Eukaryota > Metazoa > Chordata > Chondrichthyes > Myliobatiformes > Dasyatidae > Hypanus > Hypanus sabinus. Next base: position 75,301,944 of record NC_082708.1, read on the forward strand.
CCAGCTGAGAACTGAAGCCTGCAGATATCCAGCTAACTGAAGCCTGCTGATATCCAGCTGAGAAATGAAGCCTGCAGATATCCAGCTGAGAAATGAAGCCTGCAGATATCCAGCTAACAGAAGCCTGCAGATATCCAGCTGAGAAATGAAGCCTGCAGATATCCAGCTGAGAACTGAAGCCTGCAGATATCCAGCTGAGAAATGAAGCCTACAGATATCCAGCTGAGAAATGAAGCCTGCAGATATCCACTTGAGAACTGAAGCCTGCAGATATCCAGCTGAGAACTGAAGCCTGCAGATATCCAGCTGAGAAATGAAGACTGCAGATACCCAGCTGAGAAATGAAGCCTGCAGTTATCCAGCTAACTGAAGCCTGCAGATTTCCAGCTGAGAAATGAGCCCTGCAGATATCCAGCTGAGAAATGAAGCCTGCAGATATCCAGTTGAGAACTGAAGCCTGCAGTTATCCAGCTGAGAACTGAAGCCTGCAGATATCCAGCTAACTGAAGCCTGCAGATATCCAGCTGAGAAATGAAGCCTGCAGATATCCAGCTGAGAACTGATGCCTGCAGATATCCAGCTAACTGAAGCCTGCAGATATCCAGCTGAGAAATGAAGCCTGCAGATATCCAGCTAACTGAAGCCTGCAGATATCCAGCTGTGAAATGAAGCCTGCAGATATCCAGTTGAGAACTGAAGCCTGCAGATATCCAGCTGAGAACTGAAGCCTGCAGATATCCAGCTAACTGAAGCCTGCAGATATCCAGCTGAGAAATGAAGCCTGCAGATATCCAGCTGAGAACTGAAGCCTGCAGATATCCAGCTGAGAAATGAAGCCTACAGATAACCAGCTGAGAAATGAAGCCTGCAGATATCCAGCTGAGAAATGAGGCCTACAAATGACCAGCTGAGAAATGAAGCCTGCAGATATCCAGCTGACAACTGAAGCCTGCAGATATCCAGCTGAGAACTGAAGCCTGCAGATATCCAGCTAACTGAAGCCTGCGGATATCCAGCTGAGAACTGAAGCCTGCAGATATCCAGCTGAGAAAAGAAGCCTGCAGATATCCAGCTAACTGATGCCTTCAGATATCCAGCTGAGAATTGAAGCCTGCAGATATCTAGCTGAGAACTGAAGCCTGCAGATATCCAGCTGAGAAATGAAGCCTGCAGATATCCAGCTGAGAAATGAAGCCTGCAGGTATCCAGCTGAGAAATGAAGCCTGCAGATATCCAGCTAACTGATGCCTTCAGATATCCAGCTGAGAATTGAAGCCTGCAGATATCTAGCTGAGAACTGAAGCCTGCAGATATCCAGCTGAGAAATGAAGCCTGCAGATATCCAGCTGAGAAATGAAGCCTGCAGGTATCCAGCTGAGAAATGAAGCCTGCAGATATCCACTTGAGAACTGAAGCCTGCAGATATCCAGCTGAGAACTGAAGACAGCAGATATCCAGCTGAGAAATGAAGCCTGCAGATATCCAGCTAACTGAAGCCTGCTGATATCCAGCTGAGAAATGAAGCCTGTAGATATCCAGCTGAGAAATGAAGCCTGCAGATGTGCAGCTGCGAAATGAAGCCTGCCGATATCCAGCTGACAACTGAAGCCTGCAGATATGCAGCTGAAAAATGAAGCCTGCGGATATCCAGCTAACTGAAGCCTGCAGATATCCAGCTGAGAACTGAAGCCTGCAGATATCCAGCTGAGAACTGAAGACTGCAGATATCCAGCTGAGAAATGAAGCCTGCAGATATCCAGCTAACTGAAGCCTGCTGATATCCAGCTGAGAAATGAAGCCTGCAGATATCCAGCTGAGAAATGAAGCCTGCAGATATCCGGCTGAGAAATGAAGCCTGCAGATATCCAGCTGAGAAATGAAGCCTGCAGATATCCAGCTGACAACTGAAGCCTGCAGATATGCAGCTGAAAAATGAAGCCTGCGGATATCCAGCTAACTGAAGCCTGCAGATATCCAACTGAGAACTGAAGCCTGCAGATATCCAGCTGAGCAAAGAAGCCTGCAGATATCCAGCTGCGAAATGAAGCCTGCAGATATCCAGCAATCTGAAGCCTGCAGATATCCAACTGAGAAATGAAGCCTGCGTATATCCAGCTAACTGAAGCCTGCAGATACCCAGCAGAGAACAGAAGCCTGCAGATATCCAGCTGAGAACTGAAGCCTGCAGATATCCAGCTGAGAAATGAACCCTACAGATATCCAGCTAACTGAAGCCTGCAGATATCCAGCTGAGAACTGAAGCCTGCAGATATCCAGCTAACTGAAGCCTGCGGATATCCAGCTAACTGAAGCCTGCGGATATCCAGCTAACTGAAGCCTGCGGATATCCAGCTGAGAATTGAAGGCTGCAGATATCCAGTTGAGAACTGAAGCCTGCAGATATCCAGCTGAGAACTGAAGACTGCAGATATCCAGCTGAGAAATGAAGCCTGCAGATATCCAGCTGAGAGCTGAAGCCTGCAGATATCCAGCTGAGAAATGAAGCCTGCAGATATCCAGCTAACTGAAGCCTGCTGATATCCAGCTGAGAAATGAAGCCTGCAGATATCCAGCTGAGAAATGAAGACTGCAGATATCCAGCTGAGAAATGAAGCCTGCAGATATCCAGCTGACAACTGAAGCCTGCAGATATGCAGCTGAAAAATGAAGCCTGCGGATATCCAGCTAACGGAAGCCTGCAGATATCCAGCTGAGAACTGAAGCCTGCAGATATCCAGCTAACTGAAGCCTGCAGATATCCAGCTGAGCAATGAAGCCTGCAGATATCCAGCTGAGAAATGAAGCCTGCAGATATCCAGCTAACTGAAGCCTGCTGATATCCAGCTGAGAAATGAAGCCTGCAGATATCCAGCTGAGAAATGAAGCCTGCAGATATCCAGCTGAGAAATGAAGCCTGCAGGTATCCAGCTGAGAAATGAAGCCTGCAGATATCCACTTGAGAAATTAAGCCTGCAGATATCCAGCAGAGAACTGAAGACTGCAGATATCCAGCTGAGAAATGAAGCCTGCAGATATCCAGCTAACTGAAGCCTACTGATATCCAGCTGAGAAATGAAGCCTGCAGATATCCAGCTGAGAAATGAAGCCTGCAGATATCCAGCTGAGAAATGAAGCCTGCAGATATCCAGCTAACAGAAGCCTGCAGATATCCAGCTGAGAAATGAAGCCTGCAGATATCCAGCTGAGAACTGAAGCCTGCAGATATCCAGCTGAGAAATGAAGCCTGCAGATATCCAGCTGAGAAATGGAGCCTGCAGATATCCAGCTAACTGAACCCTTCAGATATCCAGCTGAGAAATGAAGCCTGCAGATATCCAGCTGAGACATGAAGCCTGCAGATATCCAGTTGAGAACTGAAGCCTGCAGATATCCAGCTGAGAAATGAAGACTGCAGATATCCAGCTGAGAACTGAAGCCTGCAGATATCCAGCTGAGAACTGAAGCCTGCAGATATCCAGCTAACTGAAGCCTGCAGATATCCAGCTGAGAACTGAAGCCTGCAGATATCCAGCTGAGAAATCAAGCCTGCAGATATCCAGCTGAGAAATGAAGCCTGCAGATATCCAGCTGAGAAACGAAGCCTGCAGATATCCAGCTGAGAACAGAAGCCTGCAGATATCCAGCTGAGAAATGAAGCCTGCAGATATCCAGCTGAGAAATGAAGCCTGCAGATATCCAGCTGAGAAATGAAGCCTGCAGGTATCCAGCTGAGAAATGAAGCCTGCAGATACCCAGTTGAGAACTGAAGCCTGCAGCTTTCCAGCAGAGAACTGAAGACTGCAGATATCCAGCTGAGAAATGAAGCCTGCAGATATCCAGCTAACTGAAGCCTGCAGATATCCAGCTGAGAACTGAAGCCTGCAGATATCCAGCTGAGAACTGAAGCCTGCAGATATCCAGCTGAGAACTGAAGCCTGCAGATATCCAGCTAACTGAAGCCTGCTGATATCCAGCTGAGAACTGAAGCCTGCAGATACCCAGCTGAGAAATGAAGCCTGCAGATATCCAGCTGAGAACTGAAGCCTGCAGATATCCAGCTAACTGAAGCCTGCGGATATCCAGCTGAGAACTGAAGCCTGCAGATATCCAGCTGAGAAATGAAGCCTGCAGATATCCAGCTAACTGAAGCCTTCAGATATACAGCTGAGAAATGAAGCCTGCAGATATCTAGCTGAGAACTGAAGCCTGCAGATATCCAGCTGAGAAATGACGCCTGCAGATATCCAGCTGAGAAATGAAGCCTGCTGATATCCAGCTGAGAAATGAAGCCTGCAGATATCTAGCTGAGAAATGAAGCCTGCAGATATCCAGCTAACTGAAGCCTGCTGATATACAGCTGAGAAATGAAGCCTGCAGATATCCAGCTGAGAACTGAAGCCTGCAGATATCCAGCTGAGAAATGAAGCCTGCAGATATCCAGCTGACAACTGAAGCCTGCAGTTATCCATCTGAGAAATGAAGCCTGCAGATATCCAGCTGAGAACTGACGCCTGCAGATATCCAGCTGAGAAATGAAGCCTGCAGATATTCAGCTAACTGAAGCCTGCAGATATCCAGCTGAGAAATGAAGCCTGCAGATATCCTGCTAACTGAAGCCTGCAGATATCCAGCTGAGAACTGACGCCTGCAGATATCCAGCTAACTGAAGCCAGCGGATATCCAGCTGAGAAATACACCCTGCAGATGTCCAGCTGAGAAATTAAGCCTGCAGATATCCAGCTCAGACATGAAGCCTGCAGATATCCAGCTGAAAAATGAAGCCTGCAGATACCCAGCTAACTGAGGCCTGCTGATATCCAGCTGAGAACTGATGCCTGCAGATATCCAGCTAACTGAAGCCTGCAGATATCCAGCTGAGAAATGAAGCCTGCAGATATCCAGCTGAGAAATGAAGCCTGCAGATATCCAGCTAACTGAAGCCTTCTGATATCCAGCTGAGAAATGAAGCCTGCAGATATCTAGCTGAGAACTGAAGCCTGCAGATATCCAGCTGAGAAATGAAGCCTGCAGATATCCAGCTGAGAAATGAAGCCTGCAGATATCCAGCTAACTGAAGCCTGCTGATATCCAGCTGAGAAATGAAGCCTGCAGATATCCAGCTGACAACTGAAGCCTGCAGTTATCCAGCTGAGAAATGAAGCCTGCAGATATCCAGCTGAGAAATGAAGCCTGCAGATATCCAGCTAACTGAAGCCTGCATATATCCAGCTGAGAAATGAAGCCTGCAGATATCCAGCTGAGAAATGAAGCCTGCAGATATGCTGCTAACTGAAGCCTGCAGATATCCAGCTGAGAACTGAAGCCTGCAGCTATCCAGCTAACTGAAGCCAGCAGATATCCAGCTGAGAAATACACCCTGCAGATGTCCAGCTGAGAAATTAAGCCTGCAGATATCCAGCTGACACATGAAGCCTGCAGATATCCAGCTGAAAAATGAAGCCTGCAGATACCCAGCTAACTGAGGCCTGCTGATATCCAGCTGAGAACTGATGCCTGCAGATATCCAGCTAACTGAAGACTGCAGATATCCAGCTGAGAAATGAAGCCTGCAGATATCCAGCTGAGAAATGAAGCCTGCAGATATCCAGCTAACTGAAGCCTACAGATATCCAGCTGAGAAATGAAGCCTGCAGATCTCCAGCTAACTGAAGCCTGCAGATATCCAGCTGAGAAATGAAGCCTGCAGATATCCAGCTGAGAAATGAAGCCTGCAGTTATCCAGCTAACTGAACCCTTCAGATATCCAGCTGAGAAATGAAGCCTGCAGATATCTAGCTGACAACTGAAGCCTGCAGATATCCAGCTGAGAAATGAAGCCTGCAGATATCCAGCTGAGAAATGAAGCCTGCAGATATCCAGTTGAGAACTGAAGCCTGCAGATATCCAGCTGAGAACTGAAGACTGCAGATATCCAGCTGAGAACTGAAGCCTGCAGATATCCAGCTGAGAACTGAAGCCTGCAGATATCCAGCTAACTGAAGCCTGCAGATATCCAGCTGAGAACTGAAGCCTGCAGATATCCAGCTGAGAAATCAAGCCTGCAGATATCCAGCTGAGAAATGAAGCCTGCAGATATCAGGCTAACTGAACCCTTCAGATATCCAGCTGAGAAATGAAGCCTGCAGATATCTAGCTGAGAACTGAAGCCTGCAGATATCCAGCTGAGAAATGAAGCCTGCAGATATCCAGCTGAGAAATGAAGCCTGCAGATATCCAGTTGAGAACTGAAGCCTGCAGATATCCAGCTGAGAACTGAAGACTGCAGATATTCAGCTGAGAACTGAAGCCTGCAGATATCCAGCTGAGAAATGAAGCCTGCCGATATCCAGCTAACTGAAGCCTGCAGTTATCCAGCTGAGAACTGAAGCCTGCAGATATCCAGCTGAGAAATCAAGCCTGCAGATATCCAGCTGACAACTGAACCCTGCAGTTATCCAGCTGAGAAATGAAGCCTGCAGATATCCAGATGAGGACAGAAGCCTGCAGATATCCAGCTGAGAAATGAAGCCTGCAGATATCCAGCTAACTGAAGCCTGCAGATATCCAGCTGAGACATGAAGCCTGCAGATATCCAGCTGAGAAATGGAGCCTGCAGATACCCAGCTAACTGAGGCCTGCTGGTATCCAGCTGAGAAAGGAAGCCTGCAGATATCCAGCTGAGAAATGAAACCTGCAGATATCCAGCTAACTGAACCCTTCAGATATCCAGCTGAGAAATGAAGCCCGCAGATATCTAGCTGACAACTGAAGCCTGCAGATATCCAGCTGAGAAATGAAGCCTGCAGATATCCAGCTAACTGAAGCCTGCAGATATCCAGCTGAGAAATGAAGCCTGCAGAAATCCTGCTACCTGAAGCCTGCAGATATGCAGCTGAGAACTGACGCCTGCAGATATCCAGCTAACTGAGGCCAGCAGATATCCATCTGAGAAATGAAGCCGGCAGATATCCAGCTAACTGAAGCCTGCAGATATCCAGCTGAGACATGAAGCCTGCAGATATCCAGCTGAGAAATGGAGCCTGCAGATACCCAGCTAACTGAGGCCTGCTGATATCCAGCTGAGAACTGATGCCTGCAGATATCCAGCTAACTGAAGCCTGCAGATATCCAGCTGAGAAATGAAGCCTGCAGATCTCCAGCTAACTGAAGCCTGCAGATAACCAGCTGAGAAATGAAGCCTGCAGATATCCAGCTGAGAAATGAAGCCTGCAGATATCCAGCTAACTGAACCCTTCAGATATCCAGCTGAGAAATGAAGCCTGCAGATATCTAGCTGACAACTGAAGCCTGCAGATATCCAGCTGAGAAATGAAGCCTGCAGATATCCAGCTGAGAAATGAAGCCTGCAGATATCCAGTTGAGAACTGAAGCCTGCAGATATCCAGCTGAGAACTGAAGACTGCAGATATCCAGCTGAGAACTGAAGCCTGCAGATATCCAGCTGAGAACTGAAGCCTGCAGATATCCAGCTAACTGAAGCCTGCAGCTATCCAGCTGAGAACTGAAGCCTGCAGATATCCAGCAGAAAAATGAAACCTGAAGATATCCAGCTAACTGAAGCCTTCAGATATCCAGCTGGGAAATGAAGCCTGCAGATATCCAGCTGAGAAATGAAGCCTGCAGATATCCAGCTAACTGAAGCCTGCAGATATCCAGCTGAGACATGAAGCCTGCAGATATCCAGCTGAGAAATGGAGCCTGCAGATACCCAGCTAACTGAGGCCTGCTGGTATCCAGCTGAGAAAGGAAGCCTGCAGATATCCAGCTGAGAAATGAAACCTGCAGATATCCAGCTAACTGAACCCTTCAGATATCCAGCTGAGAAATGAAGCCCGCAGATATCTAGCTGACAACTGAAGCCTGCAGATATCCAGCTGAGAAATGAAGCCTGCAGATATCCAGCTAACTGAAGCCTGCAGATATCCAGCTGAGAAATGAAGCCTGCAGAAATCCTGCTACCTGAAGCCTGCAGATATGCAGCTGAGAACTGACGCCTGCAGATATCCAGCTAACTGCGGCCAGCAGATATCCATCTGAGAAATGAAGCCGGCAGATATCCAGCTAACTGAAGCCTGCAGATATCCAGCTGAGACATGAAGCCTGCAGATATCCAGCTGAGAAATGGAGCCTGCAGATACCCAGCTAACTGAGGCCTGCTGATATCCAGCTGAGAACTGATGCCTGCAGATATCCAGCTAACTGAAGCCTGCAGATATCCAGCTGAGAAATGAAGCCTGCAGATCTCCAGCTAACTGAAGCCTGCAGATAACCAGCTGAGAAATGAAGCCTGCAGATATCCAGCTGAGAAATGAAGCCTGCAGATATCCAGCTAACTGAACCCTTCAGATATCCAGCTGAGAAATGAAGCCTGCAGATATCTAGCTGACAACTGAAGCCTGCAGATATCCAGCTGAGAAATGAAGCCTGCAGATATCCAGCTGAGAAATGAAGCCTGCAGATATCCAGTTGAGAACTGAAGCCTGCAGATATCCAGCTGAGAACTGAAGACTGCAGATATCCAGCTGAGAACTGAAGCCTGCAGATATCCAGCTGAGAACTGAAGCCTGCAGATATCCAGCTAACTGAAGCCTGCAGCTATCCAGCTGAGAACTGAAGCCTGCAGATATCCAGCAGAAAAATGAAACCTGAAGATATCCAGCTAACTGAAGCCTTCAGATATCCAGCTGGGAAATGAAGCCTGCAGATATCTAGCTGAGAACTGAAGCCTGCAGATATCCAGCTCAGAAATGAAGCCTGCAGATATCCAGCTGAGAAATGAAGCATGCAGATAACCCGCTGAGAAATGAAGCATGCAGTTATCCAGCTGAGAAATGAAGCCTGCAGTTATCCAGCTGAGAAATGAAGCCTGCAGGTATCCAGCTGAGAAATGAAGCCTGCAGATATCCAGTTGAGAACTGAAGCCTGCAGATATCCAGCTGAGAACTGAAGCCAGCAGATATCCAGCTGAGAACTGATGCCTGCAGATATCTAGCTGAGAAATGAAGCCTGCAGATATCCAGCTAACTGAAGCCTGCAGATACCCAGCTGAGGAAGCCTGCAGATATCCAGCTGAGAACTGAAGCCTGCAGATATCCAGCTGAGAAATGAAGCCTACAGATATCCAGATGAGAAATGAAGCCTGCAGATATCCAGCTGAGAAATGAAGCCTGCAGATATCCAGCTGAGAAATGAGGCCTGCAGATAGCCAGCTGAGAAATGAAGCCTGCAGATATCCAGATGAGAACTGAAGCCTGCAGATATCCAGCTGAGAAATGAAGCCGGCAGATATCCAGCTAACTGAACCCTTCAGATATCCAGCTGAGAAATGAAGCCTGCAGATATCCAGCTGAGAAATGAAGACTGCAGATATCCAGTTGAGAACTGAAGCCTGCAGATATCCAGCTGAGAACTGAAGACTGCAGATATCCAGCTGAGAACTGAAGCCAGCAGATATCCAGCTAACTGAAGCCTGCAGATATCCAGCTGAGAACTGAAGCCTGCAGATATCCAGCTGAGAAATCAAGCCTGCAGATATCCAGCTGAGAAATGAAGCCTGCAGATATCCAGCTAACTGAACCCTTCAGATATCCAGCTGAGAAATGAAGCCTGCAGATATCCAGCTGACAACTGAAGCCTGCAGTTATCCAGCTGAGAAATGAAGCCTGCAGATATCCAGCTGAGAACTGACGCCTGCAGATATCCAGCTGAGAAATGAAGCCTGCAGATATTCAGCTAACTGAAGCCTGCAGATATCCAGCTGAGAAATGAAGCCTGCAGATATCCTGCTAACTGAAGCCTGCAGATATCCAGCTGAGAACTGACGCCTGCAGATATCCAGCTAACTGAAGCCAGCGGATATCCAGCTGAGAAATACACCCTGCAGATGTCCAGCTGAGAAATTAAGCCTGCAGATATCCAGCTGAGACATGAAGCCTGCAGATATCCAGCTGAAAAATGAAGCCTGCAGATACCCAGCTAACTGAGGCCTGCTGATATCCATCTGAGAACTGATGCCTGCAGATATCCAGCTAACTGAAGCCTGCAGATATCCAGCTGAGAAATGAAGCCTGCAGATATCCAGTTGAGAACTGAAGCCTGCAGATATCCAGCTGAGAACTGAAGACTGCAGATATCCAGCTGAGAACTGAAGCCTGCAGATATCCAGCTGAGAACTGAAGCCTGCAGATATCCAGCTAACTGAAGCCTGCAGATATCCAGCTGAGAACTGAAGCCTGCAGATATCCAGCTGAGAAATCAAGCCTGCAGATATCCAGCTGAGAAATGAAGCCTGCAGATATCAGGCTAACTGAACCCTTCAGATATCCAGCTGAGAAATGAAGCCTGCAGATATCTAGCTGAGAACTGAAGCCTGCAGATATCCAGCTGAGAAATGAAGCCTGCAGATATCCAGCTGAGAAATGAAGCCTGCAGATATCCAGTTGAGAACTGAAGCCTGCAGATATCCAGCTGAGAACTGAAGACTGCAGATATTCAGCTGAGAACTGAAGCCTGCAGATATCCAGCTGAGAAATGAAGCCTGCCGATATCCAGCTAACTGAAGCCTGCAGTTATCCAGCTGAGAACTGAAGCCTGCAGATATCCAGCTGAGAAATCAAGCCTGCAGATATCCAGCTGACAACTGAACCCTGCAGTTATCCAGCTGAGAAATGAAGCCTGCAGATATCCAGATGAGGACAGAAGCCTGCAGATATCCAGCTGAGAAATGAAGCCTGCAGATATCCAGCTAACTGAAGCCTGCAGATATCCAGCTGAGACATGAAGCCTGCAGATATCCAGCTGAGAAATGGAGCCTGCAGATACCCAGCTAACTGAGGCCTGCTGGTATCCAGCTGAGAAAGGAAGCCTGCAGATATCCAGCTGAGAAATGAAACCTGCAGATATCCAGCTAACTGAACCCTTCAGATATCCAGCTGAGAAATGAAGCCCGCAGATATCTAGCTGACAACTGAAGCCTGCAGATATCCAGCTGAGAAATGAAGCCTGCAGATATCCAGCTAACTGAAGCCTGCAGATATCCAGCTGAGAAATGAAGCCTGCAGAAATCCTGCTACCTGAAGCCTGCAGATATGCAGCTGAGAACTGACGCCTGCAGATATCCAGCTAACTGAGGCCAGCAGATATCCATCTGAGAAATGAAGCCGGCAGATATCCAGCTAACTGAAGCCTGCAGATATCCAGCTGAGACATGAAGCCTGCAGATATCCAGCTGAGAAATGGAGCCTGCAGATACCCAGCTAACTGAGGCCTGCTGATATCCAGCTGAGAACTGATGCCTGCAGATATCCAGCTAACTGAAGCCTGCAGATATCCAGCTGAGAAATGAAGCCTGCAGATCTCCAGCTAACTGAAGCCTGCAGATAACCAGCTGAGAAATGAAGCCTGCAGATATCCAGCTGAGAAATGAAGCCTGCAGATATCCAGCTAACTGAACCCTTCAGATATCCAGCTGAGAAATGAAGCCTGCAGATATCTAGCTGACAACTGAAGCCTGCAGATATCCAGCTGAGAAATGAAGCCTGCAGATATCCAGCTGAGAAATGAAGCCTGCAGATATCCAGTTGAGAACTGAAGCCTGCAGATATCCAGCTGAGAACTGAAGACTGCAGATATCCAGCTGAGAACTGAAGCCTGCAGATATCCAGCTGAGAACTGAAGCCTGCAGATATCCAGCTAACTGAAGCCTGCAGCTATCCAGCTGAGAACTGAAGCCTGCAGATATCCAGCAGAAAAATGAAACCTGAAGATATCCAGCTAACTGAAGCCTTCAGATATCCAGCTGGGAAATGAAGCCTGCAGATATCTAGCTGAGAACTGAAGCCTGCAGATATCCAGCTGAGAAATGAAGCCTGCAGATATCCAGCTGAGAAATGAAGCATGCAGATAACCCGCTGAGAAATGAAGCATGCAGTTATCCAGCTGAGAAATGAAGCCTGCAGTTATCCAGCTGAGAAATGAAGCCTGCAGGTATCCAGCTGAGAAATGAAGCCTGCAGATATCCAGTTGAGAACTGAAGCCTGCAGATATCCAGCTGAGAACTGAAGCCAGCAGATATCCAGCTGAGAACTGATGCCTGCAGATATCTAGCTGAGAAATGAAGCCTGCAGATATCCAGCTAACTGAAGCCTGCAGATACCCAGCTGAGGAAGCCTGCAGATATCCAGCTGAGAACTGAAGCCTGCAGATATCCAGCTGAGAAATGAAGCCTACAGATATCCAGATGAGAAATGAAGCCTGCAGATATCCAGCTGAGAAATGAAGCCTGCAGATATCCAGCTGAGAAATGAGGCCTGCAGATAGCCAGCTGAGAAATGAAGCCTGCAGATATCCAGATGAGAACTGAAGCCTGCAGATATCCAGCTGAGAAATGAAGCCGGCAGATATCCAGCTAACTGAACCCTTCAGATATCCAGCTGAGAAATGAAGCCTGCAGATATCCAGCTGAGAAATGAAGACTGCAGATATCCAGTTGAGAACTGAAGCCTGCAGATATCCAGCTGAGAACTGAAGACTGCAGATATCCAGCTGAGAACTGAAGCCTGCAGATATCCAGCTAACTGAAGCCTGCAGATATCCAGCTGAGAACTGAAGCCTGCAGATATCCAGCTGAGAAATCAAGCCTGCAGATATCCAGCTGAGAAATGAAGCCTGCAGATATCCAGCTAACTGAACCCTTCAGATATCCAGCTGAGAAATGAAGCCTGCAGATATCCAGCTGACAACTGAAGCCTGCAGTTATCCAGCTGAGAAATGAAGCCTGCAGATATCCAGCTGAGAACTGACGCCTGCAGATATCCAGCTGAGAAATGAAGCCTGCAGATATTCAGCTAACTGAAGCCTGCAGATATCCAGCTGAGAAATGAAGCCTGCAGATATCCTGCTAACTGAAGCCTGCAGATATCCAGCTGAGAACTGACGCCTGCAGATATCCAGCTAACTGAAGCCAGCGGATATCCAGCTGAGAAATACACCCTGCAGATGTCCAGCTGAGAAATTAAGCCTGCAGATATCCAGCTGAGACATGAAGCCTGCAGATATCCAGCTGAAAAATGAAGCCTGCAGATACCCAGCTAACTGAGGCCTGCTGATATCCATCTGAGAACTGATGCCTGCAGATATCCAGCTAACTGAAGCCTGCAGATATCCAGCTGAGAAATGAAGCCTGCAGATATCCAGCTGAGAAATGAAGCCTGCAGATATCCAGCTAACTGAAGCCTTCAGATATCCAGCTGAGAAATGAAGCCTGCAGATATCTAGCTGAGAACTGAAGCCTGCAGATATCCAGCTGAGAAATGAAGCCTGCAGATATCCAGCTGAGAAATGAAGCCTGCAGATATCCAGCTAACTGAAGCCTGCTGATATCCAGCTGAGAAATGAAGCCTGCAGATATCCAGCTGACAACTGAAGCCTGCAGTTATCCAGCTGAGAAATGAAGCCTGCAGATATCCAGCTGAGAAATGAAGCCTGCAGATATCCAGCTAACTGAAGCCTGCATATATCCAGCTGAGAAATGAAGCCTGCAGATATCCAGCTGAGAAATGAAGCCTGCAGATATGCTGCTAACTGAAGTCTGCAGATATCCAGCTGAGAACTGAAGCCTGCAGATATCCAGCTAACTGAAGCCAGCAGATATCCAGCTGAGAAATACACCCTGCAGATGTCCAGCTGAGAAGTTAAGCCTGCAGATATCCAGCTGACACATGAAGCCTGCAGATATCCAGCTGAAAAATGAAGCCTGCAGATACCCAGCTAACTGAGGCCTGCTGATATCCAGCTGAGAACTGATGCCTGCAGATATCCAGCTAACTGAAGACTGCAGATATCCAGCTGAGAAATGAAGCCTGCAGATATCCAGCTGAGAAATGAAGCCTGCAGATATCCAGCTAACTGAAGCCTACAGATATCCAGCTGAGAAATGAAGCCTGCAGATCTCCAGCTAACTGAAGCCTGCAGATATCCAGCTGAGAAATGAAGCCTGCAGATATCCAGCTGAGAAATGAAGCCTGCAGTTATCCAGCTAACTGAACCCTTCAGATATCCAGCTGAGAAATGAAGCCTGCAGATATCTAGCTGACAACTGAAGCCTGCAGATATCCAGCTGAGAAATGAAGCCTGCAGATATCCAGCTGAGAAATGAAGCCTGCAGATATCCAGTTGAGAACTGAAGCCTGCAGATATCCAGCTGAGAACTGAAGACTGCAGATATCCAGTTGAGAACTGAAGCCTGCAGATATCCAGCTGAGAACTGAAGCCTGCAGATATCCAGCTAACTGAAGCCTGCAGATATCCAGCTGAGAACTGAAGCCTGCAGATATCCAGCTGAGAAATCAAGCCTGCAGATATCCAGCTGAGAAATGAAGCCTGCAGATATCCAGCTAACTGAACCCTTCAGATATCCAGCTGAGAAATGAAGCCTGCAGATATCTAGCTGAGAACTGAAGCCTGCAGATATCCAGCTGAGAAAAGAAGCCTGCAGATATCCAGCTGAGAAATGAAGCCTGCAGATATCCAGTTGAGAACTGAAGCCTGCAGATATCCAGCTGAGAACTGAAGACTGCAGATATTCAGCTGAGAACTGAAGCCTGCAGATATCCAGCTGAGAAATGAAGCCTGCCGATATCCAGCTAACTGAAGCCTGCAGTTATCCAGCTGAGAACTGAAGCCTGCAGATATCCAGCTGAGAAATCAAGCCTGCAGATATCCAGCTGACAACTGAACCCTGCAGTTATCCAGCTGAGAAATGAAGCCTGCAGATATCCAGATGAGGACAGAAGCCTGCAGATATCCAGCTGAGAAATGAAGCCTGCAGATATCCAGCTAACTGAAGCCTGCAGATATCCAGCTGAGACATGAAGCCTGCAGATATCCAGCTGAGAAATGGAGCCTGCAGATACCCAGCTAACTGAGGCCTGCTGGTATCCAGCTGAGAACTGATGCCTGCAGATATCCCGCTATCTGAAGCCTGCAGATATCCAGGTGAGAAATGAAGCCTGCAGATCTCCAGCTAACTGAAGCCTGCAGATATCCAGCTGAGAAATGAAGCCTGCAGATATCCAGCTGAGAAATGAAGCCTGCAGATATCCAGCTAACTGAACCCTTCAGATATCCAGCTGCGAAATGAAGCCTGCAGATATCTTGCTGACAACTGAAGCCTGCAGATATCCAGCTGAGAAATGAAGCCTGCAGATATCCAGCTAACTGAAGCCTGCAGATATCCAGCTGAGAAATGAAGCCTGCTGAAATCCTGCTACCTGAAGCCTGCAGATATGCAGCTGAGAACTGACGCCTGCAGATATCCAGCTAACTGAGGCCAGCAGATATCCAGCTGAGAAATGAAGCCGGCAGATATCCAGCTAACTGAAGCCTGCAGATATCCAGCTGAGACATGAAGCCTGCAGATATCCAGCTGAGAAATGGAGCCTGCAGATACCCAGCTAACTGAGGCCTGCTGATATCCAGCTGAGAACTGATGCCTGCAGATATCCAGCTAACTGAAGCCTGCAGATATCCAGCTGAGAAATGAAGCCTGCAGATCTCCAGCTAACTGAAGCCTGCAGATAACCAGCTGAGAAATGAAGCCTGCAGATATCCAGCTGAGAAATGAAGCCTGCAGATATCCAGCTAACTGAACCCTTCAGATATCCAGCTGAGAAATGAAGCCTGCAGATATCTAGCTGACAACTGAAGCCTGCAGATATCCAGCTGAGAAATGAAGCCTGCAGATATCCAGCTGAGAAATGAAGCCTGCAGATATCCAGTTGAGAACTGAAGCCTGCAGATATCCAGCTGAGAACTGAAGACTGCAGATATCCAGCTGAGAACTGAAGCCTGCAGATATCCAGCTGAGAACTGAAGCCTGCAGATATCCAGCTAACTGAAGCCTGCAGCTATCCAGCTGAGAACTGAAGCCTGCAGATATCCAGCAGAAAAATGAAACCTGAAGATATCCAGCTAACTGAAGCCTTCAGATATCCAGCTGGGAAATGAAGCCTGCAGATATCTAGCTGAGAACTGAAGCCTGCAGATATCCAGCTGAGAAATGAAGCATGCAGATAACCAGCTGAGAAATGAAGCCTGCAGTTATCCAGCTGAGAAATGAAGCCTGTAGTTATCCAGCTGAGAAATGAAGCCTGCAGGTATCCAGCTGTGAAATGAAGCCTGCAGATATCCAGTTGAGAACTGAAGCCTGCAGATATCCAGCTGAGAACTGAAGCCAGCAGATATCCAGCTGGGAAATGAAGCCTGCAGATATCTAGCTGAGAACTGAAGCCTGCAGATATCCAGCTGAGAAATGAAGCCTGCAGATATCCAGCTGAGAAATGAAGCATGCAGATAACCCGCTGAGAAATGAAGCCTGCAGTTATCCAGCTGAGAAATGAAGCCTGCAGTTATCCAGCTGAGAAATGAAGCCTGCAGGTATCCAGCTGAGAAATGAAGCCTGCAGATATCCAGTTGAGAACTGAAGCCTGCAGATATCCAGCTGAGAACTGAAGCCAGCAGATATCCAGCTGAGAACTGATGCCTGCAGATATCTAGCTGAGAAATGAAGCCTGCAGATATCCAGCTAACTGAAGCCTGCAGATACCCAGCTGAGGAAGCCTGCAGATATCCAGCTGAGAACTGAAGCCTGCAGATATCCAGCTGAGAAATGAAGCCTACAGATATCCAGATGAGAAATGAAGCCTGCAGATATCCAGCTGAGAAATGAAGCCTGCAGATATCCAGCTGAGAAATGAGGCCTGCAGATAGCCAGCTGAGAAATGAAGCCTGCAGATATCCAGATGAGAACTGAAGCCTGCAGATATCCAGCTGAGAAATGAAGCCGGCAGATATCCAGCTAACTGAACCCTTCAGATATCCAGCTGAGAAATGAAGCCTGCAGATATCCAGCTGAGAAATGAAGACTGCAGATATCCAGTTGAGAACTGAAGCCTGCAGATATCCAGCTGAGAACTGAAGACTGCAGATATCCAGCTGAGAACTGAAGCCTGCAGATATCCAGCTAACTGAAGCCTGCAGATATCCAGCTGAGAACTGAAGCCTGCAGATATCCAGCTGAGAAATCAAGCCTGCAGATATCCAGCTGAGAAATGAAGCCTGCAGATATCCAGCTAACTGAACCCTTCAGATATCCAGCTGAGAAATGAAGCCTGCAGATATCCAGCTGACAACTGAAGCCTGCAGTTATCCAGCTGAGAAATGAAGCCTGCAGATATCCAGCTGAGAACTGACGCCTGCAGATATCCAGCTGAGAAATGAAGCCTGCAGATATTCAGCTAACTGAAGCCTGCAGATATCCAGCTGAGAAATGAAGCCTGCAGATATCCTGCTAACTGAAGCCTGCAGATATCCAGCTGAGAACTGACGCCTGCAGATATACAGCTAACTGAAGCCAGCGGATATCCAGCTGAGAAATACACCCTGCAGATGTCCAGCTGAGAAATTAAGCCTGCAGATATCCAGCTGAGACATGAAGCCTGCAGATATCCAGCTGAAAAATGAAGCCTGCAGATACCCAGCTAACTGAGGCCTGCTGATATCCATCTGAGAACTGATGCCTGCAGATATCCAGCTAACTGAAGCCTGCAGATATCCAGCTGAGAAATGAAGCCTGCAGATATCCAGCTGAGAAATGAAGCCTGCAGATATCCAGCTAACTGAAGCCTTCAGATATCCAGCTGAGAAATGAAGCCTGCAGATATCTAGCTGAGAACTGAAGCCTGCAGATATCCAGCTGAGAAATGAAGCCTGCAGATATCCAGCTGAGAAATGAAGCCTGCAGATATCCAGCTAACTGAAGCCTGCTGATATCCAGCTGAGAAATGAAGCCTGCAGATATCCAGCTGACAACTGAAGCCTGCAGTTATCCAGCTGAGAAATGAAGCCTGCAGATATCCAGCTGAGAAATGAAGCCTGCAGATATCCAGCTAACTGAAGCCTGCATATATCCAGCTGAGAAATGAAGCCTGCAGATATCCAGCTGAGAAATGAAGCCTGCAGATATGCTGCTAACTGAAGCCTGCAGATATCCAGCTGAGAACTGAAGCCTGCAGATATCCAGCTAACTGAAGCCAGCAGATATCCAGCTGAGAAATACACCCTGCAGATGTCCAGCTGAGAAGTTAAGCCTGCAGATATCCAGCTGACACATGAAGCCTGCAGATATCCAGCTGAAAAATGAAGCCTGCAGATACCCAGCTAACTGAGGCCTGCTGATATCCAGCTGAGAACTGATGCCTGCAGATATCCAGCTAACTGAGGACTGCAGATATCCAGCTGAGAAATGAAGCCTGCAGATATCCAGCTGAGAAATGAAGCCTGCAGATATCCAGCTAACTGAAGCCTACAGATATCCAGGTGAGAAATGAAGCCTGCAGATCTCCAGCTAACTGAAGCCTGCAGATATCCAGCTGAGAAATGAAGCCTGCAGATATCCAGCTGAGAAATGAAGCCTGCAGTTATCCAGCTAACTGAACCCTTCAGATATCCAGCTGAGAAATGAAGCCTGCAGATATCTAGCTGACAACTGAAGCCTGCAGATATCCAGCTGAGAAATGAAGCCTGCAGATATCCAGCTGAGAAATGAAGCCTGCAGATATCCAGTTGAGAACTGAAGCCTGCAGATATCCAGCTGAGAACTGAAGACTGCAGATATCCAGCTGAGAACTGAAGCCTGCAGATATCCAGCTGAGAACTGAAGCCTGCAGATATCCAGCTAACTGAAGCCTGCAGATATCCAGCTGAGAACTGAAGCCTGCAGATATCCAGCTGAGAAATCAAGCCTGCAGATATCCAGCTGAGAAATGAAGCCTGCAGATATCCAGCTAACTGAACCCTTCAGATATCCAGCTGAGAAATGAAGCCTGCAGATATCTAGCTGAGAACTGAAGCCTGCAGATATCCAGCTGAGAAAAGAAGCCTGCAGATATCCAGCTGAGAAATGAAGCCTGCAGATATCCAGTTGAGAACTGAAGCCTGCAGATATCCAGCTGAGAACTGAAGACTGCAGATATTCAGCTGAGAACTGAAGCCTGCAGATATCCAGCTGAGAAATGAAGCCTGCCGATATCCAGCTAACTGAAGCCTGCAGTTATCCAGCTGAGAACTGAAGCCTGCAGATATCCAGCTGAGAAATCAAGCCTGCAGATATCCAGCTGACAACTGAACCCTGCAGTTATCCAGCTGAGAAATGAAGCCTGCAGATATCCAGATGAGGACAGAAGCCTGCAGATATCCAGCTGAGAAATGAAGCCTGCAGATATCCAGCTAACTGAAGCCTGCAGATATCCAGCTGAGACATGAAGCCTGCAGATATCCAGCTGAGAAATGGAGCCTGCAGATACCCAGCTAACTGAGGCCTGCTGGTATCCAGCTGAGAACTGATGCCTGCAGATATCCAGCTATCTGAAGCCTGCAGATATCCAGGTGAGAAATGAAGCCTGCAGATCTCCAGCTAACTGAAGCCTGCAGATATCCAGCTGAGAAATGAAGCCTGCAGATATCCAGCTGAGAAATGAAGCCTGCAGATATCCAGCTAACTGAACCCTTCAGATATCCAGCTGCGAAATGAAGCCTGCAGATATCTAGCTGACAACTGAAGCCTGCAGATATCCAGCTGAGAAATGAAGCCTGCAGATATCCAGCTAACTGAAGCCTGCAGATATCCAGCTGAGAAATGAAGCCTGCTGAAATCCTGCTACCTGAAGCCTGCAGATATGCAGCTGAGAACTGACGCCTGCAGATATCCAGCTAACTGAACCCTTCAGATATCCAGCTGAGAAATGAAGCCTGCAGATATCTAGCTGAGAACTGAAGCCTGCAGATATCCAGCTGAGAAAAGAAGCCTGCAGATATCCAGCTGAGAAATGAAGCCTGCAGATATCCAGTTGAGAACTGAAGCCTGCAGATATCCAGCTGAGAACTGAAGACTGCAGATATTCAGCTGAGAACTGAAGCCTGCAGATATCCAGCTGAGAAATGAAGCCTGCCGATATCCAGCTAACTGAAGCCTGCAGTTATCCAGCTGAGAACTGAAGCCTGCAGATATCCAGCTGAGAAATCAAGCCTGCAGATATCCAGCTGACAACTGAACCCTGCAGTTATCCAGCTGAGAAATGAAGCCTGCAGATATCCAGATGAGGACAGAAGCCTGCAGATATCCAGCTGAGAAATGAAGCCTGCAGATATCCAGCTAACTGAAGCCTGCAGATATCCAGCTGAGACATGAAGCCTGCAGATATCCAGCTGAGAAATGGAGCCTGCAGATACCCAGCTAACTGAGGCCTGCTGGTATCCAGCTGAGAACTGATGCCTGCAGATATCCAGCTATCTGAAGCCTGCAGATATCCAGGTGAGAAATGAAGCCTGCAGATCTCCAGCTAACTGAAGCCTGCAGATATCCAGCTGAGAAATGAAGCCTGCAGATATCCAGCTGAGAAATGAAACCTGCAGATATCCAGCTAACTGAACCCTTCAGATATCCAGCTGCGAAATGAAGCCTGCAGATATCTAGCTGACAACTGAAGCCTGCAGATATCCAGCTGAGAAATGAAGCCTGCAGATATCCAGCTAACTGAAGCCTGCAGATATCCAGCTGAGAAATGAAGCCTGCTGAAATCCTGCTACCTGAAGCCTGCAGATATGCAGCTGAGTACTGACGCCTGCAGATATCCAGCTAACTGAGGCCAGCAGATATCCAGCTGAGAAATGAAGCCGGCAGATATCCAGCTAACTGAAGCCTGCAGATATCCAGCTGAGACATGAAGCCTGCAGATATCCAGCTGAGAAATGGAGCCTGCAGATACCCAGCTAACTGAGGCCTGCTGATATCCAGCTGAGAACTGATGCCTGCAGATATCCAGCTAACCGAAGCCTGCAGATATCCAGCTGAGAAATGAAGCCTGCAGATCTCCAGCTAACTGAAGCCTGCAGATAACCAGCTGAGAAATGAAGCCTGCAGATATCCAGCTGAGAAATGAAGCCTGCAGATATCCAGCTAACTGAACCCTTCAGATATCCAGCTGAGAAATGAAGCCTGCAGATATCTAGCTGACAACTGAAGCCTGCAGATATCCAGCTGAGAAATGAAGCCTGCAGATATCCAGCTGAGAAATGAAGCCTGCAGATATCCAGTTGAGAACTGAAGCCTGCAGATATCCAGCTGAGAACTGAAGACTGCAGATATCCAGCTGAGAACTGAAGCCTGCAGATATCCAGCTGAGAACTGAAGCCTGCAGATATCCAGCTAACTGAAGCCTGCAGCTATCCAGCTGAGAACTGAAGCCTGCAGATATCCAGCAGAAAAATGAAACCTGAAGATATCCAGCTAACTGAAGCCTTCAGATATCCAGCTGGGAAATGAAGCCTGCAGATATCTAGCTGAGAACTGAAGCCTGCAGATATCCAGCTGAGAAATGAAGCCTGCAGATATCCAGCTGAGAAATGAAGCATGCAGATAACCAGCTGAGAAATGAAGCCTGCAGTTATCCAGCTGAGAAATGAAGCCTGCAGTTATCCAGCTGAGAAATGAAGCCTGCAGGTATCCAGCTGAGAAATGAAGCCTGCAGATATCCAGTTGAGAACTGAAGCCTGCAGATATCCAGCTGAGAACTGAAGCCAGCAGATATTCAGCTGAGAACTGATGCCTGCAGATATCTAGCTGAGAAATGAAGCCTGCAGATATCCAGCTAACTGAAGCCTGCAGACACCCAGCTGAGGAAGCCTGCAGATATCCAGCTGAGAACTGAAGCCTGCAGATATCCAGCTGAGAAATGAAGCCTACAGATATCCAAATGAGAAATGAAGCCTGCAGATATCCAGCTGAGAAATGAGGCCTGCAGATATCCAGCTGAGAAATGAAGCCTGCAGATATCCAGATGAGAACTGAAGCCTGCAGATATCCAGCTGAGAAATGAAGCCGGCAGATATCCAGCTAACTGAACCCTTCAGATATCCAGCTGAGAAATGAAGCCTGCAGATATCCAGCTGAGAACTGAAGCCTGCAGATATCCAGCTGAGAACTGAAGCCTGCAGATATCCAGCTAACTGAAGCCTGCAGATATCCAGCTGAGATCTGAAGCCTGCAGATATCCAGCTGAGAAATCAAGCCTGCAGATATCCAGCTGAGAAATGAAGCCTGCAGATATCCAGCTAACTGAACCCTTCAGATATCCAGCTGAGAAATGAAGCCTGCAGATATCTAGCTGAGAACTGAAGCCTGCAGATATCCAGCTGAGAAATGAAGCCTGCAGATATCCAGCTGAGAAATGAAGCCTGCAGATATCCAGTTGAGAACTGAAGCCTGCAGATATCCAGCTGAGAACTGAAGACTGCAGATATTCAGCTGAGAACTGAAGCCTGCAGATATCCAGCTGAGAAATGAAGCCTGCCGATATCCAGCTAACTGAAGCCTGCAGTTATCCAGCTGAGAACTGAAGCCTGCAGATATCCAGCTGAGAAATCAAGCCTGCAGATATCCAGCTGACAACTGAACCCTGCAGTTATCCAGCTGAGAAATGAAGCCTGCAGATATCCAGATGAGGACAGAAGCCTGCAGATATCCAGCTGAGAAATGAAGCCTGCAGATATCCAGCTAACTGAAGCCTGCAGATATCCAGCTGAGACATGAAGCCTGCAGATATCCAGCTGAGAAATGGAGCCTGCAGATACCCAGCTAACTGAGGCCTGCTGGTATCCAGCTGAGAACTGATGCCTGCAGATATCCAGCTATCTGAAGCCTGCAGATATCCAGGTGAGAAATGAAGCCTGCAGATCTCCAGCTAACTGAAGCCTGCAGATATCCAGCTGAGAAATGAAGCCTGCAGAAATCCTGCTACCTGAAGCCTGCAGATATGCAGCTGAGAACTGACGCCTGCAGATATCCAGCTAACTGAGGCCAGCAGATATCCAGCTGAGAAATGAAGCCGGCAGATATCCAGCTAACTGAAGCCTGCAGATATCCAGCTGAGACATGAAGCCTGCAGATATCCAGCTGAGAAATGGAGCCTGCAGATACCCAGCTAACTGAGGCCTGCTGATATCCAGCTGAGAACTGATGCCTGCAGATATCCAGCTAACTGAAGCCTGCAGATATCCAGCTGAGAAATGAAGCCTGCAGATCTCCAGCTAACTGAAGCCTGCAGATAACCAGCTGAGAAATGAAGCCTGCAGATATCCAGCTGAGAAATGAAGCCTTCAGATATCCAGCTAACTGAACCCTTCAGATATCCAGCTGAGAAATGAAGCCTGCAGATATCTAGCTGACAACTGAAGCCTGCAGATATCCAGCTGAGAAATGAAGCCTGCAGATATCCAGCTGAGAAATGAAGCCTGCAGATATCCAGTTGAGAACTGAAGCCTGCAGATATCCAGCTGAGAACTGAAGACTGCAGATATCCAGCTGAGAACTGAAGCCTGCAGATATCCAGCTGAGAACTGAAGCCTGCAGATATCCAGCTAACTGAAGCCTGCAGCTATCCAGCTGAGAACTGAAGCCTGCAGATATCCAGCAGAAAAATGAAACCTGAAGATATCCAGCTAACTGAAGCCTTCAGATATCCAGCTGGGAAATGAAGCCTGCAGATATCTAGCTGAGAACTGAAGCCTGCAGATATCCAGCTGAGAAATGAAGCCTGCAGATATCCAGCTGAGAAATGAAGCATGCAGATAACCAGCTGAGAAATGAAGCCTGCAGTTATCCAGCTGAGAAATGAAGCCTGCAGTTATCCAGCTGAGAAATGAAGCCTGCAGGTATCCAGCTGAGAAATGAAGCCTGCAGATATCCAGTTGAGAACTGAAGCCTGCAGATATCCAGCTGAGAACTGAAGGCAGCAGATATCCAGCTGAGAACTGATGCCTGCAGATATCTAGCTGAGAAATGAAGCCTGCAGATATCCAGCTAACTGAAGCCTGCAGATACCCAGCTGAGGAAGCCTGCAGATATCCAGCTGAGAACTGAAGCCTGCAGATATCCAGCTGAGAAATGAAGCCTACAGATATCCAGATGAGAAATGAAGCCTGCAGATATCCAGCTGAGAAATGAAGCCTGCAGATATCCAGCTGAGAAATGAGGCCTGCAGATATCCAGCTGAGAAATGAAGCCTGCAGATATCCAGATGAGAACTGAAGCCTGCAGATATCCAGCTGAGAAATGAAGCCAGCAGATATCCAGCTAACTGAACCCTTCAGATATCCAGCTGAGAAATGAAGCCTGCAGATATCCAGCTGAGAAATGAAGACTGCAGATATCCAGTTGAGAACTGAAGCCTGCAGATATCCAGCTGAGAACTGAAGACTGCAGATATCCAGCTGAGAACTGAAGCCTGCAGATATCCAGCTAACTGGAGCCTGCAGATATCCAGCTGAGAACTGAAGCCTGCAGATATCCAGCTGAGAAATCAAGCCTGCAGATATCCAGCTGAGAAATGAAGCCTGCAGATATCCAGCTAACTGAACCCTTCAGATATCCAGCTGAGAAATGAAGCCTGCAGATATCTAGCTGACAACTGAAGCCTGCAGATATCCAGCTGAGAAATGAAGCCTGCAGATATCCAGCTGAGAAATGAAGCCTGCAGATATCCAGTTGAGTACTGAAGCCTGCAGATATCCAGCTGAGAACTGAAGACTGCAGATATCCAGCTGAGAACTGAAGCCTGCAGATATCCAGCTGAGAAATGAAGCCTGCAGATATCCAGATGAGAACTGAAGCCTGCAGATATCCAGCTGAGAAATGAAGCCGGCAGATATCCAGCTAACTGAAGCCTGCAGATATCCAGCTGAGACATGAAGCCTGCAGATATCCAGCTGAGAAATGGAGCCTGCAGATACCCAGCTAACTGAGGCCTGCTGATATCCAGCTGAGAACTGATGCCTGCAGATATCCAGCTAACTGAAGCCTGCAGATATCCAGGTGAGAAATGAAGCCTGCAGATCTCCAGCTAACTGAAGCCTTCAGATATCCAGCTGAGAAATGAAGCCTGCAGGTATCTAGCTGAGAACTGAAGCCTGCAGATATCCAGCTGAGAAATGGCCTGCAGATATCCAGCTGAGAAATTAAGCCTGCAGATATCCAGCTGAGAAATGAAGCCTGCAGATATCCTGCTAACTGAAGCCTGCAGATATCCAGCTGAGAACTGACGCCTGCAGATATCCAGCTAACTGAAGCCAGCAGATATCCAGCTGAGAAATGCACCCTGCAGATGTCCAGCTGAGAACTGAAGACTGCAGATATCCAGCTGAGAACTGAAGCCTGCAGATATCCCGCTGAGAACTGAAGCCTGCAGATATCCAGCTAACTGAAGCCTGCAGATATCCAGCTGAGAACTGAAGCCTGCAGATATCCAGCTGAGAAATCAAGCCTGCAGATATCCAGCTGAGAAATGAAGCCTGCAGATATCCAGCTAACTGAACCCTTCAGATATCCAGCTGAGGAATGAAGCCTGCAGATATCTAGCTGACAACTGAAGCCTGCAGATATCCAGCTGAGAAATGAAGCCTGCAGATATCCAGCTGAGAAATGAAGCCTGCAGATATCCAGTTGAGAACTGAAGCCTGCAGATATCCAGCTGAGAACTGAAGACTGCAGATATTCAGCTGAGAACTGAAGCCTGCAGATATCCAGCTGAGAAATGAAGCCTGCAGATATCCAGCTAACTGAAGCCTGCAGATATCCAGCTGAGAACTGAAGCCTGCAGATATCCAGCTGAGAAATCAAGCCTGCAGATATCCAGCTGACAACTGAAGCCTGCAGTTATCCAGCTGAGAAATGAAGCCTGCAGATATCCAGATGAGAGAAGCCTGCAGATATCCAGCTGAGAAATGAAGCCTGCAGATATCCAGCTGAGACATGAAGCCTGCAGATATCCAGCTGAGAAATGGAGCCTGCAGATACCCAGCTAACTGAGGCCTGCTGGTATCCAGCTGAGAACTGATGCCTGCAGATATCCAGCTATCTGAAGCCTGCAGATATCCAGGTGAGAAATGAAGCCTGCAGATCTCCAGCTAACTGAAGCCTGCAGATATCCAGCTGAGAAATGAAGCCTGCAGATATCCAGCTGAGAAATGAAGCCTGCAGATATCCAGCTAACTGAACCCTTCAGATATCCAGCTGAGAAATGAAGCCTGCAGATATCTAGCTGCCAACTGAAGCCTGCAGATATCCAGCTGAGAAATGAAGCCTGCAGATATCCAGCTAACCGAAGCCTGCAGATATCCAGCTGAGAAATGAAGCCTGCAGAAATCCTGCTACCTGAAGCCTGCAGATATGCAGCTGAGAACTGACGCCTGCAGATATCCAGCTAACTGAGGCCAGCAGATATCCAGCTGAGAAATGCACCCTGCAGATGTCCAGCTGAGAAATTAAGCCTGCAGATATCCAGCTAACTGAGGCCTGCTGATATCCAGCTGAGAACTGATGCCTGCAGATATCCAGCTAACTGAAGCCTGCAGATATCCAGCTGAGAAATGAAGCCTGCAGATCTCCAGCTAACTGAAGCCTGCAGATAACCAGCTGAGAAATGAAGCCTGCAGATATCCAGCTGTGAAATGAAGCCTGCAGATATCCAGCTGAGAAATGAAGCCTGCAGATATCTAGCTGACAACTGAAGCATGCAGATATCCAGCTGAGAAATGAAGCCTGCAGATATCCAGCTGAGAAATGAAGCCTGCAGATATCCAGTTGAGAACTGAAGCCTGCAGATATCCAGCTGAGAACTGAAGACTGCAGATATCCAGCTGAGAACTGAAGCCTGCAGATATCCAGCTGAGAACTGAAGCCTGCAGATATCCAGTTGAGAACTGAAGCCTGCAGATATCCAGCTGAGAACTGAAGACTGCAGATATCCAGCTGAGAACTGAAGCCTGCAGATATCCAGCTGAGAACTGAAGCCTGCAGATATCCAGCTAACTGAAGCCTGCAGATATCCAGCTGAGAACTGAAGCCTGCAGATATCCAGCTGAGAAATCAAGCCTGCAGATATCCAGCTGAGAAATGAAGCCTGCAGATATCCAGCTAACTGAACCCTTCAGATATCCAGCTGAGAAATGAAGCCTGCAGATATCTAGCTGACAACTGAAGCCTGCAGATATCCAGCTGAGAAATGAAGCCTGCAGATATCCAGCTGAGAAATGAAGCCTGCAGATATCCAGTTGAGAACTGAAGCCCGCAGATATCCAGCTGAGAACTGTAGACTGCAGATATTCAGCTGAGAACTGAAGCCTGCAGATATCCAGCTGAGAAATGAAGCCTGCAGATATCCAGCTAACTGAAGCCTGCAGTTATCCAGCTGAGAACTGAAGCCTGCAGATATCCAGCTGAGAAATCAAGCCTGCAGATTTCCAGCTGACAACTGAAGCCTGCAGTTATCCAGCTGAGAAATGAAGCCTGCAGATATCCAGATGAGGACAGAAGCCTGCAGATATCCAGCTGAGAAATGAAGCCTGCAGATATCCAGCTAACTGAAGCCTGCAGATATCCAGCTGAGACATGAAGCCTGCAGATATCCAGCTGAGAAATGGAGCCTGCAGATACCCAGCTAACTGAGGCCTGCTGGTATCCAGCTGAGAACTGGTGCCTGCAGATATCCAGCTATCTGAAGCCTGCAGATATCCAGGTGAGAAATGAAGCCTGCAGATCTCCAGCTAACT
The DNA here is from genome assembly GCF_030144855.1 of Hypanus sabinus. Lineage (NCBI taxonomy): Eukaryota > Metazoa > Chordata > Chondrichthyes > Myliobatiformes > Dasyatidae > Hypanus > Hypanus sabinus. The sequence goes on from NC_082708.1 coordinate 75,329,625, forward strand.
GAAGCCTGCAGATATCCAGCTGAGAAATGAAGCCTGCAGATATCCAGCTGAGAAATGAAGCCTGCAGATATCCAGCTAACTGAACCCTTCAGATATCCAGCTGAGAAATGAAGCCTGCAGATATCTAGCTGACAACTGAAGCCTGCAGATATCCAGCTGAGAAATGAAGCCTGCAGATATCCAGCTAACTGAAGCCTGCAGATATCCAGCTGAGAAATGAAGCCTGCAGAAATCCTGCTACCTGAAGCCTGCAGATATGCAGCTGAGAACTGACGCCTGCAGATATCCAGCTAACTGAGGCCAGCAGATATCCAGCTGAGAAATGCACCCTGCAGATGTCCAGCTGAGAAATTAAGCCTGCAGATATCCAGCTGAGACATGAAGCCTGCAGATATCCAGCTGAGAAATGGAGCCTGCAGATACCCAGCTAACTGAGGCCTGCTGATATCCAGCTGAGAACTGATGCCTGCAGATATCCAGCTAACTGAAGCCTGCAGATATCCAGCTGAGAAATCAAGCCTGCAGATATCCAGCTGAGAAATGAAGCCTGCAGATATCCAGCTAACTGAACCCTTCAGATATCCAGCTGAGAAATGAAGCCTGCAGATATCTAGCTGACAACTGAAGCCTGCAGATATCCAGCTGAGAAATGAAGCCTGCAGATATCCAGCTGAGAAATGAAGCCTGCAGATATCCAGTTGAGAACTGAAGCCTGCAGATATCCAGCTGAGAACTGAAGACTGCAGATATCCAGCTGAGAACTGAAGCCTGCAGATATCCAGCTGAGAAATGAAGCCTGCAGATATCCAGATGAGAACTGAAGCCTGCAGATATCCAGCTGAGAAATGAAGCCGGCAGATATCCAGCTAACTGAAGCCTGCAGATATCCAGCTGAGACATGAAGCCTGCAGATATCCAGCTGAGAAATGGAGCCTGCAGATACCCAGCTAACTGAGGCCTGCTGATATCCAGCTGAGAACTGATGCCTGCAGATATCCAGCTAACTGAAGCCTGCAGATATCCAGGTGAGAAATGAAGCCTGCAGATCTCCAGCTAACTGAAGCCTTCAGATATCCAGCTGAGAAATGAAGCCTGCAGGTATCTAGCTGAGAACTGAAGCCTGCAGATATCCAGCTGAGAAATGGCCTGCAGATATCCAGCTGAGAAATTAAGCCTGCAGATATCCAGCTGAGAAATGAAGCCTGCAAATATCCTGCTAACTGAAGCCTGCAGATATCCAGCTGAGAACTGACGCCTGCAGATATCCAGCTAACTGAAGCCTGCAGATATCCAGCTGAGAACTGAAGCCTACAGATATCCAGCTGAGAAATGAAGCCTGCAGATATCCAGCTAACTGAACCCTTCAGATATCCAGCTGAGAAATGAAGCCTGCAGATATCTAGCTGACAACTGAAGCCTGCAGATATCCAGCTGAGAAATGAAGCCTGCAGATATCCAGCTGAGAAATGAAGCCTGCAGATATCCAGTTGAGAACTGAAGCCTGCAGATATCCAGCTGAGAACTGAAGACTGCAGATATTCAGCTGAGAACTGAAGCCTGCAGATATCCAGCTGAGAAATGAAGCCTGCAGATATCCAGCTAACTGAAGCCTGCAGATATCCAGCTGAGAACTGAAGCCTGCAGATATCCAGCTGAGAAATCAAGCCTGCAGATATCCAGCTGACAACTGAAGCCTGCAGTTATCCAGCTGAGAAATGAAGCCTGCAGATATCCAGATGAGAGAAGCCTGCAGATATCCAGCTGAGAAATGAAGCCTGCAGATATCCAGCTGAGACATGAAGCCTGCAGATATCCAGCTGAGAAATGGAGCCTGCAGATACCCAGCTAACTGAGGCCTGCTGGTATCCAGCTGAGAACTGATGCCTGCAGATATCCAGCTATCTGAAGCCTGCAGATATCCAGGTGAGAAATGAAGCCTGCAGATATCCAGCTGAGAAATGAAGCCTGCAGGTATCCAGCTAACTGAACCCTTCAGATATCCAGCTGAGAAATGAAGCCTGCAGATATCTAGCTGCCAACTGAAGCCTGCAGATATCCAGCTGAGAAATGAAGCCTGCAGATATCCAGCTAACCGAAGCCTGCAGATATCCAGCTGAGAAATGAAGCCTGCAGAAATCCTGCTACCTGAAGCCTGCAGATATGCAGCTGAGAACTGACGCCTGCAGATATCCAGCTAACTGAGGCCAGCAGATATCCAGCTGAGAAATGCACCCTGCAGATGTCCAGCTGAGAAATTAAGCCTGCAGATATCCAGCTGAGACATGAAGCCTGCAGATATCCAGCTGAGAAATGGAGCCTGCAGATACCCAGCTAACTGAGGCCTGCTGATATCCAGCTGAGAACTGATGCCTGCAGATATCCAGCTAACTGAAGCCTGCAGATATCCAGCTGAGAAATGAAGCCTGCAGATCTCCAGCTAACTGAAGCCTGCAGATAACCAGCTGAGAAATGAAGCCTGCAGATATCCAGCTATCTGAAGCCTGCAGATATCCAGGTGAGAAATGAAGCCTGCAGATCTCCAGCTAACTGAAGCCTGCAGATATCCAGCTGAGAAATGAAGCCTGCAGATATCCAGCTGAGAAATGAAGCCTGCAGATATCCAGCTAACTGAACCCTTCAGATATCCAGCTGAGAAATGAAGCCTGCAGATATCTAGCTGCCAACTGAAGCCTGCAGATATCCAGCTGAGAAATGAAGCCTGCAGATATCCAGCTAACCGAAGCCTGCAGATATCCAGCTGAGAAATGAAGCCTGCAGAAATCCTGCTACCTGAAGCCTGCAGATATGCAGCTGAGAACTGACGCCTGCAGATATCCAGCTAACTGAGGCCAGCAGATATCCAGCTGAGAAATGCACCCTGCAGATGTCCAGCTGAGAAATTAAGCCTGCAGATATCCAGCTGATACATGAAGCCTGCAGATATCCAGCTGAGAAATGGAGCCTGCAGATACCCAGCTAACTGAGGCCTGCTGATATCCAGCTGAGAACTGATGCCTGCAGATATCCAGCTAACTGAAGCCTGCAGATATCCAGCTGAGAAATGAAGCCTGCAGATCTCCAGCTAACTGAAGCCTGCAGATAACCAGCTGAGAAATGAAGCCTGCAGATATCCAGCTGTGAAATGAAGCCTGCAGATATCCAGCTGAGAAATGAAGCCTGCAGATATCTAGCTGACAACTGAAGCATGCAGATATCCAGCTGAGAAATGAAGCCTGCAGATATCCAGCTGAGAAATGAAGCCTGCAGATATCCAGTTGAGAACTGAAGCCTGCAGATATCCAGCTGAGAACTGAAGACTGCAGATATCCAGCTGAGAACTGAAGCCTGCAGATATCCAGCTGAGAACTGAAGCCTGCAGATATCCAGTTGAGAACTGAAGCCTGCAGATATCCAGCTGAGAACTGAAGACTGCAGATATCCAGCTGAGAACTGAAGCCTGCAGATATCCAGCTGAGAACTGAAGCCTGCAGATATCCAGCTAACTGAAGCCTGCAGATATCCAGCTGAGAACTGAAGCCTGCAGATATCCAGCTGAGAAATCAAGCCTGCAGATATCCAGCTGAGAAATGAAGCCTGCAGATATCCAGCTAACTGAACCCTTCAGATATCCAGCTGAGAAATGAAGCCTGCAGATATCTAGCTGACAACTGAAGCCTGCAGATATCCAGCTGAGAAATGAAGCCTGCAGATATCCAGCTGAGAAATGAAGCCTGCAGATATCCAGTTGAGAACTGAAGCCTGCAGATATCCAGCTGAGAACTGAAGACTGCAGATATTCAGCTGAGAACTGAAGCCTGCAGATATCCAGCTGAGAAATGAAGCCTGCAGATATCCAGCTAACTGAAGCCTGCAGTTATCCAGCTGAGAACTGAAGCCTGCAGATATCCAGCTGAGAAATCAAGCCTGCAGATTTCCAGCTGACAACTGAAGCCTGCAGTTATCCAGCTGAGAAATGAAGCCTGCAGATATCCAGATGAGGACAGAAGCCTGCAGATATCCAGCTGAGAAATGAAGCCTGCAGATATCCAGCTAACTGAAGCCTGCAGATATCCAGCTGAGACATGAAGCCTGCAGATATCCAGCTGAGAAATGGAGCCTGCAGATACCCAGCTAACTGAGGCCTGCTGGTATCCAGCTGAGAACTGGTGCCTGCAGATATCCAGCTATCTGAAGCCTGCAGATATCCAGGTGAGAAATGAAGCCTGCAGATCTCCAGCTAACTGAAGCCTGCAGATATCCAGCTGAGAAATGAAGCCTGCAGATATCCAGCTGAGAAATGAAGCCTGCAGATATCCAGCTAACTGAACCCTTCAGATATCCAGCTGAGAAATGAAGCCTGCAGATATCTAGCTGACAACTGAAGCCTGCAGATATCCAGCTGAGAAATGAAGCCTGCAGATATCCAGCTAACTGAAGCCTGCAGATATCCAGCTGAGAAATGAAGCCTGCAGAAATCCTGCTACCTGAAGCCTGCAGATATGCAGCTGAGAACTGACGCCTGCAGATATCCAGCTAACTGAGGCCAGCAGATATCCAGCTGAGAAATGCACCCTGCAGATGTCCAGCTGAGAAATTAAGCCTGCAGATATCCAGCTGAGACATGAAGCCTGCAGATATCCAGCTGAGAAATGGAGCCTGCAGATACCCAGCTAACTGAGGCCTGCTGATATCCAGCTGAGAACTGATGCCTGCAGATATCCAGCTAACTGAAGCCTGCAGATATCCAGCTGAGAAATGAAGCCTGCAGATCTCCAGCTAACTGAAGCCTGCAGATAACCAGCTGAGAAATGAAGCCTGCAGATATCCAGCTGAGAAATGAAGCCTGCAGATATCCAGCTAACTGAACCCTTCAGATATCCAGCTGAGAAATGAAGCCTGCAGATATCTAGCTGACAACTGAAGCCTGCAGATATCCAGCTGAGAAATGAAGCCTGCAGATATCCAGCTAACCGAAGCCTGCAGATATCCAGCTGAGAAATGAAGCCTGCAGAAATCCTGCTACCTGAAGCCTGCAGATATGCAGCTGAGAACTGACGCCTGCAGATATCCAGCTAACTGAGGCCAGCAGATATCCAGCTGAGAAATGCACCCTGCAGATGTCCAGCTGAGAAATTAAGCCTGCAGATATCCAGCTGAGACATGAAGCCTGCAGATATCCAGCTGAGAAATGGAGCCTGCAGATACCCAGCTAACTGAGGCCTGCTGATATCCAGCTGAGAACTGATGCCTGCAGATATCCAGCTAACTGAAGACTGCAGATATCCAGCTGAGAAATGAAGCCTGCAGATCTCCAGCTAACTGAAGCCTGCAGATAACCAGCTGAGAAATGAAGCCTGCAGATATCCAGCTGTGAAATGAAGCCTGCAGATATCCAGCTGAGAAATGAAGCCTGCAGATATCTAGCTGACAACTGAAGCATGCAGATATCCAGCTGAGAAATGAAGCCTGCAGATATCCAGCTGAGAAATGAAGCCTGCAGATATCCAGTTGAGAACTGAAGCCTGCAGATATCCAGCTGAGAACTGAAGACTGCAGATATCCAGCTGAGAACTGAAGCCTGCAGATATCCAGCTGAGAACTGAAGCCTGCAGATATCCAGTTGAGAACTGAAGCCTGCAGATATCCAGCTGAGAACTGAAGACTGCAGATATCCAGCTGAGAACTGAAGCCTGCAGATATCCAGCTGAGAACTGAAGCCTGCAGATATCCAGCTAACTGAAGCCTGCAGATATCCAGCTGAGAACTGAAGCCTGCAGATATCCAGCTGAGAAATCAAGCCTGCAGATATCCAGCTGAGAAATGAAGCCTGCAGATATCCAGCTAACTGAACCCTTCAGATATCCAGCTGAGAAATGAAGCCTGCAGATATCTAGCTGACAACTGAAGCCTGCAGATATCCAGCTGAGAAATGAAGCCTGCAGATATCCAGCTGAGAAATGAAGCCTGCAGATATCCAGTTGAGAACTGAAGCCTGCAGATATCCAGCTGAGAACTGAAGACTGCAGATATTCAGCTGAGAACTGAAGCCTGCAGATATCCAGCTGAGAAATGAAGCCTGCAGATATCCAGCTAACTGAAGCCTGCAGTTATCCAGCTGAGAACTGAAGCCTGCAGATATCCAGCTGAGAAATCAAGCCTGCAGATTTCCAGCTGACAACTGAAGCCTGCAGTTATCCAGCTGAGAAATGAAGCCTGCAGATATCCAGATGAGGACAGAAGCCTGCAGATATCCAGCTGAGAAATGAAGCCTGCAGATATCCAGCTAACTGAAGCCTGCAGATATCCAGCTGAGACATGAAGCCTGCAGATATCCAGCTGAGAAATGGAGCCTGCAGATACCCAGCTAACTGAGGCCTGCTGGTATCCAGCTGAGAACTGGTGCCTGCAGATATCCAGCTATCTGAAGCCTGCAGATATCCAGGTGCGAAATGAAGCCTGCAGATCTCCAGCTAACTGAAGCCTGCAGATATCCAGCTGAGAAATGAAGCCTGCAGATATCCAGCTGAGAAATGAAGCCTGCAGATATCCAGCTAACTGAACCCTTCAGATATCCAGCTGAGAAATGAAGCCTGCAGATATCTAGCTGACAACTGAAGCCTGCAGATATCCAGCTGAGAAATGAAGCCTGCAGATATCCAGCTAACTGAAGCCTGCAGATATCCAGCTGAGAAATGAAGCCTGCAGAAATCCTGCTACCTGAAGCCTGCAGATATGCAGCTGAGAACTGACGCCTGCAGATATCCAGCTAACTGAGGCCAGCAGATATCCAGCTGAGAAATGCACCCTGCAGATGTCCAGCTGAGAAATTAAGCCTGCAGATATCCAGCTGAGACATGAAGCCTGCAGATATCCAGCTGAGAAATGGAGCCTGCAGATACCCAGCTAACTGAGGCCTGCTGATATCCAGCTGAGAACTGATGCCTGCAGATATCCAGCTAACTGAAGCCTGCAGATATCCAGCTGAGAAATGAAGCCTGCAGATCTCCAGCTAACTGAAGCCTGCAGATAACCAGCTGAGAAATGAAGCCTGCAGATATCCAGCTGAGAAATGAAGCCTGCAGATATCCAGCTAACTGAACCCTTCAGATATCCAGCTGAGAAATGAAGCCTGCAGATATCTAGCTGACAACTGAAGCCTGCAGATATCCAGCTGAGAAATGAAGCCTGCAGATATCCAGCTGAGAAATGAAGCCTGCAGATATCCAGTTGAGAACTGAAGCCTGCAGATATCCAGCTGAGAACTGAAGACTGCAGATATCCAGCTGAGAACTGAAGCCTGAAGATATCCAGCTGAGAACTGAAGACTGCAGATATTCAGCTGAGAACTGAAGCCTGCAGATATCCAGCTGAGAAATGAAGCCTGCAGATATCCAGCTAACAGAAGCCTGCAGTTATCCAGCTGAGAACTGAAGCCTGCAGATATCCAGCTGAGAAATCAAGCCTGCAGATATCCAGCTGACAACTGAAGCCTGCAGTTATCCAGCTGAGAAATGAAGCCTGCAGATATCCAGATGAGGACAGAAGCCTGCAGATATCCAGCTGAGAAATGAAGCCTGCAGATATCCAGCTAACTGAAGCCTGCAGATATCCAGCTGAGACATGAAGCCTGCAGATATCCAGCTGAGAAATGGAGCCTGCAGATACCCAGCTAACTGAGGCCTGCTGGTATCCAGCTGACAACTGATGCCTGCAGATATCCAGCTATCTGAAGCCTGCAGATATCCAGGTGAGAAATGAAGCCTGCAGATCTCCAGCTAACTGAAGCCTGCAGATATCCAGCTGAGAAATGAAGCCTGCAGATATCCAGCTGAGAAATGAAGCCTGCAGATATCCAGCTAATTGAACCCTTCAGATATCCAGCTGAGAAATGAAGCCTGCAGATATCTAGCTGACAACTGAAGCCTGCAGATATCCAGCTGAGAAATGAAGCCTGCAGATATCCAGCTAACTGAAGCCTGCAGATATCCAGCTGAGAAATGAAGCCTGCAGAAATCCTGCTACCTGAAGCCTGCAGATATGCAGCTGAGAACTGACGCCTGCAGATATCCAGCTAACTGAGGCCAGCAGATATCCAGCTGAGAAATGAAGCCGGCAGATATCCAGCTAACTGAAGCCTGCAGATATCCAGCTGAGACATGAAGCCTGCAGATATCCAGCTGAGAAATGGAGCCTGCAGATACCCAGCTAACTGAGGCCTGCTGATATCCAGCTGAGAACTGATGCCTGCAGATATCCAGCTAACTGAAGCCTGCAGATATCCAGCTGAGAAATGAAGCCTGCAGATCTCCAGCTAACTGAAGCCTGCAGATAACCAGCTGAGAAATGAAGCCTGCAGATATCCAGCTGAGAAGTGAAGCCTGCAGATATCCAGCTAACTGAACCCTTCAGATATCCAGCTGAGAAATGAAGCCTGCAGATATCTAGCTGACAACTGAAGCCTGCAGATATCCAGCTGAGAAATGAAGCCTGCAGATATCCAGCTGAGAAATGAAGCCTGCAGATATCCAGTTGAGAACTGAAGCCTGCAGATATCCAGCTGAGAACTGAAGACTGCAGATATCCAGCTGAGAACTGAAGCCTGCAGATATCCAGCTGAGAACTGAAGCCTGCAGATATCCAGCTAACTGAAGCCTGCAGCTATCCAGCTGAGAACTGAAGCCTGCAGATATCCAGCAGAAAAATGAAACCTGAAGATATCCAGCTAACTGAAGCCTTCAGATATCCAGCTGGGAAATGAAGCCTGCAGATATCTAGCTGAGAACTGAAGCCTGCAGATATCCAGCTGAGAAATGAAGCCTGCAGATATCCAGCTGAGAAATGAAGCATGCAGATAACCAGCTGAGAAATGAAGCCTGCAGTTATCCAGCTGAGAAATGAAGCCTGCAGTTATCCAGCTGAGAAATGAAGCCTGCAGGTATCCAGCTGAGAATTGAAGCCTGCAGATATCCAGTTGAGAACTGAAGCCTGCAGATATCCAGCTGAGAACTGAAGCCAGCAGATATTCAGCTGAGAACTGATGCCTGCAGATATCTAGCTGAGAAATGAAGCCTGCAGATATCCAGCTAACTGAAGCCTGCAGATACCCAGCTGAGGAAGCCTGCAGATATCCAGCTGAGAACTGAAGCCTGCAGATATCCAGCTGAGAAATGAAGCCTACAGATATCCAGATGAGAAATGAAGCCTGCAGATATCCAGCTGAGAAATGAAGCCTGCAGATATCCAGCTGAGAAATGAGGCCTGCAGATATCCAGCTGAGAAATGAAGCCTGCAGATATCCAGATGAGAACTGAAGCCTGCAGATATCCAGCTGAGAAATGAAGCCGGCAGATATCCAGCTAACTGAACCCTTCAGATATCCAGCTGAGAAATGAAGCCTGCAGATATCCAGCTGAGAACTGAAGCCTGCAGATATCCAGCTGAGAACTGAAGCCTGCAGATATCCAGCTAACTGAAGCCTGCAGATATCCAGCTGAGATCTGAAGCCTGCAGATATCCAGCTAACTGAACCCTTCAGATATCCAGCTGAGAAATGAAGCCTGCAGATATCTAGCTGAGAACTGAAGCCTGCAGATATCCAGCTGAGAAATGAAGCCTGCAGATATCCAGCTGAGAAATTAAGCCTGCAGATATCCAGTTGAGAACTGAAGCCTGCAGATATCCAGCTGAGAACTGAAGACTGCAGATATTCAGCTGAGAACTGAAGCCTGCAGATATCCAGCTGAGAAATGAAGCCTGCCGATATCCAGCTAACTGAAGCCTGCAGTTATCCAGCTGAGAACTGAAGCCTGCAGATATCCAGCTGAGAAATGAAGCCTGCAGATATCCAGATGAGGACAGAAGCCTGCAGATATCCAGCTGAGAAATGAAGCCTGCAGATATCCAGCTAACTGAAGCCTGCAGATATCCAGCTGAGACATGAAGCCTGCAGATATCCAGCTGAGAAATGGAGCCTGCAGATACCCAGCTAACTGAGGCCTGCTGGTATCCAGCTGAGAACTGATGCCTGCAGATATCCAGCTATCTGAAGCCTGCAGATATCCAGGTGAGAAATGAAGCCTGCAGATCTCCAGCTAACTGAAGCCTGCAGATATCCAGCTGAGAAATGAAGCCTGCAGATATCCAGCTGAGAAATGAAGCCTGCAGATATCCAGCTAACTGAACCCTTCAGATATCCAGCTGAGAAATGAAGCCTGCAGATATCTAGCTGACAACTGAAGCCTGCAGATATCCAGCTGAGAAATGAAGCCTGCAGATATCCAGCTAACTGAAGCCTGCAGATATCCAGCTGAGAAATGAAGCCTGCAGAAATCCTGCTACCTGAAGCCTGCAGATATGCAGCTGAGAACTGACGCCTGCAGATATCCAGCTAACTGAGGCCAGCAGATATCCAGCTGAGAAATGAAGCCGGCAGATATCCAGCTAACTGAAGCCTGCAGATATCCAGCTGAGACATGAAGCCTGCAGATATCCAGCTGAGAAATGGAGCCTGCAGATACTCAGCTAACTGAGGCCTGCTGATATCCAGCTGAGAACTGATGCCTGTAGATATCCAGCTAACTGAAGCCTGCAGATATCCAGCTGAGAAATGAAGCCTGCAGATCTCCAGCTAACTGAAGCCTGCAGATAACCAGCTGAGAAATGAAGCCTGCAGATATCCAGCTGAGAAATGAAGCCTGCAGATATCCAGCTAACTGAACCCTTCAGATATCCAGCTGAGAAATGAAGCCTGCAGATATCTAGCTGACAACTGAAGCCTGCAGATATCCAGCTGAGAAATGAAGCCTGCAGATATCCAGCTGAGAAATGAAGCCTGCAGATATCCAGTTGAGAACTGAAGCCTGCAGATATCCAGCTGAGAACTGAAGACTGCAGATATCCAGCTGAGAACTGAAGCCTGCAGATATCCAGCTGAGAACTGAAGCCTGCAGATATCCAGCTAACTGAAGCCTGCAGCTATCCAGCTGAGAACTGAAGCCTGCAGATATCCAGCAGAAAAATGAAACCTGAAGATATCCAGCTAACTGAAGCCTTCAGATATCCAGCTGGGAAATGAAGCCTGCAGATATCTAGCTGAGAACTGAAGCCTGCAGATATCCAGCTGAGAAATGAAGCCTGCAGATATCCAGCTGAGAAATGAAGCATGCAGATAACCAGCTGAGAAATGAAGCCTGCAGTTATCCAGCTGAGAAATGAAGCCTGCAGTTATCCAGCTGAGAAATGAAGCCTGCAGGTATCCAGCTGAGAAATGAAGCCTGCAGATATCCAGTTGAGAACTGAAGCCTGCAGATATCCAGCTGAGAACTGAAGCCAGCAGATATCCAGCTGAGAACAGATGCCTGCAGATATCTAGCTGAGAAATGAAGCCTGCAGATATCCAGCTAACTGAAGCCTGCAGATACCCAGCTGAGGAAGCCTGCAGATATCCAGCTGAGAACTGAAGCCTGCAGATATCCAGCTGAGAAATGAAGCCTACAGATATCCAGATGAGAAATGAAGCCTGCAGATATCCAGCTGAGAAATGAAGCCTGCAGATATCCAGCTGAGAAATGAGGCCTGCAGATATCCAGCTGAGAAATGAAGCCTGCAGATATCCAGATGAGAACTGAAGACTGCAGATATCCAGCTGAGAACTGAAGCCTGCAGATATCCAGCTGAGAACTGAAGCCTGCAGATATCCAGCTAACTGAAGCCTGCAGCTATCCAGCTGAGAACTGAAGCCTGCAGATATCCAGCAGAAAAATGAAACCTGAAGATATCCAGCTAACTGAAGCCTTCAGATATCCAGCTGGGAAATGAAGCCTGCAGATATCTAGCTGAGAACTGAAGCCTGCAGATATCCAGCTGAGAAATGAAGCCTGCAGATATCCAGCTGAGAAATGAAGCATGCAGATAACCAGCTGAGAAATGAAGCCTGCAGTTATCCAGCTGAGAAATGAAGCCTGCAGTTATCCAGCTGAGAAATGAAGACTGCAGGTATCCAGCTGAGAAATGAAGCCTGCAGATATCCAGTTGAGAACTGAAGCCTGCAGATATCCAGCTGAGAACTGAAGCCAGCAGATATTCAGCTGAGAACTGATGCCTGCAGATATCTAGCTGAGAAATGAAGCCTGCAGATATCCAGCTAACTGAAGCCTGCAGATACCCAGCTGAGGAAGCCTGCAGATATCCAGCTGAGAACTGAAGCCTGCAGATATCCAGCTGAGAAATGAAGCCTACAGATATCCAGATGAGAAATGAAGCCTGCAGATATCCAGCTGAGAAATGAAGCCTGCAGATATCCAGCTGAGAAATGAGGCCTGCAGATATCCAGCTGAGAAATGAAGCCTGCAGATATCCAGATGGGAACTGAAGCCTGCAGATATCCAGCTATCTGAAGCCTGCAGATATCCAGGTGAGAAATGAAGCCTGCAGATCTCCAGCTAACTGAAGCCTGCAGATATCCAGCTGAGAAATGAAGCCTGCAGATATCCAGCTGAGAAATGAAGCCTGCAGATATCCAGCTAACTGAACCCTTCAGATATCCAGCTGAGAAATGAAGCCTGCAGATATCTAGCTGACAACTGAAGCCTGCAGATATCCAGCTGAGAAATGAAGCCTGCAGATATCCAGCTAACTGAAGCCTGCAGATATCCAGCTGAGAAATGAAGCCTGCAGAAATCCTGCTACCTGAAGCCTGCAGATATGCAGCTGAGAACTGACGCCTGCAGATATCCAGCTAACTGAGGCCAGCAGATATCCAGCTGAGAAATGAAGCCGGCAGATATCCAGCTAACTGAAGCCTGCAGATATCCAGCTGAGACATGAAGCCTGCAGATATCCAGCTGAGAAATGGAGCCTGCAGATACCCAGCTAACTGAGGCCTGCTGATATCCAGCTGAGAACTGATGCCTGCAGATATCCAGCTAACTGAAGCCTGCAGATATCCAGCTGAGAAATGAAGCCTGCAGATCTCCAGCTAACTGAAGCCTGCAGATAACCAGCTGAGAAATGAAGCCTGCAGATATCCAGCTGAGAAGTGAAGCCTGCAGATATCCAGCTAACTGAACCCTTCAGATATCCAGCTGAGAAATGAAGCCTGCAGATATCTAGCTGACAACTGAAGCCTGCAGATATCCAGCTGAGAAATGAAGCCTGCAGATATCCAGCTGAGAAATGAAGCCTGCAGATATCCAGTTGAGAACTGAAGCCTGCAGATATCCAGCTGAGAACTGAAGACTGCAGATATCCAGCTGAGAACTGAAGCCTGCAGATATCCAGCTGAGAACTGAAGCCTGCAGATATCCAGCTAACTGAAGCCTGCAGCTATCCAGCTGAGAACTGAAGCCTGCAGATATCCAGCAGAAAAATGAAACCTGAAGATATCCAGCTAACTGAAGCCTTCAGATATCCAGCTGGGAAATGAAGCCTGCAGATATCTAGCTGAGAACTGAAGCCTGCAGATATCCAGCTGAGAAATGAAGCCTGCAGATATCCAGCTGAGAAATGAAGCATGCAGATAACCAGCTGAGAAATGAAGCCTGCAGTTATCCAGCTGAGAAATGAAGCCTGCAGTTATCCAGCTGAGAAATGAAGCCTGCAGGTATCCAGCTGAGAAATGAAGCCTGCAGATATCCAGTTGAGAACTGAAGCCTGCAGATATCCAGCTGAGAACTGAAGCCAGCAGATATTCAGCTGAGAACTGATGCCTGCAGATATCTAGCTGAGAAATGAAGCCTGCAGATATCCAGCTAACTGAAGCCTGCAGATACCCAGCTGAGGAAGCCTGCAGATATCCAGCTGAGAACTGAAGCCTGCAGATATCCAGCTGAGAAATGAAGCCTACAGATATCCAGATGAGAAATGAAGCCTGCAGATATCCAGCTGAGAAATGAAGCCTGCAGATATCCAGCTGAGAAATGAGGCCTGCAGATATCCAGCTGAGAAATGAAGCCTGCAGATATCCAGATGAGAACTGAAGCCTGCAGATATCCAGCTGAGAAATGAAGCCGGCAGATATCCAGCTAACTGAACCCTTCAGATATCCAGCTGAGAAATGAAGCCTGCAGATATCCAGCTGAGAACTGAAGCCTGCAGATATCCAGCTGAGAACTGAAGCCTGCAGATATCCAGCTAACTGAAGCCTGCAGATATCCAGCTGAGATCTGAAGCCTGCAGATATCCAGCTAACTGAACCCTTCAGATATCCAGCTGAGAAATGAAGCCTGCAGATATCTAGCTGAGAACTGAAGCCTGCAGATATCCAGCTGAGAAATGAAGCCTGCAGATATCCAGCTGAGAAATTAAGCCTGCAGATATCCAGTTGAGAACTGAAGCCTGCAGATATCCAGCTGAGAACTGAAGACTGCAGATATTCAGCTGAGAACTGAAGCCTGCAGATATCCAGCTGAGAAATGAAGCCTGCCGATATCCAGCTAACTGAAGCCTGCAGTTATCCAGCTGAGAACTGAAGCCTGCAGATATCCAGCTGAGAAATGAAGCCTGCAGATATCCAGATGAGGACAGAAGCCTGCAGATATCCAGCTGAGAAATGAAGCCTGCAGATATCCAGCTAACTGAAGCCTGCAGATATCCAGCTGAGACATGAAGCCTGCAGATATCCAGCTGAGAAATGGAGCCTGCAGATACCCAGCTAACTGAGGCCTGCTGGTATCCAGCTGAGAACTGATGCCTGCAGATATCCAGCTATCTGAAGCCTGCAGATATCCAGGTGAGAAATGAAGCCTGCAGATCTCCAGCTAACTGAAGCCTGCAGATATCCAGCTGAGAAATGAAGCCTGCAGATATCCAGCTGAGAAATGAAGCCTGCAGATATCCAGCTAACTGAACCCTTCAGATATCCAGCTGAGAAATGAAGCCTGCAGATATCTAGCTGACAACTGAAGCCTGCAGATATCCAGCTGAGAAATGAAGCCTGCAGATATCCAGCTAACTGAAGCCTGCAGATATCCAGCTGAGAAATGAAGCCTGCAGAAATCCTGCTACCTGAAGCCTGCAGATATGCAGCTGAGAACTGACGCCTGCAGATATCCAGCTAACTGAGGCCAGCAGATATCCAGCTGAGAAATGAAGCCGGCAGATATCCAGCTAACTGAAGCCTGCAGATATCCAGCTGAGACATGAAGCCTGCAGATATCCAGCTGAGAAATGGAGCCTGCAGATACTCAGCTAACTGAGGCCTGCTGATATCCAGCTGAGAACTGATGCCTGTAGATATCCAGCTAACTGAAGCCTGCAGATATCCAGCTGAGAAATGAAGCCTGCAGATCTCCAGCTAACTGAAGCCTGCAGATAACCAGCTGAGAAATGAAGCCTGCAGATATCCAGCTGAGAAATGAAGCCTGCAGATATCCAGCTAACTGAACCCTTCAGATATCCAGCTGAGAAATGAAGCCTGCAGATATCTAGCTGACAACTGAAGCCTGCAGATATCCAGCTGAGAAATGAAGCCTGCAGATATCCAGCTGAGAAATGAAGCCTGCAGATATCCAGTTGAGAACTGAAGCCTGCAGATATCCAGCTGAGAACTGAAGACTGCAGATATCCAGCTGAGAACTGAAGCCTGCAGATATCCAGCTGAGAACTGAAGCCTGCAGATATCCAGCTAACTGAAGCCTGCAGCTATCCAGCTGAGAACTGAAGCCTGCAGATATCCAGCAGAAAAATGAAACCTGAAGATATCCAGCTAACTGAAGCCTTCAGATATCCAGCTGGGAAATGAAGCCTGCAGATATCTAGCTGAGAACTGAAGCCTGCAGATATCCAGCTGAGAAATGAAGCCTGCAGATATCCAGCTGAGAAATGAAGCATGCAGATAACCAGCTGAGAAATGAAGCCTGCAGTTATCCAGCTGAGAAATGAAGCCTGCAGTTATCCAGCTGAGAAATGAAGCCTGCAGGTATCCAGCTGAGAAATGAAGCCTGCAGATATCCAGTTGAGAACTGAAGCCTGCAGATATCCAGCTGAGAACTGAAGCCAGCAGATATCCAGCTGAGAACAGATGCCTGCAGATATCTAGCTGAGAAATGAAGCCTGCAGATATCCAGCTAACTGAAGCCTGCAGATACCCAGCTGAGGAAGCCTGCAGATATCCAGCTGAGAACTGAAGCCTGCAGATATCCAGCTGAGAAATGAAGCCTACAGATATCCAGATGAGAAATGAAGCCTGCAGATATCCAGCTGAGAAATGAAGCCTGCAGATATCCAGCTGAGAAATGAGGCCTGCAGATATCCAGCTGAGAAATGAAGCCTGCAGATATCCAGATGAGAACTGAAGACTGCAGATATCCAGCTGAGAACTGAAGCCTGCAGATATCCAGCTGAGAACTGAAGCCTGCAGATATCCAGCTAACTGAAGCCTGCAGCTATCCAGCTGAGAACTGAAGCCTGCAGATATCCAGCAGAAAAATGAAACCTGAAGATATCCAGCTAACTGAAGCCTTCAGATATCCAGCTGGGAAATGAAGCCTGCAGATATCTAGCTGAGAACTGAAGCCTGCAGATATCCAGCTGAGAAATGAAGCCTGCAGATATCCAGCTGAGAAATGAAGCATGCAGATAACCAGCTGAGAAATGAAGCCTGCAGTTATCCAGCTGAGAAATGAAGCCTGCAGTTATCCAGCTGAGAAATGAAGACTGCAGGTATCCAGCTGAGAAATGAAGCCTGCAGATATCCAGTTGAGAACTGAAGCCTGCAGATATCCAGCTGAGAACTGAAGCCAGCAGATATTCAGCTGAGAACTGATGCCTGCAGATATCTAGCTGAGAAATGAAGCCTGCAGATATCCAGCTAACTGAAGCCTGCAGATACCCAGCTGAGGAAGCCTGCAGATATCCAGCTGAGAACTGAAGCCTGCAGATATCCAGCTGAGAAATGAAGCCTACAGATATCCAGATGAGAAATGAAGCCTGCAGATATCCAGCTGAGAAATGAAGCCTGCAGATATCCAGCTGAGAAATGAGGCCTGCAGATATCCAGCTGAGAAATGAAGCCTGCAGATATCCAGATGGGAACTGAAGCCTGCAGATATCCAGCTGAGAAATGAAGCCGGCAGATATCCAGCTAACTGAACCCTTCAGATATCCAGCTGAGAAATGAAGCCTGCAGATATCCAGCTGAGAACTGAAGCCTGCAGATATCCAGCTGAGAACTGAAGCCTGCAGATATCCAGCTAACTGAAGCCTGCAGATATCCAGCTGAGATCTGAAGCCTGCAGATATCCAGCTAACTGAACCCTTCAGATATCCAGCTGAGAAATGAAGCCTGCAGATATCTAGCTGAGAACTGAAGCCTGCAGATATCCAGCTGAGAAATGAAGCCTGCAGATATCCAGCTGAGAAATGAAGCCTGCAGATATCCAGTTGAGAACTGAAGCCTGCAGATATCCAGCTGAGAACTGAAGACTGCAGATATTCAGCTGAGAACTGAAGCCTGCAGATATCCAGCTGAGAAATGAAGCCTGCCGATATCCAGCTAACTGAAGCCTGCAGTTATCCAGCTGAGAACTGAAGCCTGCAGATATCCAGCTGAGAAATGAAGCCTGCAGATATCCAGATGAGGACAGAAGCCTGCAGATATCCAGCTGAGAAATGAAGCCTGCAGATATCCAGCTAACTGAAGCCTCCAGATATCCAGCTGAGACATGAAGCCTGCAGATATCCAGCTGAGAAATGGAGCCTGCAGATACCCAGCTAACTGAGGCCTGCTGGTATCCAGCTGAGAACTGATGCCTGCAGATATCCAGCTATCTGAAGCCTGCAGATATCCAGGTGAGAAATGAAGCCTGCAGATCTCCAGCTAACTGAAGCCTGCAGATATCCAGCTGAGAAATGAAGCCTGCAGATATCCAGCTGAGAAATGAAGCCTGCAGATATCCAGCTAACTGAACCCTTCAGATATCCAGCTGAGAAATGAAGCCTGCAGATATCTAGCTGACAACTGAAGCCTGCAGATATCCAGCTGAGAAATGAAGCCTGCAGATATCCAGCTAACTGAAGCCTGCAGATATCCAGCTGAGAAATGAAGCCTGCAGAAATCCTGCTACCTGAAGCCTGCAGATATGCAGCTGAGAACTGACGCCTGCAGATATCCAGCTAACTGAGGCCAGCAGATATCCAGCTGAGAAATGCACCCTGCAGATGTCCAGCTGAGAAATTAAGCCTGCAGATATCCAGCTGAGACATGAAGCCTGCAGATATCCAGCTGAGAAATGGAGCCTGCAGATACCCAGCTAACTGAGGCCTGCTGATATCCAGCTGAGAACTGATGCCTGCAGATATCCAGCTAACTGAAGCCTGCAGATATCCAGCTGAGAAATGAAGCCTGCAGATCTCCAGCTAACTGAAGCCTGCAGATAACCAGCTGAGAAATGAAGCCTGCAGATATCCAGCTGTGAAATGAAGCCTGCAGATATCCAGCTGAGAAATGAAACCTGCAGATATCTAGCTGACAACTGAAGCCTGCAGATATCCAGCTGAGAAATGAAGCCTGCAGATATCCAGCTGAGAAATGAAGCCTGCAGATATCCAGTTGAGAACTGAAGCCTGCAGATATCCAGCTGAGAACTGAAGACTGCAGATATCCAGCTGAGAACTGAAGCCTGCAGATATCCAGCTGAGAATTGAAGCCTGCAGATATCCAGCTGAGAACTGAAGCCTGCAGATATCCAGCTAACTGAAGCCTGCAGCTATCCAGCTGAGAACTGAAGCCTGCAGATATCCAGCAGAAAAATGAAACCTGAAGATATCCAGCTAACTGAAGCCTTCAGATATCCAGCTGGGAAATGAAGCCTGCAGATATCTAGCTGAGAACTGAAGCCTGCAGATATCCAGCTGAGAAATGAAGCCTGCAGATATCCAGCTGAGAAATGAAGCATGCAGATAACCAGCTGAGAAATGAAGCCTGCAGTTATCCAGCTGAGAAATGAAGCCTGCAGTTATCCAGCTGAGAAATGAAGCCTGCAGGTATCCAGCTGAGAAATGAAGCCTGCAGATATCCAGCTGAGAACTGAAGCCAGCAGATATCCAGCTGAGAACTGATGCCTGCAGATATCTAGCTGAGAAATGAAGCCTGCAGATATCCAGCTAACTGAAGCCTGCAGATACCCAGCTGAGGAAGCCTGCAGATATCCAGCTGAGAACTGAAGCCTGCAGATATCCAGCTGAGAAATGAAGCCTACAGATATCCAGATGAGAAATGAAGCCTGCAGATATCCAGCTGAGAAATGAAGCCTGCAGATATCCAGCTGAGAAATGAGGCCTGCAGATATCCAGCTGAGAAATGAAGCCTGCAGATATCCAGATGAGAACTGAAGCCTGCAGATATCCAGCTGAGAACTGAAGCCTGCAGATATCCAGCTAACTGAAGCCTGCAGATATCCAGCTGAGAACTGAAGCCTGCAAATATCCAGCTGAGAAATCAAGCCTGCAGATATCCAGCTGAGAAATGAAGCCTGCAGATATCCAGTTGAGAACTGAAGCCTGCAGATATCCAGCTGAGAACTGAAGACTGCAGATATCCAGCTGAGAACTGAAGCCTGCAGATATCTAGCTGACAACTGAAGCCTGCAGATATCCAGCTGAGAAATGAAGCCAGCAGATATCCAGCTGAGAAATGAAGCCTGCAGATATCCAGTTGAGAACTGAAGCCTGCAGATATCCAGCTGAGAACTGAAGACTGCAGATATCCAGCTGAGAACTGAAGCCTGCAGATATCCAGCTGAGAACTGAAGCCTGCAGATATCCAGCTAACTGAAGCCTGCAGCTATCCAGCTGAGAACTGAAGCCTGCAGATATCCAGCAGAAAAATGAAACCTGAAGATATCCAGCTAACTGAAGCCTTCAGATATCCAGCTGGGAAATGAAGCCTGCAGATATCTAGCTGAGAACTGAAGCCTGCAGATATCCAGCTGAGAAATGAAGCCTGCAGATATCCAGCTGAGAAATGAAGCATGCAGATAACCAGCTGAGAAATGAAGCCTGCAGTTATCCAGCTGAGAAATGAAGCCTGCAGTTATCCAGCTGAGAAATGAAGCCTGCAGGTATCCAGCTGAGAAATGAAGCCTGCAGATATCCAGTTGAGAACTGAAGCCTGCAGATATCCAGCTGAGAACTGAAGCCAGCAGATATCCAGCTGAGAACTGATGCCTGCAGATATCTAGCTGAGAAATGAAGCCTGCAGGTATCCAGCTAACTGAAGCCTGCAGATACCCAGCTGAGGAAGCCTGCAGATATCCAGCTGAGAACTGAAGCCTGCAGATATCCAGCTGAGAAATGAAGCCTACAGATATCCAGATGAGAAATGAAGCCTGCAGATATCCAGCTGAGAAATGAAGCCTGCAGATATCCAGCTGAGAAATGAGGCCTGCAGATATCCAGCTGAGAAATGAAGCCTGCAGATATCCAGATGAGAACTGAAGACTGCAGATATCCAGCTGAGAACTGAAGCCTGCAGATATCCAGCTGAGAACTGAAGCCTGCAGATATCCAGCTAACTGAAGCCTGCAGCTATCCAGCTGAGAACTGAAGCCTGCAGATATCCAGCAGAAAAATGAAACCTGAAGATATCCAGCTAACTGAAGCCTTCAGATATCCAGCTGGGAAATGAAGCCTGCAGATATCTAGCTGAGAACTGAAGCCTGCAGATATCCAGCTGAGAAATGAAGCCTGCAGATATCCAGCTGAGAAATGAAGCATGCAGATAACCAGCTGAGAAATGAAGCCTGCAGTTATCCAGCTGAGAAATGAAGCCTGCAGTTATCCAGCTGAGAAATGAAGCCTGCAGGTATCCAGCTGAGAAATGAAGCCTGCAGATATCCAGTTGAGAACTGAAGCCTGCAGATATCCAGCTGAGAACTGAAGCCAGCAGATATTCAGCTGAGAACTGATGCCTGCAGATATCTAGCTGAGAAATGAAGCCTGCAGATATCCAGCTAACTGAAGCCTGCAGATACCCAGCTGAGGAAGCCTGCAGATATCCAGCTGAGAACTGAAGCCTGCAGATATCCAGCTGAGAAATGAAGCCTACAGATATCCAGATGAGAAATGAAGCCTGCAGATATCCAGCTGAGAAATGAAGCCTGCAGATATCCAGCTGAGAAATGAGGCCTGCAGATATCCAGCTGAGAAATGAAGCCTGCAGATATCCAGATGGGAACTGAAGCCTGCAGATATCCAGCTGAGAAATGAAGCCGGCAGATATCCAGCTAACTGAACCCTTCAGATATCCAGCTGAGAAATGAAGCCTGCAGATATCCAGCTGAGAATTGAAGCCTGCAGATATCCAGCTGAGAACTGAAGCCTGCAGATATCCAGCTAACTGAAGCCTGCAGATATCCAGCTGAGATCTGAAGGCTGCAGATATCCAGCTAACTGAACCCTTCAGATATCCAGCTGAGAAATGAAGCCTGCAGATATCTAGCTGAGAACTGAAGCCTGCAGATATCCAGCTGAGAAATGAAGCCTGCAGATATCCAGCTGAGAAATGAAGCCTGCAGATATCCAGCTGAGAAATGAAGCCTGCAGTTATCCAGCTGAGAAATGAAGCCTGCAGGTATCCAGCTGAGAAATGAAGCCTGCAGATATCCAGTTGAGAACTGAAGCCTGCAGATATCCAGCTGAGAACTGAAGCCAGCAGATATCCAGCTGAGAACTGATGCCTGCAGATATCTAGCTGAGAAATGAAGCCTGCAGGTATCCAGCTAACTGAAGCCTGCAGATACCCAGCTGAGGAAGCCTGCAGATATCCAGCTGAGAACTGAAGCCTGCAGATATCCAGCTGAGAAATGAAGCCTACAGATATCCAGATGAGAAATGAAGCCTGCAGATATCCAGCTGAGAAATGAAGCCTGCAGATATCCAGCTGAGAAATGAGGCCTGCAGATATCCAGCTGAGAAATGAAGCCTGCAGATATCCAGATGAGAACTGAAGACTGCAGATATCCAGCTGAGAACTGAAGCCTGCAGATATCCAGCTGAGAACTGAAGCCTGCAGATATCCAGCTAACTGAAGCCTGCAGCTATCCAGCTGAGAACTGAAGCCTGCAGATATCCAGCAGAAAAATGAAACCTGAAGATATCCAGCTAACTGAAGCCTTCAGATATCCAGCTGGGAAATGAAGCCTGCAGATATCTAGCTGAGAACTGAAGCCTGCAGATATCCAGCTGAGAAATGAAGCCTGCAGATATCCAGCTGAGAAATGAAGCATGCAGATAACCAGCTGAGAAATGAAGCCTGCAGTTATCCAGCTGAGAAATGAAGCCTGCAGTTATCCAGCTGAGAAATGAAGCCTGCAGGTATCCAGCTGAGAAATGAAGCCTGCAGATATCCAGTTGAGAACTGAAGCCTGCAGATATCCAGCTGAGAACTGAAGCCAGCAGATATTCAGCTGAGAACTGATGCCTGCAGATATCTAGCTGAGAAATGAAGCCTGCAGATATCCAGCTAACTGAAGCCTGCAGATACCCAGCTGAGGAAGCCTGCAGATATCCAGCTGAGAACTGAAGCCTGCAGATATCCAGCTGAGAAATGAAGCCTACAGATATCCAGATGAGAAATGAAGCCTGCAGATATCCAGCTGAGAAATGAAGCCTGCAGATATCCAGCTGAGAAATGAGGCCTGCAGATATCCAGCTGAGAAATGAAGCCTGCAGATATCCAGATGGGAACTGAAGCCTGCAGATATCCAGCTGAGAAATGAAGCCGGCAGATATCCAGCTAACTGAACCCTTCAGATATCCAGCTGAGAAATGAAGCCTGCAGATATCCAGCTGAGAATTGAAGCCTGCAGATATCCAGCTGAGAACTGAAGCCTGCAGATATCCAGCTAACTGAAGCCTGCAGATATCCAGCTGAGATCTGAAGGCTGCAGATATCCAGCTAACTGAACCCTTCAGATATCCAGCTGAGAAATGAAGCCTGCAGATATCTAGCTGAGAACTGAAGCCTGCAGATATCCAGCTGAGAAATGAAGCCTGCAGATATCCAGCTGAGAAATGAAGCCTGCAGATATCCAGTTGAGAACTGAAGCCTGCAGATATCCAGCTGAGAACTGAAGACTGCAGATATTCAGCTGAGAACTGAAGCCTGCAGATATCCAGCTGAGAAATGAAGCCTGCCGATATCCAGCTAACTGAAGCCTGCAGTTATCCAGCTGAGAACTGAAGCCTGCAGATATCCAGCTGAGAAATGAAGCCTGCAGATATCCAGATGAGGACAGAAGCCTGCAGATATCCAGCTGAGAAATGAAGCCTGCAGATATCCAGCTAACTGAAGCCTGCAGATATCCAGCTGAGACATGAAGCCTGCAGATATCCAGCTGAGAAATGGAGCCTGCAGATACCCAGCTAACTGAGGCCTGCTGGTATCCAGCTGAGAACTGATGCCTGCAGATATCCAGCTATCTGAAGCCTGCAGATATCCAGGTGAGAAATGAAGCCTGCAGATCTCCAGCTAACTGAAGCCTGCAGATATCCAGCTGAGAAATGAAGCCTGCAGATATCCAGCTGAGAAATGAAGCCTGCAGATATCCAGCTAACTGAACCCTTCAGATATCCAGCTGAGAAATGAAGCCTGCAGATATCTAGCTGACAACTGAAGCCTGCAGATATCCAGCTGAGAAATGAAGCCTGCAGATATCCAGCTAACTGAAGCCTGCAGATATCCAGCTGAGAAATGAAGCCTGCAGAAATCCTGCTACCTGAAGCCTGCAGATATGCAGCTGAGAACTGACGCCTGCAGATATCCAGCTAACTGAGGCCAGCAGATATCCAGCTGAGAAATGCACCCTGCAGATGTCCAGCTGAGAAATTAAGCCTGCAGATATCCAGCTGAGACATGAAGCCTGCAGATATCCAGCTGAGAAATGGAGCCTGCAGATACCCAGCTAACTGAGGCCTGCTGATATCCAGCTGAGAACTGATGCCTGCAGATATCCAGCTAACTGAAGCCTGCAGATATCCAGCTGAGAAATGAAGCCTGCAGATCTCCAGCTAACTGAAGCCTGCAGATAACCAGCTGAGAAATGAAGCCTGCAGATATCCAGCTGTGAAATGAAGCCTGCAGATATCCAGCTGAGAAATGAAGCCTGCAGATATCTAGCTGACAACTGAAGCCTGCAGATATCCAGCTGAGAAATGAAGCCTGCAGATATCCAGCTGAGAAATGAAGCCTGCAGATATCCAGTTGAGAACTGAAGCCTGCAGATATCCAGCTGAGAACTGAAGACTGCAGATATCCAGCTGAGAACTGAAGCCTGCAGATATCCAGCTGAGAACTGAAGCCTGCAGATATCCAGCTGAGAACTGAAGCCTGCAGATATCCAGCTAACTGAAGCCTGCAGCTATCCAGCTGAGAACTGAAGCCTGCAGATATCCAGCAGAAAAATGAAACCTGAAGATATCCAGCTAACTGAAGCCTTCAGATATCCAGCTGGGAAATGAAGCCTGCAGATATCTAGCTGAGAACTGAAGCCTGCAGATATCCAGCTGAGAAATGAAGCCTGCAGATATCCAGCTGAGAAATGAAGCATGCAGATAACCAGCTGAGAAATGAAGCCTGCAGTTATCCAGCTGAGAAATGAAGCCTGCAGTTATCCAGCTGAGAAATGAAGCCTGCAGGTATCCAGCTGAGAAATGAAGCCTGCAGATATCCAGCTGAGAACTGAAGCCAGCAGATATCCAGCTGAGAACTGATGCCTGCAGATATCTAGCTGAGAAATGAAGCCTGCAGATATCCAGCTAACTGAAGCCTGCAGATACCCAGCTGAGGAAGCCTGCAGATATCCAGCTGAGAACTGAAGCCTGCAGATATCCAGCTGAGAAATGAAGCCTACAGATATCCAGATGAGAAATGAAGCCTGCAGATATCCAGCTGAGAAATGAAGCCTGCAGATATCCAGCTGAGAAATGAGGCCTGCAGATATCCAGCTGAGAAATGAAGCCTGCAGATATCCAGATGAGAACTGAAGCCTGCAGATATCCAGCTGAGAAATGAAGCCGGCAGATATCCAGCTAACTGAACCCTTCAGATATCCAGCTGAGAAATGAAGCCTGCAGATATCCAGCTGAGAAATGAAGACTGCAGATATCCAGTTGAGAACTGAAGCCTGCAGATATCCAGCTGAGAACTGAAGACTGCAGATATCCAGCTGAGAACTGAAGCCTGCAGATATCCAGCTAACTGAAGCCTGCAGATATCCAGCTGAGAACTGAAGCCTGCAGATATCCAGCTGAGAAATCAAGCCTGCAGGTATCCAGCTGAGAAATGAAGCCTGCAGATATCCAGCTAACTGAACCCTTCAGATATCCAGCTGAGAAATGAAGCCTGCAGATATCTAGCTGACAACTGAAGCCTGCAGATATCCAGCTGAGAAATGAAGCCTGCAGATATCCAGCTGAGAAATGAAGCCTGCAGATATCCAGTTGAGAACTGAAGCCTGCAGATATCCAGCTGAGAACTGAAGACTGCAGATATCCAGCTGAGAACTGAAGCCTGCAGATATCCAGCTGAGAAATGAAGCCTGCAGATATCCAGATGAGAACTGAAGCCTGCAGATATCCAGCTGAGAAATGAAGCCGGCAGATATCCAGCTAACTGAAGCCTGCAGATATCCAGCTGAGACATGAAGCCTGCAGATATCCAGCTGAGAAATGGAGCCTGCAGATACCCAGCTAACTGAGGCCTGCTGATATCCAGCTGAGAACTGATGCCTGCAGATATCCAGCTAACTGAAGCCTGCAGATATCCAGGTGAGAAATGAAGCCTGCAGATCTCCAGCTAACTGAAGCCTTCAGATATCCAGCTGAGAAATGAAGCCTGCAGGTATCTAGCTGAGAACTGAAGCCTGCAGATATCCAGCTGAGAAATGGCCTGCAGATATCCAGCTGAGAAATTAAGCCTGCAGATATCCAGCTGAGAAATGAAGCCTGCAGATATCCTGCTAACTGAAGCCTGCAGATATCCAGCTGAGAACTGACGCCTGCAGATATCCAGCTAACTGAAGCCAGCAGATATCCAGCTGAGAAATGCACCCTGCAGATGTCCAGCTGAGAACTGAAGACTGCAGATATCCAGCTGAGAACTGAAGCCTGCAGATATCCAGCTGAGAACTGAAGCCTGCAGATATCCAGCTAACTGAAGCCTGCAGATATCCAGCTGAGAACTGAAGCCTGCAGATATCCAGCTGAGAAATCAAGCCTGCAGATATCCAGCTGAGAAATGAAGCCTGCAGATATCCAGCTAACTGAACCCTTCAGATATCCAGCTGAGAAATGAAGCCTGCAGATATCTAGCTGACAACTGAAGCCTGCAGATATCCAGCTGAGAAATGAAGCCTGCAGATATCCAGCTGAGAAATGAAGCCTGCAGATATCCAGTTGAGAACTGAAGCCTGCAGATATCCAGCTGAGAACTGAAGACTGCAGATATTCAGCTGAGAACTGAAGCCTGCAGATATCCAGCTGAGAAATGAAGCCTGCAGATATCCAGCTAACTGAAGCCTGCAGATATCCAGCTGAGAACTGAAGCCTGCAGATATCCAGCTGAGAAATCAAGCCTGCAGATATCCAGCTGACAACTGAAGCCTGCAGTTATCCAGCTGAGAAATGAAGCCTGCAGATATCCAGATGAGGACAGAAGCCTGCAGATATCCAGCTGAGAAATGAAGCCTGCAGATATCCAGCTAACTGAAGCCTGCAGATATCCAGCTGAGACATGAAGCCTGCAGATATCCAGCTGAGAAATGGAGCCTGCAGATACCCAGCTAACTGAGGCCTGCTGATATCCAGCTGAGAACTGATGCCTGCAGATATCCAGCTAACTGAAGCCTGCAGATATCCAGGTGAGAAATGAAGCCTGCAGATCTCCAGCTAACTGAAGCCTTCAGATATCCAGCTGAGAAGTGAAGCCTGCAGGTATCTAGCTGAGAACTGAAGCCTGCAGATATCCAGCTGAGAAATGGCCTGCAGATATCCAGCTGAGAAATTAAGCCTGCAGATATCCAGCTGAGAAATGAAGCCTGCAGATATCCTGCTAACTGAAGCCTGCAGATATCCAGCTGAGAACTGACGCCTGCAGATATCCAGCTAACTGAAGCCAGCAGATATCCAGCTGAGAAATGCACCCTGCAGATGTCCAGCTGAGAACTGAAGACTGCAGATATCCAGCTGAGAACTGAAGCCTGCAGATATCCAGCTGAGAACTGAAGCCTGCAGATATCCAGCTAACTGAAGCCTGCAGATATCCAGCTAACTGAAGCCTGCAGATATCCAGCTGAGAACTGAAGCCTGCAGATATCCAGCTGAGAAATCAAGCCTGCAGATATCCAGCTGAGAAATGAAGCCTGCAGATATCCAGCTAACTGAACCCTTCAGATATCCAGCTGAGAAATGAAGCCTGCAGATATCTAGCTGACAACTGAAGCCTGCAGATATCCAGCTGAGAAATGAAGCCTGCAGATATCCAGCTGAGAAATGAAGCCTGCCGATATCCAGTTGAGAACTGAAGCCTGCAGATATCCAGCTGAGAACTGAAGACTGCAGATATTCAGCTGAGAACTGAAGCCTGCAGATATCCAGCTGAGAAATGAAGCCTGCAGATATCCAGCTAACTGAAGCCTGCAGATATCCAGCTGAGAACTGAAGCCTGCAGATATCCAGCTGAGAAATCAAGCCTGCAGATATCCAGCTGACAACTGAAGCCTGCAGTTATCCAGCTGAGAAATGAAGCCTGCAGATATCCAGATGAGGACAGAAGCCTGCAGATATCCAGCTGAGAAATGAAGCCTGCAGATATCCAGCTGAGAAATGAAGCATGCAGATAACCAGCTGAGAAATGAAGCCTGCAGTTATCCAGCTGAGAAATGAAGCCTGCAGTTATCCAGCTGAGAAATGAAGCCTGCAGGTATCCAGCTGAGAAATGAAGCCTGCAGATATCCAGCTGAGAACTGAAGCCAGCAGATATCCAGCTGAGAACTGATGCCTGCAGATATCTAGCTGAGAAATGAAGCCTGCAGATATCCAGCTAACTGAAGCCTGCAGATACCCAGCTGAGGAAGCCTGCAGATATCCAGCTGAGAACTGAAGCCTGCAGATATCCAGCTGAGAAATGAAGCCTACAGATTTCCAGATGAGAAATGAAGCCTGCAGATATCCAGCTGAGAAATGAAGCCTGCAGATATCCAGCTGAGAAATGAGGCCTGCAGATATCCGGCTGAGAAATGAAGCCTGCAGATATCCAGATGAGAACTGAAGCCTGCAGATATCCAGCTGAGAAATGAAGCCGGCAGATATCCAGCTAACTGAACCCTTCAGATATCCAGCTGAGAAATGAAGCCTGCAGATATCCAGCTGAGAAATGAAGACTGCAGATATCCAGTTGAGAACTGAAGCCTGCAGATATCCAGCTGAGAACTGAAGACTGCAGATATCCAGCTGAGAACTGAAGCCTGCAGATATCCAGCTAACTGAAGCCTGCAGATATCCAGCTGAGAACTGAAGCCTGCAGATATCCAGCTGAGAAATCAAGCCTGCAGGTATCCAGCTGAGAAATGAAGCCTGCAGATATCCAGCTAACTGAACCCTTCAGATATCCAGCTGAGAAATGAAGCCTGCAGATATCTAGCTGACAACTGAAGCCTGCAGATATCCAGCTGAGAAATGAAGCCTGCAGATATCCAGCTGAGAAATGAAGCCTGCAGATATCCAGTTGAGAACTGAAGCCTGCAGATATCCAGCTGAGAACTGAAGACTGCAGATATCCAGCTGAGAACTGAAGCCTGCAGATATCCAGCTGAGAAATGAAGCCTGCAGATATCCAGATGAGAACTGAAGCCTGCAGATATCCAGCTGAGAAATGAAGCCGGCAGATATCCAGCTAACTGAAGCCTGCAGATATCCAGCTGAGACATGAAGCCTGCAGATATCCAGCTGAGAAATGGAGCCTGCAGATACCCAGCTAACTGAGGCCTGCTGATATCCAGCTGAGAACTGATGCCTGCAGATATCCAGCTAACTGAAGCCTGCAGATATCCAGGTGAGAAATGAAGCCTGCAGATCTCCAGCTAACTGAAGCCTTCAGATATCCAGCTGAGAAATGAAGCCTGCAGGTATCTAGCTGAGAACTGAAGCCTGCAGATATCCAGCTGAGAAATGGCCTGCAGATATCCAGCTGAGAAATTAAGCCTGCAGATATCCAGCTGAGAAATGAAGCCTGCAGATATCCTGCTAACTGAAGCCTGCAGATATCCAGCTGAGAACTGACGCCTGCAGATATCCAGCTAACTGAAGCCAGCAGATATCCAGCTGAGAAATGCACCCTGCAGATGTCCAGCTGAGAACTGAAGACTGCAGATATCCAGCTGAGAACTGAAGCCTGCAGATATCCAGCTGAGAACTGAAGCCTGCAGATATCCAGCTAACTGAAGCCTGCAGATATCCAGCTGAGAACTGAAGCCTGCAGATATCCAGCTGAGAAATCAAGCCTGCAGATATCCAGCTGAGAAATGAAGCCTGCAGATATCCAGCTAACTGAACCCTTCAGATATCCAGCTGAGAAATGAAGCCTGCAGATATCTAGCTGACAACTGAAGCCTGCAGATATCCAGCTGAGAAATGAAGCCTGCAGATATCCAGCTGAGAAATGAAGCCTGCAGATATCCAGTTGAGAACTGAAGCCTGCAGATATCCAGCTGAGAACTGAAGACTGCAGATATTCAGCTGAGAACTGAAGCCTGCAGATATCCAGCTGAGAAATGAAGCCTGCAGATATCCAGCTAACTGAAGCCTGCAGATATCCAGCTGAGAACTGAAGCCTGCAGATATCCAGCTGAGAAATCAAGCCTGCAGATATCCAGCTGACAACTGAAGCCTGCAGTTATCCAGCTGAGAAATGAAGCCTGCAGATATCCAGATGAGGACAGAAGCCTGCAGATATCCAGCTGAGAAATGAAGCCTGCAGATATCCAGCTAACTGAAGCCTGCAGATATCCAGCTGAGACATGAAGCCTGCAGATATCCAGCTGAGAAATGGAGCCTGCAGATACCCAGCTAACTGAGGCCTGCTGATATCCAGCTGAGAACTGATGCCTGCAGATATCCAGCTAACTGAAGCCTGCAGATATCCAGGTGAGAAATGAAGCCTGCAGATCTCCAGCTAACTGAAGCCTTCAGATATCCAGCTGAGAAGTGAAGCCTGCAGGTATCTAGCTGAGAACTGAAGCCTGCAGATATCCAGCTGAGAAATGGCCTGCAGATATCCAGCTGAGAAATTAAGCCTGCAGATATCCAGCTGAGAAATGAAGCCTGCAGATATCCTGCTAACTGAAGCCTGCAGATATCCAGCTGAGAACTGACGCCTGCAGATATCCAGCTAACTGAAGCCAGCAGATATCCAGCTGAGAAATGCACCCTGCAGATGTCCAGCTGAGAACTGAAGACTGCAGATATCCAGCTGAGAACTGAAGCCTGCAGATATCCAGCTGAGAACTGAAGCCTGCAGATATCCAGCTAACTGAAGCCTGCAGATATCCAGCTGAGAACTGAAGCCTGCAGATATCCAGCTGAGAAATCAAGCCTGCAGATATCCAGCTGAGAAATGAAGCCTGCAGATATCCAGCTAACTGAACCCTTCAGATATCCAGCTGAGAAATGAAGCCTGCAGATATCTAGCTGACAACTGAAGCCTGCAGATATCCAGCTGAGAAATGAAGCCTGCAGATATCCAGCTGAGAAATGAAGCCTGCAGATATCCAGTTGAGAACTGAAGCCTGCAGATATCCAGCTGAGAACTGAAGACTGCAGATATTCAGCTGAGAACTGAAGCCTGCAGATATCCAGCTGAGAAATGAAGCCTGCAGATATCCAGCTAACTGAAGCCTGCAGATATCCAGCTGAGAACTGAAGCCTGCAGATATCCAGCTGAGAAATCAAGCCTGCAGATATCCAGCTGACAACTGAAGCCTGCAGTTATCCAGCTGAGAAATGAAGCCTGCAGATATCCAGATGAGGACAGAAGCCTGCAGATATCCAGCTGAGAAATGAAGCCTGCAGATATCCAGCTAACTGAAGCCTGCAGATATCCAGCTGAGACATGAAGCCTGCAGATATCCAGCTGAGAAATGGAGCCTGCAGATACCCAGCTAACTGAGGCCTGCTGGTATCCAGCTGAGAACTGATGCCTGCAGATATCCAGCTATCTGAAGCCTGCAGATATCCAGGTGAGAAATGAAGCCTGCAGATCTCCAGCTAACTGAAGCCTGCAGATATCCAGCTGAGAAATGAAGCCTGCAGATATCCAGCTGAGAAATGAAGCCTGCAGATATCCAGCTAACTGAACCCTTCAGATATCCAGCTGAGAAATGAAGCCTGCAGATATCTAGCTGACAACTGAAGCCTGCAGATATCCAGCTGAGAAATGAAGCCTGCAGATATCCAGCTAACTGAAGCCTGCAGATATCCAGCTGAGAAATGAAGCCTGCAGAAATCCTGCTACCTGAAGCCTGCAGATATGCAGCTGAGAACTGACGCCTGCAGATATCCAGCTAACTGAGGCCAGCAGATATCCAGCTGAGAAATGCACCCTGCAGATGTCCAGCTGAGAAATTAAGCCTGCAGATATCCAGCTGAGACATGAAGCCTGCAGATATCCAGCTGAGAAATGGAGCCTGCAGATACCCAGCTAACTGAGGCCTGCTGATATCCAGCTGAGAACTGATGCCTGCAGATATCCAGCTAACTGAAGCCTGCAGATATCCAGCTGAGAAATGAAGCCTGCAGATCTCCAGCTAACTGAAGCCTGCAGATAACCAGCTGAGAAATGAAGCCTGCAGATATCCAGCTGTGAAATGAAGCCTGCAGATATCCAGCTGAGAAATGAAGCCTGCAGATATCTAGCTGACAACTGAAGCCTGCAGATATCCAGCTGAGAAATGAAGCCTGCAGATATCCAGCTGAGAAATGAAGCCTGCAGATATCCAGTTGAGAACTGAAGCCTGCAGATATCCAGCTGAGAACTGAAGACTGCAGATATCCAGCTGAGAACTGAAGCCTGCAGATATCCAGCTGAGAACTGAAGCCTGCAGATATCCAGCTAACTGAAGCCTGCAGATATCCAGCTGAGAACTGAAGCCTGCAGATATCCAGCTGAGAAATCAAGCCTGCAGATATCCAGCTGAGAACTGAAGCCTGCAGATATCCAGCTAACTGAACCCTTCAGATATCCAGCTGAGAAATGAAGCCTGCAGATATCTACCTGACAACTGAAGCCTGCAGATATCCAGCTGAGAAATGAAGCCTGCAGATATCCAGCTGAGAAATGAAGCCTGCAGATATCCAGTTGAGAACTGAAGCCTGCAGATATCCAGCTGAGAACTGAAGACTGCAGATATTCAGCTGAGAACTGAAGCCTGCAGATATCCAGCTGAGAAATGAAGCCTGCAGATATCCAGCTAACTGAAGCCTGCAGTTATCCAGCTGAGAACTGAAGCCTGCAGATATCCAGCTGAGAAATCAAGCCTGCAGATTTCCAGCTGACAACTGAAGCCTGCAGTTATCCAGCTGAGAAATGAAGCCTGCAGATATCCAGATGAGGACAGAAGCCTGCAGATATCCAGCTGAGAAATGAAGCCTGCAGATATCCAGCTAACTGAAGCCTGCAGATATCCAGCTGAGACATGAAGCCTGCAGATATCCAGCTAACTGAAGCCTGCAGATATCCAGCTGAGAAATGAAGCCTGCAGATATCCAGCTGAGAAATGAAGCCTGCAGATATCCAGCTAACTGAACCCTTCAGATATCCAGCTGAGAAATTAAGCCTGCAGATATCCAGCTGAGACATGAAGCCTGCAGATATCCAGCTGAGAAATGGAGCCTGCAGATACCCAGCTAACTGAGGCCTGCTGATATCCAGCTGAGAACTGATGCCTGCAGATATCCAGCTAACTGAAGCCTGCAGATATCCAGCTGAGAAATGAAGCCTGCAGATCTCCAGCTAACTGAAGCCTGCAGATAACCAGCTGAGAAATGAAGCCTGCAGATATCCAGCTGAGAAATGAAGCCTGCAGATATCCAGCTAACTGAACCCTTCAGATATCCAGCTGAGAAATGAAGCCTGCAGATATCTAGCTGACAACTGAAGCCTGCAGATATCCAGCTGAGAAATGAAGCCTGCAGATATCCAGCTGAGAAATGAAGCCTGCAGATATCCAGTTGAGCACTGAAGCCTGCAGATATCCAGCTGAGAACTGAAGACTGCAGATATCCAGCTGAGAACTGAAGCCTGCAGATATCCAGCTGAGAACTGAAGACTGCAGATATTCAGCTGAGAACTGAAGCCTGCAGATATCCAGCTGAGAAATGAAGCCTGCAGATATCCAGCTAACAGAAGCCTGCAGTTATCCAGCTGAGAACTGAAGCCTGCAGATATCCAGCTGAGAAATCAAGCCTGCAGATATCCAGCTGACAACTGAAGCCTGCAGTTATCCAGCTGAGAAATGAAGCCTGCAGATATCCAGATGAGGACAGTAGCCTGCAGATATCCAGCTGAGAAATGAAGCCTGCAGATATCCAGCTAACTGAAGCCTGCAGATATCCAGCTGAGACATGAAGCCTGCAGATATCCAGCTGAGAAATGGAGCCTGCAGATACCCAGCTAACTGAGGCCTGCTGGTATCCAGCTGAGAACTGGTGCCTGCAGATATCCAGCTATCTGAAGCCTGCAGATATCCAGGTGAGAAATGAAGCCTGCAGATCTCCAGCTAACTGAAGCCTGCAGATATCCAGCTGAGAAATCAAGCCTGCAGATTTCCAGCTGACAACTGAAGCCTGCAGTTATCCAGCTGAGAAATGAAGCCTGCAGATATCCAGCTAACTGAACCCTTCAGATATCCAGCTGAGAAATTAAGCCTGCAGATATCCAGCTGAGACATGAAGCCTGCAGATATCCAGCTGAGAAATGGAGCCTGCAGATACCCAGCTAACTGAGGCCTGCTGATATCCAGCTGAGAACTGATGCCTGCAGATATCCAGCTAACTGAAGCCTGCAGATATCCAGCTGAGAAATGAAGCCTGCAGATCTCCAGCTAACTGAAGCCTGCAGATAACCAGCTGAGAAATGAAGCCTGCAGATATCCAGCTGAGAAATGAAGCCTGCAGATATCCAGCTAACTGAACCCTTCAGATATCCAGCTGAGAAATGAAGCCTGCAGATATCTAGCTGACAACTGAAGCCTGCAGATATCCAGCTGAGAAATGAAGCCTGCAGATATCCAGCTGAGAAATGAAGCCTGCAGATATCCAGTTGAGAACTGAAGCCTGCAGATATCCAGCTGAGAACTGAAGACTGCAGATATCCAGCTGAGAACTGAAGCCTGCAGATATCCAGCTGAGAACTGAAGACTGCAGATATTCAGCTGAGAACTGAAGCCTGCAGATATCCAGCTGAGAAATGAAGCCTGCAGATATCCAGCTAACAGAAGCCTGCAGTTATCCAGCTGAGAACTGAAGCCTGCAGATATCCAGCTGAGAAATCAAGCCTGCAGATATCCAGCTGACAACTGAAGCCTGCAGTTATCCAGCTGAGAAATGAAGCCTGCAGATATCCAGATGAGGACAGTAGCCTGCAGATATCCAGCTGAGAAATGAAGCCTGCAGATATCCAGCTAACTGAAGCCTGCAGATATCCAGCTGAGACATGAAGCCTGCAGATATCCAGCTGAGAAATGAATCCTGCAGATATCCAGCTGAGAAATGAAGCATGCAGATAACCAGCTGAGAAATGAAGCCTGCAGTTATCCAGCTGAGAAATGAAGCCTGCAGGTATCCAGCTGAGAAATGAAGCTTGCAGATATCCAGTTGAGAACTGAAGCCTGCAGATATCCAGCTGAGAACTGAAGCCAGCAGATATCCAGCTGAGAACTGATGCCTGCAGATATCTAGCTGAGAAATGAAGCCTGCAGATATCCAGCTAACTGAAGCCTGCAGATACCCAGCTGAGGAAGCCTGCAGATATCCAGCTGAGAACTGAAGCCTGCAGATATCCAGCTGAGAAATGAAGCCTACAGATATCCAGATGAGAAATGAAGCCTGCAGATATCCAGCTGAGAAATGAAGCCTGCAGATATCCAGCTGAGAAATGAGGCCTGCAGATATCCAGCTGAGAAATGAAGCCTGCAGATATCCAGATGAGAACTGAAGCCTGCAGATATCCAGCTGAGAAATGAAGCCGGCAGATATCCAGCTAACTGAACCCTTCAGATATCCAGCTGAGAAATGAAGCCTGCAGATATCCAGCTGAGAAATGAAGACTGCAGATATCCAGTTGAGAACTGAAGCCTGCAGATATCCAGCTGAGAACTGAAGACTGCAGATATCCAGCTGAGAACTGAAGCCTGCAGATATCCAGCTAACTGAAGCCTGCAGATATCCAGCTGAGAACTGAAGCCTGCAGATATCCAGCTGAGAAATCAAGCCTGCAGATATACAGCTGAGAAATGAAGCCTGCAGATATCCAGCTAACTGAACCCTTCAGATATCCAGCTGAGAAATGAAGCCTGCAGATATCTAGCTGACAACTGAAGCCTGCAGATATCCAGCTGAGAAATGAAGCCTGCAGATATCCAGCTGAGAAATGAAGCCTGCAGATATCCAGTTGAGAACTGAAGCCTGCAGATATCCAGCTGAGAACTGAAGACTGCAGATATCCAGCTGAGAACTGAAGCCTGCAGATATCCAGCTGAGAAATGAAGCCTGCAGATATCCAGATGAGAACTGAAACCTGCAGATATCCAGCTGAGAAATGAAGCCGGCAGATATCCAGCTAACTGAAGCCTGCAGATATCCAGCTGAGACATGAAGCCTGCAGATATCCAGCTGAGAAATGGAGCCTGCAGATACCCAGCTAACTGAGGCCTGCTGATATCCAGCTGAGAACTGATGCCTGCAGATATCCAGCTAACTGAAGCCTGCAGATATCCAGGTGAGAAATGAAGCCTGCAGATCTCCAGCTAACTGAAGCCTTCAGATATCCAGCTGAGAAATGAAGCCTGCAGGTATCTAGCTGAGAACTGAAGCCTGCAGATATCCAGCTGAGAAATGGCCTGCAGATATCCAGCTGAGAAATTAAGCCTGCAGATATCCAGCTGAGAAATGAAGCCTGCAGATATCCTGCTAACTGAAGCCTGCAGATATCCAGCTGAGACCTGACGCCTGCAGATATCCAGCTAACTGAAGCCAGCAGATATCCAGCTGAGAAATGCACCCTGCAGATGTCCAGCTGAGAACTGAAGACTGCAGATATCCAGCTGAGAACTGAAGCCTGCAGATATCCAGCTGAGAACTGAAGCCTGCAGATATCCAGCTAACTGAAGCCTGCAGATATCCAGCTGAGAACTGAAGCCTGCAGATATCCAGCTGAGAAATCAAGCCTGCAGATATCCAGCTGAGAAATGAAGCCTGCAGATATCCAGCTAACTGAACCCTTCAGATATCCAGCTGAGAAATGAAGCCTGCAGATATCTAGCTGACAACTGAAGCCTGCAGATATCCAGCTGAGAAATGAAGCCTGCAGATATCCAGCTGAGAAATGAAGCCTGCAGATATCCAGTTGAGAACTGAAGCCTGCAGATATCCAG
Source organism: Hypanus sabinus (assembly GCF_030144855.1). Lineage (NCBI taxonomy): Eukaryota > Metazoa > Chordata > Chondrichthyes > Myliobatiformes > Dasyatidae > Hypanus > Hypanus sabinus. The sequence goes on from NC_082708.1 coordinate 75,366,266, forward strand.
CTGAGAACTGAAGACTGCAGATATTCAGCTGAGAACTGAAGCCTGCAGATATCCAGCTGAGAAATGAAGCCTGCAGATATCCAGCTAACTGAAGCCTGCAGATATCCAGCTGAGAACTGAAGCCTGCAGATATCCAGCTGAGAAATCAAGCCTGCAGATATCCAGCTGACAACTGAAGCCTGCAGTTATCCAGCTGAGAAATGAAGCCTGCAGATATCCAGATGAGGACAGAAGCCTGCAGATATCCAGCTGAGAAATGAAGCCTGCAGATATCCAGCTAACTGAAGCCTGCAGATATCCAGCTGAGACATGAAGCCTGCAGATATCCAGCTGAGAAATGGAGCCTGCAGATACCCAGCTAACTGAGGCCTGCTGATATCCAGCTGAGAACTGATGCCTGCAGATATCCAGCTAACTGAAGCCTGCAGATATCCAGGTGAGAAATGAAGCCTGCAGATCTCCAGCTAACTGAAGCCTTCAGATATCCAGCTGAGAAGTGAAGCCTGCAGGTATCTAGCTGAGAACTGAAGCCTGCAGATATCCAGCTGAGAAATGGCCTGCAGATATCCAGCTGAGAAATTAAGCCTGCAGATATCCAGCTGAGAAATGAAGCCTGCAGATATCCTGCTAACTGAAGCCTGCAGATATCCAGCTGAGAACTGACGCCTGCAGATATCCAGCTAACTGAAGCCAGCAGATATCCAGCTGAGAAATGCACCCTGCAGATGTCCAGCTGAGAACTGAAGACTGCAGATATCCAGCTGAGAACTGAAGCCTGCAGATATCCAGCTGAGAACTGAAGCCTGCAGATATCCAGCTAACTGAAGCCTGCAGATATCCAGCTGAGAACTGAAGCCTGCAGATATCCAGCTGAGAAATCAAGCCTGCAGATATCCAGCTGAGAAATGAAGCCTGCAGATATCCAGCTAACTGAACCCTTCAGATATCCAGCTGAGAAATGAAGCCTGCAGATATCTAGCTGACAACTGAAGCCTGCAGATATCCAGCTGAGAAATGAAGCCTGCAGATATCCAGCTGAGAAATGAAGCCTGCAGATATCCAGTTGAGAACTGAAGCCTGCAGATATCCAGCTGAGAACTGAAGACTGCAGATATTCAGCTGAGAACTGAAGCCTGCAGATATCCAGCTGAGAAATGAAGCCTGCAGATATCCAGCTAACTGAAGCCTGCAGATATCCAGCTGAGAACTGAAGCCTGCAGATATCCAGCTGAGAAATCAAGCCTGCAGATATCCAGCTGACAACTGAAGCCTGCAGTTATCCAGCTGAGAAATGAAGCCTGCAGATATCCAGATGAGGACAGAAGCCTGCAGATATCCAGCTGAGAAATGAAGCCTGCAGATATCCAGCTAACTGAAGCCTGCAGATATCCAGCTGAGACATGAAGCCTGCAGATATCCAGCTGAGAAATGGAGCCTGCAGATACCCAGCTAACTGAGGCCTGCTGGTATCCAGCTGAGAACTGATGCCTGCAGATATCCAGCTATCTGAAGCCTGCAGATATCCAGGTGAGAAATGAAGCCTGCAGATCTCCAGCTAACTGAAGCCTGCAGATATCCAGCTGAGAAATGAAGCCTGCAGATATCCAGCTGAGAAATGAAGCCTGCAGATATCCAGCTAACTGAACCCTTCAGATATCCAGCTGAGAAATGAAGCCTGCAGATATCTAGCTGACAACTGAAGCCTGCAGATATCCAGCTGAGAAATGAAGCCTGCAGATATCCAGCTAACTGAAGCCTGCAGATATCCAGCTGAGAAATGAAGCCTGCAGAAATCCTGCTACCTGAAGCCTGCAGATATGCAGCTGAGAACTGACGCCTGCAGATATCCAGCTAACTGAGGCCAGCAGATATCCAGCTGAGAAATGCACCCTGCAGATGTCCAGCTGAGAAATTAAGCCTGCAGATATCCAGCTGAGACATGAAGCCTGCAGATATCCAGCTGAGAAATGGAGCCTGCAGATACCCAGCTAACTGAGGCCTGCTGATATCCAGCTGAGAACTGATGCCTGCAGATATCCAGCTAACTGAAGCCTGCAGATATCCAGCTGAGAAATGAAGCCTGCAGATCTCCAGCTAACTGAAGCCTGCAGATAACCAGCTGAGAAATGAAGCCTGCAGATATCCAGCTGTGAAATGAAGCCTGCAGATATCCAGCTGAGAAATGAAGCCTGCAGATATCTAGCTGACAACTGAAGCCTGCAGATATCCAGCTGAGAAATGAAGCCTGCAGATATCCAGCTGAGAAATGAAGCCTGCAGATATCCAGTTGAGAACTGAAGCCTGCAGATATCCAGCTGAGAACTGAAGACTGCAGATATCCAGCTGAGAACTGAAGCCTGCAGATATCCAGCTGAGAACTGAAGCCTGCAGATATCCAGCTAACTGAAGCCTGCAGATATCCAGCTGAGAACTGAAGCCTGCAGATATCCAGCTGAGAAATCAAGCCTGCAGATATCCAGCTGAGAACTGAAGCCTGCAGATATCCAGCTAACTGAACCCTTCAGATATCCAGCTGAGAAATGAAGCCTGCAGATATCTACCTGACAACTGAAGCCTGCAGATATCCAGCTGAGAAATGAAGCCTGCAGATATCCAGCTGAGAAATGAAGCCTGCAGATATCCAGTTGAGAACTGAAGCCTGCAGATATCCAGCTGAGAACTGAAGACTGCAGATATTCAGCTGAGAACTGAAGCCTGCAGATATCCAGCTGAGAAATGAAGCCTGCAGATATCCAGCTAACTGAAGCCTGCAGTTATCCAGCTGAGAACTGAAGCCTGCAGATATCCAGCTGAGAAATCAAGCCTGCAGATTTCCAGCTGACAACTGAAGCCTGCAGTTATCCAGCTGAGAAATGAAGCCTGCAGATATCCAGATGAGGACAGAAGCCTGCAGATATCCAGCTGAGAAATGAAGCCTGCAGATATCCAGCTAACTGAAGCCTGCAGATATCCAGCTGAGACATGAAGCCTGCAGATATCCAGCTAACTGAAGCCTGCAGATATCCAGCTGAGAAATGAAGCCTGCAGATATCCAGCTGAGAAATGAAGCCTGCAGATATCCAGCTAACTGAACCCTTCAGATATCCAGCTGAGAAATTAAGCCTGCAGATATCCAGCTGAGACATGAAGCCTGCAGATATCCAGCTGAGAAATGGAGCCTGCAGATACCCAGCTAACTGAGGCCTGCTGATATCCAGCTGAGAACTGATGCCTGCAGATATCCAGCTAACTGAAGCCTGCAGATATCCAGCTGAGAAATGAAGCCTGCAGATCTCCAGCTAACTGAAGCCTGCAGATAACCAGCTGAGAAATGAAGCCTGCAGATATCCAGCTGAGAAATGAAGCCTGCAGATATCCAGCTAACTGAACCCTTCAGATATCCAGCTGAGAAATGAAGCCTGCAGATATCTAGCTGACAACTGAAGCCTGCAGATATCCAGCTGAGAAATGAAGCCTGCAGATATCCAGCTGAGAAATGAAGCCTGCAGATATCCAGTTGAGAACTGAAGCCTGCAGATATCCAGCTGAGAACTGAAGACTGCAGATATCCAGCTGAGAACTGAAGCCTGCAGATATCCAGCTGAGAACTGAAGACTGCAGATATTCAGCTGAGAACTGAAGCCTGCAGATATCCAGCTGAGAAATGAAGCCTGCAGATATCCAGCTAACAGAAGCCTGCAGTTATCCAGCTGAGAACTGAAGCCTGCAGATATCCAGCTGAGAAATCAAGCCTGCAGATATCCAGCTGACAACTGAAGCCTGCAGTTATCCAGCTGAGAAATGAAGCCTGCAGATATCCAGATGAGGACAGTAGCCTGCAGATATCCAGCTGAGAAATGAAGCCTGCAGATATCCAGCTAACTGAAGCCTGCAGATATCCAGCTGAGACATGAAGCCTGCAGATATCCAGCTGAGAAATGGAGCCTGCAGATACCCAGCTAACTGAGGCCTGCTGGTATCCAGCTGAGAACTGGTGCCTGCAGATATCCAGCTATCTGAAGCCTGCAGATATCCAGGTGAGAAATGAAGCCTGCAGATCTCCAGCTAACTGAAGCCTGCAGATATCCAGCTGAGAAATCAAGCCTGCAGATTTCCAGCTGACAACTGAAGCCTGCAGTTATCCAGCTGAGAAATGAAGCCTGCAGATATCCAGATGAGGACAGAAGCCTGCAGATATCCAGCTGAGAAATGAAGCCTGCAGATATCCAGCTAACTGAAGCCTGCAGATATCCAGCTGAGACATGAAGCCTGCAGATATCCAGCTAACTGAAGCCTGCAGATATCCAGCTGAGAAATGAAGCCTGCAGATATCTAGCTGAGAAATGAAGCCTGCAGATATCCAGCTAACTGAACCCTTCAGATATCCAGCTGAGAAATTAAGCCTGCAGATATCCAGCTGAGACATGAAGCCTGCAGATATCCAGCTGAGAAATGGAGCCTGCAGATACCCAGCTAACTGAGGCCTGCTGATATCCAGCTGAGAACTGATGCCTGCAGATATCCAGCTAACTGAAGCCTGCAGATATCCAGCTGAGAAATGAAGCCTGCAGATCTCCAGCTAACTGAAGCCTGCAGATAACCAGCTGAGAAATGAAGCCTGCAGATATCCAGCTGAGAAATGAAGCCTGCAGATATCCAGCTAACTGAACCCTTCAGATATCCAGCTGAGAAATGAAGCCTGCAGATATCTAGCTGACAACTGAAGCCTGCAGATATCCAGCTGAGAAATGAAGCCTGCAGATATCCAGCTGAGAAATGAAGCCTGCAGATATCCAGTTGAGAACTGAAGCCTGCAGATATCCAGCTGAGAACTGAAGACTGCAGATATCCAGCTGAGAACTGAAGCCTGCAGATATCCAGCTGAGAACTGAAGACTGCAGATATTCAGCTGAGAACTGAAGCCTGCAGATATCCAGCTGAGAAATGAAGCCTGCAGATATCCAGCTAACAGAAGCCTGCAGTTATCCAGCTGAGAACTGAAGCCTGCAGATATCCAGCTGAGAAATCAAGCCTGCAGATATCCAGCTGACAACTGAAGCCTGCAGTTATCCAGCTGAGAAATGAAGCCTGCAGATATCCAGATGAGGACAGTAGCCTGCAGATATCCAGCTGAGAAATGAAGCCTGCAGATATCCAGCTAACTGAAGCCTGCAGATATCCAGCTGAGACATGAAGCCTGCAGATATCCAGCTGAGAAATGGAGCCTACAGATACCCAGCTAACTGAGGCCTGCTGGTATCCAGCTGAGAACTGGTGCCTGCAGATATCCAGCTATCTGAAGCCTGCAGATATCCAGGTGAGAAATGAAGCCTGCAGATCTCCAGCTAACTGAAGCCTGCAGATATCCAGCTGAGAAATGAAGCCTGCAGATATCCAGCTGAGAAATGAAGCCTGCAGATATCCAGCTAACTGAACCCTTCAGATATCCAGCTGAGAAATGAAGCCTGCAGATATCTAGCTGACAACTGAAGCCTGCAGATATCCAGCTGAGAAATGAAGCCTGCAGATATCCAGCTAACTGAAGCCTGCAGATATCCAGCTGAGAAATGAAGCCTGCAGAAATCCTGCTACCTGAAGCCTGCAGATATGCAGCTGAGAACTGACGCCTGCAGATATCCAGCTAACTGAGGCCAGCAGATATCCAGCTGAGAAATGCACCCTGCAGATGTCCAGCTGAGAAATTAAGCCTGCAGATATCCAGCTGAGACATGAAGCCTGCAGATATCCAGCTGAGAAATGGAGCCTGCAGATACCCAGCTAACTGAGGCCTGCTGATATCCAGCTGAGAACTGATGCCTGCAGATATCCAGCTAACTGAAGCCTGCAGATATCCAGCTGAGAAATGAAGCCTGCAGATCTCCAGCTAACTGAAGCCTGCAGATAACCAGCTGAGAAATGAAGCCTGCAGATATCCAGCTGAGAAATGAAGCCTGCAGATATCCAGCTAACTGAACCCTTCAGATATCCAGCTGAGAAATGAAGCCTGCAGATATCTAGCTGACAACTGAAGCCTGCAGATATCCAGCTGAGAAATGAAGCCTGCAGATATCCAGCTGAGAAATGAAGCCTGCAGATATCCAGTTGAGAACTGAAGGCTGCAGATATCCAGCTGAGAACTGAAGACTGCAGATATCCAGCTGAGAACTGAAGCCTGCAGATATCCAGCTGAGAACTGAAGACTGCAGATATTCAGCTGAGAACTGAAGCCTGCAGATATCCAGCTGAGAAATGAAGCCTGCAGATATCCAGCTAACAGAAGCCTGCAGTTATCCAGCTGAGAACTGAAGCCTGCAGATATCCAGCTGAGAAATCAAGCCTGCAGATATCCAGCTGACAACTGAAGCCTGCAGTTATCCAGCTGAGAAATGAAGCCTGCAGATATCCAGATGAGGACAGTAGCCTGCAGATATCCAGCTGAGAAATGAAGCCTGCAGATATCCAGCTAACTGAAGCCTGCAGATATCCAGCTGAGACATGAAGCCTGCAGATATCCAGCTGAGAAATGGAGCCTGCAGATACCCAGCTAACTGAGGCCTGCTGGTATCCAGCTGAGAACTGGTGCCTGCAGATATCCAGCTATCTGAAGCCTGCAGATATCCAGGTGAGAAATGAAGCCTGCAGATCTCCAGCTAACTGAAGCCTGCAGATATCCAGCTGAGAAATGAAGCCTGCAGATATCCAGCTGAGAAATGAAGCCTGCAGATATCCAGCAATCTGAACCCTTCAGATATCCAGCTGAGAAATGAAGCCTGCAGATATCTAGCTGACAACTGAAGCCTGCAGATATCCAGCTGAGAAATGAAGCCTGCAGATATCCAGCTAACTGAAGCCTGCAGATATCCAGCTGAGAAATGAAGCCTGCAGAAATCCTGCTACCTGAAGCCTGCAGATATGCAGCTGAGAACTGACGCCTGCAGATATCCAGCTAACTGAGGCCAGCAGATATCCAGCTGAGAAATGCACCCTGCAGATGTCCAGCTGAGAAATTAAGCCTGCAGATATCCAGCTGAGACATGAAGCCTGCAGATATCCAGCTGAGAAATGGAGCCTGCAGATACCCAGCTAACTGATGCCTGCTGATATCCAGCTGAGAACTGATGCCTGCAGATATCCAGCTAACTGAAGCCTGCAGATATCCAGCTGAGAAATGAAGCCTGCAGATCTCCAGCTAACTGAAGCCTGCAGATAACCAGCTGAGAAATGAAGCCTGCAGATATCCAGCTGAGAAATGAAGCCTGCAGATATCCAGCTAACTGAACCCTTCAGATATCCAGCTGAGAAATGAAGCCTGCAGATATCTAGCTGACAACTGAAGCCTGCAGATATCCAGCTGAGAAATGAAGCCTGCAGATATCCAGCTGAGAAATGAAGCCTGCAGATATCCAGTTGAGAACTGAAGCCTGCAGATATCCAGCTGAGAACTGAAGACTGCAGATATCCAGCTGAGAATTGAAGCCTGCAGATATCCAGCTGAGAACTGAAGCCTGCAGATATCCAGCTAACTGAAGCCTGCAGCTATCCAGCTGAGAACTGAAGCCTGCAGATATCCAGCAGAAAAATGAAACCTGAAGATATCCAGCTAACTGAAGCCTTCAGATATCCAGCTGGGAAATGAAGCCTGCAGATATCTAGCTGAGAACTGAAGCCTGCAGATATCCAGCTGAGAAATGAAGCCTGCAGATATCCAGCTGAGAAATGAAGCATGCAGTTAACCAGCTGAGAAATGAAGCCTGCAGTTATCCAGCTGAGAAATGAAGCCTGCAGTTATCCAGCTGAGAAATGAAGCCTGCAGTTATCCAGCTGAGAACTGAAGCCTGCAGATATCCAGCTGAGAAATCAAGCCTGCAGATATCCAGCTGACAACTGAAGCCTGCAGTTATCCAGCTGAGAAATGAAGCCTGCAGATATCCAGATGAGGACAGAAGCCTGCAGATATCCAGCTGAGAAATGAAGCCTGCAGATATCCAGCTAACTGAAGCCTGCAGATATCCAGCTGAGACATGAAGCCTGCAGATATCCAGCTGAGAAATGGAGCCTGCAGATACCCAGCTAACTGAGGCCTGCTGGTATCCAGCTGAGAACTGGTGCCTGCAGATATCCAGCTATCTGAAGCCTGCAGATATCCAGGTGAGAAATGAAGCCTGCAGATCTCCAGCTAACTGAAGCCTGCAGATATCCAGCTGAGAAATGAAGCCTGCAGATATCCAGCTGAGAAATGAAGCCTGCAGATATCCAGCTATCTGAACCCTTCAGATATCCAGCTGAGAAATGAAGCCTGCAGATATCTAGCTGACAACTGAAGCCTGCAGATATCCAGCTGAGAAATGAAGCCTGCAGATATCCAGCTAACTGAAGCCTGCAGATATCCAGCTGAGAAATGAAGCCTGCAGAAATACTGCTACCTGAAGCCTGCAGATATGCAGCTGAGAACTGACGCCTGCAGATATCCAGCTAACTGAGGCCAGCAGATATCCAGCTGAGAAATGCACCCTGCAGATGTCCAGCTGAGAAATTAAGCCTGCAGATATCCAGCTGAGACATGAAGCCTGCAGATATCCAGCTGAGAAATGGAGCCTGCAGATACCCAGCTAACTGAGGCCTGCTGATATCCAGCTGAGAACTGATGCCTGCAGATATCCAGCTAACTGAAGCCTGCAGATATCCAGCTGAGACATGAAGCCTGCAGATATCCAGCTAACTGAAGCCTGCAGATATCCAGCTGAGAAATGAAGCCTGCAGATATCCAGCTGAGAAATGAAGCCTGCAGATATCCAGCTAACTGAACCCTTCAGATATCCAGCTGAGAAATTAAGCCTGCAGATATCCAGCTGAGACATGAAGCCTGCAGATATCCAGCTGAGAAATGGAGCCTGCAGATACCCAGCTAACTGAGGCCTGCTGATATCCAGCTGAGAACTGATGCCTGCAGATATCCAGCTAACTGAAGCCTGCAGATATCCAGCTGAGAAATGAAGCCTGCAGATCTCCAGCTAACTGAAGCCTGCAGATAACCAGCTGAGAAATGAAGCCTGCAGATATCCAGCTGAGAAATGAAGCCTGCAGATATCCATCTAACTGAACCCTTCAGATATCCAGCTGAGAAATGAAGCCTGCAGATATCTAGCTGACAACTGATGCCTGCAGATATCCAGCTGAGAAATGAAGCCTGCAGATATCCAGCTGAGAAATGAAGCCTGCAGATATCCAGTTGAGAACTGAAGCCTGCAGATATCCAGCTGAGAACTGAAGACTGCAGATATCCAGCTGAGAACTGAAGCCTGCAGATTTCCAGCTGAGAACTGAAGACTGCAGATATTCAGCTGAGAACTGAAGCCTGCAGATATCCAGCTGAGAAATGAAGCCTGCAGATATCCAGCTAACAGAAGCCTGCAGTTATCCAGCTGAGAACTGAAGCCTGCAGATATCCAGCTGAGAAATCAAGCCTGCAGATATCCAGCTGACAACTGAAGCCTGCAGTTATCCAGCTGAGAAATGAAGCCTGCAGATATCCAGATGAGGACAGTAGCCTGCAGATATCCAGCTGAGAAATGAAGCCTGCAGATATCCAGCTAACTGAAGCCTGCAGATATCCAGCTGAGACATGAAGCCTGCAGATATCCAGCTGAGAAATGGAGCCTGCAGATACCCAGCTAACTGAGGCCTGCTGGTATCCAGCTGAGAACTGGTGCCTGCAGATATCCAGCTATCTGAAGCCTGCAGATATCCAGGTGAGAAATGAAGCCTGCAGATCTCCAGCTAACTGAAGCCTGCAGATATCCAGCTGAGAAATGAAGCCTGCAGATATCCAGCTGAGAAATGAAGCCTGCAGATATCCAGCTAACTGAACCCTTCAGATATCCAGCTGAGAAATGAAGCCTGCAGATATCTAGCTGACAACTGAAGCCTGCAGATATCCAGCTGAGAAATGAAGCCTGCAGATATCCAGCTAACTGAAGCCTGCAGATATCCAGCTGAGAAATGAAGCCTGCAGAAATCCTGCTACCTGAAGCCTGCAGATATGCAGCTGAGAACTGACGCCTGCAGATATCCAGCTAACTGAGGCCAGCAGATATCCAGCTGAGAAATGCACCCTGCAGATGTCCAGCTGAGAAATTAAGCCTGCAGATATCCAGCTGAGACATGAAGCCTGCAGATATCCAGCTGAGAAATGGAGCCTGCAGATACCCAGCTAACTGAGGCCTGCTGATATCCAGCTGAGAACTGATGCCTGCAGATATCCAGCTAACTGAAGCCTGCAGATATCCAGCTGAGAAATGAAGCCTGCAGATCTCCAGCTAACTGAAGCCTGCAGATAACCAGCTGAGAAATGAAGCCTGCAGATATCCAGCTGAGAAATGAAGCCTGCAGATATCCAGCTAACTGAACCCTTCAGATATCCAGCTGAGAAATGAAGCCTGCAGATATCTAGCTGACAACTGAAGCCTGCAGATATCCAGCTGAGAAATGAAGCCTGCAGATATCCAGCTGAGAAATGAAGCCTGCAGATATCCAGTTGAGAACTGAAGCCTGCAGATATCCAGCTGAGAACTGAAGACTGCAGATATCCAGCTGAGAACTGAAGCCTGCAGATATCCAGCTGAGAACTGAAGACTGCAGATATTCAGCTGAGAACTGAAGCCTGCAGATATCCAGCTGAGAAATGAAGCCTGCAGATATCCAGCTAACAGAAGCCTGCAGTTATCCAGCTGAGAACTGAAGCCTGCAGATATCCAGCTGAGAAATCAAGCCTGCAGATATCCAGCTGACAACTGAAGCCTGCAGTTATCCAGCTGAGAAATGAAGCCTGCAGATATCCAGATGAGGACAGTAGCCTGCAGATATCCAGCTGAGAAATGAAGCCTGCAGATATCCAGCTAACTGAAGCCTGCAGATATCCAGCTGAGACATGAAGCCTGCAGATATCCAGCTGAGAAATGGAGCCTGCAGATACCCAGCTAACTGAGGCCTGCTGGTATCCAGCTGAGAACTGGTGCCTGCAGATATCCAGCTATCTGAAGCCTGCAGATATCCAGGTGAGAAATGAAGCCTGCAGATCTCCAGCTAACTGAAGCCTGCAGATATCCAGCTGAGAAATGAAGCCTGCAGATATCCAGCTGAGAAATGAAGCCTGCAGATATCCAGCAATCTGAACCCTTCAGATATCCAGCTGAGAAATGAAGCCTGCAGATATCTAGCTGACAACTGAAGCCTGCAGATATCCAGCTGAGAAATGAAGCCTGCAGATATCCAGCTAACTGAAGCCTGCAGATATCCAGCTGAGAAATGAAGCCTGCAGAAATCCTGCTACCTGAAGCCTGCAGATATGCAGCTGAGAACTGACGCCTGCAGATATCCAGCTAACTGAGGCCAGCAGATATCCAGCTGAGAAATGCACCCTGCAGATGTCCAGCTGAGAAATTAAGCCTGCAGATATCCAGCTGAGACATGAAGCCTGCAGATATCCAGCTGAGAAATGGAGCCTGCAGATACCCAGCTAACTGATGCCTGCTGATATCCAGCTGAGAACTGATGCCTGCAGATATCCAGCTAACTGAAGCCTGCAGATATCCAGCTGAGAAATGAAGCCTGCAGATCTCCAGCTAACTGAAGCCTGCAGATAACCAGCTGAGAACTGAAGCCTGCAGATATCCAGCTGAGAAATGAAGCCTGCAGATATCCAGCTAACAGAAGCCTGCAGTTATCCAGCTGAGAACTGAAGCCTGCAGATATCCAGCTGAGAAATCAAGCCTGCAGATATCCAGCTGACAACTGAAGCCTGCAGTTATCCAGCTGAGAAATGAAGCCTGCAGATATCCAGATGAGGACAGTAGCCTGCAGATATCCAGCTGAGAAATGAAGCCTGCAGATATCCAGCTAACTGAAGCCTGCAGATATCCAGCTGAGACATGAAGCCTGCAGATATCCAGCTGAGAAATGGAGCCTGCAGATACCCAGCTAACTGAGGCCTGCTGGTATCCAGCTGAGAACTGGTGCCTGCAGATATCCAGCTATCTGAAGCCTGCAGATATCCAGGTGAGAAATGAAGCCTGCAGATCTCCAGCTAACTGAAGCCTGCAGATATCCAGCTGAGAAATGAAGCCTGCAGATATCCAGCTGAGAAATGAAGCCTGCAGATATCCAGCTAACTGAACCCTTCAGATATCCAGCTGAGAAATGAAGCCTGCAGATATCTAGCTGACAACTGAAGCCTGCAGATATCCAGCTGAGAAATGAAGCCTGCAGATATCCAGCTAACTGAAGCCTGCAGATATCCAGCTGAGAAATGAAGCCTGCAGAAATCCTGCTACCTGAAGCCTGCAGATATGCAGCTGAGAACTGACGCCTGCAGATATCCAGCTAACTGAGGCCAGCAGATATCCAGCTGAGAAATGCACCCTGCAGATGTCCAGCTGAGAAATTAAGCCTGCAGATATCCAGCTGAGACATGAAGCCTGCAGATATCCAGCTGAGAAATGGAGCCTGCAGATACCCAGCTAACTGAGGCCTGCTGATATCCAGCTGAGAACTGATGCCTGCAGATATCCAGCTAACTGAAGCCTGCAGATATCCAGCTGAGAAATGAAGCCTGCAGATCTCCAGCTAACTGAAGCCTGCAGATAACCAGCTGAGAAATGAAGCCTGCAGATATCCAGCTGAGAAATGAAGCCTGCAGATATCCAGCTAACTGAACCCTTCAGATATCCAGCTGAGAAATGAAGCCTGCAGATATCTAGCTGACAACTGAAGCCTGCAGATATCCAGCTGAGAAATGAAGCCTGCAGATATCCAGCTGAGAAATGAAGCCTGCAGATATCCAGTTGAGAACTGAAGCCTGCAGATATCCAGCTGAGAACTGAAGACTGCAGATATCCAGCTGAGAACTGAAGCCTGCAGATATCCAGCTGAGAACTGAAGACTGCAGATATTCAGCTGAGAACTGAAGCCTGCAGATATCCAGCTGAGAAATGAAGCCTGCAGATATCCAGCTAACAGAAGCCTGCAGTTATCCAGCTGAGAACTGAAGCCTGCAGATATCCAGCTGAGAAATCAAGCCTGCAGATATCCAGCTGACAACTGAAGCCTGCAGTTATCCAGCTGAGAAATGAAGCCTGCAGATATCCAGATGAGGACAGTAGCCTGCAGATATCCAGCTGAGAAATGAAGCCTGCAGATATCCAGCTAACTGAAGCCTGCAGATATCCAGCTGAGACATGAAGCCTGCAGATATCCAGCTGAGAAATGGAGCCTGCAGATACCCAGCTAACTGAGGCCTGCTGGTATCCAGCTGAGAACTGGTGCCTGCAGATATCCAGCTATCTGAAGCCTGCAGATATCCAGGTGAGAAATGAAGCCTGCAGATCTCCAGCTAACTGAAGCCTGCAGATATCCAGCTGAGAAATGAAGCCTGCAGATATCCAGCTGAGAAATGAAGCCTGCAGATATCCAGCAATCTGAACCCTTCAGATATCCAGCTGAGAAATGAAGCCTGCAGATATCTAGCTGACAACTGAAGCCTGCAGATATCCAGCTGAGAAATGAAGCCTGCAGATATCCAGCTAACTGAAGCCTGCAGATATCCAGCTGAGAAATGAAGCCTGCAGAAATCCTGCTACCTGAAGCCTGCAGATATGCAGCTGAGAACTGACGCCTGCAGATATCCAGCTAACTGAGGCCAGCAGATATCCAGCTGAGAAATGCACCCTGCAGATGTCCAGCTGAGAAATTAAGCCTGCAGATATCCAGCTGAGACATGAAGCCTGCAGATATCCAGCTGAGAAATGGAGCCTGCAGATACCCAGCTAACTGATGCCTGCTGATATCCAGCTGAGAACTGATGCCTGCAGATATCCAGCTAACTGAAGCCTGCAGATATCCAGCTGAGAAATGAAGCCTGCAGATCTCCAGCTAACTGAAGCCTGCAGATAACCAGCTGAGAAATGAAGCCTGCAGATATCCAGCTGAGAAATGAAGCCTGCAGATATCCAGCTAACTGAACCCTTCAGATATCCAGCTGAGAAATGAAGCCTGCAGATATCTAGCTGACAACTGAAGCCTGCAGATATCCAGCTGAGAAATGAAGCCTGCAGATATCCAGCTGAGAAATGAAGCCTGCAGATATCCAGTTGAGAACTGAAGCCTGCAGATATCCAGCTGAGAAATGAAGCCTGCAGATATCCAGCTGAGAATTGAAGCCTGCAGATATCCAGCTGAGAACTGAAGCCTGCAGATATCCAGCTAACTGAAGCCTGCAGCTATCCAGCTGAGAACTGAAGCCTGCAGATATCCAGCAGAAAAATGAAACCTGAAGATATCCAGCTAACTGAAGCCTTCAGATATCCAGCTGGGAAATGAAGCCTGCAGATATCTAGCTGAGAACTGAAGCCTGCAGATATCCAGCTGAGAAATGAAGCCTGCAGATATCCAGCTGAGAAATGAAGCATGCAGTTAACCAGCTGAGAAATGAAGCCTGCAGTTATCCAGCTGAGAAATGAAGCCTGCAGTTATCCAGCTGAGAAATGAAGCCTGCAGTTATCCAGCTGAGAACTGAAGCCTGCAGATATCCAGCTGAGAAATCAAGCCTGCAGATATCCAGCTGACAACTGAAGCCTGCAGTTATCCAGCTGAGAAATGAAGCCTGCAGATATCCAGATGAGGACAGAAGCCTGCAGATATCCAGCTGAGAAATGAAGCCTGCAGATATCCAGCTAACTGAAGCCTGCAGATATCCAGCTGAGACATGAAGCCTGCAGATATCCAGCTGAGAAATGGAGCCTGCAGATACCCAGCTAACTGAGGCCTGCTGGTATCCAGCTGAGAACTGGTGCCTGCAGATATCCAGCTATCTGAAGCCTGCAGATATCCAGGTGAGAAATGAAGCCTGCAGATCTCCAGCTAACTGAAGCCTGCAGATATCCAGCTGAGAAATGAAGCCTGCAGATATCCAGCTGAGAAATGAAGCCTGCAGATATCCAGCTATCTGAACCCTTCAGATATCCAGCTGAGAAATGAAGCCTGCAGATATCTAGCTGACAACTGAAGCCTGCAGATATCCAGCTGAGAAATGAAGCCTGCAGATATCCAGCTAACTGAAGCCTGCAGATATCCAGCTGAGAAATGAAGCCTGCAGAAATCCTGCTACCTGAAGCCTGCAGATATGCAGCTGAGAACTGACGCCTGCAGATATCCAGCTAACTGAGGCCAGCAGATATCCAGCTGAGAAATGCACCCTGCAGATGTCCAGCTGAGAAATTAAGCCTGCAGATATCCAGCTGAGACATGAAGCCTGCAGATATCCAGCTGAGAAATGGAGCCTGCAGATACCCAGCTAACTGAGGCCTGCTGATATCCAGCTGAGAACTGATGCCTGCAGATATCCAGCTAACTGAAGCCTGCAGATATCCAGCTGAGAAATGAAGCCTGCAGATCTCCAGCTAACTGAAGCCTGCAGATAACCAGCTGAGAAATGAAGCCTGCAGATATCCAGCTGAGAAATGAAGCCTGCAGATATCCAGCTAACTGAACCCTTCAGATATCCAGCTGAGAAATGAAGCCTGCAGATATCTAGCTGACAACTGAAGCCTGCAGATATCCAGCTGAGAAATGAAGCCTGCAGATATCCAGCTGAGAAATGAAGCCTGCAGATATCCAGTTGAGAACTGAAGCCTGCAGATATCCAGCTGAGAACTGAAGACTGCAGATATCCAGCTGAGAACTGAAGCCTGCAGATATCCAGCTGAGAACTGAAGCCTGCAGATATCCAGGTAACTGAAGCCTGCAGCTATCCAGCTGAGAACTGAAGCCTGCAGATATCCAGCAGAAAAATGAAACCTGAAGATATCCAGCTAACTGAAGCCTTCAGATATCCAGCTGAGAAATGAAGCCTGCAGATATCCAGCTGAGAAATGAAGCATGCAGATAACCAGCTGAGAAATGAAGCCTGCAGTTATCCAGCTGAGAAATGAAGCCTGCAGTTATCCAGCTGAGAAATGAAGCCTGCAGGTATCCAGCTGAGAAATGAAGCCTGCAGATATCCAGTTGAGAACTGAAGCCTGCAGATATCCAGCTGAGAACTGATGCCTGCAGATATCTAGCTGAGAAATGAAGCCTGCAGATATCCAGCTAACTGAAGCCTGCAGATACCCAGCTGAGGAAGCCTGCAGATATCCAGCTGAGAAATGAAGCCTGCAGATATCCAGCTGAGAAATGAAGCCTACAGATATCCAGCTGAGAAATGAAGCCTGCAGATATCCAGCTGAGAAATGAAGCCTGCAGATATCCAGCTGAGAAATGAGGCCTGCAGATATCCAGCTGAGAAATGAAGCCTGCAGATATCCAGCTAACTGAAGCCTGCAGATATCCAGCTGAGAACTGAAGCCTGCAGATATCCAGCTGAGAACGGAAGCCTGCAGATATCCAGCTAACTGAAGCCTGCGGATATCCAGCTGAGAACTGAAGCCTGCAGATATCCAGCTGAGAACTGAAGCCTGCAAATATCCAGCTAACTGAAGCCTGCGGATATCCAGCTGAGAACTGAAGCCTGCAGATATCCAGCTGAGAAATGAAGCCTGCAGATATCCAGCTATCTGAAGCCTGCAGATATCCAGCTGAGAAATGGCCTGCAGATATCCAGCTGAGAAATTAAGCCTGCAGATATCCAGCTGAGAACTGACGCCTGCAGATATCCAGCTAACTGAAGCCAGCAGATATCCAGCTGAGAAATGCACCCTGCAGATGTCCAGCTGAGAAATTAAGCCTGCAGATATTCAGCTAACTGAGGCCTGCTGATATCCAGCTGAGAATTGATGCCTGCAGATATCCAGCTAACTGAAGCCTGCAGATATCGAGCTGAGAAATGAAGCCTGCAGATCTCCAGCTAACTGGAGCCTGCAGGTATCCAGCTGAGAAATGAAGCCTGCAGATATCCAGCTGAGAAATTAAGCCTGCAGCTATCCAGCTGAGAAATGAAGCCTGCAGATATCCAGCAGAGAAATGAAACCTGAAGATATCCAGCTAACTGAAGCCTTCAGATATCCAGCTGGGAAATGAAGCCTGCAGATATCTAGCTGAGAACTGAAGCCTGCAGATATCCAGCTGAGAAATGAATCCTGCAGATATCCAGCTGAGAAATGAAGCATGCAGATAACCAGCTGAGAAATGAAGCCTGCAGTTATCCAGCTGAGAAATGAAGCCTGCAGGTATCCAGCTGAGAAATGAAGCTTGCAGATATCCAGTTGAGAACTGAAGCCTGCAGATATCCAGCTGAGAACTGAAGCCAGCAGATATCCAGCTGAGAACTGATGCCTGCAGATATCTAGCTGAGAAATGAAGCCTGCAGATATCCAGCTAACTGAAGCCTGCAGATACCCAGCTGAGGAAGCCTGCAGATATCCAGCTGAGAACTGAAGCCTGCAGATATCCAGCTGAGAAATGAAGCCTACAGATATCCAGCTGAGAAATGAAGCCTGCAGATATCCAGCTGAGAAATGAAGCCTGCAGATATCCAGCTGAGAAATGAGGCCTGCAGATATCCAGCTGAGAAATGAAGCCTGCAGATATCCAGCTTACTGAAGCCTGCAGATATCCAGCTGAGAACTGAAGCCTGCAGATATCCAGCTGAGAACGGAAGCCTGCAGATATCCAGCTAACAGAAGCCTGCGGATATCCAGCTGAGAACTGAAGCCTGCAGATATCCAGCTGAGAAATGAAGCCTGCAGATATCCAGCTGAGAACTGAAGCCTGCAAATATCCAGCTAACTGAAGCCTGCGGATATCCAGCTGAGAACTGAAGCCTGCAGATATCCAGCTGAGAAATGAAGCCTGCAGATATCCAGCTATCTGAAGCCTGCAGATATCCAGCTGAGAAATGAAGCCTGCAGATATCCAGCTAACTGAAGCCTTCAGATATCCAGCTGAGAAATGAAGCCTGCAGATATCTAGCTGACAACTGAAGCCTGCAGATATCCAGCTGAGAAATGGCCTGCAGATATCCAGC
Source organism: Hypanus sabinus (assembly GCF_030144855.1). NCBI lineage: Eukaryota > Metazoa > Chordata > Chondrichthyes > Myliobatiformes > Dasyatidae > Hypanus > Hypanus sabinus. The sequence continues at coordinate 75,384,279 of NC_082708.1, forward strand.
TGAGAAATTAAGCCTGCAGATATCCAGCTGAGAAATGATGCCTGCAGATATCCTGCTAACTGACGCCTGCAGCTATCCAGCTAACTGAAGCCAGCAGATATCCAGCTGAGAAATGCACCCTGCAGATGTCCAGCTGAGAAATTAAGCCTGCAGATATTCAGCTAACTGAGGCCTGCTGATATCCAGCTGAGAATTGATGCCTGCAGATATCCAGCTAACTGAAGCCTGCAGATATCGAGCTGAGAAATGAAGCCTGCAGATCTCCAGCTAACTGGAGCCTGCAGGTATCCAGCTGAGAAATGAAGCCTGCAGATATCCAGCTGAGAAATTAAGCCTGCAGCTATCCAGCTGAGAAATGAAGCCTGCAGATATCCAGCAGAGAAATGAAACCTGAAGATATCCAGCTAACTGAAGCCTTCAGATATCCAGCTGGGAAATGAAGCCTGCAGATATCTAGCTGAGAACTGAAGCCTGCAGATATCCAGCTGAGAAATGAATCCTGCAGATATCCAGCTGAGAAATGAAGCATGCAGATAACCAGCTGAGAAATGAAGCCTGCAGTTATCCAGCTGAGAAATGAAGCCTGCAGGTATCCAGCTGAGAAATGAAGCTTGCAGATATCCAGTTGAGAACTGAAGCCTGCAGATATCCAGCTGAGAACTGAAGCCAGCAGATATCCAGCTGAGAACTGATGCCTGCAGATATCTAGCTGAGAAATGAAGCCTGCAGATATCCAGCTAACTGAAGCCTGCAGATACCCAGCTGAGGAAGCCTGCAGATATCCAGCTGAGAACTGAAGCCTGCAGATATCCAGCTGAGAAATGAAGCCTACAGATATCCAGCTGAGAAATGAAGCCTGCAGATATCCAGCTGAGAAATGAAGCCTGCAGATATCCAGCTGAGAAATGAGGCCTGCAGATATCCAGCTGAGAAATGAAGCCTGCAGATATCCAGCTTACTGAAGCCTGCAGATATCCAGCTGAGAACTGAAGCCTGCAGATATCCAGCTGAGAACGGAAGCCTGCAGATATCCAGCTAACAGAAGCCTGCGGATATCCAGCTGAGAACTGAAGCCTGCAGATATCCAGCTGAGAAATGAAGCCTGCAGATATCCAGCTGAGAACTGAAGCCTGCAAATATCCAGCTAACTGAAGCCTGCGGATATCCAGCTGAGAACTGAAGCCTGCAGATATCCAGCTGAGAAATGAAGCCTGCAGATATCCAGCTATCTGAAGCCTGCAGATATCCAGCTGAGAAATGAAGCCTGCAGATATCCAGCTAACTGAAGCCTTCAGATATCCAGCTGAGAAATGAAGCCTGCAGATATCTAGCTGACAACTGAAGCCTGCAGATATCCAGCTGAGAAATGGCCTGCAGATATCCAGCTGAGAAATTAAGCCTGCAGATATCCAGCTGAGAAATGATGCCTGCAGATATCCTGCTAACTGACGCCTGCAGCTATCCAGCTAACTGAAGCCAGCAGATATCCAGCTGAGAAATGCACCCTGCAGATGTCCAGCTGAGAAATTAAGCCTGCAGATATCCAGCTAACTGAGGCCTGCTGATATCCAGCTGAGAACTGATGCCTGCAGATATCCAGCTAACTGAAGCCTGCAGATATCGAGCTGAGAAATGAAGCCTGCAGATCTCCAGCTAACTGAAGCCTGCAGATATCCAGCTGAGAAATGAAGCCTGCAGATATCCAGCTGAGAAGTGAAGCCTGCAGATATCCAGCTAACTGAAGCCTTCAGATATCCAGCTGAGAAATGAAGCCTGCAGATATCTAGCTGACAACTGAAGCCTGCAGATATCCAGCTGAGAAATGAAGCCTGCAGATATCCAGCTGAGAAATGAAGCCTGCAGATATCCAGCTGAGAAATGAAGCCTGCATTTATCCAGCTGAGAAATGAAGCCTGCAGATATCCAGTTGAGAACTGAAGCCTGCAGCTATCCAGCTGAGAACTGAAGACTGCAAATATCCAGCTGAGAAATGAAGCCTGCAGATATCCAGCTAACTGAAGCCTGCTGATATCCAGCTGAGAAATGAAGCCTGCAGATATCCAGCTAACTGAAGCCTGCAGATATCCAGCTGAGAACTGAAGCCTGCAGATATCCAGCTGAGAACTGAAGCCTGCAGATATCCAGCTAACTGAAGCCTGCGGATATCCAGCTGAGAACTGAAGCCTGCAGATATCCAGCAGAGAAATGAAGCCTGCAGATATCCAGCTAACTGAAGCCTTCAGATATCCAGCTGAGAAATGAAGCCTGCAGATATCTAGCTGAGAACGAAGCCTGCAGATATCCAGCTGAGAAATGAAGCCTGCAGATATCCAGCTGAGAAATGAAGCCTGCAGATAACCAGCTGAGAAATTAAGCCTGCAGTTATCCAGCTGAGAAATGAAGCCTGCAGATATCCAGCTGAGAACTGATGCCTGCAGATATCCAGCTGAGAAATGAAGCCTGCAGATATCCAGCTAACTGAAGCCTGCAGATATCCAGCTGAGAAATGAAGCCTGCAGATATCCAGCTGAGAACTGAAGCCTGCAGATATCCAGCTGAGAAATGAAGCCTACAGATATCCAGCTGAGAAATGAAGCCTGCAGATATCCAGCTGAGAAATGAAGCCTGCAGATATCCAGCTGAGAAATGAAGCCTGCAGATATCTAGCTGAGAACTGAAGCCTGCAGATATCCAGCTGAGAAATGAAGCCTGCAGATATCCAGCTGAGAAATGAAGCCTGCAGATAACCAGCTGAGAAATGAAGCCTGCAGTTATCCAGCTGAGAAATGAAGCCTGCAGATATCCAGCTGAGAACTGATGCCTGCAGATATCCAGCTGAGAAATGAAGCCTGCAGATATCCAGCTAACTGAAGCCTGCAGATATCCAGCTGAGAAATGAAGCCTGCAGATATCCAGCTGAGAACTGGCCTGCAGATATCCAGCTGAGAAATGAAGCCTACAGATATCCAGCTGAGAAATGAAGCCTGCAGATATCCAGCTGAGAAATGAGGCCTGCAGATATCCAGCTGAGAAATGAAGCCTGCAGATATCCAGCTGAAAAATGAAGCCTGCAGATATCCAGCTGAGAACTGAAGCCTGCAGATATCCAGCTGAGAACTGAAGCCTGCAGATATCCAGCTAACTGAAGCCTGCTGATATCCAGCTGAGAACTGAAGCCTGCAGATATCCAGCTGAGAAATGAAGCCTGCAGATATCCAGCTGAGAACTGAAGCCTGCAGATATCCAGCTAACTGAAGCCTGCGGATATCCAGCTGAGAACTGAAGCCTGCAGATATCCAGCTGAGAAATGAAGCCTGCAGATATCCAGCTAACTGAAGCCTTCAGATATCCAGCTGAGAAATGAAGCCTGCAGATATCTAGCTGACAACTGAAGCCTGCAGATATCCAGCTGAGAAATGATGCCTGCAGATATCCAGCTGAGAAATGAAGCCTGCAGGTATCCAGCTGAGAAATGAAGCCTGCAGATATCCAGTTGAGAACTGAAGCCTGCAGATATCCAGCTGAGAAATGAAGCCTGCAGATATCTAGCTGAGAACTGAAGCCTGCAGATATCCAGCTGAGAAATGAAGCCTGCAGATATCCAGCTGAGAAATGAAGCCTGCAGATATCCAGCTAACTGATGCCTGCAGATATCCAGCTGACAAATGAAGCCTGCAGATATCCAGCTGAGAACTGAAGCCTTCAGATATCCAGCTAAGAACTGAAACCTACAGATATCCAGCTGAGAAATGGCCTGCAGATATCCAGCTGAGAACTGAAGCCTGCAGATATTCAGCTAAATGAAGCCTGCAGATATCCAGCTAAATGAAGCCTGCAGATATCCAGCTGAGAACTGAAACCTGCAGATATCCAGCTGAGAACTGATGCCTGCAGATATCCAGCTGAGAAATGATGCCTGCTGATATCCAGCTGAGAACTGAAGCCTGCATATATCCAGCTGAGAAATGAAGCCTGCAGATATCCAGCTGAGAAATGAAGCCTGCTGATATCCAGCTGAGAACTGAAGCCTGCAGATATCCAGCTGATAAATGAAGCCTGCAGATATCCAGCTGAGAAATGAATCCTGAAGATATCCAGCTGAGAAATGAAGCCTGCAGATATCCATCTGAGGAATGAAGCCTGCAGATATCCAGCTGAGAACTGAAGCCTGCAGATATCCAGCTGTGAAATGAAGACTGCAGATATCCAGCTAACTGAAGCCTGCAGATATACAGCTGAGAAATGAAGCCTGCAGATATCCAGCTGAGAAATGAAGCTTGCAGATATCCAGCTGCGAGATGAAGCCTGCAGATATCCATCTGAGAACTGAAGCCTGCAGATATCCAGCTGAGAACTGAAGCCTGCAGATATCCAGCTGAGAAATCAAGCCTGCAGTTATCCAGCTGAGAAATAATGCCTGCAGATATCCAGCTGAGAAATGAAGCCTGCAGATATCCACTGCAGGATGGAGGGCAGCATCCATCAACCATGTTGGTGCCATTGGTGAACCACTCAAAGTGTTTCTCTTCTGGGGTTAGGTCATCGGTTGCGCAAGTGTGTGAACGTTAGCCGGTCAGAACACCAAGAAGAGTTTAAAAGGAGGCAGCTTTATAGAGACAGACAGAGTAGGAAGGCTTTGGCTCAACAGATCGAGGCGAAGTAGGTTGCTTGTTTAGAATAAAGACAGCAAGAATGTGTGAGGCCAACGTTCTGTGTTTGGTGTCAGATGTGGGAAGTCAGCTTCCCGGATGGCCACGTCTGCGCCAGGTGGATCAAGTTCCCTGAGGGACCGTGTTAGGGAACTGGCGCTTCTGCTCGATGACTTTCGTCTGGTCAGGGAAGGTGAGGAGGTGATGGATAGGAGCTATAGGCCAGTGGTCCCCAACCACCGGGCCGCAAAGCATGTGCTACCAGGCCGGACAAAATGATATGATTTGGCGATATGAAACGATATGAGTCAGCTGCACCTTTCCTCATTCCTTGTTATGTCCCACTGTTGAACTTGAACCCACGCGAGGTCATCAGTCGCTTAAATGCAGTGACACCCTCGTGCCAAGGATCACTGGTTGGCCTCATGTGGCCGGCGGGAAGCGCTGTTGGTACCAAGCTGAAGCACGGACAAATGGGCGCCACCTCTGAACCTGTTTAGCACATCGAATGTTCGTGGGAAACCCGGTGCTAAAATATTCGCAGACGGGCTCAGGACTCAGGGTTTCATAAGTAACAGAGCAGCTACCTCGCTGCGATCTACTGAAAGTCAACCCTCAAGCCTAGCTTTTGTCATCCAATAGATCCTACAAGGGGGGGTGGGCATGCACCCAGTCGCATTCCTCACTTGGTCAGTCACTCTCTCCGGACTGCGACTGCCATGGCCCCAGTACAGGGTCCTCCGGCCCTGACCTTGTCCTCCACCAACAACCAGCAGCACCTGGCCTAGGCATCTGGCGGCGGGCGGGCGGGAGGCTGGAGTTCGGGCCTGGAGGCTGTCTAATGAGGCAATGAAGCCCTCAAAACTGTTTCAGTACCTTGAGTCCAAGCAACCTGCACTTAAAGACAAACTCACTGAGTTTTTAAAGTGAAAAAAAACGTGAGCAAGTGGGACAGAAGCAAGTGCTGAAAGCCATGAAAACTAAATCGTGGAATAGACTGGACATAAGGAACTCCTTTTGTATATCACTGTCTCCATCAGCCCACGATGGGTCCGTCTTGTTAGAGGGAAACAAGCCCAGGGCTCCCATTGATTCAGCAATACTGGTGTGTTGCAATGATTTTATATGTTCATACAAGGAAAATACGTGCTGTGTGTTTACTATCCAAATGTTACTTAAAATGTTATGATGCTATTGACTTATAATTGAGTTATAATTGACTTATTGCTATATTCATGTGAGGAAAATATGCGCTGTTTAATATTAAATTTGTTAGATAAACCTTTTTAGAAACTAAATTGAGTGTACTAGCCACTTATAAGTGCCTTTTAGTTGACTTATCACCTATATTCCGGTCGAGATTAACAACCACACCCACCCCCCGGCTAGTCCGCAAGAATATTGTCAATATTAAACTGGTTCGCGGTGCAAAAAAGATTGGTAACCCCTGCTATAGGCAGGTAGTCAGTCCGGGGACTCGGGAGACAGTTAAGTGGGTAAAAGTCAGGATATGGAAGGAAAAGTCAGGAATGAGACGCTAGAGAGCACCCCTGTGGCTGTACCCCTTGACAGTAAGTACTCTTGCTTGAGTACTGTTGGGGGAGATGTCCTACCCGAGGGAAGCAACAGTGGCCGTGCCTCTAGCGCAGAGTCTGGCCCTGTGGCTCAGAAGGGTAGGGAAAGGAAGAGGATGGCAGCAGTGATAGGGGACTCTATAGTTAGGGGGTCAGACAGGCGATTCTGTGGACGCAGGAAAGAAGCACAGATGGTAGTTTGTCTCCCAGGTGCCAGAGTCTGGAATGTTTCTGATAGCGCCCACGATATCCTGAAGTAGGAAGGAGAACAGCCAGAGGTCATGGTACATAACGACATAGGTAGGAAAAAGCAGTCAAGTGAATGGACAATGAGGGACAACAAATCCTGAAGTTGGCAGTAATGCAACAGTATGGATGCCAACTGCCATAAAAACACAAGGAAGAAGAAGAAGATAGGAAAAGGGAGGAGATCCTGAAAACAGACAACAGGGAGTTAGGAAGGAAGTTGAGAAGCAGGACCACAAAGGTAGTAATCTCAGGATTATTGTCTGTGCCACGCGACAGTGAGTATAGGAATAGAATGAGGTGGAGGATGAATGCTTGGCCTGAGCAGAGGGCAGGGATTCAGATTTCTGGATCTTTGGGATCTCATTTGGGGCAGGTGTGGCGTGTACAAAAAGGACGGATTACACTTGAATCCCAGGGGAAACCAATATCCTGGTGGAGAGGTTTGCTAAAGATATTGGGGAGTGTTTAAACTAGGATTGCTGGGTGGGGGTATGGGAACCAAACTGAAGAGACGGAGGAAGAGGCAGTTGGCTCACAAATTGAGAAAGCTTGGAGACAGTGTGAGAGAGAGGATCGGCAGGTGATAGAGAACGGCTGTGCTCAGACTGATGGTTTGAGATGTGTCTATTTTAATGCAAGGAGTGTTATGAACAAAGTACTTGGAGCTATGATGTTGTGGCCATTACAGAGACATGGACAGCTCAGGGGTAGAATGGTTACTTTGAGTGCCAGGCTTTAGGTGTTTTGGAAAGGACAGGGAAGAAGGCAAAAGTGGTGGGGGTATGGCACTGTTGATCAGAGATAGTGTCATGGTTGCAGAAAAGGAGGAAGACATGGAGGGATTGTCTACGGAGTCTCTGTGGGTGGAAGTTAGGAACAGGGAGGGGCCAATAACTCTACTGGGTTTTTTTGTAGACCACCCAATAATAACAGGGACATTGTGGAGCAGATAGGGAGACAGATTCTGGAAAGGAGTAATAATAACAGGGTTGTTGTGGTGGGAGATTTTAATTTCCCAAATATTGATTGGCATCTCCCTAGAGTGAGGGGTTTTGATGGGGTGGAGTTTGTTAGGAATGTTTAGGAAGGTTACTTGACACAATATGTAGATAAGCCTACAAGAGGAGAGATGTACTTGATCTGGTATTGGGAAATGAACCTGGTTGTGTGTCAGGTCTCTCAGTGGGAGAGCATTTTGAAGATAATGATCACAATTCTATCTCCTTTACCATACAATTGGAGAGGGCTAGGAACAGACAAGTTAGGAAAGCATTTAATTGGAGTAAGGGGAAATATGAGGCTATTAGGCAGAAACTTAGTGTTGGCATGTGGCCTAGTGGATAAGGCATCAGTCTAGTGATCTGCAGTTCACTGGTTGTGTCCTTGAGCAAGGCACTTAACAACACATTGCTCTGCAACAACATCAGTGCCAAGTTGCATGGGTCCTAGTGCCCTTCTCTTGGACAACATCAGTGGAGAGGGGAAGGCTTGCATCTTGGCCAACTGCCAGTCTCCTATACAACCCTGCCCAGGCCTGCGCCCTGGAAACCTTCCAAGGTGCAAATCAATGATCTCACAAGACTAACTGATGCCTATAAAGGCAGGAACTTGGAAGCATAAATTGGGAACAGATGTTCTCAGGGAAATTTACGGAAGAAATGTGGCAAATGTTCAGGGGATATTTGTGTGGAGTTCTGGGCATAGATATGTTCCAGTGAGACAGGGAAAGGATGGTAGGTTACAGGAACCGTGGTGTACAAAGGCTGTTGTAAATCTAGCCAAGAAGAAAAGAGCTTACAAAAGACTAAGTAATGATAGAGATCTAGAAGATTAAAAGGCTAACAGGAAGGAGCTTAAAGAAATTAGGAGAACCAGAAGGGGCCATGAGACGGCCTTGGTGGATACGATTAAGGAAAACCCCAACCCCATTCTACAAGTATTTGAAGAACAAAAGGATAAGATGTGAAAGAATAGGATCAATCAAGTATGGCAGTGTAGAAGTGCATATGGAACCAGAAGAGATAGCAGAGGTACTTAGTGAATATTTTGCTTCAGTATTCACTACAGAAAAGGATCTCGACAATTGCAGGGATGACTGAAAAGCTTGAGCATGTAGATATTAAGAAAGAGGATTTGCTGAAGCTTTTGGAAAGCATCAACTTGGATAAGTCACTGGAATCGGGTGAGATGTACCCCAGGCTACTGTGGGAGGCAAGGGAGGAGATTGCTGAGCCTCTGGCAATGATCCTTGCATCATCAATGGGGACAGGAGAGGTTCCGGAGGATTGGACGGTTGTGGGTGTTGTTCCATTATTCAAGAAAGGGAGTAGAGAAATTAAGAAATTACAGACCAGTGAGTCTTACTTCAGTGGTTGGTAAGTTGATGGAGAAGATTCTGAGAGGAACATTTGGAGAGGCAAAATATGATTAGGAATAGTCAGCACAGCTTTGTCAAAGGCAGGTTGTGCCTTATGAGCCTGAGTGAATTTTTTGAGGATGTGACTAAACACATTGAGGGTAGAGCAGTAAAAGTAGTGTATATGGACTTCAGCAAGACATTTGACAAGGTACCCCGTGCAAGGCTTATTGAGAAAGTAAGGAGGCAATAGAGATTAATCAAAATCAATTCAATGAATGGAACAAGATGTTATCAAGATATATTTGGCAGGGTAAAAGGCCTAGAGTTTGTCTCAAAACTTTGCAATTAGCAAAGGAAAAGGGCGGATGGGGCCTACCTTCTCTTAGAGATTATTATTTTGCAGCACAGTTGAGAGCTGTGATATGTTGGTGCAACCCATCATATGACGCTCAATGGAAAAACATTGAGGAGTGGGTACTTTCCATCCCCATACAGGCAATTTTCGCTGTTAACCTGCAAAAGTACATAAATACTATTGATAACCATGGGGGAAATTGACTCTAAAAATATGGAAAATAACTATAAAAGAATATAATCTAGAGGGAGATATTGCAATTCTTAAATGGTGTGCATATGACTCAGAGTTTACACCGAATAAACTGAATGCTAGATTTCAGGACTGGACAGCTAAACATAATGAAAGAATGAACATTGTTCAGTTTTGAAATGCTTAAAGGGAAACACTTATTAGAAAAACAAGATTTTTATTGGTATTTACTGATGTGCCAATATGCTAAAAAGAGGCTTAAAAATGTAACCAAGGCAAATACATGCTTGATAGAGTTCTTTAGAAAAGCATATAATTCAGATAATGGTAGTAGAATCATTTCAAGCATGTATAAGGGGTTGTCGAATCTTAAAACACATTCGACTTCATACATTAAAACAAAATGGGGAGCAAGGAGGAATAATAATATCTGAGGAAGAATGGACAATAATATGGAGGCATCAATGGGAGTGTACCAGTTCACAGAAATGGAGGGAGTTTGGATGGAAAAACTTGATAAGATATTTTATTACACCCTCTCAGAAATACCATTATGATAGTAACCTCCCTGTTTGCTGGAGAAATTGTGGAAATCAAAATGCAAATCATTATCAAATTTTTTGGGACTTCCCTGTTATCAAAGATTATTGGAGAGGGATACACAATGCCCTACAAGACATCTTTAAATTTGAAATACCCTTAGAGATTAAGACCATATATTTTGGGTATATACCGCAAGAATGGTTGAAAAGAGATAAATATTTAATGAATATACTGTTGGTGGCTGGTAAAAAAACTTTTACTAGGAAATGGTTATCACAGGAGAGCCCAACTTTAAATGCATGGATGGAAATTACAATGGACATTTACAAAATGGAGAAGATAACAGCTTCTGTTAATCATAAGCTGGAACAATTTTATTCATTCTGGGAAAAATAGTTTAACTACATAATGCCTCATAGATTTTATTCTCACAAATCAATGAATATGTTGTAAAAAAAAAATCACTCCCTACTTGTACATAGCTTTTTTCTTTTGCTTTTTTTTTTCCACTCTTTTCTATAAGCTTATACCTCAGACAAATACTATATGGAGATTTGTGACATATATGATTATATGATATATATGTACAATGTCTGAAATACATCTTATGGACATGTTTGTTTGATGATGAACTTCAATTAAAAAAAATTACAAAAAAAAGAGAAAGTAAGGAGGCATGGGATCAAAGGGGACATTACTTTGTGGATCCAGAACTGGCTTGCCCACAGAAGGCAAAGAGTGGTTGTAGACGGGTCATATTCTTCATGGAGCTCAGTGAGCATTGGTGTACCTCAGGGATCTGTTCTGGGACCCCTACTCTTCATGATTTTCATAAATGACCTGGATGATGAAGTGGAGGGATCGGTTAGTAAATTTGCTGATGACACAAAGGTTGAGGGTATTGTGGATGGTGTGGAGGGCTATCAAAGGTTACAGCAGGACATTGATAGGATGCAAAAATGTGATTAAGAAAGCATATGATGCATTGGCCTTCATGGGATTGAGTTTAGGAGCCGAGAGGTAATGTTGCAGCTAAATAGGACCCTGGTCAGAACCCACTTGGAGTACTGTGCTCAGTTCTGGTCACCTCACCACAGGAAGAATGTGGAAACCAAAGAAAGGGTGCGGAGATTTACAAGGACTTTGCCTGGATTGGGGAGCATGCCTTATGAGAATAGGTTGAGTGAACTCGGCCTTTTCTCCTTGGAGCGACAGAGGACAAGAGGTGACCTGATAGAGGTGTATAAGATAATGAGAGGCATTGATTCTGTGGATAGTCAGAGGCTTTTTCCCAGGGCTGAAATGGGTGCCACTAGAGGGTCTGTTCAATAGCTTGTTTGGCATAGTCAAAGGGAGCTTGCTGGTTGGGACCCCATTGGAAAGGTGTCTTTATCCATGATACCTGCTATATATTATTGTTAGGTGGGAAATATGTTGTCATCAACAGCTAAGTAGTCCCACAAAATGCTAGGTCATCAATCTACACCCTATATTTTTTGTTTGGTCTTTTCTGGTATCTCCCCATTGTCCAGAATTCCATTGTATTCACAGAAATAACACATTCTGTCTGGGGCTTTGGATATTGTTGTGATTAGTAGATCATCCGCTATCCCTCAGGGAGATAACCACCTTGTCTAGTGCCTCCCCCACTGTCTCCTCTATGGGCCCCTGCAATCAGATACCATCTGTATGTAGTGGGATACTGAGATGGTTGTGAGTTTCAAGTTATAATGCCATGGCAAAATGTTAGACTGTACACATATCCCTGGGGAAGACAACAAAAGATACACAGTCTGCCTTCAGACATAAAGGCAAACTGGTCCTGGGACTCGGAGCTCAGGAGAATGGAAAAGAAAGCTTTTCAACCTCCTCTCTGTAGGCAAGGGGCACCTGCTAGTGGATGATGGGGAGGGAGTAGCCATGTGCATCCTGATTACCTGAGGTGTATTGGTTGAAATGGAGACTTGCGTAGAAAATAATTGCTGCAATGACATCGTCCACTGAAACACTGCTAAACCTTTTTCTTGACTTTGTATTTTCAATGACTGATTTGAAAATAATTTGTGAGTAATGCCATCCAGTGGTCAGAGTATGTAATCATTTACCAGTTGACAGATGGCGCTTCTGGTTTTAATAAAATTAGATGTTTATGGTGAAATGACTTGACATAAAAATGTAATTAAAGTCTGGCAACAGGAAGTAAGGGTCTGTAATTAGGAAGTCTGTGCAGACATAATTTTTTTTATGTATGTTACAATGATTTGACTTTAAGTGGTCTTTACACAGAATAAAAGATTTTAAACCACTTCCAGTATTTTAAATTTGATTTGCAAACTCTTAATTCTGTTAACTGCCTGCTTCTAATAGTGATCTTAAAATTCTAACCTTTGTTTTCAAATCCCTCCTTGTTGTTCCTCATCTCTGTATTCTATACCATCCCTATAACTGTCTGAGGTTTCTACACTCCCCATATCCTAGACTTTTGATCATCCCTAGTTTAATCGGGCATTCTGAAAGCTATCAGAACCCTGAACTTTGAGATTAATTTGCCCTGATGCTTGTTGAAATATTCCTGCCCAAATGCCACGAGCTGGCAGAGCAATGTAAGTTTCTAACCTACCTATCCAGGGACCTGAATTCAGATCCCACCCCCATGAAACTTAAATTCAGTTAATAATCTTTAAAATTTTAAAAGATGAGGAAATGGAGGAATAACATAACTGAAAGAAATGTTACCATCCTTATCAGATCTGATCTATATGACACCATGACAGAGCTAACATTTAAATTGCCATACAAGCTTTCTTCAGAGCCTAAGGACAATTAGGCTCAGCCAATAAGCTGTCTACTGGATTTGGGCTTGACTTGTCAGTGAACCTCGGACACCGATAAATGAATATAATAAAAATGTGATCTAATGTTACTTATTAGCAGTCTGCTCAAGAATCTTGGGATGTTAATGACGTTGACAGTGCTTAATGATTGTTGGATTTGTTGCTATTAATTAGCAAGACAGTAGCTTTGGATTTTGCCTAATCTTATGTACTGTATTTACTTCATCCTAATGAAGGATGTCTATCAAACTGATTGTGCTAACTCCAATCACATATAGATCAGGGATGAGATTTCCAGCCACGTGCAAGTTTTATCAGGATTAAAAGCAGCATTTGTCACAAAACACAGAAGAAATGACAGAGTTTTGACATCTTCAGAGACTTCCTCCTGCTTTGCTCCCCCTTGTACTCTCATCCCCTCATTCACTGCTCTGTCTCGACTGGATTTCCATTTATCTTCCTCCTACTTTATTCTAGTAAACACAGATGTGACAATGGAAGGCAACAATAGGACCATTCTCCATGCACATTTGAAATAAAATTATATAATTGGTCTCGTCTCTCTGGGGGGTGGGGGGAAATGAAATAACATGCTGAAAATTGTCTCCTTCCCAGTTAGGGATCACAATCTTCTTAAGATATTGCAACACCTCAGGTGAAAGAGAGGAGACCTAAACCAAGACCTTGGTCTCAATGCCTCCTTGTGCAATTGGATCCTGGATTTCCTCACTTGTAGACCCCAGTCAGGTCAATTGGCAGCAACATCTCCTCCACGATCTCCACCAGCAGAGGTGCACCATAGGGCTGTGTGCTTAGCCTCCTTCTCTTCTCACTTTTACACCTATGACTGTGTGACTAAGCAGAGTTCCAAGATCATATACAAATTTGTTGATTGCACCACTGTTGTGAGCTAAGTCAAAGGTGGTGATGAATTAGCTTACAGGAGGGAGACTGAAAATTTGGCTGAGTGGTGTCATTACAACCTCTCAGTCAATGTTAGCAAGAACAAGGAACTGTTAGTAGACTTCAGGAGAGGGAAACCAGAGGTCTATGAGCCAGCCTTCATCAGAGGATCAGAGGTGGAGTGAGCTAGCAGCTTTAAATTGCTGAGAGTTAGTAATTCTGAGGCTCTGTCCTGGGCCCAGCACGTAAGAACAATTGCGACCAAAAGCACAACAACGCCTATACTTTCTTAAGAGACTGAAGAGGTTCGGCATGACATCTAAAGCTTTGACAGGCTTCTATAGTTGTGTAGTGTAGAGTGTATTATTAAATCTGATCTATATGACACCACGATGGAACTAACATTAAATGGCCATACAAGCCTTCTTCAGAGCCTAAGGGCAATTAAGGCTCAGCCAATAAGCTGTCTGCTGGTACTTGGGCTTGACTTGCCTTGGTATGCAAACACCAATGCCTTTGAATGGAGAATCCTGCAAAAGATAGTGGATTTGGTTCAGTACATCATGGGTAATGCCCTCCCAACCACTGAACACATCTACATGAAACACTGTCATTGGATGCAGTATCCATCATCAGAGATCCCCACCACCCAGGCCAACCTTTTTTCTGACTGCTGCCTTCAGGCTGAAGGTACAGAAAGCCTTAGCATTCACATCACCAGTTACTCCCCACCAACCACCAAGCTCTTTGAGCAAAAGGGGATTAACTTGCCCATCCATTGAGATGTTCCCACAACCCATGATCTCACTTTAAGGACTCTGTATCTTGTTATCTCATGTTCTCATTATTTATTGCTAGTTATTTATATTGGCATTTGCACAATTTGTTGTTTTCTGCTCTCTAATTGATGCAGTTGCAGTTACTATTCTGTGGATTTACAGAATATGCTCGTAAGTATATGAATCTCAGCCTTGTATATGGTGACATGTGTACATTGAAGATAAAGATTTGCTTTAACTTTGAACTGTCATCCTCATGGAGCTGTTGGCAATATGGAAAGTTTATTAACTTAACAGTTATTTCAAATCTAATGTATTTGCTGTGCACTTCCTGCATTTCATTTAAAGTTCTCTATGTTAGATACTTACTCTTTCCCCAACGTCTGAAGGATATATACATGTAGTTCAGTAATGCTTTTACTTTGTTGTTTGATTTGATACAAGATTTGAGTGCAATGTCACTTTACTAAAAGACAAGCAGTAAGAAATCAGTACATCAGTAAAGTAACAGTCCATCCAGATAAAGTATAAATTTGGTAAGAAATGTGAATTATTTATTTTAACCTAACATGGTTAAAATAATACTTCACTAATTCTGAATCATCAAGGATATGAATAGAAAAATGAGTTTGTCCAGAATTCTAGGAATTATGATCTCATGTGAGCATGCATCCATAAATTAAACCACCTGGTAGAAGCAACATGTATATTCTGTTTCTTCCCTGCTTTTCTTTTTACTTAGCTGGTAAATGCAATGTACAGCAAAACTGTGCAGAGTTGTATGTTTCTGGTCTTTTTCCAGTTAGTTTACCTGAGCTAGGTTTGTACCAGGCACTCAGTGATTAGCTTTAGCATCCACGCATCCTTTTCACCAGAAAATCAGAGATCCCAGGCCTGGTCACAATCAAGCATCTCATCCTAGAAATGAATTATTAGCTTTAGATATAATCATCTACAGTGCATAAAAAACTTGCCAAACTTTTAATGAGATTCATGAATCATAGCAATAAGGTCAACAAGGCAATTGGTCGACATGGAACTTTAGCTCTAGTTAGAAGTAAGTAACCAAGATAAAATCGGCAGTGCACAAGATTAAAGTGCACAAATCAGAAAATTGCAAAATTGTCTTCCCATGGAGAAACTTACGTGGATGATAGAATTGAGAATGGAGGTTAGTATGGTATACAGCACTCTCGACTGTCGGGCCCATACTGGCTTTTGAGCTTAATAGTCAAATAACAAGGACCACAGTGAACAAAATGCACTCGTCTCCTCTGAGTAAAATTATCAAATCGTCCCATCAAATAATTGAAACTTAAACATGGAATGGTGTTTGACATTTTTGTGGTTACTCTTTAAATTTGATATTTCAAATGATCAGGACCTCTTTTGGACTCCCAGGTAAACCACCAGATAAAATGAGCATGTGCTCAGATCTTCTCAGTCCTGCCCACCCAATCTCCATGGCAGAATTTCATTAAGGTGATCTGAAAGTGTCCTTGACAAAAAGAAACCATTACTATTATTAATGTCTTTCTGTATTTCTGAATGACAACAAATATTTCTTCAGAGTCAAATTAGAAAGGGAAAGATTAGAAACTGCCATAAGCTCAAGGCAATATCCCTCCATTATCTTAAGCCAATTGAGCAAAGCTGTAAAAGGAAACAATTCACATTTTAAAAGATGGTTCAGAAATGTTGCTACAACTTCATGTGACAAGCACTTTCAACTGAACATCATTTTCTCCCTGACTGGTGCTGAAACAGGAAAGATTTTTGATTATCTCATTTATTTAAAAGGATTTTGCTACTGTATCATTGTCTTCTGACGATACTGAGGGAGATGACAAGTCATTGATTCACCTGCATACATAATTATAAATGGGAAGATTCCAAGTCAGAACTTGATTAGTTGTGAAACTGTAAACTCTGGCATATGACTAGCTTCAAAGATTCAAAGTACATTTATTATCAAAGTATTATGCAATATACAACCCTGAAATTTGTCTTTCCCACAGACAGTCATGAAACAAAGAACCACAATGGAACTAGTGCAGATAACTAGGAAAAAGGAATACAGAGCTTGAGGACTTTCTTAAAATAAAAGAAAGGCTCTGATGAAGAGTCACTTATAAATTAAGAAATGAAGGCAAAGAACTCTATCTTTGCATTGTTTCCAGGATGGAAAATTACCAGGAGATGGTCATGAGAGTATGAAACAGTATGAAGGAGAGAGGAACGGAGTGGGTAGCAATAGAGAGGGGCAGTAGAAAAGGGGGGAGCAGCAGAAGAGGAAGACAGGAACGAGGGGAGAGCTGAACAGGTGGTAGGGGAAAGGGAAGCAGCAGAGGATCAAGAAACAGAGTATGAACATAGAAAGGAATTGGCATAAAGTAGAAATGAAGGAAAGAAAGGAGATACTGCAAAGACATGATCAGCATTTAAAATGACCAGTAGTTATAAAGCTACTGGATTACACGGTTCTGTTGGAGACATGTCCAGGATCTGATTAATATTCAGGTGGGGTACTGACTATTTGTCTGCTATTATTCAAAGGAAGCCACTGATGCCATTGGCCTGTAACAATTCCAATTCCTTGGCCTTTTTGTACCAGCAAGCAGACTTCAGCAGAATTGGTTAGGTGATAAAGATGATTCATTCCAACTCAGGTGAAGACATCCATAAGGAGCTGAATCAATATCACTCAGAAATGATGCAGTGGCAGCTGGTGAGTTACTGAGCAAGATGCAATACACCAAACAGGTGCTAGAGGAACACACAAAGCTGCAGAGACCCTTCAGTATGAACGAGCTGGCTTGGCCAGAATTGCTACCAGGTGCAACAAACACCAAATGGGGCAGGTTTCCGGCTTTTTATATCCCTGCCCAGAATGTCAACTGTGTATTCTCTCCCGTAGATGCTGCCTGTCTTGCTGAGTTCCTCCAGCATCGTGGGTGCTTTGCTCAAGATTTTCAGTAATTTTATATTCTGCAGAATCTGAATTGGTACCATGTGCTGCATTCCCTGCAACATTCCATGCCAGCAAGAACTGGTACAAACATGGTTAAATCCATAGAGCGGAATGGAGAGGGATATGAAGACAGTGCTCTTCAAGAGGCAACAGCTCCCCAGAATTTCATAGATTCCTTTTAGCATAACCATTGGACTGAAAGAACATGTATACCCCATTACACAGATGACCACATATCTCTCTTCTCTCTTTACAGCAAAGGTATATTTCAGTATAAGATTTAGATTCCTGCAAAGCTTGTTTTAATTTTCAATACCTCTGAATAAATTGTTTTTTAGAAATACTTCTACTATTTTCAATATGAAATATCTCATTTAGTAGTTTTGTTGATGTTAAGCTGTGGCATGAGAAGCAAGTTGCAAGTTTGATTTCCTCCTGCTGGCAGACAGACCTAAATACCATTTATTCAAAATGCCATGCAATTACATTACTCGCCTTCGGTTCCATTCCAAAAAAAACTTTATCAGTAACAGTTAACCATATGGAATTCTTTATAGTCGAAAGCTAGTACAATGGCAAACTCCATTATAAATCAGGGTCTGCATCAATATGAAAGTGTCATCATTTTTAAAAGATTAGTTTGGAACAGGAGTAAGTCATTCAAGGCAGTTCACAAAGAATCATTTCATCCTTTTGTAAACCTGATCATCAGTATTTAAAACAGCAGTTGAATAGGAACTCTCGAGCTGCCTGTAGAACACAATCGAATACAAACACAGCAATGAAGTGAGTCTCATCCATGGTTGGGGTATAACTTACATTAACAATTGGTGGAAATACTAACCAATGATAGTTTAGTGAGGGCAACAATGACATCTAAGATGTCAGTGAGAGATGATAACAATCAAGTAGGTGTTAACCAAAGAGATTCAAAGATGAGAAAGAAATAGAAGCTTAAAGGGAAGGAGAAAATAAAATTAATTTAGATAAATTTGAAAGTGAGAAAGAAAAGTTAGAGGAAGTGACAGAATCATTAAAAACAATTCATGTTTTTGTCATTTAATCTCTCGTCTTTGATCCTTGATCTGTTGCAGACCACTTCTTGTTTTCCTTCTGCCCCCCTTTTTTCTTCCACGTTTGATTGACAGGTCTCTCTCCACAACCGCTGACTAATCTACCATGTGTTTCTAATATACTCTGCTTTAATTCAGATTTGAAGCCTCAATTATTTTTTAAACTTTTGAAACTTGTGGTATCAGCTGTGCAAAGAAAAGCACTGATATCATTAAATGAAAATCAGAACAAAATGCAGCTGGGCCTGACAGAGAGGTAATAGTGAACTCAAATATAAATTTAGTTTCTCTTAATTTTCAGGTCTCCAGACCTAGAGTTTTAGCTATTTCACTTCATAATGTTGCCTAACCTGCTGAACATTTCCTGGATTTGCAGTTTACAACTTAAATATCAATTGATCATTCAACATGTACACGCAGTGGCCACTTTATAAGGTCCATCTGCTCGTCAAAGCAAATATCATCAGACAATCATGTGGCAATAACTCAATGCACACAGACATCGTCAAGAGTTTCAGTTGTTCAAACCAAACTACAGAACGTGGAAGAAATATGATCAAAGCGACTTTAACTGTGGAATGATTGTTGGTGCCAAATGGGGTGGTTTGAATATGTCAAGCAGCCGAATATCTGGGATATTCACACACAACTGTCTGGAGAGAACAGAGAATTATGTGAAAATTGAAAATATCCTGTGAGCACCATTTCCATGGGTGAAAATGCATTGGTAATGAGAGGTCAGAGGAGAATGGCCAGACTGGTTCAAGCTGACAGAAAGGCAACAGTTAAATAATCACACATTCCAACAGTAGTGTGCAGAAGAGCATCTCCGAATGTACAGCATGTCAAATCTTAATGTAGATGGATTACAGCAACAGAACAGCATGGACATACACTCAGTGGCCACTTCATTACAGACAAGAGGTACTTAATCTTCAGTTCAGGTATACTCAGTGACTAATTTATTATGTTTGCACAGTCCTGGATTATCCCTAATGATCTCTGTGCTGAAGCAATACTTGAAGTACGTCACTTGGTACTTCAAGAGATTTAAAGAAATTGAATTAGCAATTATCATCTACTAAGATACTGTACTTGCATTAATAGTTATACCCCTAACTTTCAGCTGCATTTAGTAGTCAATTAAGATGAAAATTGGCCCTTAAAATATTTCTATGTAGATCAGTTGTTTTGCAATACATATTTAGGAAAAATGACACGACAGGAATAGTGAGAATTCACGTTAAGCATGGGCTGTGCCCACTACATCTGCAGTGCAAGTTGGAGGAACAGTGCATCTCATTGAGCTAGTAAATTCCAACACATGCCAGATTAATGGAGGAATTTTGCTGTACAAATGAAGGCTTCTAGCCTACTCATAATGCTGAATGTAAGTTGGACTTAAGCACAGTGCAGTAATATACACTGTACAAATAAACTAATGGAAATTGTGGGCATATCATTTCTTAGTGCTGGGTAACTACTTTGATCTGAAGCACTGGATGTGCTCTTAGAAACAATTTTCAATGTCACTGTCGTTGCAACTGAAAACGTTAAATCACAAGTTTAACTGCTACCTCAACAGACTGTAATTGCATGCTACGATTTATCCAAATAGGGACAGCACTCTTCAGTTTCTAAATGTACAATCATCCCACCTTAATAATGATAAATCAGATTCACAATATGTCAGGGGTCATTTGCAGAGCTTCTGTAACCTTGACAGCAATTGCTATTGTTGTGCCATCTTAAGCCTTTCCCTGGGTTTGAGGACAATTTGTCTCTACTCAAGCATTCTGTGTTTTGAGGTGGTTAATGAGGCCACTGCAGACCTTTCCACACAATGGGCAATCGGATAGTTTTGCGATGGCCCATTATTTTCTGCACATACTCAAGGCTTTGTTATGCTGTCCATACATAGTCATGGTTCACAATATTATATTGAATATTTCTTTGCCATTTTGACCAGGGATTTCAAAGAGCCGGTGGGGATGCTGCATTTCTGAGGACTAGAGCAAATTTCCTAACGCCTGGTCTCAGTCCAAAAGTCAGAAATTTATCTCTCCCAACGGAAGACTGGATGGTTGAACTACAGAAGAGTACAACAGTAATACTTCTAGAATGAGCACGATGGAAAAGCAAGGGCACTGGTTATTTGCTTTATTATTTAGAGATACAACACAGTATCAGGCCCGTTCAGCCCAAGGTGCTCCAGCAGCCCCATTCCATCCATGTGATTCATTAACTTACTAACCTGTATATCTTTAGAATGTGGAAGGAATGTGCTGATTAAATTTGCTGATGACACATTGATTGGCCTCATCTCAAACAATAACAAGGTGGCCTACAGGGAAGAAGTCATCTCTCTGATACAGTGGTGTCAAGAAAACAACCTCTCCCTCAATGTCACAAAAACAAAGGAGCTGGTTGTGGATTACGAGAGGAATGGAGATGGGATAACCCCTACTGACATCAATGGATCTTGGGCTGAGAGAATTAACAGCTTCAAGTTCCTCGACATCCACATCATCGAGGTCTCTCGTGGTCTGTACTCACCAACTGTGTGTTGAAAAAAGCACAACATCGCTTCTTTCAATCCAAGACGGTTGAGCAAGTTCAGTATGGGGCCCCAAGTACTAAGAACTTTCTAGAGGGGCACAATTGAGAGCATCCTGACTGGCTGCATCACAGTCTGGTAAGGGAACTGTACCTCCCTTAAATACAGGACTATACAGACAGTGGAGTGGACAGCCCAGTGCATCTGTAGTTATGAATTTACCATAGTTCAGGACATTTACAAGGACAGGTGTGTAAAAAGGGCCCGTAGGATCATTGGGGACCCAAGTCATCCCAACTACAATCTAATCCAGCTGCTACCATCCGGGAAGTGGTACCGCAGCATAAAAGCCAGGTCAAACAGGCTCCGGGACAGCTTCTTCCACCAGGTTGTCAGACTGATGAACTCACGATGATTTGAGTGTACTCTTTATGAGTGACTGTTCTATTTATTACAAATTATTATAAATTACTATGATTGCATATGGCACACTTACATGGAGGAATAACAAAAGATTTTTACTCATGTGAAGGATGTAAGAAATAAAGTCAATAAAAACACAAAATGCTGGCAGAACTCAGCAGGCCAGACAGCATCTATGGGAGGAGGTAGTGACAACGTTTCGGGCCAAAACCCTTCATCAGAAATAAAGTCAATTCAATTTGGAAACCAGAGCATGTGGAGGAAACCCATGTGGTCAAGGACAGAACATACAAACTCCTTCCAGACAGCAGCAGGAAATGCAAGCAAAGCTATTCTAATATTCCACAAGTATCAGAAGATAAATATTTAAGATATTCATCATATATTAACTTAAGAATCTTTATGTTTGCAGTGAGAATACCTTTAAATCCATTGTTCCTGTGAAATTATTTTGAGTGCATCAAGTGAAAAACAGTCTTGGGAAAACACATAGAAAGGCCAATAATGCACAGACAGACTTGCTCTACACTCTCCCTGATCTTTTTCTAACTGTGCCTACTTTGCTGCTACAAGTTTTTATTTATGATTGCAACCAAGTTGTATATTGATTTGTAAACACAAAAGATTCTGCAGATGCTGGAAATTCAGAGCCACACACCAAATGCTGCCAGACTACATCTATGTAGGGGACAGGGGAGAAAAGAGAATGAGCTGAAGTGGTCATCGTTAGGTTGATTATTCTCTCAAAACAGCAGAAAATGTAGACTTTAATGGAAGGGAAGCTGGTTTGCCTGATGGACTGGGCCACTTTCACAAACCTCTGCAATTTCTTCTGCTCTGGGTAGAGCAGTCGCCATAATCAAACTGTTATGTATCCAGACAGGATACTTCCTTTGGTATCTCTGTAAAAACTGATGAGTTAAAGAGTTCAATGCAAGTTTATAATCAAAGTACATACATGTCACCATATACTACCCTGAGATTCATTTTCTTGTGAGCCTTCACAATAAATACAAAGAAACACAATAGAAATCATGAAAACCCGCACACAAGCAATGTGCAATAAACAGGTATTAATATTGAAGTAGTAAAATGGATTCAACTGTGGCTGGATGAGAGATGCCAGAGAGTATTCGTGGTGGATAACTGTTTGTCAGGTTGGATGCCGGTGACAAGTGGTGTGCCTCAGGGATTTGTACTGGGTCCGATGTTGTTAGTCATATACACTAATGATCTGGATGATGGGGTGGTAAATTGGATTAGTAAGCATGCAGACAGGTGGCGTTGTGGATAATGAAGTAGGTTTTCAAAGCTTGCAGAGAGATTTAGGCCAGTTACAAGGGTGGGCTGAAGGATGGCAAATGGAGTTTAACACTGATAAGTGTGAGGTGTTACTTTTTGGTAAGACTAATCAAAATAGGGCATACAAGGTAAATGGTAGAGCATTGAGGAATGCAGTAGAACAGAGTGATCTAGGAATAATGGTGCATTTTCTTTCCAAAAATGGCTGCTAAAAGAAGCAGTTCAGTGTTTGGAACCTGTTGACTAGAAGAAATATAAGTCATCACATGGATTTCTTAAGGATTATGAATCCATTTTCTCTCATGCAGCACTTTCCTTATTCATGTAAGGATTTGTATAGGAACTTTACATATTCATTCTTTGAATGTGAGCAGCTTTGGTGATGTTGTATTTATTATCCATGCTATAAATCCTGCAAAGGGACTGACCAAATATTTCATTAATAATATTTATTTTAATTGATGAAATCAGTAGAATACAAGCTTCAGTTTCCCGTTGCCATAGCAGAGAAACCAGCAGGAATTGGACAACCTCAACAGTGCAAGATTTCTCATTTCTGCTCCTCTGTCCCACACAACACCCACCCCAATTATTCATTTCACAGGAATGAAACCATAGTCAGTCATGTAGGATACTGAACCTGAAGCACATTCAAGAACATCACATCCGAAGTTCTTCTACTCTTTAGGCATGACAGGAGTTAGGGACGCACTCTTCAGCATCGCTCTCTAACCCCGCTAGCCACAGCTCCTGGACACTGGAATTGAGAGCAAGGTAAAAATAATGACAAGAGTTCAATCAGTAGCACCAGGAGTTCCACCTCCTGTTCATCTGTAACTAATGATAACGATCCATTCCTCAAATGCCAAATAATATTCAATGATCACATTTCAGACAATATGTTGTACTATTGATGAACATATTGGTGAGAGTATATTTGTTGAGAATAAGAAGACAATTTCCTATCTGCAGGACTCTGAATCGATGCATACAATTACAGAATTATTCTAGCAGAGGAAAAGGCCATTCAGACCATCAAGTGTATCCTAGCTTCCACCACATCAAAGTAGTCAATCCGATTCCTCAGCCTTTCTTTAATTTTTCAACAATATCCAACTGTGGCTTTGATCCTGTTTCAATTATCATCACTGGTGGCAAGTTCCAGATCACAACACCATTCATACTGGCTCCAAATTTCAACCCCATGTCCCCTGTTGATGGAACCACCTGTAAGTGACAAACCAGTAATCTTCTCATATGCCTTATCAATTCCCTTCTGCTACAAAGTGAATCACCCAGATTCTTCATTATTTAGTGGAAAACCCTTATCCATAAAACCATTCTGTTAAGTTTTTTCCTCTAATTGCTGACTCCATTACTGAAACACAATGGACATGGAGGGTCTCACTACAACTGACTCAGTAAAATTCTCTAGAACCTCTGGAAATGTACGCAAGCCAACATCTGTGCTTGCTCCCTCGCTGACACCCCAGCATTTCAGCTCTGCATACCTTCAACTGCACTGTTGACACAAGATTTCCAGAAAGTGAATTCTACTGAGTTCCAGGAGAGCAGAAACACAACATTTATAATTCATCCACAAAAAGAAGGGAATTTCTCATCTGAGACTACTCAAAATGGAGAAGACATTTGAAGGGTCCCATTGGAGGATTCTAGACACCATGTACATACAACTCTACCAGCTGTCCCCACTATTGTCCTAGAGCTGGCATTGTATTGTTCTTTGCTCTTTGATTGGTGTCCTTTTGCATAAGCCAACTGCATTTGCAGGACTCCCATATTCTCCATCACCATTCCTCAGATGAGTGATACCAATACCCTCCTCCTACTAGGCTTCTATTTCAGCCCTACCATTCAGTTTGAGTGAACAACCAACTCACTGCAGCATTTGCAGGGTCTGTAATATCGCCGTAATCAAAAAACAATCCACAGAGTTAAAAATCATGCATTAAAATCCCACTTTAGTCCTGGTTTATAAAATGATATAGAAAGGAACACAGCCACAATTGTTTGAACAATGCAGATTTAATTCCTTGCCATACATTTGGGTAGCATCTAGAACACAAGAACATTAAATTAAAAAGTTATGTATTACATAATTAATTAAATCAAACATTGATACTAAAACTCTACATTTTGAAAGTATGGTATGATTCCAATGGACATACTAACTACAACTGAATATGAAAATAGAGCATTCACAACGTAATGCTTTGAATTAGTTTGGATCTGGTCCCACTGAACATCAGTGACCAAAAGTGTCAGAATCCTTTGTGATCTACAATAGATGGCTTTCTACTGAAATTATAACATTATAAAGGACAAATGCAAGGAAACTCCCAAAATAATACTATTATGGTAACTGTACATTTTCTTTAATCTTAACAGGCAGTACAGAATACATTGATAAATCACAAACTTGTGATGTAAAACATTTTTAAATTAATCTACATTTCAAAAATGACACACAACATACCATTCTATTAATCATAATGTACTGAAGGTGAATAGCTGCAAGCTTTCAGAGGAACACCAGTGAATCCTTTTCATTCCTGTGGATCCATGCTGAAGTTAGGCACATAACTGAACATCAACACTCTCTGTGCAGATCATTTTTAACCTTTTCTGATGCATCTGTATGACAAAAGATAACACAGAGAATGCATTTTAGTGTGTCTGAGATAGCCAACAACGTAGAAAGCATTGTGCACATTTAAAACCTAATTATTCTAAGTAACAATAATACAATTGCAGTTGCAAAAATATAATTTGGTTGCTTCAGTGGCTATGAATATAATGTGACATAACAACATATTTCCCAGACTAGAATTGTTCGATATCTGGTCTCAACTATACTGGATGATGCCAGCAGTCTACTGCAGGGTATTTCAGATTGTTGTGTGTCCCTGGGCTTTGCAAGTGTAAAACAGAAACAGTGAAATTGTAAAATTCATCTAATATCCCAGTGGTATGTGCACACATGTGGATATTTTAGCCAAGGTACCACAAGGAAAAATTCCACCTTTTCCAAACAATCAGTGACTCCCTAGTGTTGGGTTGTACTATTCAGTGAGACACACTCGGGCTATTGGATCCAAGTCTGCCAGAAACAAGAATCCAGTCTAACGGTGGCAGGGACAGTGGATACTATCATTGCTGAATGGAGCCAAGTACAAGAAAATATTCCTATTAGATTTATTCAACTTCAAAATTTAGTTAGAAGAAATACAATTCACCAATCAGGTAAATAGCTGACTATTATTCAATATTAGATTCTTTGACCACAGCCAACATTTTATTCCGATTTCTATTTTAATCCTCTTCAATTTCTCAACTAACTCCTCTGTGCCATACATTTTGTTTTGTTTAACAAAGGAGAAAACAGGTGCAAAACTTATGACAGGCATCATGCCCCCAAATTATATTCTTTCAGGCTCACAGACTAAAGAATTAATTTATTCAAAACTTTCTGTTTCAAAAATCCTCTGGCAACAACATTAAAAGACACTTTTAAAATGATAGCAACAAGAATAATTTTGTTTCAAATCTCTAAACACCTTAATTCATCACAAGCAGGATTCATTCAACACAAAGCATGATAAAGCTTCTAAATCTTACCATAATACTTCTGACTGAATTCCAGTACTCTGTGGCTCACATCTGCCAAACTCCGCCAGGTCCTGCTCCAGAATTTTGCTCGAAGTACATAAAATCCTGAAGAAAAGTTATCAATATTTACAGTTCAATTGTTACATTACTGGCAATCTTTAGAAAAGGTTCAAAGATAGAAACCTTAGTCATTAACACTGCCATCAAAATTCTGTCTAAACAGAGAAGTAGATTACACCACTTTTAATCACAAGTCCACACTCAATGCCTGGGACAAAGTAGGAACATGTTTAAAAGTGAGATTCCGTTCTTCTGAATACAATCAACAGACCTTGCTTAAAATGTACAAGTCTGAATGTCAAGTAATCATAGGATCAGCATGCAAACTGCCATCTAATATCCCACAATGATCACTTAGTTTACCAGTATAATGCATGACTCAAGTGATGGAAGATGGAGGACTTCAGATAAACATGGGATTCAGATCAGTTCTTTCAATAGGAAAACCTGTGCAGAATGCCTCAAAATGAAGCGTCTTCAAAGACTGGTTAACTAGTGCAATGGAGGGGTTAAATTAATTTGAGTTTAAGCAGTTTTAGAAAGGAATGCACAAAAGAGAGCACAAAAGAATAAACACATTGGTGCTTGAGAAAAATTGCCAGTTAGGCTAAAATGACTTTAAAATCTATTTGTGCAAGGACACAGATTGTGGTAAATAAAGATGAAAAAAAACTATGTATTGATGCCAGCAAATGAAAACAATCTCAAACATGGGAAGAAATGTATACTTAATACTCCCAAGGATAGTCTTCAGAAAGTAAGGGAGTTGATACTGATGGAAAAAGACATCAAAAGTCAAGATCCCTGGACGACCAAAAAAAAAATCACAATTTACAGGAGCTTAGGATAAACACGTTGAACGCAGTAGTGAAAAAGAAAGAGACATAAAGATATATTTATAAAATTAGCATGGTATACAGTGCTGCTAGAAAGTTTGTGAACCCTGTAGAATTTTCTCTATTTCTGCATAAATTTGACTTAGAACTTGATCAGGTCTTTACACAAGTGCTAAAACTAGATAAATAACAAAAGAATTATACTTGTTCATTTATTTATTGAGAAAATTGATCCAATATTAAATGTATTTGCTAGAAAAAGTATGTGAATTTGTGTGGTAATGTCTTCTACAAAAGCTATTTGGAGTCAGGTGTACCAATCAATAAGATGAGATTGGAGGTGTGGGTTGTAGAGGTGCCCTGACCTATAGGCACACAAAGTCAGGTTACTGACAGAGCTTACTATACTCAAGAAACATCTGTTTATGCACACTCTGCCTCGATCGAAACAACTTTGAGGACATCAGAAGAAAAAGAATTGTAGCGATGCAGAAAGATGTAAAAGGGGATGAAAGTATTTCTCAAGAACTGAGTGTTTATCAATCCACAGTAAGAGGAATTGTCTACAAATGGAGGGAACTCTGTACTGTTGCTACTCTCCCCAAGAGTGGGTGTCCTGCAGTGATCACACCAAGAGCACAATGTGCAATGCTGAAGGAGGTGAAAAAGAAGCCAAGGGTAACAGCTAAAGACCTGCAGAAATCTCTAGAACTTGCTAAAGTCTCTGTTCATGTGTCCACTATAAGAAAAAACACTGAACAAGACTGCTGTTCATGGAAGGACACCACAGAGGAAACTGCTGCTCTCCCAAAAAAAAATCATGGCTGCCCATCTCAAGTTTGCAAATGATCACTTGGATGTTCTACAATGCTTCTGGAACAATGTTCTGTGGGCAAATAAGACAGAAGTTAAACTGTTTGCTAGAAATGCACATTGCTATGTTTGGAGGAAAAAGGGCACTGCACGCCAACACCAAAACCTCATCCCGACTGTGAAACAAGACGGAAGGAGCATCATGGTTTGGAGCTGCTTTGCTGCCTCGGGGCCTGGACAGCTTGCAATCGGTGAGGTACCAACGAATTCAAAATTGTATCAAGACATTTTACAGGAGAATGTCAGGAGTCCATCACCTGAAGCTTAATAGAAGCTGGATGATGCAACAAAACAGTGATCCAAAACACAAGAGTATATCAACAGAACAGTTTAAAATGAAAAAAAAATGTGTTTTACAATAGCCAACTTGAAGTCCTGACTTTAATCCTTTAGAAATGTTGTGATGAATCTGAAGCAAGCAATTCATGCAAGGAAGCCCACCAACATCCCAGAGTTGAAACAGTTTTGTAAGGAAGAATGACCTAAAATTCTTCCAAGCCAATGTGCAAGGCTGATCAACAGTTACTGGAAAAGGTTGGTTGTCGTTATTGCTGTACAAGGGCATTGCACCAGTTACTGAAAGCAAAGGTTCACACACTCCTTCCAACAAATATGTAATACTCATAATTTTTCTCAATAAGTAAATGAACAAGTATAATGTTTTTGTGTTATTTATTTAATTGGGTTCTCCATCTAATTTTAGGTCTTGCGTGAAGATCAGTTTATTTACTATGTCATTAAGTATGCAGAAATAGAGCAAATTCTACATGGTTCACAAACTTCCTAGCATCACAATATACAAGGGGTGATTGATAAGTTTGTGGCCTAAGGTAGAAGGAATCAATTTTAGAAAACTTAGCACATTCATTTTTCAACATTGTCCCCTTCTACATGTACACACTTAGTCCAGCGGTCATAGAGCATACGATCCCTTCTTTGTAGAAGTGGTCCCCTGCGGGCGTGATTGATAAGCTCGTGGGCTAGGGTAGAAGGAGATGAGTTATTAACAAACTTTCTGCATAATCACTCAAAGAGTTGAATTATATGTGATTGTAACGAGAGCGCCTTGGACCTCCAGGTGGTCCACAGCAGGGGTGATTGATAAATCTGTGGCCCAAGGTAGAAGGTGATGAGTTATATAGCTCTCGTTACATGCATGTGCAGTTCAACTCTGAAAATGAAAGAAGTTTGAAGTTAATAACTCATCTCCTTCCACCTTAGGCCACAAACTTATCAATCACCCCTGCTGTGGACCACTTCTGGAGGTCCAAGACACCGACTTCTACAAAGAAGAGATCCATATGCTCCACAACCGCTGGACTCAGTGTATAAATGTAGGAAAAATAAATGTGCTAGATTTTCTAAAATTGACTTGTTCTACCTTAGGCCACAAACTTATGAATCACTCCTCGTATAAGGAAACAGCGGAGCTTCAAGAGTGGGAAATCAGTTGTCAGGTGAAGTACTGGGATCTGAGCGGAAAAAAGTGGTCACAGTCCATAAAAATGTTTTCCATCACATATCACAATGGGAAATTAAATCACAGGTTTGCTATAGTAAATCATACTTGACGACTGTTTTAAAGTAACAGAGAGGCTTGATAAGATTGAGGGTTGTGCAATTGATGTTTTGCCAATGGGCTTTCAAAGGGCATTTGATAGGCAACCACATAAATCAGTGGAAAATTGAACCACATGGAATTAGAAGGCTGTGGTTAACAAATTGAAGGTGAAGATTTCTGATGGTGAACCACTGCTTTTTATAAACTAAAATGATATGTACAGCCAAGAATCCCAGGGAACAATTTTAGTCATGACTATCTCACTTCAAAGTTTGCAGTTAATGATAAGTTTATAAACAAAGATAATAGCAGAGTTGAACATAAGGCAGATAGAATTAAATGCAAAGTATAAAGTAATTCATCATGATCTGAAGAATGAATAGTAATTTAAATCAAATTTTAAGCAGAATGCCCAGAGTCTACTGGGTTCGAGCCATAGTAATCCTAAAATGATCACATTTGCCACACAGATTCCAAAGTTCAAAGTAAATTTATTCTCAAAATGTCACCATATACAACACTGATTCATTTTCTTACAGGCATAGTCAATAAATCCAAAATGGAATAAGAACTATAATTGAAACAATGAAAGACCACACCAACTTCGATGTTCAACCAGCTTGCAAAAGACAACAAACTACAAATACAAAGAGAAAAAATCATAAATAAAAAGCAATAAATATCAAGAACATGACATGAAGAGCCTTGAAAATGATTCCTTTGGTTGTGGGAACATTTCAGTGATGGGACAAGTGAATTTAAGTGATGTTATCCTCTCTGGTTCAAGAGCCTGATGGTTGAGGGGTTTATAACTGTTCCTGAACCTTGTGGTGAGAGCCCTGAGGCTCTTGCACCTTCTTTCTGATGGCAGCAGTGAGAAGAGAGCATGACCTGCAGGTGGGGATCCCTGATGATGGATTCTTTCCTGCGATAATCCTCTATTTAGATGTGCTCAATGGTGAGGAGTGATGGACTGGGGCGTATCCATTACTTTTTGTAGGATTTTCCATTCAAAGGCATTGGTGCTTCCATATCAGGCTACGATGCAGCCAGTCAATCTAATCTCCAAATTACACATCTTTAGAAGTTTGTCAAAGTTTAAGATGTCGTGCTGAATCTTCAGAAACTCCTAAGGCAGTAGAGGGTCTGTCATGCTTTTTTCATAACTGCACATACATGCTGGGCCCAGAACAAGTCCACAATAACCATAACACTGAGGTATTTAAAGTTTCTGAATCTCTTCACCTCTGATCACCTGATGAGGACAGGCTCATGGACTTCTGGTTTCATCCTCCTGAAACCAATAATCAGCTCCTTGATCTTGCTGACATTAAGATGTTGTTGTTGTGGCATTACTCGGCCAGGTTTTCAATCTCCCTCCTGTATGCTGATTCATCACCACCTTTGATTCAGCTAAGGACAGTGGTGTCAACAGCAAAGTTGAATATGGCATTGGAGCTGTTCTTGGCCAGGTTCCCCATCTGGGCTGGGTGTTTTTGTGGGTTCACCCTCCTGAAGGCCGCTCACATATCAGCCTCAGAAATTAAAATTGCAGGATCATTGTGGGCTGTGGGAGTTCATGATGATTCCTCCATGTTTTGACGGTCAAAGCGAGCAGAGAAGGCATTGAGCTCATCTGGAAGTGAAGCCCTGTTGTTGCCCATGTCCCTTGGCTTAACATTATAAGAGGTGAAAGCATTCAAACACTGACAACTGTTGAACATCCTTCATTGATTCCAGATTAATCCAGAATTCCCTCTTTGCCCATGAGGTGGCTTTTCAGAGTTCGTACCTGGACCTCTTGTAACCTTCTTTGTTACCAGACTTGAATTGCCTCTGATCCAGCCCTCAGCAAATTGTGGTTCTTCCAGGGCTTCTGATTGCGGAAATCTCTATTATTCTGTGGGGACACCCTCATCCGCAACTGTTATTATAAGCTCTGTGAAAACCATGGTGCATTCATTCAGATCCACAGCTCAGTCCTTGAACGTGGGCCAGTTTACAGACTCAAAGCAATCTGGTAGCCACTCCTCTGCCTCCCGTAGCCACCTCTTTGTTGTCCTGATCTTTGGAGCTTTGCTCTTTAGCCTCTGCCTGTATGCAGGTAGGAGAAGGAGAGGCAAGTGATCTGATTTACCCAAATGCTGTCTGGGCATGGAGCAGTAGCCATTCCTTACCTTAGTGTAATAGTGGTTTAGTGTGTTGAGTCCTCGGGTGCTACAGATTATATGCAGATGGTAATTGGGTAGGGATTTCTTCAAACAAGCCTGACTGAAATCCCCAACTATGATTTGAAAGGTGTCAGGACGGACAGTTTCTTGTTTGTAGACGGCATTGTGCAGCAACTCAAAGGCTTGATTATAGTCAGCCACTGGAGGTATATAAACTCTGATGAAGATCACAGATCAGAACCCCCTAAGTAAATGGAATTTCATCATTATGTGTTCAAGGTTGGGCAGACACAAGTTCAACAAAACCACCACATTGGAGCACCACCGGATGTTTATCATGAAACACACACCACCTTCTGCCTTTTTCAAATCAGCAGTTTGGTCCATCCTGTGAGTCAAGAAACCTTCGGGTCTGATCACCATATCTGGTGCACTGAGAGTAAGCCATGTCTCACTCAAACACAGAATACAATAACTTCTCATTTACCTCCAACACAGCAATCTTGCCCTCAGGTCCTCAAATTTTTTCTTCCAGCAACTGCACATTTGCTACCAAGATGCTGGGTAGTTGATGTCTCATTCCTCTGTGTTTCAGCCTGGCTTGGAGCTCCCCCACCACCTTCCTGCATCGTTCCCTGTCATGGTGATGAAACTTCTGCTTAAAGCTGCTGTTTGAGAGTCAAGTCTTCCAAGTCCTTCAGGAAGTCATGAATCTGTAGTTCATTAAGTCAATTTAGAAGTACATTGCTTAAAAGGGCATCACCTTCTGCAGATTGTAGTACTTATAAGTATTGTATGTAGTCTGCAGAATATCACCACGGTTCATTGGTGCCATCTTGCATCTTTTCTTTTTCCTTGGCTATAATTAAAGCATAGACTAAATGAACAGCTATTTTTGTTAATGTTTTAGCCCCAGGGGAACAGCAGCCATTTCTGAGAGTCACACATGTGAAGATATCCATACTTGAAGAGAA
Source organism: Hypanus sabinus (assembly GCF_030144855.1). Taxonomy (NCBI): domain Eukaryota; kingdom Metazoa; phylum Chordata; class Chondrichthyes; order Myliobatiformes; family Dasyatidae; genus Hypanus; species Hypanus sabinus. The sequence goes on from NC_082708.1 coordinate 75,417,147, forward strand.
AAATTTCACGGTATTCCAAACTGGTACCAGACCTGCAAAACCTTGGTTACATCGACAAACTAAATCAGCTTGTGCAGCCAGGGTGTTTAGAATCAGAAAGGATTCTGATCAGAATAAAGACGGAGTAAGCTGTTTCCAGTGGTAAGTGGATTGGTCAGTAGAGGACAAATAAATTGCAGAGAATTAGAAGCAGCAAAGATACACAAGGTAACAAAATTGTTTTCTACAATGCTGGCACAGCTGTGGAGATACAAGTATAACCCTATATCTAGATCATTAAGCCATAATACTTGCATCAGGGAAGATGGAAAGAATCTCTATGAATGTTACATCCTCCTTAGGGACAAAGCAACCTGATTTGATGTTTTCCACTTTCTGGACCCGAAGGCTACAGTCATACAGCAAAGATTTTACTCTCATAAGGAAATTGTTCCAAAATGCCCATCATCTAGTCAAATACAACTACCACTGTCACCAGAAACTAAATATCCTGTAATACACATCACAGATCTCCAGCAGCAAACATAGTCCTATTATTACCCATGCCATTTCTCTGGGTAAAAGGGCAGGTAGTGTGCTGAACTCTTCTAATCTGGCCTAAGCTAGCTGCAGTGATTCAGAATGTACTTTCTGAATGAATGCCAGAAGCATTTTCAATAATAACTGCAACTTTCAAAAAGATTAAATGAGAAATAGTTGCAAGGATGTGGAGATAGATGTTGTGAGTAATTGGATAACTCATTCATTCAGCTCATTCAGATACAGTGACATCCAGTGCCAAACAATTTTGGTCAGCTTCCTAGTGCAGCAAATGTAGGGAACAACACGGGATTCCCTTGCTATAGTTAATATCAACACCTATTGACACATCATATCATTGTTTTATATCCAGATGGAGTGATAACTGCAATATCTGATACCAGGTTAAATGCAGCTCCACTGGCATTAGGAGAACATGCTGAGATTACACTGAAAACATTACTTAGCCTCCTGTCTTTTCTGATGGACTGGATTCGAATTCAGAAATGCCTCACTGCCACATTCAACTGCCAGTCACCTTGCTTACAAAACACCAGACCAACCAGAAGTTCACATCCCACAGTTATTTAAAGGGATTTATTTCAGGCTGCTGTAAACTCCTGGAAACTTGACACCAACTATAACCCTGGAACTTCCACATTGCCCAAAGACAGCACGATAGAGCCACGCAAATGGTCGAAGTGCTACACCTGCCCATTCACCTCCACCCTCACCTCCATTCAGGACCCTAAACAGTCCTTCCAGTTGAGGCAACACTTCACCAGCAAGTCTGCTGGGATCGTCTATTGCGTCATCATAAGTTGGTGGACTGATTCACTGAGCACCTCCACTCCATCCACCAAAAGCAGAACTTCCCAGGAGACAAACATTTTAATTCCGATTCAAGTTCCAATATGTCGGTCCATTGCTTCCTCTTGAGCCATGATGATGGCATACAGAGGGTGGAGGAGCAACAGCTTATATTCCATCTGCGCAACCTCCAACCTGAGGGCACGAATATCAAATTCTTCTTGCAAAAAGAATTTGCTCCCCTCCCCTTCGTCTACTTCATACACTGGCCTCCTACTTCTTCTCACCTATCTATCACCTCCCTCTGGTGCCCGTCCTTCCCCTTCTGCTGTGGTCCACTCTCCTTTCTCTTCAGCTCTATACTTTTCCTAGCCACTTGGTTTCACCTATCACCTTCTAGCTATCCTCCTTCCCCTCCTCACTTCTTTTATTCTGCCACCTTCCCCCTTCTATTCCAGTCCTGAAGAAGGATCTCAACCCAAAATATCAACTGTTTGTTCATTTCCATGGATGCTGTCTGATGTGCTGAGTTCCTCCAGCATTTTGTGTGTGTTGCTTTGCCTCATACATGACTTAATTGTAGACATGATATATTGTGGCTGCACAATATAGGATGCAAAAGGGAAGCAGGAGGATACAGAACATGGTGTGGTAGTCTCAGTGGCGATGGATAACAGATTTTTAAAAATTTTGTAAAAATCCCCAAGGATCAGGTTCCCCTCCATACAGACCTTAAGGATATAAAATAGAATACATTCCATTAGACGAGAGAACAAGCACTCAAGCAACATGGAAAAGAGGAAATTCTGGATGAGGGAGTGATTCAGGGAGGGAGGTGCACGACAAGCAGGTGAAAAAACTCAGGGGAGTGTCAGGCGTGTAACAATTACTGATTGATGAAACTGGATTAACTTTCACTTACTCCAATATGACCAGAACAATATTTAAAAAGAACAAAGGAGAGGATGACTTCCTGAATGTGTCAGTAGAAATGTCTCAGGTGTTTATGACCCAATAAGGCAAGAAGCTGTACCGGATAGGTTTTGGGGTGAAAGCAAAGTGGGGAAAGTGAGCAAATTATCAGTGAGACAGCAGCAGTCAGCAGATCATGAGAATTATGATAGTAATGGAAAAAACTAACAGTAGAAACTTTTTTTTGACAAAGATGCCAGGCAAAGTCAATGCAAATCGGTAAAGAAACAATTGGAAAACCCGGAAACAGGCAGCCAGCCAACATCTGATCGAGTGAGTGAGCAAGTCTGTCCAATGGGTCCAGTTCTGTTTGACCAGCCTCCAGTCGTTGCAGCTGGGGGTTAGGGAAAGAAGGCATTGAAAAACCCTGCTCCTACCCGGCTGAAGAAATCTACAGTCCCACAACAGCCAGCAAATCCATACCCATCCTTCCAGCTTCCCTAAAACTTAGTTATGGACATTGTGTAAGCATGAAGATGGCAGGCATTCATAACCTAGAGGAGAACCTGTAGTGTAAATGTGTTCTTAGTAGTTTGTGTGGATTGAAGACCTGCCTCTGTGGTTCTGTGACTACAGGAGTACAATGAGATGGGAAGTGAGAACTAAGATAAAATGAGCAAAGATCAAGGAACAGAATAAGTTCAAATCGAAAATAAACTCTGAAAACATTCCCCTTAGTCACATGGTGGCTGAGACCAACAAAAAGAAAGTTCAATATTTAAACTGAAGACACAACCGAAATACTAAATGAATACTTTGTATCTCTCTTTTCTGGGAGACAAGATGCTCTCTAGATCTCAGCAGAAGGGGCGGAAGTACAGGCAGTCCCTGAGTTACATACGAGTTCTGTTCCTGAGTCCGTATTTAAGTCGGATTTGTATGTACATCGGGTCAAGTAAATCCGGTATTAATTAGCGTCAGTCAAATGTTTGTCTTAGTATATAGTATATATTTTACCTTTCTATGCATATAAAACACTTAAGAAACATATGTATTCCAATAATTAAACCACTGCGTTGCTTAGTAATAATTGTAGCTTTCATCGGGGGAGGGCCTTTCAAATGCTCCATTATTCTCACTTTATCCATTATCCTTTAAAATTGTTCCGATTGTTGACCGACTGTAGCCTAATACTTTTCTAATGACTGATGGCATTTCACCTCTTTCCAAATGTTTTATTATTTCCACTTTATTTTCAATTGTGATCGCTTCTCGTCAATGGAACAGAAACACTGCGGGTGTCAGGTCCCAACCTCCGCCGGCTCTCGAGGTCCGCTGGGTCTTAAGGACCACCGCACACCATCAATGGAACAGAAACACTGCGGGCAACTGGTCCCGAGGCCGCTGGGTCCTAATGACCACTGCACTGAGACAGGCTGAATGGGACAAGTGGGCGCTGTGCTGGGTTTGGGTATTTGATCCTCCAGAATATTCTGCGTGGAAATTTAAACTGGAGGTGGCAGTGTTTTTTTTTTAATGAGGTTGAGTTGCGAGCTGGATATCAACCCAGCACAGATGGTATGGAGTCACTGGATCGACGTCAACCCAGCACGGAAACCTCCGTTCTCCAGCCCGGCGCTGATCTCACTGCGCCACCAGCTGACCGGAACGGAGGAGGGGGGCAGGGGAGGCGGGGTCAGGGTGAATCTTACTCAGAAAATTTTAAGCCAAATACAAAGTTAAACACTCAACACAGTGTCAATGGCAATAATTTAAAATGGCGGACGGCATTGGGATCCGACTTAAAATGGCGGACGGCATTCTCCTTCCTCGGTTCGTAAGTACGAGTTGTCCATACAGCGGATGTTCGTAACTCGGGGACTACCTGTAGAAATTATGTGTGGGGTGAAAACTGATAAAGACGCACTGGGCTGGCTGTGCTTAAAGCAACATCAGTAGATGTGAATGGAATGCATTCTAGTTTGCCTGGTGAAGTGCAAATATATACTGCTGCAGATCTTATTATACTTTCAGTTGTTCCTTGGATGTGGGACATATGCCAAAGGACTGGAAAGTGCCAGATATATCACACTTGACCTTGCAACACTTTATGTACATGAAGGTCGACTTCTTGCCATCCAGTTTAATATCAGTTGTGGCAAAGCTTTTCAAAACAATAAATCACGGCAAACAATAACAATTACTCCAAAAGATCTGCATTGATAAAGGAGAGCCAGCACAGTTTTAAGGTAAGTTGTTCAGCATTAATTTTCTTTTGCTAATGTCACAAAGAAGAAGAAAGGAATTCCAGAGAACATACCTCTTAAGGTACAGACTACAAAAGGAAGGCACAGGCTACAAAAGCAGAGCAACCATTTTGAGCTAGTACAGGACACTGGTATTAGATAGGGTTCTGGTCAACCCCAGAGAGGATGAAGTAAATATTAACCAGTTTGTTACTGATATTAACTATGCCAGCATGGAGAAACTACACCTATGCTCCCCGAATCAAAGAAGGTTTAAACAATATTTAATAGAGCCATACAAAATCACAAATGGTTTAAATAAAAGCTAAATAGAGGGAAGTTTTCCCATAATTATGGACAGAATATACAAACAGGATGCGAGGATGATTTTTTTTAAAACACCATCCATGTACATCCTGGAGTTTACTAACTCTAAGTGCGGAGTTAAACATTATTGATCAGCACCTTCACAAAAATCTGATGGGTAATAGAGTGGATATTTTACACAGTTTGGGAGAAACAGTGGTGGGGGGGGCTGGATAGATATGCGGCTAATGGGTTTGCTCTATTATACTAGTCCACACAGATGAATAGCCAAATGGCAACCTCTTGCACTATAACAGGTCTGGAAAACATTGAAATCATGCAACTTAAATCTACTGACATAGATACATACTCTTACCCCAAATTACTGACGTATCTCATCCCAGAAATAATAGCATTGTAAAGCTAAGGAGGATGAATCTCACTCAGGTTGTCTGCCATTCCTCCCTTGTTATAAAATAATGACAACAGTTTAGTTATTTCCACTTACCACAAATATGCATGCTCCAAGGAGAACAGCTTTAATTTTAACATCCAAATCCATAGGAAACTGAATTCCAAAGTTATCAGTATCTGTGAGGTATTCACGTACAAGACCCGACCATTGCTTCGATATCTTTCCAACAACAGTGGCCTCATCCCGGCTTACAACCTATAAGAAAACAACAAGATATTTTCATTCCCATTGTGAGAATAACTATCAATTGCCCCCTGCCAACTTTCATTGATTCTTATGTTGCTGGCATTAAATTGGTAATATCAAATCGCAATTCACATCCTAATGTTGAGAGGTTACAATTACATCCTTGGTTATCAGAGGTAAATACCAGCCAGAGAGCAGGAGAAAAGAGGCACCTCCACAATTTGGAAAAAGACACTGTAGTTCTCAGTGAAATGAACATCAGGGGAAGTCCTGTGTGCCGGGAGCCAAGGGACAACACAAGAACCTGAAATTCAGTGGCTCAAATAATCTTCAACAGCGCTAACCCAGCATATTGGAGCAGCACAAGACACATTGTAACTTCAAAATATGCCGAGACAAGTGAAGAAAGCACAATAACACAAAAACATATCCCTCTAAATGTAGGATGAGGAACAGGTCCTTCATTCAGCCCCAGACACCAATAAAGAAATCTGCTTATAAACACAAGAGATTCTGCAGATGCAAGAAATCCAGAGCAAACATTAATTGCTGGAGGAACTCAACAGGTCAAGCAACATCAATGGAGAGGAATAAACAGCTGACATTTCAGGCTGAGACCTTTCATCAAGACAGAAATTGACACACGTGGCAGAGACCCTTCTTAAATGAAGGACCTCTCCTGGCTGGAGACCAACAACTGCTCCAATGGCAGAGTAACCACGAAGGCACAAGCCACCTCAGAGGCTATATGAAATATATTCACTGTATTTTCAAATTGCACTTAATATTTCCTTCTGTGAAGAGTATGCATCTTTATTAATCCAAACCCTGCTACATTACCTTGAACATGATTCATATCATACAGTACATGGACCTCCAGTCAGCCTGAGCTTGGCAAAGTATTGAGAAAGAACACCCACATTCACCACCCCCCATTATATTGTCATTTCCTTTCCATCGGTACAACCATGAGAAAAATAAGATGGCAGTCAGAGGTCAACAAGGAAGAGGACGGAGTACATTGTGTTATAATGCCAGAACCCCAAGCACCAATTGGTACAATTACACATAGAAATTAGATTAAAAGTTTGGGTGACATGGAGAGAGATACACCAGGATCCAGCAGTTTATTGTCTGGCATCAGGACTGGATTTTAAGTGGCACTCACTGTGGACAGCGAAGGATATGGGGGTTCTGTTAGATGTTGGACGCTATTGCAAGTAGATAGATACTTTGATGCAACTGTACAGGGTTCTAGAATGAGAGCATAACTAGAGTACTGCACACAGTTTTGGTCACCCTATTTAAGGATATACTGAGGAACTGAGGCTATAAAGAATCATTTTGAAACTATGTCGCCTCTGGCTAAAAGAATAATTGGGACTAAACAGGAATTTTTGAACTGAAGTAAACTGTCTTCAGCAGTTAGCTAAAAACTGGCTTATACTATTTCTCCCTTGGTTTGCAGAGAAACACCGAGAGTTTGATAACATTGTATATTGTACCCTTGTTTAAGTAGGGGAAGGAGAACTCACTGATAGGGACAGCAATGAACATCCATCTGTGATTAAGTCAGGCCCTAACAAAGGGAATAAATGATAAGGACTGGACAGTACATCCATCTGAAATTAAACCTTAATTTAGCGGACTCTCTTATCTGTAACTAAGTTTTGCACTCACAGACTTGTGGGCGTACCAGTTCAAATAACATCTTGCAACAGTAATGTATAAATATACGGCTATAACCTGAGGAGGCATGTCCACTTGTTGGATGGTGGCAGTACTTACATGCCTTCCCTTCGACAACTGGGTCTCAAACTCCTGCAGGAGGGTGCGCAATAAACTGTGGTAACTATAAGAAGCTGGTCTCCTGAGTTCTATTCAGATTCAACTTTAACAATACTTGCATTGGAGACACTGTAGAGAACATCAGAAGCTAAGTTCTGGATGAAGGGTTTGTGAATGAACATTGAGATCGTTGAACATATCCTCACTAAAGGAACAAGAAGGGATCTTATAAAGTACATGAACTTACTTCAAAGTTTACATCACCAAAACAACTCATTGTCAAGCAAGGACCTCTAATTTTCAATACTGTTTCACGACTTTCATTCAGGATACTCATTTTGGGTATAAAAGGATGCCATTCCTGGACAATATAGCCAATAGCTTTTCCTGGTGGTGCTTGAACCTCCATCTGCAAGAGAAAATATCACTTAATCACTGATGAATATTAAAATATTAATTATGCAAGAGTACAAAGATAAACAAACTTAAGAAAAACAAATGTTCTCATGGCCCATGATTAGATGCAACTACATTAGCACCAATTAAATACACAAATTTACAGTCCACCTTCTCTGGTTATTTCTAACCAAGATCTGACTCAGCTCTGAGTTCTACTGATATTATAACATTTCCTTGAAACTCCTCCTCTAATTCCATCTAAGCTCCAAATATCCCAACCAATTTTCCACCTTGTTGCTCATGCTGAACACATTTTAGGATCAATTCTTTGTCAAGAGTAGGAATTCTCAATTTCCTCTATCTTTTTACAGACAAATTACTGTAAAACTCCTGACGAAGGGTCTCGGCCCAAAATGTCAACAGTGCTTCTCCTTCTAGATGTTGACTGGTCTGCTGTGTTCCACCAGCATCTTGTGTGCGTTGCTTGAATTTCCAGCATCTGCAGATTTCCTCGTGTTTGAAATTACTGTATTTGCTTATGCTAATTACGAAGAAATAATGAGAAGCTTCAGTGTACAAAACATTATTCCAGATATTAATTTTATTAAATACTTAATAAGATTGAATGTGTTGATAGCATATTGCTTCTGAAGTCTGCAGTCTTTTGCATGCATTAAAATAAGTAGGAAGCTCTGGATTGTGGGGCAGAAACACTACTTCACAAAAACTTATCACAAGGACTCCAAAAATGTGACATGTTGAGAACAGATGCTTTCAGTTGTACATTGTTTGGCACATCTACAAACATGTGGGATTTTTGGTCACAGTGACACACCCATGGGGTCACTCCTCGTACCTAGCCAAGTAACACCAACATCTATTATTTGGCATTGTGCAGCTCTTGTGAACTGAGACACCAGACTGAATTCTCACATTTAAATTACTGACCAATGGTTTGAGCATTCTACATATTGGCTCCTTTATCCCCCCCTCTGCCTAGCACCCTTCTTATTTTGATGCCCAAGGACTACCCTCAAATTTATTTTGTTTTCCTATGAGGCAATTATTTCAAGTCTATGAAAGTGGTAAAGTAATCTTGCACTTCCAGCAACTTTAAAAATAGTTTACTGAATGATTTGCGCAGGTTACTTAGGCATAATTACAAGGGAGTAGAAAATCCCATTCTTATGTGAGTTGCCATTCCCTCAGAATGAAGAGCATTTTGAAAATGCTATTTAAATTTGTTATTTTAGCTTTCAACTCAATCCCATTTAGTTATCCCATTCTTTATTTCATGATGGCAAAGTTTCTCTGATGGTCTCTTTTCTCACTGCTACCAGAGAGGAGGTATGGGAGCTGGAAGGCACACACTCAATAATTCGACAACAGCTTCTTCCCCTCTGCCATCCAATTTCCGAATGGACAACTGAACCCATGAACACTAATTCATTATTTTTTTTTTAATTTTGCACTACTTAACTATGTTATATATAGTTACTGTAATTCGCAGATTTTTTTCCTCTATTATTATGTACTACATTGTTCTGCTGCTGCAAAGACAACAAATTTCACAGCCTGATTCTGATTCAGTGCAGGTGAGACCATCACAATTTCCAGGTCTTATTTCAGTTTGTGGGTGGCAGGTCCATATTCATTAAACAGTGTGACTGACTAATTGCAAGTATTTTTTAAACAAGTTTTATTTAATCTTAAGTACTCTAATGAGACACTGCCATCATGGGAAATGATAGTCTACGAATCCCATGTTCTGGAATGGATATTATTGATCTAGATCAGGGGTTCCCAACTTGCTTAATGGTGCTGGTCCATGGCATAGGAAAGGTTGGGAACCCCTGATCTAGATGAAGATGAGGGGGGGAAATTGGCCACCAGGAAAAATTTGAGCTACCGTTTCCTTCTGTTCACAATAAGCATCAATGTCAGAATGTCATCCTAAACATTTAGACATTGAAATCTGTCTGTCCATAATAAGCATCATTCTATCTGGTCCATCCATGTTCCCAGAACAGCAATCACAGCAGTCCCATTTCCTCTTTATTTCTCAGGACACTACAACCTCTTCTCTTTCCTGTGCCTGTCAACTCCCCTCTGGTTCTTTTACTACTTCCCTCCACTTGCTGAGCCAATTAACCCATCTCTTGTCAGTGGGATGTTGGAGGAAACTGCAGCACCCACAGAAAACCCATGGAGTCACAGCAAGAATGTGCAAATCCCACATGGACAGCAAAGGTCAGAATCAAATGCAACGTTGGAGCACTGACTACAGCATGGATGAGATGCTTCCAATAATGGAGGCTACGATGTGCTCATGTGAATAATCAGACAAGATTACCATGGGCAGGGAATCAGGAGAGCTGAGGGACATTTTGAACACAAAAGACTGCTGATGCTGGAAATCCAGGGCAACACACAAAATGCTGGAGGAACTTAGCAGGTCTAGCAGAATCAATGGAAGTGAATAAAGAGTTGACATTTTGGGCCAAGGCCTTTCCTCAGATCATTTGATCCTCCATCAAAATGAAGGACATTTGCCCACTGACCTCTGGAACAGGTTTCCAGGCCATATCAAAGGTCACAATGCAGTTTTAATAAAAGAGGTACATGACTGCCTGCTTTTGGTTGTTATCTTTTAAAACTGAATTTCAGACACAACAGAAAGAAAGGTGGGGAAATTGCAATACTGACAGGGGAACATCACAGCTTAGTGAGGACATCCTAGAGAAGTCACCCAGGGTGGCAATAATAGTAAGAGGTCAGAAACAAGGAAGGTGCAATCAGAAATATGGGTTATATAAGGTTTTACATCATTATACAGATGGCCCGTTTTTCGAACGTTCGCTTTACGACAGCCGCTGCTATGAAAGACCTACATTAATACCTATTTTTGCTAACCAAAGAGGATCTTTTTCGCTTTTACAAAAAAAGATGCCCGCTTTATACACTTGTTACCCCAAGAAAGTCTACCATGACCGTGAAGCCTTGTGTGGGCAGTTGTGCGTGCGTGTATGTGCGCAGGCGTGGACGTGCCGATTTTTTCTCCACATCAATTTTGGTAAGTGAAACTACACCGTACATACAATATTTTTATTTTATATAGGCTGTATATTTATCATATCATTCTTGCTTTTACTATATGCCCATGTTAATTTAGATTTTGTGTTATATGGTTTGATTTGGTAAGTTATTTTTTGGGTCTGGGAATGTTCAAAAATTTTTCCCATATAAATTAATGGTAATTGCTTCTTTGCTTTGCGACATCTCAGCTTACAAATGGTTTCATAGGAATGTTCTACCTTCGGATAGCAGGGGAAACCTGTATAACACACAACAGTCAGCAAGAGCAAGTGGAATAAATATGTAGGAAGATCAGGGAAAGGTGTAAAAATCAACAGGGTTATTGTAGTGGACAACTTTAATGTCATAGCATCATAGCCCAACTCTCCATGCTGACCAAGTTGCCTTCATTAATTATTAACATATTTGGCCCACATTCCTCTAGTCTAAATCCCATTTTCTGCCCATATCCAAATATCTGATAAGAATGCAACGGCCACTTTCTCCAGCAGCTCACTCCATATAACCATCTCAGTGTGGAAAAGGTTGTTCCTCAGGTCTTCTTCAAATCTTCCCATTCTTACCTTAAATCTGTGTTCTCCGGTTTTAGACTATGCTAACCTGAGAGAAATAATGTGACCATTCACCTGATCCATGCCAATCATAATTTTACAAACTTCTAAAGTCCTCAGTCTCCCAGGTACCAAAACAAAAAGCTCCATCCTATTAAGTCTCTGATTGACCATACTCTCCAGTCCCAGCAACAGTCACTGAATCTATTTTGCACCGCTTCCATCTCAATGACATCCTTCCTATTGCTAGACATTTAGTTCTGCACTGTTCTGCTTTTGCTGACTCCAGTTTGATTTTTTTTAAATGCACAGTCTGGTTGATGCCTGAATCATGTTACCAGGGGAGATGGTCTAAACAGATATAATTGCAATATTCCAAAAGGCAACTAGGCAGGAAATGGAGGGATATGGACCATGTGCAGGCAGTTGGAATTAATTTAATTTGTCATTACAGTTGACACATATATTGTGGGCTTAGAAGTCTCTTCTATAACGGGACCGCGTTCACTACCTGGTCAAGGTGTACGCTGAGTCTAATGGTAACAGTTTTAATTGATGTTGAGAATGGGAAAGGAATGTGTTCCCTGAATTGGGTGGGACAATATACATTACTTAACTCATTTATTTGGTTCTCCAGGCAGATTTCTGTGACCAATTTTGGATAGAGTAACTTTGAGAAGCATGATGCTCCAGTTATTCCCACTTCACAATCTTCCTATGTCACAACTTGGGGTTTCTTTCAGTTGGAACAATTGCCTGATTATCTGGTTAACACAAAGCTACATAGTAATCAGACCAGAGAATCAAACACTACAATACCTCATCAAAATATTCTGCACCTCGAGTTTATAAACTTCAGCTTCAAAAAACTTATTAGTCAAAGACAGCACTGTCTCCCTTGAAGAGCATTTAGTGACAGAGTCAATATTAAACTTACTCTATTGCACTAAGTTTAGTTTCAACAAGGGCTCCATATTTGAAATACATGGATGATATGCCGATCCATGGCCTCCTCTTGAGCCAAGATGAGGCCACCCTAAGGGTGAAGGAGCAACACCTTATATTCCAGCAACACACTCAAAATGCTGGTGGAACACCTTATATTCCATTTGGGTAGCCTCCAACCTGATGGCACGAATATAGATTTCTCCCTTCAGTAAACTAATTCCTCCTCCCCCTTTATTCCCCAACCTTTTACCTCTTTTCACCTACTTCCCCCTTGGTCCCTTCCTTCTTCCCTTTCTGCCAAGGTCCTTTATTCTCTAGCCCTTGACCGTTTTCATCCACTTCACCCCTATTACCTTCCAGCTAGTCTCCTTCCCTATCCCACCTCTTTAATTGGGCATCTTCGCCCTTCTTTCTCAACCAGCCCAAAATGGCGGTCATCTATTCATTTCTATAGATGCTGCCTGACCTACTGAGTTCCTCCAGGATTTTGCATGCGTTACTTTGAAATATTGAGTTGTTTAAGAAACCGGTTAACCTTGTGATACTTCTTAAGCATGATCCCAGTGTTTGGTATGATTGCCAACTGGAATTGTAGTAATTCTTCTGTTCACTCATGAGTTTTTAAAACAGGTAGGAAGATTTCAGGCCAATGAATTTTCAAGGGTAAAGCAATATTGAGATTAAATTATATAGTCTGTGGGAAGAATCTTCAAAAATCTCCCACACTACCTAACCCTGAAAAATCATGATTGAATTGTTATAACTAAACTCCATTTCAAGACTTCAGCTGGTATTAAAAACTGATTCTTCAGAAATAAAGGACTCCAATACATAACATTTCCAAAAGCATCTGGACTTTGGTAGGAAACCAAAAAAAAGGGCAGTGAATCACTAAAGAGGACATGCTTAAAAATAAAAAAACAAAGTGAACAGAAACAACTTCAGATACAACCAACAACTGAATTTTATTTTACACTCACCTGATGTAAGCAACAAGGGCAGCAACAAGATCCACATCCTAAAGGGCGCACAAGGTGCATGACGGTTCGTCCTAGGTTATCCAAAATCTTTATGATAAATGCCCTATTAGATCCACAACATATTCGATTACAAAATTCGCTGTCTTCAACTGCGTAATAAACTCTTTGCCCCAAGCCGTTTTTTACTTCATACTTGTTTTTGGTCTCATATCCTACTAAGGCTGAAAAGCAAAATACCGCACTTCAAAAGACAAATCAAAGTTAGCCGAAATATGAAAATTATCATTTACTTTCGGCAGACCATGAACACTGCTCACAAGGCTAACATATACAGTACTGGCCTTTTAAAGGGTGACAAGAGAGGCACTTTCAGAAACAGCTGGAGTCATGGATCCAGTTCCTGCACTGTGCTCAAGCAGTGAAGTTTGGAGGGAGGACTGCACCTATGTGCTTGCTACCACTGACCCTGAAATGGTAGACATAACATGTTCGAGAGGGGATACCGGGAAAAAATCTTAGTAAATAAAGTGGTGGATAGAATGTCAGCTCAGAAAGTCACTGACCCAGATGCTGTCAAGAGTTTGTGTACTGGTGGTGCTAATCTCACCTGGCAAATGAACATTTATCTCTTTATACTCCCAGTGTCTTGAACATTGAAGGTAAAAGTTGACCATCACGGGCATCACTCAGCAGACAATTCTGCCTCTAACAATCGCAAGCAGCAATGTATCTGTGTTGGTTAAGTTACACTTTTGGTCAACAAACAACCTCAAGATGTCATTATTTTGGGATTTAAAATAAATAATGCCACCAACGGCCAAGACCTAGTTGGACCACCTCTCGGTAGAGATGGATATTGCTGAGCACCTGTTTGTGCAAACAAAACCTGCAACAGTGTAACAATGGTGCAGTGGTTAGTGCGACACTATTACAACTCAGGGCATTGGAAGTTCGGAGTTCGATCCCGGCATCCTCTGTAAGGAATCTTTATACCTTCTCCCTCATGCAACATGATGGTTTTGTCCGGGTGCTGAACCAGGTTAGTTGAATGGTCATTGTAAATTGATTAGGCTTAATTTGGGGGTGTCAGGGGTTACTTGGGGGCTCAGCTCGAAGAGCCAGAGGGCCTATCACACATGGGATAGTTTAGATTAGATAGACAGACAGACAGACAGCTGATTGGATCGATAGACAGACAGCTGATTGGATAGACAGACAGCTCATTGGATCGACAAACAGCTGATTGGATCGATAGATAGTCTGACAGCTGATTGGATTGACAGACAGCTGATTGGATTGACAGACAGCGGATTGGATTGATAGATAGTCTGACAGCTGATTGGATAGAGAGACAGCTGATTGGATCGATAGACAGACAGACAGCTGATTGGATTGACAGAGCTGATTGGATCGATAGATAGACAGACAGCCGATTGGATCGATAGATAGTCTGACAGCTGATTGGATAGACAGACAGCTGATTGGATCGATAGACAGCTGATTGGACAGACAGACAGCTGATTGGATCGATAGATAGTCTGACAGCTGATTGGATTGACAGACAGCTGATTGGATCGATAGATAGTCTGACAGCTGATTGGATTGACAGACAGCTGATCGGATCAATAGATAGTCTGACAGCTGATTGGATTGACAGACAGCTGATCGGATCAATAGATAGTCTGACAGCTGATTGGATAGACAGACAGCTGATTGGATTGATAGATAGTCTGACAGCTGATTGGATTGACAGACAGCTGATTGGATCGATAGATAGTCTGACAGCTGATTGGATTGTCAGACAGCTGATTGGATCGATAGACAGACAGACAGCTGATTGGATCGATAGATAGTCTGACAGCTGATTGGATTGACAGACAGCTGATTGGATCGATAGATAGTCTGACAGCTGATTGGATTGTCAGACAGCTGATTGGATCGATAGACAGACAGCTGATTGGATCGATAGATAGTCTGACAGCTGTTTGGATAGACAGACAGCTGATTGGATTGACAGACAAACAGACCTTGCTGCACACAGAAACTGCTTCACCTGAGGACTTCTGAACAGAACTGAACACAGCAATCACTCTCAGCTCTGACCTTAAGAATGTGGGAAGGTCAGTACAAGGCATCTGTGGACAGTTGTGCTGAGGACACTGACCCATTGCAGTAAGGCCCAGAGATTGAGTTAAGTGGCTAATAACAGCAGCTGTCTTTTGCCCTCATTTTAACTTGGTTCCAAACAGATAAGGCTGGAAATCATGAGAACATAAACAAAAGGTACTATTCAGTTGCTTTTATTGTTTGCTGATTTGTTGTTTCTCTCTGCACATTCGGTGTTTGACGGGTCTTTTTTCTAAATGGGTTATTTTGGATTTCTATATTTTGTAGCTGCCTGTTAGGAGATGAATCTCAAAGTTGTATACATAAATGTATTTTGAACTTTAAAGGACATAATCCTCCACAGAAAGGCTGAGAGGTCCACACGCCCTCTAAATGAAAAGATTCAGAGTTTGCTTACAAATGTGGAGGCCACCAATCCCCACAATAGTGATTTCCTAATTAGACACCAACATTTAGATGCCTTGCATTGTCAGTGGGGAAAAAAGCATATTTTTCAGTGTCCTGCTGAACCTTTGACAGGAACGTGGAACCATTCATTTGAATGGAACAAAATGACTTTGGGAGAACAGCAAAGACAATTAAATCACACACATTCAAGAATTTTTCTGAGTTCTTTAATGGCATAATAAATTTTCCCATTCAAACTAACTAGCCAATATTGACAGAAATCAGAATGGCAGAATGTGAAAGGCTATTTAACTCATCTTCTCCATCCTGGAAAAAGTACACTTTTACTCACCATTTAATTACTGTTTTAAACAAGTTCAAAATTAAAACTGTTCCTGAAATCCAGCTCTGATTTTTAGGTTAAACACTTAATATTGAGCTTCAATCCCATATAGCAGGGTCTTAGCAGATATATTAAGAAGGTGTGATGCATCCATCATGGAATAGAGGACTGTCTACTCAAGCTTAAGCAGTCAATTTTTATAATGTTCTAATTAATACTGTTAGGACTCAAATTATTTTGCAAACATATTAGATGCCAATTCGAGATCTGATGGATGTCAGATACTTTAAAATGTTCAATTTCTGAAGATTTCTATACAAATCCATTTCAATGACATAGCTATATTAAAAATTTATCAATGCAGAACTAATATCTATTCAGCTCAATAATTTAAATAAAAACTCAATCAAATTACACTCACCTTCAATAAGCTCAGTAACCTGATGAACAAGTATCTGATCGATCTGTGAAGGGCAGAATATACCAGTTCAATACTTGAGTTATCTCAAAATAAACTTTGCAGCACGAGCACTGTATTCTATGTCAAGATTTAATAACAATCACAAGATGACAACACATTGCACCATTTCCTATCACTATTACAGTTCAATAAATTACTTCAATATTTTAAAAACAAGCTCTCAATGCATCTTTTGTTACAAAGGATAAGTGTCACAACAAAATACAGAAAGTTAATATTATTCAGATTCCCCATAACATCTTAGTTTCTAAATAATTCTAATAAATTGAAGGACTGTGGTGCTGGGGGTTATCTAGACAGATAACTGATGCTGGAATCTGGAACAAAACAAACTGCTGGTGGAAATGGAGTGTCTAGGTAACAGCCATTTCAGGTGATAATGGTACCAAGCTCTGCCATGTGAAGCAATGACTGAAAATGAATCAAATATACTCTATTCTGGCCTAAACAGGAGCTCTAGTTCCAGTTCCAGAACAACTCACTTATTAGAACAGCTTCAAGTGACTTCTGGTCAAAATTGCCAAGAAGGGATCCATTTTGGGAAATTCATGCCAATTAGAACAGGATCAAGTCCAGCTACTAAAAAGTATGAGCTTGAAGCTCAGGTGCAAATGGGTAACTATGATGTTGTTGGGATAACGGAGACATGGCTGCAGGGAGATCAGACCTGGGAAATGAATGTACAAGGGGATACGTGCTATCGTAGGGACCGAAATGTGGGCAGAGGGGGTGGGGTGGCCCTGTTGGTGAGGAATGAGATTCAGTCCTTTGCAAGGGGGGACATAGGATCAGGAGAAGTAGAGTCTGTGTAGATAGAACTGAGGAACAGTAAGGGCAAAAAAACCCTAATGGGTGTTGTCTACAGGCCCCCAAACAGTAGCATGGATATTGGGTGCAAGTTGAATAGGGAGTTAACACTGGCATGTGGCAAAGGTAATGTTGCAGTAGTTATGGGGGATTTCAACATGCAGGTGAACTGGGAAAATCAGGTTGGTGCTGGACCCCAGGATAGGGAGTTTGTAGAGTGCCTACGGGATGCATTCTTGGAACAGCTTGTACGAGAGCCAACCAGGGACAAGGCTATTCTGGATTTAGTCTTGTGTAATAAACAGGATTTGATAAGCGATCTTGAAGTAAAGGAGCCATTAGGTGGTAGTGACCATAATATGTTAAGTTTTTATCTGCAATTTGAGAAGGATAAGGGCAGATCAGAGGTGTCAGTGTTGCAGTTGAACAGGGGAAACTATGGAGCCATGAGGGAGGAGCTGGCCAAAGTTAACTGGATGGATATCCTAGCAGAAAAGACAGTGGAACAGCAATGATGGGTATTCTTGGGAATAATGCACAAGGCGCAAAATCAGTTCATCCCCCAGAGAAGGAAAGATTCAAAGGGGGGAAAGGGGCCATAGTGGTTGATAAAGGAAGTCAGAGATTGCATAGCATTAAAAAAAAAGGAAATATGACAGAGCTAAGGTGAGTGGGAGGACAGATGATTGGGAAATTTTTAACGAACAACAGAACTTAACTAAAAAAGCAATACGGGGAGAAAAAATGAGATATGAACGCAAGCTAGCCAGGAATATAAAGGAGGATAGCAAAAGCTTTTTTTTTAATATAAGGTATGTGAAGAGAAAGAAGATAGTTAAGAACAATGCTGGGCCCTTGAAGAATGAATTGGGTGATATTGTTATGGGAAACAGAAAAATGGCAGAAGAATTTAATAAGTACTTTAGATCTGTCTTCACTAGGGAAGACACAAGCAATCCCCCAGATGTATGGATGGGCCAAGGACCTAGGGTAACAGAGGAAATGTAACAGACTGACATTAGGAAGGAAACAGTGATGAATAGACTGATGGGACTGAAGGCTGACAAATCCCCAGGTCCAGATGGTCTGCATCCTAGGGTACTTAAAGAGGTGGCCCTGGAAATTGTGGATGCATTGGTAATCATTTTCCAATGTTCCTTAGATTCAGGATCAGTTCCTGAGGATTGGAGAATGGCTAATGTTATCCCACTTTTTAAGAAAGGAGGGAGGGAGAAAACAGAGAACTATCGACCTGTCAGCCTGACATTAGTGGTGGGGAAGATGCTAGAGTCCATTATTAAAGATGAAATAGTGGCATATCTAGATAGCAGTGATAGGATTGGGCCGAGCCAGCATGGATTTACCAAGGGCAATTGGAGTTTTTCGAGGATGTAACCAGGAAGTTAGACAAGGGAGAGCCAGTGGATGTAGTGTGCCTCGATTTTCAGAAGGCATTTGATAAGGTCCCACATAGGAGATTGGTGGGTAAAATCAGAGCTCAGGGCATTGGGGGGGAAATATTGACATGGATAGAAAATTGGTTGGCAGATAGAAAGCAAAGGGTGACGGTGAATGGGTGTTTCTCGGAATGGCAGGTGGTGACTAGTGGAGTGCCACAGGGCTCTGTATTGGGACCACAGCTGTTTACAATTTGCATCAATGATTTAGATGAAGGCATTGAGAATAACATCAACAAGTTTGCTGACGATACTAAGCTGGGTGGCAGTGTGATATGTGAAGAGGATGTTAGGAGAATTCAGGGTGACTTGGATAGGCTGAGTGAGTGGGCAGAATCATGGCAGATGACGTTTAATGTAAGTAAGTGTAAGGTTATCCACTTTGGGAGTAAGAACAGGAAGGCAGATTATTATCTGAACAGTGTAGAGTTAGGTAAGGGAGAAATACAAAGAGATCTAGGAGTCCTTGTTCATCAGTCACTGAAGGTGAATGAGCAAGTGCAGCAGGCAGTGAAGAAGGCTAATGGAATGTTGGCCTTTATTACAAAGGGAATTGAGTACTAGAGCAAGGAAATCCTTTTGCATTTGTACAGTGCCCTGGTGAGACCACACCTGGAGTATTGTGTACAGTTTTGGTCTCCAGGGTTAAGGAAGTACATCCCTTTTTTCCCCTTTTCTCTTTTTTTTTTATTTTTAGTTTTTTTTCTCCTATTAGTTATTAGATTTTTAGATTAGTTTTTGCATAATAATTTTTTTCTTTTTACTTTTTCTTTTTATTTTACATTATGATACAATATACAAATAAACAAGGCAAACCTAGGTGTATCTTTTACGATGTGGGAATACTCATTTATACTGTAATCATTGTTTTTGTAATCTTTTATAGTTAGTTGAAATATGTATGTTTGTAATCTCATTATCTATGTACCAATTTTATTTTGTTGTTATTAATAATGATAATAAAAAGATGGGAAAAGAAAAGGAAATGGGAGAGCAGATGGAGGACGTGGTTAAAATAAAAACATTTCCAGGAAGTACATCCTGGCTATAGAGGAAGTACAGCATAGATTCACGAGGTTAATCCCTGGGATGTCAGGACTGTCTTACCCAGAGAGGTTAGAGAGACTGGGCTTGTACACGCTGGAATTAAGGAGATTGAGAGGGGATCTGATTGCAACATATAAGATTATTAAGAGATTGGACAAGATAGAGGCAGGAAATATGTTCCAGATGCTGGAAGAGTCCAGTAGCAGAGGGCATGGTTTGAGAATAAGGGGTAGGTCATTTAGGACAGAGTTAAGGAAAAACTTCTCCCAGAGAGTTGTGGGGGTCTGGAATGCACTGCCTCGGAAGGCAGTGGAGGCCAATTCTCTGGATGCTTTCAAGAAGGAGCTAGATAGGTATCTTATGGATAGGGGAATCAAGGGACATGGGGACAAGGCAGAAACCGGGTATTGATAATAGATGATCAGCCATGATCTCAGAATGGCAGTGCAGGCTCGAAGGGCCGAATGGTCTACTTCTGCACCTATTGTCTATTGACCATAAGGTCCTTGGAACTGAAAGACACACTACACCAGCAGACAGACTGGTTTGGAGCCAAAATTATATTCAAGAAATCACAAGGTCAAAGTCATCTAGCACAGAGTATCGCTATAACACTCATTATATTTTATTAAGTGTAGATAATGATCCACTGAAAGATATGCTGTTGTTAGCTCTTCCAGGTTGTAACATGAAGGAATAACGTACTCACTCACCAATGTAAGGTACTCCAATCCTGGTGGACAGTTAGGAATAGGAGTTGGTGCTTGCATCCACTGTGCCTGGGGCTGTGTTGATACACCTGTCTGGTGACCAACCATTGGAGAACTACCATGATAGACAACATAACTGGGATGAGCTGCATAAGGACCTGCTACATATACACAGGATAGAAATAGAGAAACAAAAATAAATTTACAATCACAATAAAAATCTATCTCATATTTCCTGATAGATTTTAAATTTAATATTTTAACCTCAGCAGCCGTGCTTAAATATGTGGCAACTTTCAGATTTTAGATTGTGAAGTTTTGTTCATAATCCAAAGGTTTGTTTAGATGCTTCTTTCTTTCCCTTACCCAGGCGTAAAACCTGCATGAGCTAGCTGCTCCAAGAAATATTACTGATTTGATTTATTTAGCATTGAAGACATTCAGTAATGAGCCCAAAATTTACAAGATACTTATTCTCTAAACACTCAGCAGGTAAGGCAGCTTCTCACCCCCTCTCCACTCTCCCACCCTCTCTCCTACCCCCCCCCGTCCTGCACCCCGTCCCTCTCTCTTATCCCCGTCCCTCTCCCCTACCCCTGCCCCTCTCTCATGCCCTCTCTCCCGCCCCCCTCTCCTGCACCCTGTCCCTCTCTCCCGGCCCTCTCTTAACCCCGTCCCTTGCTCCCGCCACTCTCCTACCACCCGTCCCTCTCTCCCCCCCATCTCCCACCTCTGTCCCTCTCTGCCACCCCCTCCTACCCCTGTCCCTCTCTCCCAACCCTCTCTCCTACCCACATCCCTGTCTCCCAACCCTCTCTCCTACCCCCGTCCCTCTCTCCCAACCCTTTCTCTTACCCCCGTCCCTCTCTCCCACCCCAGTGTCCCAATTTCCCCCTCTCCTAACCCGCCTCCCGCTCTCCCCCCTCTCCCCTATCCTGTCTCCCTCTACCTCTGTCCTACCCTCTCCCCCTCCTCTCTTAACCCTACCCCATCATCTTTCTCTCCTACTTCTTCCTCCTCCCCACTGACTGATACTGCCTGACCTGCTGGGTGTTTTGAGTCTTTTCTGTTTATATTTCAGATTTCCTGCAATGCAGCATTTACTTTTTAATTCTCTTTTTTGGTCCATTTGAGCAACTTCCACAGAAGAGTATCACCATGCACTTAAGGAGAAATATGGAAAACTTCAAGTACACCTTTAAAAATTAGCAAATGTATCAAACCTTAAATATTAGCACAAGTAACAGGTGAGACTAAGTTAGTTTGATACAAATGAGATTTTATAATCGTATTTTTAAAAGCTTTCTCCTGCAGAGGGAAGCAAAGAAGAAATGCCCATTTTCTCCAAATTGTAATATTAACAGAAGCTTTGAAGGAGAGTACAGTGCAGTGCTGCTACTCTTAGCAATGTCTTTCCAAGCACACAAATCAAAAGAAAAAAGCAAATACAAATTTGACATGGTACTGAAGAATCCTTAATTCAATCTGATTATTAATTGTACAATTCTATTAAGGACTTAAGATTATCTTTGCTCTAAAAACTATCCAAGACTTTATTTGCCAACAAAAAAAAAAGTACAGTCAGTAGAGAATGAAAAATAGGACAAACTGAAAGAAGAGGTGGATCTTCTCTCTTCAGTCTTGCTCAATTTATAGATCTCATATAGTGCTCAAATGTTGCTGGAATATTGAGCAACTTTAAGGCTGTTATCTCCATTATCCATGGGTTTGGAATACTCTACCAGAAATACTGCACATAATAATTAAAGGTAAGCAAGTTTGCTGAGGACATTGCAATATATGCATCTAGAAGCATACGTTCTCTTCATTAATTCCTTATTTATTTGAAGTTCAGTCTTTAAAACTTGTTTGAAAATTCATTTCATCTCCTGATCAACCCTCATTGTGAACGGTTTTCAAAAAAATCAACCCCAGACATTCTTTTTTGTTGTCCTACTCCTACAGCTATTGAATTGGGGTCCAGATTATTGTTTTCTTGTTTATTTTTGTAGTTTTAATTTTCTTTACACTTGTTTTGTAATGTTTGTGTGACACCTGTTTGTCTGCATTTTCAGTCTAGTTTACAGAACAAGGGAAGAGCATGAGGTCAAATTCTTCATTATTTAATTTATTTGCTATTTGTTGTCATTTGCTGACACTACCTGACCTGTACTCTGATGAACAATATTCTTTAAAATGGCAGTGTCTATAAGATTAGCACCTCATTCTTGACAATAGACAATAGGTGCAGAAGAAGACCATTCGGCCCTTCAAGCCTGCACTGCCATTCTGAGATCATGGCTGATCATCTACTATCAATACCTGGTTCCTGCCTTGTCCCCATATCCCTTGATTCCCCCATCCATAAGATACCTATCTAGATCCTTCTTGAAAGCATCCAGAGAATTGGCCTCCACTGCCTTCCGAGGCAGTGCATTCCAGATCCCCACAACTCCCTGGGAGAAGTTTTTCCTTAACTCTGTCCTAAATGACCTACCCCTTATTCGCAAACCATGCCCTCTGGTACTGGACTCTCCCAGCATCTGGAACATATTTCCTGCCTCCATCTTGTCTGCCTCTATCTCTATCTTGACTTCTGCAAAACCTTCTTAACACATCATATCCAGATCTATCACAGTTTAAAGTAACAACCTTTTGAACTTCCTGTATTTCCCAATGCCTCTTCAAAATCATCGGGGTATCACGGAGGTTATCGGGAATGAAAGGGTGAACGTATGATTACTTGGTGGCTCTGGGCCTGTACTAGCTGGAGTTTAGAAGATCGAGACAGGAATCCCATTGAAACATATCAAATACTGAAAAGCCCAGATGGAGTGGATGTGGAGAGAATGTTTCCTACAGTGAGGTTGTCTTGGAAAAGAGGACAAAGACCCACAATATAAGGACATCCCTTTAGAACAGAGATTATGAGGAATTTCTATAACCAAAGGGTGATAAACCTGTAGAATTCATTGTTACTGATGGCTGTGGAGCCCAAGTCATTGGGTAAATTTAAAGTAGAGGTTGATAAGTTTCTGATTAGTAAGGGAGTCAAAGTTTACGGGGAGAAGGTGGAAGATAATAAGTGTTCTTTGAATAGGACTAAAAGGGACAATAAATCAGCCATGATTTACTGTGGAGTAGACGCGATGAGCCAAATGCCCCAATTCTGCTCCTGTGTCTTATGGTCGCCTCTTGACTGGACACATTTTGCTCTGCACTGCTCAACTTACTGACTTACAGTCAAAAGTTACATGGAGCCATAATTAAACTGCACAACTTCCTGAGTGTGAAATCCATTCTGGTTGATAAGGATATCTTTTCTGAGACAGAAGGAGAAAGCGCTGTAAAAAATAAGCATTCTTTTTCTATTGTATCATTGAAAATGTTGCTGCAATTTTTTCTCCAGTTGTTCGTGCATGTTGCATAATGTGTTTTTTGATGCAACAAGTTTTACATTGCATAACTTGTAGAGAACACTTTTATTCTAGGATTTGTAGGTCCATGGTTGTAGTCTTTCTTGAACTAATGGAAACGCACTGACATATTTAAGTTTTCACACCAGTTCTGGAGAGCATGCAGATCTTTGTTGAAGGTATTCCCTTCTGAGTTTCATTGGAACAAGTAACTTAAAAGCTGTCATTTCTCTTCAGAAGTGGCAAGCTTTTTCTGCTGAGGTTAGGTGGGACTGCAACCAGAGGTCATAGGTAAAGGGTGAAAGGTGAAAAGTTTAGGGTAACGAGGGAAAACTTCTTCACTCAGAAGGTCATGAGAGTGCAGAATGAGCTAACAGCACAAGTGGTGCTTGCAAGCTTGATTTCAAAATTTAAGTGATGTATGGATAGGTACATGGATGGTAGGGGCATCAAGGGCTATGGTTCTGGTGCAGGGCAATGGGAGCAGGCAGTTTAAGTGGTTTCAGGATGGGCTAGATGGGCCAAAGGGCCTGTTTCTGTGCTGTTACTTTTCTATGACTCTAGAAAGCAAAAGAAAGGTCTATTAAACTGATGTTAAGTTACCATTTTAAGTTGTTAACTCTCAAACATAACACAAGATCTTCAGAGAAATGTTGTTGTTAGTACTAATCTTTACATTACTTGGTAAAGAAAAATGGCCAGTCAAAATGCAACTGCTCAGGTCATCAAAAACAAAAGTGGCTGGAAACCTCCATTCTGGAAAAGAACTGGATTAACAGCACCAACCCTTTGATGGAAGTTGCATGAAATGTAGCTGTAAACCCAAAAATCAAATCTGGTGAATTGCAGCATCAAGATTATAGCCTGTGAGAAGTTCTGGAGCTCTTTTCTTTATGTTGCTTTTACAGTCAGGTGTTGGAGGAAGTGTATTACCATGGAGTACAAACTGGTTGTCACAAAAGTAAAAGGTTAGAATCAATGGTTCCTTTTCAGGCCGTAGGAGCATCACTATTGAGATTGGTTGAGGCTCTCAAAGGTTTTATGATTTTAATTTATGGTCTGAGAGGGAATGAAAGGCAAGGTTTGCAAGTTTGCCAATCATGTAGAAATAGGAGTTGTGATAAGCTACTATGTTATAGCACTGGAAACAGACAGAGTCAGCATAATTGAGGTAATCAATTTGGTAAGAGGCATCAAAGGTCATGTATATGGAAGGACATTCTAAACAAGTAAAGCTCGGGGTTTTGTAATACATGTTCTATTACATGGATTACAAAATGCTAGCAGGTAGATCCAACAAGTAGATAACAAGGCAAATTTCACATTGTCCTTCATTGCAAAGTGGTTGGAGTTTGAAAATACACTTCCCATGGAGAGCTGAGGTTACAACTGGAATACTGGGCACAGATTCAGCCCCCTTACCTAAACGGAGCCAATCCAAAAGAGATGCACTGTGCTAATTCCCAAGAGACCATTATTCCTTCAAGACAGGGAAGACAGTTTGGGTCTGTATTCCATGCAGCTTAGAAGAATAAAAAGTGACCTATTTCAAACATATAAAATCCCAAAGAAGTTTGACAGCACAGATGTTGTAATGTTTTCACAAGTGGGAGAGTCACAAACCAGGGGACACAGCTGTTCAGTAAGGGGAATAGATATGACATATTCAAATTTATAATACTGAATAGTTCAAAGTAGTAAAGGGGAGCCTTCAGGACTAATACTTAACTCATTTGCCAACTGATTATCTGGTCATTATTCATTCTGCTGCCTTAGAATGACCCTGTGGAAAAGTTTGCTGATATACTTGTCTGTAGAATAGTGACCACACTGAATTCACTGCCCGATAACCAATTGGAACATGAAAAATACAAATGTTATTCCACATTATTTGTACTTTTTTAGAACACCCCAAATTTAACTTACACAAGATTTATAAAGTTAAAAACAAGGTAGCCTTCCCCATCTTTGATCTTCAATTCACCATTACAAGTTAAATAAAATTAGGTACCAAAAGAGACAGGTGGAGGAGACCCATAATGATGCGGTGGCGGTGGGTAGGGACCTTGCTGAGATTGGACTGGTGGATACGGAGGAGCACTGGGCTCAGAAGCAGGATACGAATGAAGACCTTGGGAGGGAAAATAAACTGCATTAAATGGTTTGAAAACTAAAGCAAGCAGATACTAACTTTAGTATTCAATTGATTTATCATCTCTGAAAAAGGACAGCTTATAACCGAAGTAATGTTAAGAGTTAATCTACCAGAATATAACAATGGAGCAGTTCTAATTTGCAAGCAGTTTGCTGAAAGACAAACTGAAACTTCCAGAATCAATTGCCATTACTCAACAACATGCTAGCTCAGAGATGGTGCTTTCAAATAAACAGTCAAATTGCAAACTTTAATAACTTAAATGAAACTCTAGTCAGTGGATTTGAAGCAAGTGCTAATTCTGAGACAGCACAACTACAGTCCCTCATCTGCATGCCTTGTTTACTGTCTGCACGAAATTGATTTGGAGGAGCACCGATCAGGTCTGACAAAACATCATCAGTAGTCCAATGATGCAAAGCAGTTGCAGGAAGTCACACGTGTGGAAGATCTGGAATGAGGACAGCAACTTGATGCCATGTGAATGCGACCAAAGTTTTCGTGAACATTGAAGATAAACTGCTGTTGCTCACTTTAAAAGCAAATTTATTTAAAAATTGAAAGTATCAAATTCTTTCCCCAATGCCTTCTACCCTGTCAGAAAACTAGAAAAGATTCCTCACCCAAGAAGAGGAATGAGACCAAGTTGGGATTAGGTATAATAAATTGAAAGAAGCTAATCTATTAGGTATCAAGGAACAGAAAGCATTAATTTGAAGTGATACTTAAAAGATGGCAGAATAATGTGAAAAAAACTGTTTTAATAAAAAGGTCATTATCTGGAACTCACTGACTGCAAGGGCGGTGGAAACACAATTAACCTGGGCTTTCAAAAACAGGGTGTTGGATCGGCACGGAAATGGGACCAAGATAAGCTCTACTGGAAGCCAGAGCTTACTGTGTGTAATAATGGTGTGTGTGTGTGTGAAAACACATCACCACCAATCCCAACCCCACCAAGCTGAAACACCTTTTCCTTGTGAAGTGAGGTGATTGCCATTTAACAATATTCCACATCTATCTCCAAATTGGTTTTCCTGTGGACAAGACCACAACATTGATTACAGCTCCTCCTCGATCAAAAAGGAAGTTAAGGTTAGACAGCTTACTCAAAACTGTTAATGAACAATTAGTTCCAACATAACTCTCAACCCCAGCTGGTTCAGGATCCATCCCCCATTGTTACAACTTTCTAGCATGGCCATATCACCAAAAAGTGAAATGAGTTAACTGTGTATTCTATCTTACAGATTAAAAGCATCTTTTAACTATAGTTATTTTGTCATTAACCAAAGTCTTTGCATAAAGTGTATTTTGTTACTATTTTCCCATAAACGTCCCCATTGTTTTAGGAACTACATTTAAAAGTATTAATTGATAAACGTGAACTTACCTTGAGCAGCCATATCATGCACTCCTTTCAACCCAAAATGGCCTCTGAAAACAAAGGAGAAAATAATTAGGAAACTATAATTTAATAAGCATAGCTAAATATTTTTAGCATTTAGTAACTATTTTTTCTATTTCCCAATTTTTCTTTCTTTTTACGATATTTTTATTCAAAAAAAGCTTTACAGAATGCAACACATAGATGCATCTCAACCTAACTTGTGTACATTCATATATTGTAATAAAATTGATCAAAATGTTATAACACATAAAGGTATATCACTCTGTAATCAAAAATTTAAAGATAGGTCATACATAATAAAATAAATTTTATATATATATAAAAAAAGTCAACCCCCTACCATCTACCAAAGAAAAAAGCTGATGGATGACAATGGATAATTAGAAAATAAACATTCACTTAGAAGAGAAGATAAAAATATACATAAAAGTCTGTGCACTGTTAAACTTTATAAATTGGAAAAGTAATTTAGGAAAGGTCCCCAATTATCATAAAAAGATTGCTGACTTTGATCTATTTCCTAATTTTTAAAGATATAATTGTACAAAAGTACATTTAAATATTCAACTAAAATGAAGCCACAATCTTTTTGGTATTAAAAACACCAAACCCGGACTTCCTCAACCATCTCACCAGAGAAAGGGCTACTTGAGCCCATCTCCTCTTCCCCAATGGATCATCAAGCAAGTTGGGCAATATGTTTATAAGACCTCCACTGCCATGTAGGAGCCCAAGATTACTCCCAAACATACTCAAAACATTGCTGCAATGCAAGAGTCAAACTTAGAGTCATAGAACACACAGTACAAACAGGCCCTTCAGCCCAGTGCCAAACTATTAATCTGCCTAGTCCCACTGACCTGCAGCCTAACCATGGCCCTCCATATCCCTCCCATCCATGTACCTATCCAAACTCCTCTGAAATGTTAAAAATTGAACACGCATCCACAACTTCAGTTGGCAGCTCGATCCACACTCTCACTATCCTCTGAGTGCAGTTCTCCTCATCTTCCCCTAGAACATTTCACATTTCACCCTTAACCCATGACATCTAGCTCTAGACTCACCCAACCTCAGTGGAAAAAGCCTGTTGGTATTTACCCTATTTATACCCCTCATAATTTTGAATACCTCAATCCAATCTCCCCTTATTCTTTTACACTCTAGGAACTATTTCAAACTTTTCCAATAACTCAGGTCCTTCCTCAAGGTGACCACAACTACAAACAATACCACAAATTAGGCCCCAACAACACCTTATACAACTTCAACTTAACATTCCAACTCTTGTACTCAATGCTTGGATCTATGAAGGCCAATGTGCCAACAACTTTCATTATAAACGTATGTACCTTTAATGCAACTTTCAAGTAGTTATTGATCTATATTCCCAGATCCCTCGGCCCTACTGCACTCCTCAGTGCCCTACCACTTACTGTGCAAGTCCTACCCTGATTTGTACTCCCAAATTGCAACACCTCATACTTGTCTGTATTAAATTCCATCTGCCATTTTTAACACTATATTCCAGCTGGTGCAGATCTCACTGCAAGCATTGATAGTCCGCTTTACCCCCCAATCTTGGTGTCATCTGCAAATTTGCTGATCCAGTTTACTATATTATCATCCAGGTCACTGATATAGATGGCAAACAACAACAGACCCAGCACCAACACCTGCGGTACTCCACTAGTCAGAGGCCTCAAGTCACAGACATAACCTTTTACTACCACTCTCTGGCCTCTCCTGTGAAGTCAATGCTAATCCAATTTACTACCTCATCTTCAATGCCAAGTGACTGAATCTTCTTAACCAATCTGCTATGCAGGACCTTGTCAAAGCCTTGCTCAAGTCCTTGTCAAGTCCGCATAGACAACATCCGCTGCGTTGCCTTCATCCATTTTCCTGGTAACTTCCTTATAAAACTCTAATATTACTAAACATGACTTACCACATACAAAGCCGTTGATTATCCCTAATCAGTCCGTCTATCCAAATACTTGTACTTATATCTGATCCCTTATTCTACTTGCCAGTAACTTATCCGCTACTGACGTCGGGCTCTCCAGCCTGTAACTTCCTGTCTTATTCTTAGGGTCATTCTTAAACAACAGAACAATATTAGCTATCCTCCAGCACTTCACTCATGACCAGGGACATTTTAAATATCTCTTCTAAGGCCCCTGAAATTTCTGCATTAACTTCCCACAGGACTCAAGGGAACACCTTGTCAGACCCAGGGGATTTATCGACCCTAATTTTCTTAACAAACATCAAACAGCTCCTCCTCTGCAATCTTTCCACGATCTCACTATTGTCTTGCCTCACTTATATAGATTATGCCTGTCTCAGAGTAAATAAAGATGCAAAAAAAATTTAAGATCTCCCCCATCTCTTTTGGCTCCATGCAAAGATGATGATTCTGATTTTCCAGAGGGCCAATTTTGTCCTTTGCAATCCATTTGTTCTTATTATGTGTCAAAACCTATCTATAGCCTATCTATATCCCTCATAATTTTGTATACCTCTACCAAATCTCCTTTCAGTTCTCTATGTTCTAGCGAATAAACTCCTAAACTATTCAATCCTTCCCTACAACTCCAATCCTCAAGTCCTGGCAACATCCTTGTACATTTTCTCTGCAATCTCACGTACATCTTTTTTTTAGGTCGGTGACCAAAACTGCAGACAATAATCCAGACTAAGCCTCAGAAACATCCTATACAATTTCAACATAACACCCCAACACCTGCACTCAATGCATTGCTTTATGGTCCAATGTGCCAAAAGTTCTCTTTACAACCCTATCTCCCTGTGATTCCTCTTCCAAGGAATTATGGATCTGTTTCTCCAGAACCCTCTTTTCTATCCCATTTCTCAGTGCCCTACCACTCACCATGTAAGACCCACCCTCCCAAAGTGCAACGCCTCACACTTGTCTGCAATAAATTCCAACAGCCATTTTTCTAGCAATTTCCAATCCCACTTGTGTTTCCTGCATCAATCTGCAGTCTCTCAACAATCCTGCAGACTGTTGGGTAGTCTACAACATAATCTCATTAATGTGGTTATATGTTTCTTATTCTTCAGTTTACCCATAAAGCCTCACTGGATGAGTTCTCCAGTCTATCTTGACTGAGCACTGCTGTGCCATTATCCCTGACTATTAATGCATCTTTAGTTTAAAATAATGGAACCCCAGAACATTGAGCTGCAATCTGTCTGACTAATGACTGCAACGTCATAATTCCACCTGTTGACCCACGCTTATCCACATTTCCTACGATACTCCTTGCATGGAAACAAATACAATTCAGAACATTAGTCCCACCAAACTCAACCTTCTGATTCCTAACCTTGTATGCAGGCTTAACAACATTTTTCTCCACCTCCACTCTACTATCTATTCTGGCTCTCTGGATCCCATTCCACTGCAACTCTCGTTTAAACCCGAAACCCCACGCAGAACTAGCAAACCTTCCCACTAGGATATTTGTCCCCCTTCATTTCAGGTACAAACCATCCCTTCTATACAGGTCCCACCTTCCCTTGCAGAGAGCCCAATGATGAGAAATCTGAAGCCCTCCTTCTTGCACCAACTCCTTAGCTACATGTCATACTGTATGATCTTCCTATTTCTGGCCTCACTAACAAGTGCCACAGGCAGCAATCCTGAGATCATAACCCTAGAGATCTTTGCAGGACCTTGTCATCCATCCCACCCATGTCATTAGCACTGACTTGTACGATGACATCTGGCTGCTCAACCTCCCACTTACGAATATTGTGAACACGATCCAAGATGTTTCTGACCCTGGCTGCTAGCAGCCAACAAATCCATTTGGGAATCTTGTTCATAGAAACTCCTTTCATCAAAAGTGGGACATGTTTCTAGCAAACGTAGCAAAGTTACTGCCCTTCTTCATCACACTGAAGAAAATACAAGGAGATAGTTGAAACTGGGAAAGGGGGAGGGTGAAGTAAAGAGCTGGGAAGTGGATTGGTGAAAAAGATACGGGCTGAAAAAGGGGAATCTGATAGGAAGGCCATGGAAGAAAGGCAAGGGGGAGGAGCACCAGAGGGAGTTGATGGACAGATAAGGAGATGAGGGAAATAGGAATGAGGAATGTGTGCCATCAGGCTTCTGTACTTCCTTTCTGATGGTAATAATGATAAGAAGGCATGACCTCGATGATGTTCTCTATGGTGTGGAGGCCAGCGCCCATAGAATTAAGAGTTTATAGCCCTCTGCAATGTTTTCCAACCCCGTGCATTGGCACCTTCATGCTAGATAGTGATGTAAGCAGTCAGAATGGTCTCCATGGTACATTTGTAGAAATTTGCTGGAGTCTTTGGTGAAATATCGAATCTCCTCAAACTCCGAATGAAATATAACTATGGGTGTGCCTTCTTTGTAATTGCATCAATATGTTGGGCTGAGAATACTGTAGATCTTCAGAAATGTTGCAATACAGTTAAACTTCTAATGTCACCACCTCTAGTTCAGCATCATGAATCTAAACTAAGGCACTCTATAACAGCTTTTTAAAATCTGTCTCTCAAAATTGCAATCGGTTCTTTCAATGCTGCATTTATGTTTATAAGAAATCCATATTCTAATATTCAAAGGCTTTTCTTACATCAAGTGTACATTCACTGTTATGATTTTTTTTTAAAATATGAACCCAGCTGCAATGAGGAATCTCAAAATCCTTGTATACTCGTCACATTCCAGCACCTCCTACAGACAATAGAGAACATCCACAAACCAACTTTTATCATGATGCTAAGATACATCCTAGAATATGCTGGGTCATATCAACGTTATAACTAGGAGCCATCAGGTCTTTCAGGTCTTACAATATCGGGCACTCTCGCCCAGGGTTAATCAGGCCCTGCCTTGTGTCCACAGGTCACACCTCTTGATCCACAGCTATCTGAAGGGTCGCTCAGCAGTCTCTGTAATGGTCTTGGAGGCTCCCCTCTTTGTAGTCCCCATACTGCCAAGGAGAGAGGAGGTTCTGTACAGCAAACAGCCGCCAAAACCTTTACACCCCACCTTTATAGGCTCGCATCAAGCTCTCCACCACAGTCTCTGGTACTGCTCTAACAGCCCTGGTATTTGGCTTTCTTTCACTCAAGTGCCTCCTCAATCTGATCTTCCCAAAGAACTATCAGTTCTACCATGACCAAACTATTCAGCCAGGAAGCTCCGGAATCCAACTGGAAGCCAGTGGATTCCAGAAAGGGTCAGTATGAAATGGCACCAGGCTACACAAGGATGTAGAAATACCACTGTAGGCCAATCAATCCCTGCGAATACGTCCCGCTGACTGACTTCCGCCATTCGGAATTTGTCCGAAAATCCATACGGGCAACCTTTGGAAGCGTGCAGAAATGCCGCCGCGCGGCCCGGGTCAATCCCTTTGTCCACTTAGCCATTCAGTAAAAGATAGATCACAATTTTACCTCACTCTCTCTCTCACGCACTGACCCTATCTCCTTCAGTCCAATTCATTATCTGCAATTATGCAAACAGCATGCAAATTCACAACAGGAGCAAGTCTGCCAATGCTGGAGTCCTGAAGAAGGATCTCAGCCTGAAATGGCGCCTGTTTATTCATTTCCATAGGTCCTGGGCTCTTCCAGCATTGTGAGTGTAGCATACAAATTCTTTTATCTTTTAGACTAAGTAATTAGTTCATGAAAGCCAAAAGTTAGGTTAGACGTCAAAATGGTTTAAAATATATTGTCATGACCACACTAACGTCACTACAAACTAACTCTCCTTCCCAAAAATGAAAATTCACTATATAAAGTTGTTATTTACAAATGAATTTTTTTCTAAAGGTTCCAAGGTTCAATTTATTGTCAGAGTATGTGTGTACAATTCAACTCTCATATTCCTCTTCTCCAGATAGCCATGAAATACAGGAAACCATGGGAATTGTTGAAAGACATCAACTCCCACCACGAAAAAGAAAAGAAACAAAACTCGCAATTCTGAAAATCCCTCACTCCCTCACCACAGGGAAAAAAAACAGCAACAATCAAATGCCTGACCCCCTCTCCCACAGAGAAAAAGGCCAACAATAATAACATCGAATCCCCCAGCCCTTTCCACAGAAAAACAGCAACAATTACATCAAATCCCTAACCCTCCACACAAAATATTAACAGATCACCCACCCGCCAATCTGACACAAGAAAGGCAAAACCAAAAAACTGAAGGAGACCAATATAAAGTACAGTCCAATAATCACATAAATCTCAGACTGCTGAAGGCATCTTCCTGTCAGTATTCAGAGTGAGCAGCCACAGTAACTCAGTCTTTCCATGAAGGACGACCACCACACCAGGACTGAATGCTGCTGACCTGGCTGCTGACTGTCAGCACCACGGTGACCTCAGTTGGGAGTGATCACTGACCACCCACCCCTTCTACATTCACCTCAATGCTTCAAAATGGAGCCGTTCATGACACCCGCACCAAAATGTGATCTCTTTTCCGTGAGTCAGTTCGTGTTCTTGGTCCTTTTCAGGACACAAGTCTCTGGTCTTCTCCACAAGGCAGCTCTCCAGACGTACCAGAGCTCTAGATCATTTGATCACATTTCAAACTGCTCATCACAGGCTAAAAGTTTCCGTAATGCAACACAACAAAAAAGCAAGCAGAAAGCCTAGAAAAAGTGAAGTAATTAAAGAGATTGCTATCTGAAAGGTGTCACCCGAGAAATCGTTGTTCGCTGGCACCTTCTTGACTGGATGTCTCCTACCCATATCATATTTTTGTATGGGTTAAAACACCGAAACTGGAGATTCCTACTGATTTTCACGTTGCTTCTGAAATCCAGTTCCACCAAAGTCATAAATAGAAGTCAATGTTCACACTACAACCTTGTGTAAATATCACATAGGACTGAGAATAATTTTCTTTTCTACCGGTGTCTGGGGGAATTTATCAAAGCTTTCCCAGTGGAGTACACGCCTGAGATTCAGGTGTTTCAAAGAGGGAGGGCTGGGCAAGAGTGTATCAGTCAAGATAGCGTGAAAGAGAAAACTCTGATGAAGCATGGTCAGGGGTACAGTCCAGAATCACTGTCATTCCATGCCATCTGTTGTGCACCAAGTTGTCCTTTTAAATTGAAATAGCACTTTCCATGACCTTTTACAACTCAGAACAATCCTGGCATTCATAGCCTGCATTCCAATCAATTGCATCTCTTACAATTTGCCCTCTTACATTCAGAACGTAGAGGAGAAGGATTCTCAGGAATAACTGGCCTTGCAGATATTACAGAAGTGACAACTAAAATAGGAAACTTGTTCACAAATGACAGTAATTCATTTAATTAATAATAAGTGATCAGAAGAGACACTCTGTTAAGGACAGGCAGCTTGGTGTCAGAGCTTGGACGCTGTAATCCAGTATTTTAAAAATAGTACCACTACAACAGGAAATATGATATAATTGCTAATGTTAACCCGTCACCTTTAAAATACTACCAATAGATGTTTATGGTGATATGCAAGTTTTATAGGGACAAACTGGTAAGGTACACTGTCATACAAATGTGTGCCTGGATGACATCTTTGCATCACCACTCTGAAAATGCCTGCTGGGGACTAGTGCAGCTCCTGCATCCCAGTGCCCAAAACAGAGGTTCAGTCCTAACCCAAGCGCTGTCTAGCGGGAGTTGATAAGTTTTCCTTGTGACCACGTGAGCTTTTTCCAAGGTGTTCTGGTGTTTACCCATATCCCAAAGACCTGTGAATCTGAAGCTACTATGTAGCCAAATAGGGGAGTTTGAGAATATGGGAGAAAACTTAAAAATCTAGGGTGCTGAGAATCTGGGTCAAGCAGTACATTTACGAAGATGGGAGTTCTCTGCCAGTCAAAACCCTGCATCAGGGCTTATTGACCAGATCAGAACAATGTTGTCTATCTTCTGTGGGAAGCTTACTGGCACTATAGTGAAAAAGCTAGAAACAAACACTGATTGGTACAATTAAGCTTTTCGTTTTAGCACTGGTCTTCACTGAGACTGGCTCTACTGTGGACATACTGATTAAGATTATGGTCTGCACGCCATCATAAACAAGTATTGGATGGTGGCAAGTTTCTGGATTATACCATACTTGAGGACAGTGCAGAGTCCCCTCAGGTTGTAAGAGTCAAAGAAGGTTGTATAAACCATGAACTGGAAAACCTGCCGATGCTGGAAATCTGAAAAGACAGACACAAACACACACAATGCTGGAGGAAGTAAACAGGTCTGGCAGCATCCATTAGAAATGAACAAACCATTACCATTTCTGTTTGTTTATTCTTGAAGAAGGGTCCTAGTCCAAAATGTCAACTGTTTATTCATTTCCATGGATGTTGCCTGACCTACTAAATTCCTCCAGCACTTCTTGTGTAATAGCTAGTTCTACTTCCCCTTCATTCCTCCTGGAGTTCTTGCAGTTAAGTTCACATCTACTGTACTGCAACTGAGGGAGTAACACTTGCCATTGGTAGAGGCAACTGAAGAGGATTCTACCAGTGGCTTTCCTTGTAACAGATGGAGCGCCTACCACAATTAACACAACTTTCCACAATTGCCATTTGCACAGCATGACGTGCCCTGGTACATCCTCCTCTCTCTCCAGATGAAGACAATGAGATTCACAACTGAAAATCTTCACTGCTGAGTTCTGGAGGTTCATGGGGATAGAACCTGTTTGAGTTCTTGCTATTAAATTGGGATGTGGCCATTTCGTCCTCAGTAGTAGTGGCAAAGGCTCAACTGAATCAGCTGCTGTGAGAAGCATCCTTCTCCTGGATAGAGCTATAGTTGAGGATATCTTCAATTTGCTCTGGAGCTAATGGAGCCAATGCTGAAAGCAGAAGAAACCATTTAGAATCAAGGGCTCCTTAAACAACAACTATTTTCATGTCATACAAGAATAAACCTGATTCTACCTCTGAACAGAATTTCAAGCCATCGTGAACTTGTTTACTTAAGTGTTTTAAGAGCATGGACTTTTAACTCCAGAACTGTGAGAGAAAAGGTACTTTACAATCTACCCTGGTGAACAGCTCTGTCTCTGACAATGAATGATAACACCGGAAGCATGGATCACTTTTCAAGTTAAGAAAGCATTTTCCACAAAGGCACACATCAATTGTTTATTCTATCAAAGCACCAGCAAAACATTCAGTCAATTGTGGATGAATACCTGAAGATCAAGGCCACAGGCCTGTCACAAAACTCAGTCTCTGCCTCTAATACATGTCTCAGCCCTGGACAACCTCCAACAGACCCCTCAATCCACCAGAAAGAGATTACTAGCAGCAGTCTCCATAAAATCCGCCAAGTTCATTGGAAAGGTTTGTGAAATAATGTCAGGGTCCTTTCCCAGGCTAAATTCTCAAGTGTTGAGCCCCTAATCAGCTGGTTATATTGGGCAGGCTACCTGTTTCACATGCCCAATATGCTGAAAGCCTTTTTGAAGAAATGTAATGTCCCAAAGGAGCCTTGGGAAAAAATATTCCAAGACCAAAAACACACACACACACACACACAAACTGAGATGATATGGGGAACTTCTAAACCATGTTCTGGGAGCATTCAGACAGCTAGCAGAAATGGATGAAACACACTGTCACAAATTACCTTCCTGATTTTTCTATCCAACATTTTTTACCTCACGTGTGAGCAAGCGAACAGTTTTCACACTCCACCTTATCACCAACTTAGAATGGCAGAACTGAAATAGAATCAGCACATCTTCACAGACAAACTCAGTAGGAAATGAGTTTGGTTATCTCCAAACCACGATAGAGCAGATTAGGGAGATAAATCCATGTCAATACATGCCACCACTTTAAGAGCAAGTGAGATACAGCCTGGAAACAGGTCCTTCAGCATACTGAGTCCTCAGCAACCTTCAGTACTAATTTTAACATAATCCTTTATTGTTCTAAATAGATTCCCCATATTTTCATCAACTCCTGGTAGATTTTACCTTCAACTAAACAGTAGTGATGGCTCACAATGGCTGATTAACCTACTAACCCACATATCTATGGGATGCAGAGGAAACCGACGTTGTCAGAGAGAATGTACAAACATCACAGAATACCAGGGGTTACAATTGAACCTGGGACCCTTGCCCAAGGCAGTGGCTATGCCATTATGCTGCCCACTTACCTTTCAGTTTTGATTCTTCTTCCCCCACCCTCACAAAGCACTCTGTAGTACTTCTGTCCTACACGCAAATTTACATATTTATATACTGTACATGCATTCCAAACTGGATTATACTCTATAGTTATGTTCCATTTCTATACACTAGAGCCTTTAATTAACAAGGCAAAATTTCTATGGAACTTCAGACTCAATGATACAGAATAAAAATAGATACTAATTACACTGCAAGTGTCTTTTTTTAAAAAGAAAATTCAGTAATTCAAGTTTGGAATGCAGAGTCTGCAGCACTTAACATTTAATAACAATTTCAACTTAAATCTGCCCAATCTACAGCATGGCCTGTCATGAGTTAAGAAGTAAACAGAGCTGCCACACACAAAACTGACTTCTACTTAGCCCCCACTGCAGCTACAGTTTTGTAAGTACACCCTTCTTACCTACCTAACATGCTGAGACTTTACCCTTAGAAAAATGCCCCAATCTCCCTCTCAAATATTCAAACTCATTTTAGTTTTGAAAACATACTTTGGCAATGAAGGGCATTACTGTTCTTACCATGCATTTCTACACAACTATGCAGAAAGCTAAGCAAATTCTCAAAAAAAATCACCTAAGACAGAACTTTCTTCGGGGTTTTTAAATGAGATCTCTTTACTTGTGAAACTGCAGAGAGCTAGTAAAATATAAATTACATTCAATACAGAATCACACGCCTGTATATACTAATAGTGTTGATTATTCTCACAAGCAATGTTAACCAAGGTAATTCACATACACAACACTCCATAACTACACAGTGTAAACAAGAGTAAACTCATGGTCCAAATACAAACTTAAATACTTCCTTCAAAATATGTCTACTAAATGCTTCCTAATATTAACAAAAAACTTAATACTGCATGATAATGCCATTTGAAGGGTAAATAAACAGTGGATAGAGATGTGTCATATGCTTCAAATCATATAAGAACAAACCCTCAAAGGAGAGGACACAAAAAAAGTTTACAAATAGGAAGTGAAGTTCATGAAAAATTACCTGCAGCTCGAGAGGACAGAACACTCCCCACCTGGCGTCCATAAAATGGGGAACTTAACGACTGAAACTAAAGGTCAAATGATAACTTCACTAAGTCTTTCGTAACAGAAGGACAGTCTCAGAGACTGGTTTTGAAAACAATCTTACCACACTGTCCTTAATCATTCTCTGAAAATGACATACTTGTTTGTGATAACATCCAATTAGCAGACAGGTGACATGGTCCCAACCCAATATGAGAATTGCCTGAGCTTCCTCTGAAGTGATTTGTGCTTCTTAATATGTCCTACAAGATGCTGTACCCCTCAGAGTTAAGAAAGGGAACTTTGTTTTGAGAGATTCCTGCTTTGTGATGAATTGCACTTCCTCTGCAGAGGCCTGTCTTTGAACAAGAAGAAGTCTACCCTTTGCCCGATTCAGTTGGTCTGCACTAAGGTTGCTTACAGATGTCCCAACTGCTGCAAATGCTGCCTTTGGCAACTCTTGCACAGAAATTAGTATTTGAGAGTCCAGCAATAAATGCTCAAAGCGTGCTCTACCAAGTCAAAGTAGTGATAAATAAGTAACGCCAGTCAAAACTTGAGGACGATTTTCTACATGAGCCTCGGGGGCGGCCAAGTCAAAAGTTTCCTGCTGACTATGTCCCTATTGAGGATCAGCAAGAAATGCTAGGCTAGCTAACCATGGGGAGAGGGCGAGTTGATTAGCTTGAAGCCCTCTTGCAGCATGATCAGCTAGGTTGAGATCAGTAGCAACAGTTCCACTGGCTATTCTGAGCTAATCGCCTGGTACGGTGGATCCTATTATGTATGCTGACTGCTTCTTCTGCACTAGAAAAGACGAACATCAACACAGCCAACACACAAAATACTGGAAGAACTCAGCAGGCCAAGCAACATCTACGGAATAATCAACATTTCAGGCCAAGACCCTTCTGCAGGACTGAATAAGGTCGCAGCCGAAACGTTGACTGTTCTCTTTTCCATAGATGCTGCCTGACCTGCTAAGTCCCTCTAGCATTTTGTCTGTGTTGCTTGGATTTCCAGCATCTGCAGATTTTCTCTCGTTTGTGATTGGACATCAACACAGAAATGCCTATGTACCTCCATGCTTCAGTCCCGGATTCCTTCTCGATAACTGCCCTCTCAAAGTCATAGATTGCCACAGCTGACAAGGGACAGTTACCAAATACATGAACTCTCAAGCTGGATTTCAGAATCTCGTTGTCCAGTTGGTGATCACAAAACCACAAAAATTTGAGCAAGTATCAATAATCCTCTCTCACTAGGAACTTGTGGAACATTGTCTCCGTTTTGAAGCGCATGAGGATCCCAAATAGACTGTAATTGAGGTTAAGCTCGCAACAGCAATCTGTTCAGTGCTCTACCTTTGAAATGTTCACTTGAATCAAAGACAATTCTTACTTCTACAGGTATCTGGGATTGGTAAACACCAAAGTTGGGCAAATACCAGTTTTCTTTGTTGGGATCTGGTGGAGGAGCTCGCTCAGCATGATTGTTCCTGTTACGTACTGGTGACACATGACAGTGGTGCCCTTGTCATGTGACTGGGGTTGAAGTTATACTGGACTTGAGGTGATGGTCTTGTGATGGTGGAATGACGTCATTTTCCCGCCAGTAGAGATCATGTGATGTTTTTTTTTTTTTTTTTTTAACAGGTTATAAAAGGTAGACCCCACCCTGTGAGGAGGGGCAGTTCGTGGCCGGATTTGCCAGGTTGACTTCATGCCACTGCGTGTTTTAAGTGATGACGCAGTTTAGTTGAAGGATGAAGTTTTTATTTAATGCCTAAAGTTTAAGAGGTCATTGCCAGCAGGTTCTTTATGATTCTGCTAGTTCGAGAAATTAGTGGAGAGTGAAGATTGGAAGTTCGGAAGTTCGGAAGTTAAAGATCGAAGAGAATCGCTTTCTACGGTGAAACAGGGCCGACCTTTGTTTGATCCTTATTTGGAAGGATTTCGTTGACTATCTTCGTGTTAATCCCTGGGTTTACCAGAAAGGATTGAGGATAGTGAGGAAGGAAAGGTCAGTGCCTTTAAGCCGTTCTGTTTCGTAAATTCTTCGTGGGAAGTTCGACATCGGGGATCGGAGCCAAGCGACATGAAAGAGAACCTAAATCGTCCTATAAAGTCTCTCCTTTTTAAAATGGACCGTGAGCATATCGAACTTTTGGCAATACCACTTTAAAGAACTGTTTTTGCAATATCACTTTAAGAACTGTTTGGGCTGCCGCTCAGCAGCTGTTTCCGGTTACGGTAGTGTTTGTTTACTTTTGTGGGGTTTGTTTTCTGTGTTTAATAAACGTGTTGTTTGTTATAAGAAACCCTTGCCGAACTTATATATTTATTGTTGCCTGAATACGTAACATTAAATATGGGGGCTGCTTCTGGATTGAATCATTTGAGTTTAAATGCTTGCTAACTTTTAAATCGGTGTTTTGGAAACGGGGATTACTCGGTTCTTTTATTTGGCTTGTTGTGGTATTCGGCAGCAATGAATATTGATGAGTTTCTGGCTTCGCCAGCTGCGGAGGTGTTGGCGAAGGCGAAAACAACTGAGGTGTTTGAGATAGCTAGTAGATTGCAACTTAAAGGTATTTTGCAGACTACTTCTAAGGCTGTGATACAGAGAAAAATCACGTCACACTATGTGGTCTCGGGTGTTTTTGATGAATCGATTTTAGAGTCGTTTCCAATAAGTAATCTGGAGATGCAGTTGCAAATCGAACAAATGAAATTAGAACAAAGTAAAGCTGATTTGGAGAGGTGTAAATTGGAGATGGAACAAAAGAAGAGAGAATTTGCATATGCAATAGAGGAATTAAAGTCTGGAAATCAGTCTTCTGGTTCTAAAAAACCGTTTGTTGCTAGTCAAGAAATTAAATTGGTTCCTCCATTTAGTGAAACAGAAGTGGAAAGGTATTTTCAACATTTTGAAACTATTGCTCGGATGTCAGAGTGGCCGAAAGATAAATGGTCAGTGTTGTTACAGAGTGTAATTAAAGGCAAAGCACAACAAGTTTACACAGCTTTAACAGCTGTGCAAGCACTTGATTATGATATTGTAAAGAGGCATATCTTAAACGCATATGAGTTAGTCCCAGAAGCATATAGGGAAAGATTCAGAAGTTTGAAAAAGTCTGTGGAAAAAACTTATGTGGAATTTGCCTATGATAAAGCTATGTGTTTTGAGAGATGGGTTTCTTCTAAAAGTGTAAATGGGGACTATGATACATTGAGAGAGCTGATTTTAATGGAGGAATTTAAAAGAAGCATTCCTGTTGAAGTAAGGACCTACTTAAATGAGAAGGATACTGATAAATTGCAGGACAGTGCTAGATTAGCTGATGAGTATGTTTTAATCCATAAGAATAAATTTCCTCAGGGCAGAAATTTTAAGAGGAAAAATAACATGGAAACTCCAGGTAAATCGGAAATTAAATCAGAGGTTAATGAGAAAGTTGATGAGAAAGGAAAGCCTGTGAAGGAAAGACAGTTTGGTTTTATTTGTAACTATTGTAAGAAGCCTGGCCATGTAATAGCTAACTGTTTCAAATTGAAAAAGAAAGAGAAGGAAGCAGTTCCAGATGCTTGTGTGCAACATACTGAAGCACCTGTAAAGTTACAGGATTTGATAAACACAAATGAGTTGTTAGAGTCTGACCAAGTTAGAAAGGGATATGATCATTTTGTAACTGAAGGGTTTGTATCCTTGAAAGAAGGATCTACTCTGGTGCCAATAAAAATCCTTAGGGATACTGGTGCTTCTCAATCACTGACGTTAGACAGTGTGTTGAAGTTTAATGAAGAGTCTGATACTGGTGAGGTAAATTACATAAGGGGTGTTGGAAGTGATTTTATGCCTGTACATTTACATAAAGTAAATTTAAAGTCAGGGTTAGTTACTGGATTTGTTAAAGTAGGATTACAGCATAGCTTACCTGTGAAGGGTATTTCTTTATTGTTAGGTAATGACTTGGCAGGTGGACAAGTTTTTCCTGAAGTGCATTTGACAATGGAGTCAGAGGAACCAGAGTTGAATTCTAACACAGATTCTTCCTGTGTTGTGACTAGAGCTATGGCTAAAAAGATTGATGCGCAGAATGAGGTTGTTATTCAGGACTGTTCAACTCAGGATTCGAGTTTTGAGGATGTGTCAGAGACTTTCTTATCTTCGTTGTTTGAACAAGATTCTTGGAGTAAGTCTGACTATAAAGATTTATCTTTGTCTCGGAAGGAGATGATAGCAGAGCAGAATAGAGACTCTGAGATTATAAAATTAAGAGAGCAGGTTTTACTAGATAGTGAAATTGCGAAGGTGCCAGTAGGATATTACTTGGAAAAAGGAGTGTTGATGAGGAAGTGGAGATCGCCTACAATTCCTGCAAGTGCGGATTGGAATGTTATTTACCAGGTAGTTGTTCCGAAAGTTTATCGAAATGAGATTTTGACTTTAGCTCATAGTGTGCCTTTAGGTGAACATCAAGGGGTAAGGAAAACTGTGGACAAGATTTTAAAACATTTTTACTGGCCTGGTCTAAGAAAAGATGTGGCGATGTTTTGTAAAATGTGCCATACTTGTCAAATTGTGGGTAAACCAAATCAGGTTACACCAGTAGCTCCATTACAACCTATCCCAGCATTTGGTGAACCATTTTCTAAAGTTATTGTAGGTTGTGTTGGTCCATTACCAAAGACAAAAACTGGTTATCAGTATTTGTTGACTATCATGTGTACTTCGTCTCGGTTTCCAGAGGCTGTACCACTTAGGAATATAAAAGCTAAAACTGTGACAAAGGCCCTTATAAATTTTTTTACTTATTTTGGATTACCTAGGGAGATACAAACTGATCAAGGCAGTAATTTTATGTCTGGATTGTTTCAACAGATAGTTTATAAATTGGGAGCTAAGCAAATCACTTCGTCTGCATACCATCCGGAATCGCAGGGTGCCTTGGGAGGTTTCATTCTACCCTCAAGAATATGATTAGGACATTTTGTGTGGAAAATGAAAGTGACTGGAATGAGGGTATAAACTTACTTTTATTTGCAGTAAGGGAATCGGTACAGGAATCTTTAGGTTTTAGTCCATTTGAACTTGTGTTTGGGCATAGAGTTAGAGGACCTTTAGCTTTATTGAAAGAACAGTGGATTAATAAGGAAGTACACACTAATTTGTTGGACTATGTGTTGAAATTTAAGGACAGATTACATAAAGCTTGTAGCTTAGCTAAGGAAGATTTAAAGTTGGCTCAGGAGAAAATGAAGACTTGGATGAGAAAAGAAGCTAGGATGAGGATGTTTAAGCCTGGAGATAAGGTGTTGGTTCTTTTCCCAGTGCAGACAAATCCTTTACAAGCTAGATTTCATGGTCCTTATGAAATTGTGTCTAAAATCAATGATGTGGATTACGTGGTAAAAACTCCAGATCGTATAAGGTCAACACAACTTTGCCATATAAATATGTTGAAACCATATTTTGAGAAACAATCTGATACTGTGACTGTTGTGGTTAGTGAGAGTGAGTTTGATTTAACGAGGAACATGATAGATGATTCATCTGACTTTCATTCTAAATTCAACATTGTTTCTGTTAGGTTACCAAATTCAACCATTCTGGAAAATATTGATGAAAAATTAGCACATTTACAGTTAGAGCACAGACAACAGATGAAGGAGTTGATTTTTAAGTATAG
The DNA here is from genome assembly GCF_030144855.1 of Hypanus sabinus. NCBI lineage: Eukaryota > Metazoa > Chordata > Chondrichthyes > Myliobatiformes > Dasyatidae > Hypanus > Hypanus sabinus. Next base: position 75,461,651 of record NC_082708.1, read on the forward strand.
GGAGTTGTTTGCAGATGTTCCAAGAAGGACTACTATAGCTTCACATGATGTAGATGTTGGAGATGCCAAACCTATTAAACAACATCCATATAGGATGAACATGGAAAAATGTGAACTTGCTGAGAAAGAAATTGAATATATGTTAGAGAATAATATTATTAGACATTGGAGTTCGCCATGTGTAATGGTGCCAAAACCAGATGGTAGTATTAGGCTTTGTACAGATTATAGGAAGGAGAATGCTGTAATGAAAACAGATGCATATCCAATTCCTAGAGTAGATGATTGTGTAGATAAAGTTGGAAAAGCAAAGTTCCTTACAAAGATTGATTTATTGAAGGGGTATTGGTGTGTTCCATTAACGGACAGAGGTAGAGAGATTTCTGCATTTGTAACTCCATCTGGGTTATATGAGTATAATGTTCTTCCATTTGGGATGAAGAATGACCCAGGTTCTTTCCAGAGGATGATTAACTTTGTGATTCAGGGATTGAAAGATACTGATGCTTATATTGATGATTTAGTGACAGGAAATGATACTTGGGAAGCACACATTATTGTGATGGAGAAATTGTTTGAAAGGCTTTCAAAAGCTAACTTAACTATTAATTCAGCTAAGAGTGAATTTGGACATGCCACTGTGACTTACCTTGGTTATGTTGTGGGTCAAGGTAAGGTAGCTCCTGTTCAGGCAAAAGTTCAGGTAATTTTAAAGATTCCCACTCCAACGGGGAAAAAGACTCTCAGAAGGTTTTTGGGAATGGTAGGATATTATCAAAAATTTTGTAAGAATTTTGCTAATGTTGCCCTTCCATTAACTAACCTTCTGCGGAAGAATGAGAAGTTTGTATGGACGGTGCCTTGTCAAGAAGCATTTGAAAAATTGAAAACTACGATATGTCAACAACCTGTGCTTAAGGCACCTGACTTTGGAAAACCTTTTTCATTGGCTGTGGATGCTAGTGATGAGGCTGCAGAAGCAGTATTAATGCAAAGGAATGAGGGTGATGAGGCTGATCATCCAGTAGCTTACTTTTCTAAGAAATTTAATAAGCATCAAAGAAACTATTTGACAATAGAGAAAGAATTGTTATCTCTTGTTTTAGCTTTGGAATATTTTGAGGTATATGTTAGTACAACTCAAAAATCACTTATTGTTCACACTGATCATAATCCGTTAGTTTTCCTGAGTAAGATGAAAAACAAAAACAGAAGATTATTAAATTGGAGTTTGATGTTACAAGAGTACAATATTATGATAACTCATATTAAAGGTAAAGATAATGTGGTTGCTGATTGTCTATCTTGATGTTGAATGTACACTGTAATTTTTTTTTGGAGTGGTTTTTTTTCCAATTGTAACACTCCTACTGTATTGTGAGTTATAAGCTGTTATATGATGGTATTGTATATTGTGTATGTTATAAAATTTATACCTTTGTTTTTCTTGTAAGCAATTATTAAAAATTTTTGTTCTTGTCAGACCAAAAATGTTTTTTTGGAGGGAGGTGTTACATACTCGTGACACATGACAGTGGTGCCCTTGTCATGTGACTGGGGTTGAAGCTGTACTGGTCTTGAGGTGATGGTCTTCTGATGGTGGAATGACGTCATTTTCCTGCCAGTAGAGATCATGTGATGGTTTTTTTTTTTTTTTTTTTTTTTTAAACAGGTTATAAAAGGTAGACCCCACCCTGTGAGGAGGGGCAGTTCGTGGCTGGATTTGCCAGGTTGACTTCATGCCACTGCGTGTTTTAAGTGATGACGCAGTTTAGTTGAAGGATGAAGTTTTTATTTAATGCCTAAAGTTTAAGAGGTCATTGCCAGCAGGTTCTTTATGATTCTGCTAGTTCGAGAAATTAGTGGAGAGTGAAGATTGGAAGTTCGGAAGTTAAAGATCGAGGAGAATAGCTTTCTACGGTGAAACGGGGGCAACATTTGTTTGATCCTTATTTGGAAGGATTTCGTTGACTATCTTCGTGTTAATCCCTGGGTTTACCAGAAAGGATTGAGGATAGTGAGGAAGGAAAGGTCAGTGCCTTTAAGCCGTTCTGTTTCGTAAATTCTTCGTGGGAAGTTCGACGTCGGGGATCGGAGCCAAGCGACATGAAAGAGAACCTAAATTGTCCTATAAAGTCTCTCCTTTTTAAAATGGACCGTGAGCATATCGAACTTTTGGCAATACCACTTTTAAGAACTGTTTTTGCAATATCACTTTAAGAACTGTTTGGGCTGCCGCTCAGCAGCTGTTTCCGGTTACGGTAGTGTTTGTTTACTTTTGGGGGGTTTGTTTTCTGTGTTTAATAAACGTGTTGTTTGTTATAAGAAACCCTTGCCCATCTTATATATTTATTGTTGCCTGAATACGTAACATTCCTGAAGAGTCTATCCATGAAATCCACGTAACGATCTTTCATTTCTGGTTTCCTTCTCAATGTGCAACTGAGGCACGAGTCAACAAAGCACCAGCACTGTGTTGTTTGGTCGGGTTTGTCATGGAGTGCAGAAAAGAAAGGGAGAATCTCAACTACTTGACCCATCTTCACTAAACTCTTTGTTCATGTTTCAAAAGAAGAACCATTTTCAATGGAACCTGCCAGGTTAATCATCTTCCGAGTGACAGAAGACCAGCTTGTCCAAATATGATTGAGCAGAGGCAGGTACGTCAGTGCACTTGGTAAGCTTACTTACAATCTTGTTTGTCATATGGATTCTGCTCTCACAGGGTCTGAAATTACTCGGACGCCCGTTCTCCAGGACATTACTCGTAAGTGTGCTGGTACTGGTCTGATGAGCACCATCAAGGCAGACTTCACTCAACCCAGATCCAGTCGTTGAGCATAAGTGCATCATGCTTAATGTGCTGCGCTGCGCTGGTCCTGTATCTTTGTGCACAGACGGTATTTCTGCCAAGCAACAGGAGAACCTCAGCAAGAGTCAAGTGGAGGGATCTTGTCAGGCTGTGGCCTTAAGAGGTGAATGGTTGCGTGCAGATTCAGGAGTTGGGATCCCAACCCTAGTGTTAGGAATATGGTCACACTCAATGAGGATTGGCAAGGGTAAGCAGACATCCCCTCCTATTGTCACAACAAATCCACTAACTTCTTCTGGCAACATCTGATGCTCCAGAGCATGTCCTTTGAGTGTATGGGAAAACAGAACTTTAAATATTGAATATATCTAAGAATGCTGATTTTATCAATGACACATTGCTTTGATCATCTAATATCACATATGCCTTCATTTCTTTTTAAGTAGGATTTCCTTTCAGGGAGATGTTGACTGGGCATATTTAAGAGCAGGATTTGCTTTGGAAGCCTCTCTGCAGACCTCTGTGCGTGAGGAAGTAGCTACATCTGATGGACGCTCAGCTGGCTGCCCACCGTGCTCTGTGCTGGAACCGAGGTGCTGATAGACGCTGGTCACTGTTGCAATCACAGCAGTGTATGACGGCTTTACAGACTTTTGCTAATGCACAACATTTGAAGCAGATAAAGGGCCCGTTTAGAAAGTACATTTGGTCTCTGAGTGACTTTTCTCTGAATTCTCTGCATTTTAAGGGCTGTCATTTCTTATCAACAGGGTATTGTCTTGTGGGGTTCACATTAGAGTTTTCTACTTCACTTTTGTTGATTACAATTGGGATCCTGATTTTCCGTGCTTTTGCTGGAAACCTCTCTTTGAATGATGTGTTACTGGAAATTGAGAGCATAAAACTAGGGTCATTTCACAGTTCTGCCTCTGAAGACAAATTATCTTTTCACTTTACTGTCCTCACACAATTATGCAGCAAGCTGAACAACTATTCAAAATTCACCCAAGAAGGAAGCTTTCCTCAAGGTTTTTTCCAAAATGCGATTACTTTAATTGTGAAAAGATATTGCTATTTGAAGGACAAATAAAGAATGCTTAGAGATGTTCAGTACGTCTTCCCAGCATGCATTTCAAAACTAACCCATGCATGACAATTTAATTTAAAAAAAACAGTCTGTGTATAGAAAGAAGTGTTCATACAAAATGAAGTGTGCATTTGCAGGCAGAACAATATTTAAACACGACAGGTATAGCATAACACCTCACAGAATCTAACCTGGAGGCATACAATCTCCTGAACCCTTATGGTCTGATAAATTCTTCTCTGGGTTTGTAACAAAATTATGCCAATGTTCCATTTATCAATCACAAATGGTTAGTACAATTACCAACAGTGCCATCAAGAAACCTGTTGCATTTGTGAACTAAATTGATTCAATGTACTCCCCATAGATCTCAAATCCTTCCAAAAAGTGGTATCTCACAATATACAATGCCTGAAAATTGCATATATACCTCACTCAGTCCCAAATAGTGCACTCATGGATAGTACCAGCAGAAATATTCCACGGTCCACCCCTCTGTATCATCCCCCTGGCTTCTGTTACTTTGAAATGGCTCAGTGGCCTTTGAAGGCTCTAGCTCTAAGCTCTAGTCTTGAAAAGGCTAGATAAAAGAAGTCTCTGACCAACTATCAGCAACGTGTTACGCCCAGAATTAGTGGGCCAAAACACAATCACTGTTACACAACCAAGAACACTTCCACCACATTTGGCAACTCTGGTCACCTGGCTGTAGTTCTCCTCCAGACATATCAGCAGAGACTGAGGACCACAGCACCAGTTGTGAGGGCATCAAACTATGGTCAAGGGAGGTGCAGGTGCACTTACAGGACTGCCTTGAACGGATCCAGATCTTCCAGTAAGACAGTAGCACATCCAATCACAGCGGCTTCTACAGAGTCAAAAGTGTTACTGACCTTTTTTTCATGTATTTTTATATGACTGTAAGGCCATGCAGGTCTATCCCATCGGCGAGTTATTTACTGATGAAGAAAATGGTGCTCAATTTGCTGTGGATCCTGCTGCCGCCTGCATCAAAGGGGTGTTGGAGGCAACGTGCAGTCTAGCAGCAAATGGCAGTCTTAGTCGCTTTTCTTGTGATTACACGAGCCAGTTGGGCACCATTAATGCAGAATGCTACAAGACAACTCACTGATTTATTGGCAGATGACAGGGGGAGATGGCATGGGAGCTGCGTGGCTTTGGTCACAGCGAGAACTAGGCCCCAAGTCATGGTGCCACCTGCTTACAGCTGCTCAGGAGAGAGGCAGAGCCGCCGCTCTCCACTGGAGGCGCTGTGGTGCAGCGTACAAGCTGGAGCCTGTGCTGCCCCCAGTGTTCACTCAGCAGAAAACAAGCCACAGTGTTAGATTGATTCACGAATTCAGGGTCTTGGACTACTTTTCTGTGTAACTGTATTTTACTGATACTTTCTATGTGCCTTGTGTTGTGTGTGACTGTGGGTACTGTGTTTTGCAACTTGGCAATGGAGTAACACTGTTTCGTTTGGCCGTATTCATGGGTATTCGTGTGTGGTTGAATGACAATTACACATGAACATGAAATAGTGGACTAGATCATATTCAGGAATTCATCTTCAAATCTGAATAAGCCTCATCCATCATCAACTTCATCACTGTGAATGAGAGTGTGCATTCAAAACATACCCAAAACATACACCATGGATGAACTTGGAGTTTCACAGTCAGTTGAGAGCTAGATCTGTGACATTCAAGCCTTTTGAATCCAACAAATCATCTACTGCGACCTACAGAAGGCCATTGGGAGAGCAAAACTGAAGCTACAAAGAGAATTGGAGACACAACTTCTGTGGCAGCATCTGAATGCCATTAGTTCCCATAAGGTGAAATGACAGTGATGCTTCACACCCCAAATGAACCATGTAAGAGAATAAAACTACATTTCTGCAAATCCCCACAGCATCCGACAACCCTGTCAACATCATCTCCAGATCTAAGGTGGGGACCAAAATTGAATAAAGTACTTCAAATGCACCCTCAATATCTTGTCCAATTACAACACAACATCGTAACTGCTGTATTCAACACTCTGACTCATAAACATAATGGGTAAAGTCCTTTCAGCAACTGAGCATATCTACACAAAACACTGTCACAGGAAAGCAGTATATCCGTCATCGTAGATCCTCACCTCTGAAGGACATGGTCTTCTCTCACTACACGAGGAAATCTGCAGATGCTGGAAATTCAAGCACACACACAAAACGCTGGTGGAACGCAGCAGGCCAGGCAGCATCTATGGGAAGAAGCACAGTTGATGTTTTGGGCCAAGACCCTTCGTCGGGACTAACTGAAAGAAAAAATAGTAAGAGATTTGAAAGTAGGAGGGGGAGAGGGAGAGGGAATCCGAAATGATAGGAGAAGACAGGAGGGGGTGGGATTAAGCTAAGAGCTGGAAAGGTGATTGGCAAAAGTAATACAGAGCTGGAGAAGGGAAAGGATCATGGGACGGGAGGCCTAGGGAGAAAGAAAGGTGGGGGGTGGGGGGAGTGAGTAGAAGCACCAGAAGGAGATGGAGAACAGGCAAATAGTGATTGTGAGAAGGACAGAGAAAGAAAAAAAAGGAGAGGGGAAATAAATAAATAAGGGATGGGGTTTTAAGGGGTGAGGGGCATTAATGGAAGTTAGAGAAATCTATGTTCATGCCATCAGGTTGGAGGCTACCCAGATGGAATATAAGGTGTTGTTCCTCCAACCTGAGTGTGGCTACATCTTGACAATAGAGGCCTTGGAGGGACAGATTGGGAATGGGATGTGGAATTAAAATGTGTGGCCACTGGGAGATCCTGCTTTCTCTGGTGGACAGAGTGTAGGTGTTCAGCAAAATGGTCTCCCAGTCTGCGTCGGGTCTCACTAATATATAGAAAGCCACACCAGGAGCACCGGACACAGTATACCACACCAGCCGACTCACAGGTGAAGTGTCACCTCACCTGGAAGGACAGTCTGGGGCCCTGAATGGTGGTGAAGGAGGAAGTGTAAGGGCAGGTGTAGCACTTCTTCTCTCATTGTTGCTATCAGGTAGAAGGTACAAGACCCTCAGAGCTTGCACCACCAGGTTCAAGAGTAATTACTAGCCCTCATCCATCAGGTTCTTGAACAAAGTGAATAACCACACTCACTTTCCCATCCACTGAAATGCTCCCACAACCAATTAATTCACTTTAAGGACTCCTTAAAGTGTTATCTTATGTTCTCATTATTTATTGCTAGTTATTTATATTTGCATTTGCACAATTTGTTGTCTTCTGCACTTTAGTTGATCTTTCATTGATCCTGTTATAGTTACTACTCTATACATTTACTGAGTATTCCCACAGGAAAATGGATCTCAGGGTTGTATATGGTGACACATATCTACTTTGAACTTTGAAGGCCAGATGCCAAAATCTTTCTTTACCTCCCTACTTGCGGTGACACTTTCAAGGAAACATATCTGTACTCCTAGATTTCTCTGTTCTATAATGCTCCACAGGGAGCTACCATTAACTGTGAAAATCCTACCCTCATTTGTCTTCACAAAAAAAATGCAACACTTTGCACTTAACTGAATTAAGTTCCATTTGCATTTATCCAGCTGAGCAAAATGTCCCTGTAAATTCTGATAATCATCTTCAATTTCAACAATATCATCTATATTAGTGTCATCCATTATGAGCCAGAATACCCAGACAGCAGCTATAAGTAGATTTAAACAGCAGTTCAGCTGAGAAGACTGGCAGCTCTGCAGGGGACTTGATAAATCATCATGCTGTTGAGTGTTGGCAGTTTGTGGATTGTCAGCATGGGCATGGACCAAAAGAAACATTACTGTGCTGTACGAGACTGTAGTGCTTGCGATCACTAAACCATTGTCTGAATTTCCCCACACAGTAACCTTTCATTGAGACCCAGCTCCTGGAGATCATATCTTCCAGGTTTTCCTGCTCCCTCCATGGTGAGGAACCTCCAATTCCAGGGATCAGGCAGGGCTCTTTTGCCTTTGAGACTACTGAATGAAGGGAAACCTCTGGTCCAGTAAAAGCTCTGGGACAGAATGATGTCACTGATGGCATTGAGATGGAGTACAGAAATCACCCAAGTAACTTTTAAGTATATCTGTGATGTCATATTGCACCATACAACACATTTACCCACTTAACAGCCAAAAATGTATTTATTTTCCAATCTATTTTTCACAATCTTTTTCTATTCCTCCACCATTCAACTCTGGAACACCTGCACAGCAAAGATATATACATCAGGATGCTCTTATTGACTACAGCTCAGCATTCAATGCATAATTCCCTCAAAACTAATTAATAATCTTCAAAACCTTGGCCTCAATACCTCCCTGTGCAATTGGATCCTCAATTTCCTCATTTGAAGACCCCAGGCAATTCAGATTGGCAACATCTCCTCCACAATATCTATCAGCAGAGGTGCACCACAAAGTTTAGCCCTCTGCTCCATTCACTTTACTGTTACAGGTTTCCCCACTATTCGAAGGTAGAGTGTTCCTATGAAATGGTTCATAAGCCGGAATGTCATAAAGTGAAGAAGCAATTACCATTTATTTATATGGGAAAAATTTGTGAGCGTTCGCCGACCCAAAAAATAATCTACCAAATCATGTCAAATAACACATGAAACCTAAAATAACGGTAACATATAGTAAAAGCAGGAATGATCTGATAAATACACAGCACTGTCCACTGCAGCAAAAATGTCATGCAAGTGCTCTCGACAGAAAGACTCAGCGCAAATGCTCTAGGCAACACTCAGGGCAAGTGGTCCCGGCAGAAGCACTCTCTCCAGTAACCTTTACGCTATGAAGCTGCCAAATAACACATAAAAATACACAGCCTCTATAAAGTAGAAATAATGTACGTACTGTGTAGTTTCACTTACTGCAATCGGGAAGACAGCAAGCACACTGATGATGGTATGTTAGGCTGAGTCATCGGAGGTTGGGGTGGTGGGAGACTGGGGTGTCATCTCATCATCGTCTGTTTCCATCAGGGCAGGCAGGTCACCTTCTATGTCCGTCTGCCTCGATCTCGAAGATCGAGGTATCATCTTCGTCAACTTCCACAAACCCAGCCTCCTAAGCCAACCTTACTGTCCTTACTTCATTCAATACGATCGAAACACTTAATTATGTCTAGTTTTCTGCTAAGTATAACACCCTTACGCACTCTTTTCGGCTTTTCCAATACCTTAGAACTCATCTTGCTAACGGATGCACAAAATAAATCAACAAAAGCACAGATGCTCACAGGCATGTGGTTAAGCAATGCCGGCTAGAATGCAGTTTCTGGGGGAGGAACTCGGCTGCTCGGGGTGCGCTGCCTTTTTTCGTAACAGTGAAAACACCTTCTGTTAGCGAAAACAGGTAACTAATGTAGGTCTTTCATAACAGCGAGGTGTCGTAAAGTGAGCGTTTGAAAAACGGGGGACACCTGTACTATGTGACTGCGTGGCTAAGGACAGGTCCAATGCAATATTCAAGTTTGCTTATGACACCACTGCCGTAGGCCAAATCAAAGGTGGTGATGAATTAGCATATCGGAGGGAGATTAAAAATGAGGCTGAGTGGTGCTACAACAACAATCTCAAACTCGATGTCAGCAAGAACAAGGAGCTGATTACTGACTTTAGGAGGAAGAAACCTCAACCTTCACACTCTTGAGCCAAAGGAGATAACTTCACGTGCCCCACCACTGAAATTTTCCCACAACCAATAGACTCACTTTCAACGACTCTTCATCTCATGTTCTCAATATCAATTGCTTATTTATTTATTTATTATTATCATTTCTTTCTTTATCTATTTGCACAGTTTGTAGTCTTTCACACACTGGTTGAACATCCAAGTTGGCGTGCTCTTTCATTGGGTCTATTAATGCTATTGTTTGATCATAGATTTATTGAGTATTCCCACAAGAAAATGCTGTGCATGATGACATACATATAATTTGACAACAAATTTACTTTGAACTTGATCTAGTCGATACTTCCCTTCTAACTGTACAATTCCGAATGAAAGGAATAGTTATGCAATCCTCTTTTGATCATTACATTGCTAAACATGGTGCAAAATAGGCACACACCAAAGTTTGATAAATGCCTACAAACCCCTTTGAGAACAATGTGCTGTTTGCAAAACAAAAGAAAAAATAAATTGGAGCAGGTTATTTTTAGTCAATATATTGACTACACAATCAAGCTATCACAGAATATTTACTCTCAATTTCAAATGCCACCCTTCGCACACACACAAGTGTCACAGTGGTACTCAAGAACTTCGACCCACACAACAAATTAGTAATACAAACTTCAGAGATCACCAAACCCTCAATGCATTTCTGTCAAAGATCAGTCACATGTCAGAGTCAGTGAATGTTGCTCTGACAATTGGCCCATTGTCTATAATACATCCTCATGTCCAAACAACTGAGAAGCAAGAGACAAATCACTAAATATGCAAGCTTCTGTGAACTTAATCTCAAACCCACAAACAGCACTGGTAGCTCGCCAGTAAAAGTTTTAAAAATATCTTGTTTCCCTTATCACGGCTCAGGTGATTTAAATACAAATTTTAAATAGATCTTTTTTGCACTTCCATGGACAGAAGGAAATAAATCTTATTACTAACTAAACACAATTTAATTGTGCATGGATTTTCTTATTTTGATTTTTTTTAAAGATACAGACATTAACAATATGTTCCCTGTTATGGGCACCAGATTAAAAATTGATGTCACTAAATGCATTTTTAATCATTCAGTAAATTTGGCTCATGGAAGAGAAGCAACAGAAATAATTAAATTATTTCTTCAGTGGAAATACAAATATACCAAGCAAATCACTGGGAATTCTTAAGCAAACTCTTGTAAAAGTGGCACAAGTAATGATGCCAGATTCAATCCTACAGTCAGCATATAGTTTGCATGTTCTTGTTGTGAACGTATGGGTTTTCCTCCCACATCTCAAAGACCCGCAGTATGGTAAATTAATTGCCCCTGTAAATGGCCACTATCAAGGTGGGGGGAAAGGGATTATTGCCAATTTGATGTTGAGAATGCAGGGAGAATTTAGAACAAAATTGGATGAATGCAAGTAGATATGAATAATTGGTCACCTTGGACTCTGGGCCAAAGGGCACATTTCCATACAAAATGCTGGTGGAACACAGCAGGCCAGGCAGCATCTATAAGGAGAAGCACAGTCAACGTTTCGGGCCAAGACCCTTCGTCAGGACTGGCCTGAAACATCAACAGTGCTTCTCCTTATAGATGCTGCCTGGCCTGTTGTGCTCCACCAGCATTTTGTGTGTGTTGTTTGGATTTCCAGCATCTGCAGATTTCCTCGTGTTGGCACATTTCCATGCTGGATTTCTTTTAAACCCCAGAAGTAACCCAGTCCCTCGTAAGTAGAACCAATGTCATCAACCCTGAACGAACTGGTCAAAAAAATTAATGGGAGCAGGAGGCCATTCAATAAAATCATGGTTGATTACCTGTTTTCAACCCACCTTGGTAAAGGCAACTGATCTGTCCAAGGCCAAGAGAAATTACAGTTGAGAACAGTCCATGAAAACCAGCAACCAACATCAAAGACCCTCCCATCCTCGTCATCCTCCCTTCGCTCCCCTTCCGTGGAGCAGAAGATACAAAAACTTCAAAACATGTACTACCAGGCTCAAGGTCAGCTTCTATCCCACTGTCAAGACTTTTAAACAGATCTCTTGCAAGCTCTGCTGAGTTCCTCCAGCATTTTTGTGTGTTGCTTGGATTTCCAGGATCTGCAGATTTTCTTGTGTTTGCACTTTATTTGTCTACCTGCACCACACTTCCTCTGCAATATTACCTCTAACACTATAGCGTGCATTCCGTTACCATCTTTCCCTCAATGTATGTCTCTAGTGGCGTACAGAATTCCAAAGGCTCGCAGGCTGAATGGGAAGTATTTCCTTTCATCCCTGCTCACTGCCCAAATCATTATTCTGAGGTTGTGATCCAACCATGGCCACAGCTTCCCCGAATCTGCCTTACCAGAGGAGTCAAAAGCTTCAATGGACTTAATACGAATGGTCCAGACCGACTGGCCCTTCGAACCTGCCCCATCATTCATCCCGATCATGGCAGAGGTAAAAGTTCAGACATTTGCTTACACTATTCCTGTATTGTCTGATACACTTAATATCCAGAAATCTGTATTTAAAATTAATTCAATGACTGTACCTTTTGTGGAAAGAGGTTTCCAACCTGAGGTTCACAGACCCCTCTATTAATGGTAGGGATCCATAGCATAAAAAAGGTTGGGAGCCCCTAATTACAAGGATGCTCTACCTTCTGTGTACAGAAATTATGTAGCTTTCAATTGAGATCAAAACCTGGTTCTAGAATTATCAGCTAAAGGGAATAGTCTCCTTACATTCAGCCCGTTAATGCATTGCAAGAGTTTTTATAAAACTTTCATATAACCATATAACCATATAACAATCACAGCACGGAAACAGGCCATCTTGGCCCTCCTAGTCCGTGCCGAACCCTTAATCTCACCTAGTCCCACCTACCCGCACTCAGCCCATAACCCTCCACTCCTTTCCTGTCCATATACCTATCCAATTTTACCTTAAATGACACAACTGAACTGGCCTCTACTACTTCTACAGGAAGCTCATTCCACACAGCTATCACTCTTTGAGTAAAGAAATACCCCCTCGTGTTTCCCTTAAACTTCTGCCTCCTAACTCTCAAATCATGTCCTCTCGTTTGAATCTCCCCTATGCTCAATGGAAACAGCCTGTTCACGTCAACTCTATCTATCCCTCTCAAAATTTTAAATACCTCGATCAAATCCCCCCTCAACCTTCTACGCTCCAATGAATAGAGACCTAACTTGTTCAACCTTTCTCTGTAACTTAATTGCTGAAACCCAGGTAACATCCTAGTAAATCGTCTCTGCACTCTCTCTAATTTATTGATATCTTTCCTATAATTCGGTGACCAGAACTGCACACAATATTCCAAATTTGGCCTTACCAATGCCTTGTACAACTTTAGCATTACATCCCAACTTCTGTACTCAATGCTTTGATTTATAAAGGCCAGCATTCCAAAAGCCCTCTTCACCACCCTATCTACATGAGACTCCACTTTCAGGGAACTATGCACAGTTATTCCTAGATCTCTCTGTTCCTCTGCATTCCTCAATGCCCTAACATTTACTCTGTATGTTCTATTTGGATTATTCCTGCCAAAATGTAGAACCTCACACTTCTCAGCATTAAACTCCATCTGCCAACGTTCAGTCCATTCTTCTAACCGGCATAAATCTCCCTGCAAGCTTTGAAAATCCACCTCATTATCCACAACACCTCCTACCTTAGTATCATCGGCATACTTACTAATCCAATTTACCACCCCATCATCCAGATCATTTATGTATATTACAAAACAACATTGGGCCCAAAACAGATCCCTGAGGCACCCCGCTAGTCACCGGCCTCCATCCCGATAAACAATTATCCACCACTACTCTCTGGCATCTCCCATCTAGCCACTGTTGAATCCATTTTATTACTCCAGCATTAATACCTAACGACTGAACCTTCTTAACTAACCTTCCATGTGGAACTTTGTCAAAGGCTTTGCTGAAGTCCATATAGACTACATCCACTGCCTTACCCTCATCAACATTCCTCGTAACTTCTTCAAAAAATTCAATAAGGTTTGTCAAACATGACCTTCCATGCACAAATCCATGCTGGCTACTTCTAATCAGATCCTGTCTATCCAGATAATTCTAAATACTATCTCTAAGAATACTTTCCATTAATTTACCCACCACTGATGTCAAACTGACAGGTCTATAATTGCTAGGCTTCCTTCTAGAACCCTTTTTAAACAATGGAACCACATGAGCAATACGCCAATCCTCCGGCACAATCCCCGTTTCTAATGACATATTAAAGATCTCCGTCAGAGCTCCTGCTATTTCTACACAAACTTCCCTCAAGGTCCTGGGGAATATCCTGTCAGGACCCGGAGATTTATCCACTTTTAAATTTCTTAAAAGCGCCAGTACCTCCACCTCTTTAATTGTCATAGGTTCCATAACTTCCTTACTTGTTTCCCACAACTTAGACAATTCAATATCCTTCTCCTTAGTGAATACCGAAGAGAAGAAATCATTCAAAATCTCTCCCATCTCCTTCGGTTCCACACATAGCTGACCACTCTGATTCTCTAAGGGGCCAATTTTATCCCTCACTATCCTCTTGCTTTTAATATAACTGTAGAAACCTTTCGGATTTACTTTCACCTTATTTGCCAAACCAATCTCGTATCTTCTTTTAGCTTTTCTAATCTCTTTCTTAAGATTCCTTTTACATTCTTTATATTCCTCGAGCAATTCCTTTACTCCATGCTGCCTATATCTATTGTAGACATCCCTCTTTTTCTGAACCAAATTTCTAATATCCCTTGAAAACCATGGTGCTCTCAAACCTTTAACCTTTCCTTTCACCCTAACAGGAACATAAAGATTCTGTACCCTCATAATTTCACCCTTAAATGACCTCCATTTCTCTATTACATCCTTCCCATAAAACAACTTGACCCAATCCACTCTCTCTAAATCCCTTCGCATCCCCTCAAAGTTAGCCTTTCTCCAATCAAAAATCTCAACTCTAGGTCCAGTCCTGTCCTTCTCCATAATTATATTGAAGCTAATGCTATTGTGATCACTGGACCCGAAGTGCTCCCCAACACATACATCTGTCAGCTGACCTATCGCATTCCCTAACAGGAGATCCAACACTGCCCCATCTCTAGTCGGTACTTCTATGTATTGTTGCAAAAAACTATCCTGCACACATTTCACAAACTCTAAACCATCCAGCCCTTTTACAGAATGAGCTTCCCAGTCTACGTGTGGAAAATTAAAATCTCCCACAATCACCACCTTGTGTTTACTACAAATATCTGCTATCTCCTTACACATTTGCTCTTCCAACTCACGTGCCCCATTAGGTGGCCTATAATACACTCCTATCAGTGTTACTGCACCTTTCCCATTCTTCAATTCCAACCAAATGGCCTCCCTAGAGGAGCTCTCTAATCTATCCTTCCAAAGCACCGCCATAAGATTTTCTCGGACAAGCAATGCAACACCTCCTCCTCTGGCCCCTCCTACTCTATCACACCTGAAGCAACTAAATCCAGGAATATTTAGTTGCCAATCACACCCTTCCTGCAACCATGTTTCTCTAATAGCTACAACATCATAATTCCAGGTATCAATCCACGCTTTAAGCTCATCCACCTTTCTTACAATGCTCCTAGCATTAAAATAGATACATTTAAGATACTCTCCATCTCCTCCTCTCTTTCCATCCCTAACAATGCATTCAAATTTATTATCCTTTTCTTTCTTCTCCCCTACATCTTCGGGCTGAGCGCATCCCTTCTCCATCACCTGCCTTTCCTCCCTCACACACTGTCTATTTACTTGCTCCACTGGTGAACTAACCTCCTCTCCCATAGTCTCCTCAAATAGTCTCCCGCCCCCCCCCCCCATCTTACTAGTTTAAAGTCCGCCCTGTAGCCCTAGCAAACCTCCCCGTTAGGATATTGGTCCCCCCACGATTCAAGTGTAACCCGTCCTTCTTGAACAGGTCACTCCTGCCCCAGAAGAGGTCCCAATGATCCCGAAACTTGAATCCCTGCCCCCTGCTCCAATCCCACAGCCACGCATTCATCCTCCACCTAATTCTATTCCTACTCTCACTGTCGCGTGGCACAGGCAGTAATCCCGAGATTACTACCTTTGCGGTCCTTCTTCTTAACTGCCTTCCTAACTCCCTATACTCTCGTTTCAGGACCTCTTCCCCTTTCCTTCCTATGTCATTGGTACCTACATGTACCACGACCTCTGGCTCTTCACCCTCCCACTTCAGGATATCTTGGACGCGATCAGAAACTTCCCGAACCCTGGCACCAGGGAGGCAAATTACCATCCGGGACTCCCAGTCACCTCCACAGAAACGCCTGTCTGAGCCCCTGACTATAGAGTCCCCTATTACTATGGACCTCTTTCTTCTAACCCTACCCTTCTGAGCTACAGGGCCGTCCTCTGTGCCGGAGGCCCGGCCACTGTCACTCCCACCAGGTAGGCTGTCCCCCCCAACAGTACTCAAACATGAGTACTTATTGTCAAGGGGTACAGCCACTGGGGTACTCTCTAGTACCTGCCTCTTCCCCTTCCTGACTGTAACCCACCTATCTGCCTCCCATGGCCCCGGAGTGACCACCTGCCTGTAACTCCTCTCTATCACCTCCTCACTCTCCCTGACCAGGCGAAGGTCATCGAGCTGCAGCTCCAGTTCCCTAACTCGGTCCCTCAGGAGCTGCAGTTCGGCGCACCTGGCGCAGATGTGGACGTCCGGGAGGCTTGGAGACTCCAGGATCTCCCACATCCGACAACGAGAACAACAAGCTGCCCTCACACTCATACCTCCCAAATAACTGAAAGTACAAGAACTAAAAGATAAGCCTACTGTGCCCTCTTCCGCCTAAGCCCTCTGAGCCCAAGCCCTGCACTCTGCGCCCGGCTCACTCCGCTGCCCACAAACGAAGCTGCCCGCTTCTTAAGGCGGCGTTCTTTATATATCTTCCCTCATTCCCGGGCCTCCTTCACGCGCCTGTGCAGTCCCGCCTCTCAGAACTCCGATCTGAGAAGCAATTGGACAATTTGAAAATGGCCGCCGCCGCACTTCCTCTCAAGCCTCGCTGTCCTCTTCCAAAAGAGAACTACCTCACTCAGTATCTCCTTTACATATCTTCCCTCCTTCCCGGGCCTCCTTCACATGCCTGCGCAGTCCCGCCTCTCAGAACTCCGATCTGAGAAACAATTGGACAATTTGAAAATGGCCGCCGCCGCACTTCCTCTCAAGCCGCGCTGTCCTCTTCCAAAAAAATCCTCTTTCAATGATTCTTCTAAGCTCAGGGGTACAGATATAGCCTACTTAACCTGCCATCCCTGGAAACTTGGAAAGATGACATTTGGTCCCTTTTGTTCTTTCACTGATATGGATTGTGATCTGTTAGTATGAAGCATTGATCTACGGGTACCAAAGATATTGATTCCAGCTCTGATTTCTGTCAAACCATTCTCAATTCATGTACGCACATTAACTCCATGTACTCTAACCTCCTTCAACCAACCTCCTGCTAGAACTCATTGAAAACCCTTAAAAATCGACTTCCGGTAAGATGGCAATTGTTTAGTTGCTCCGAACTTTTGCTCCGTTATTCTTCTTACCTTTGCACTATATGTCTCCATTCTTAAACATCAGTTAGGTATTTTATTAGTTCTCTTTTACCTGCCTGCGAACACATCTATCTTATAATGGCTACCAAAAGTACTAAAACCGGGAAAAAGGAAACTTCTACAGCTTTGCCGGCTGACATTCTCGCTGTTCTGGAACAACATCGACAAGATACTTTAATGGATTTTAGAACTGAATTTAGAACTTCTTTCAACCAACTGAATGTCAAATTGGATCAGATTAATGCTAGAGTGGATGAACATGCTGAACATTTATCTCGCATTGACGTAACTTCTGAAGATTTAAAACGCCGTGTTCAATATCTTGAAACTCTCTGCTCCAGCCTAGAGGAGAACAGTAAACTTTTTTCCAAGATGGTGGATCTTGAAAATCGGAGCAGACGTTGCAATCTACAAATTCTTGGTTTGCCAGAGGGCACCGAAAAGGGCTCTCCCGTTGAATTGTTTTCCAAGTTTCTCTGTGAGATTTTCGCGAAAGAATTTCTTCCGACTCCACCTGAGCTTGAAAGGGCACACAAGATCTATGTTCCTCGAGCAATTCTGGGTTCCCGCCCACGGCCGATTATTTTATTTTATCAATACCAGGTGAAAAATCGTTTGATGATGGAGGCACGCCGCAGAGGTACTTTTGCTTTTCAAACTACGGTCATTCGTTTTGTGGAGGATTTTGCCCCCCAGGTTCTAAAGATGCGTGCTGAGTTTAAAGGTGTAATGAAAGTGCTTTTTGATCACGGATTCAGACCCTCTCTCCGAAATCCAGCTGATCTTTGAATTACGCTTACTACTGGAGATTATAAGTGGTTTAAATCACTGAAGGAGACTGAGGCGTTTGTTGGACATCTTCCAGCCACCTCGTCTTCTTCGGAACCGGCCTAACCTTCTAAAATGGTTAAGTACTTCTCGAAGTAAAACTATTTTTTCTGAACTCAGACTTTACTTGAGTAATTCAGACATTATCTATTGAAACTCTAAGGGCTGCAGTCAATCCCTCCCTGGACTTGGTGCGTTTTTTCTAAATAGATAATTTAAGTTTAATGTTTCCCTGCGAACTTTTAGATTTTACCTGTGTAATCTATTTTATCTTTGTATAACCTTATCTATAGAGAACTACAATTGTCTTTAACTTGTTTTGGAGGTTTGGAGTTTTTATTGAAGGCTTCCCTGTTGGTTGATTCATAGTTTTAAGTTTTGCTTTTTTTTTCTGTAAATGGTTGATAAGGACTCTCTTTGAATTTTATCATTTCCCCCTTTTCTCCCTCCCCTTTTTTTCCTTTTAATCTTTTATAATTTTTCACGGGTAGGTTAGTTTTAGTTTTCTTCTGATTTTCTTTGTATTAAGTTTTATACTTCTGTTGAAGTTGTTCCTATTTGTAATTCTGTTTTCTAGTGCATAAATTATTTATTATTTGCTATATTATTTATACGAAACTTTTCTTAACAACAATTTTTTTGGTAGAGCTAGCTGCTTTTTTAGGTAGCCATCTAATTTTGGGTTGCGGGGGGGGGGGGGGGGTAGGTTCTCCAGTTCCAACACTACTCACTGTTTCTTTTGTTTTCCTTTGTTATTCAGGACATGTCTCTGTTTTGATTCTACGGATCTATGTTTACATTTTTGCTCCCAGACTGTTATTGTACTCCTTGATTTTTTTATATGCCTGCTACCTTCTGTGCACTAACAATTGATAATGGTTAATTCACTGAAATTTGTGAGCTGGAATGTAAAGGGATTGTATCATCCTGTTAAAAGAAGGAAGGTCTTCTCACATATTAAACAACTCAAAGCTGACATTGCTTTCCTTCAAGAAACTCATATTCGTAGTTTTGATAATTCTCGGCTCCTGTCAAAGTGGGCGGGTCAGCATTTTCATTCATCCTTTGCTGCCAAAGCTGGGGGGGGGGGGGGGGGGTCTCCATCCTTATTAATTCAAATATTCCTTTTGAACTCCATAATAAGATATCTGATACAAATGGCTATTTTATTATTGTTTCTGGTAAATTATACAATACTAAAGTTGTACTAGCAAACCTATATGCTCCCAATTTTGATGATGTTAATTTTTTGAACGTTTTTTCTCCTCACTACCAGATTTAAACTCATACTCTCTTATACTGGGTGGCAATTTCAATTGTTGGTTAGATCCTAATTTGGATCGATCGTCCTCTGTTACTAGACTACCTACTAAATCTGCCTTAGCTATTCACTCTTTTTTTCTCTAATTATGGTATCTCTGATATATGGTGTTTCCTTCATCCTACTGAGAGAGACTATTCTTTTTTTTCACATGTTCACCATACATTTACTAGAATTGACTACTTTTTACTCGATAATCAACTTATTCCATTTGTCTATTCTTGTGATTATCAGAGTATACTGATTTCTGACCATGCCCCAATTACTTTGTCTTTAAATTTTTTTGGTCTCCCTCAGAGGAATAAACACTTGCTTTTTGACTCGACTTTATTATCGGATGATGATTTTCTAAAATTTATTAAGGATCAGATAACCTTTTATTTTAACACCAATACATCATCTGAAATGTCATCCCAGATTGTCTGGGATGCCATGAAAGCATATTTGAAGGGTCAAATAATCTCCTATACAACAAATCTTAATAGAAAGTCCTGTGCAGATCGATTAGACCTCATTAATCAGATTAAAGAATTGGATTAACTGTATGCTCAAACTAAGAATCCTGAATTATACAAGAAGTGTGTAGAACTTCAAACTAAATTTAATCTTCTGTCTACTCAGCCTGTCGAATGCCAACTTCTTGAAAGTAAGAGTCGCTTCTATATTCATGGTGACAAATCTGGTAAATTTCTAGCCAATCAGCTGAGACGTTCCAAAGCCAAACAACATATTACAAAGATCCAGAAGGAGAATGGAGACTTCACATCGGATCACTTAGAAATCAATGACGCATTTAAAAATTTCTATTCTCGACTTTATTCCTCTGAATCTTTGAATGACAATATCTCTGTTGATCATTTTTTAAATAATCTGAATATTCCTTTGCTTTCATCTGATTTTAAAGCCAAACATAATGCGCCCATATCATCAGAAGAAATATCTTTTGCAACTTCTGCGTTGTCTTCAGGGAAATCTCCTGGACCTGATGGGTTCCCCGTAGAATTTTATAAATCATTCCCTTCACTTCTTTCTCCTCAGTTATTCCCAGTATTATCTGACTCGTTTAATTACGGTAAATTGCCACCCTCTTTTAATGAGGCATCTATTATTCTTTTATTAAAAAAGGGTAAAGACCCAACAGAGTGTTCCTCGTATAGGCCGATTTCTTTGCTTAATGTTGATGTTAAAATCTTAGCCAAAGTTTTGGCTTATAGATTAGAAACTATTATTCCCTCTATTATTTCTGAGGATCAAACTGGTTTTATTAAAAACCGTCTTCCTTTTTTTAATATTCAGCATTTATTTAACATTTTATATTCACCTCCAACTGGGATTCCTGAATGTGTTATTTCCCTCGATGCGGAGAAAGCATTTGATCGTATAGAGCGGAACTACCTTTTTGCAGTTTTAGAAAAATTTGACTTTGGTCAAAGTTTTATCTCTTGGATCAAATTGCTGTATGTGTGTCCTACTGCCTCTGTTTTGACTAATTTTCAGAAATCCCAGTTATTTAACCTCAAACGTGGCACCCATCAGGGATGCCCTTTAAGTCCCTTTCTCTTTGATTTGGCTATAGAATCTTTGGCAATAGCATTTCGAAATTGTCCTGAATTGACCGGGATTTGGAGGGGGTTGTTCAGCATAAAGTCTCTCTTTATGCTGATGACTTATTACTTTTTCTTTCAAATCCATCTACATCCTTACCTCCAATGTTTTCACTTCTTGATCAGTTTAGCCAGTTCTCTGGCTATAAACTTAATTTACATAAGAGCGAACTTTTCCCAATTAATAAAGAAGCACAAGAATTAACATTTTGTGATCTCCCTTTTAAAGTAGTTCATAATCAATTTATTTATCTTGGGTTTACAGTCACAAGGAAGTTTAAAGATCTCTTTCGTGAAAATTTTGCCAATCTTTCATATACTATAAAACAGAGTCTGTTACAATGGTCACCTCTATCTATGTCTTTGGTAGGTTGTATTAATGTTGTTAAAATGTATGTTCTCCCTAAACTTTTATATTTATTTCAATCAATCCCAATTTTTATTCCTAAATCTTTTTTTGATTCCTTAGACTCTATTATTTTGTCATATCTGTGGAAGAATAAGCGCTCTAGAATTAATAAAGTTTATCTCCAAAAATCTAAAAAAAGAGGGTGGCATGGCTTTACCTAACTTTTGTTTATATTATTGGGCAGCCAATATATGTTGTGCGACCTTTTGGTCTTTTTTCCATGGCCAACCCGAGTGCACTAATTGGGTGGCAATGAAGTTAAGTTCCACTAAAGATTTATCTATCTCTGCACTTCTTGGCTCTGTACTCCCTAGTAGTTTGTCCAGATTAATTGTTAATCCTCTTGTTAGACACACTTTGCGTATATGGGCTCAGTTTAGGAAATTTTATGTTTTCCATGGTTTTTCCTTTTCTAGCCCTATCTTACATAATCACCTTTTTTTTTTACCTACTACGTATGATTTAGCATTCCATGATTGGCATAGGAAGGGCATTAGACATTTTGAAGATCTTTTTATTGATAATCGCTTTGCATCTTTTCAACAGCTCTCTGCTAAGTTCAATTTGCCCAATGCTCATTTTTTTAGATATCTCTAAATTAGACACATTATTAATCCTTTAATTCCTAACTTCCCTGAGAAAAAAGTTATGGATTTATTTCTTTCTATTAATTCACTAGGTAAAGGTTTAATATCATTTATTTGTGATAAATTAGCATCCTTACGGCGTGCCCCTGTGGATAAAATTAGAATGGCTTGGGAGCATGATTTAAGTATCTCCTTATCAGATGAGACTTGGGACTCGATTCTCAAATCGGTTAATTCAACCTCTCTTTGTGCTCGCCATTGCCTTTTACAGTTTAAGATTGTTCATAAAGCTCATATATCTAAATCTAAACTAACTCGATTTTACCCTAACATTAGTCCTCTCTGTGATAAATGCAAAAGGGGCGAGGCCTCTCTCTGTACTGGTTTTGTCCCAGCTTGGAGAAATTTTGGAAAGATCTCTTCATAACATTATCTTATATTCTGAATCATCACCTAGAACCTAACCCTTTAATTGCTTTGTTCGTTTTTTTGGGCGAGACAGATTTACGTCTGAGTTCAACTAAGTGTCGAATATTATCTTTTGCTCTCTCCTGGCGAGACGTTTAATCCTCCTTAGGTGGAGAGATGTTGCCACCGCCCACGCATGTTCAATGGCTTAATGATATTATGTTCTGCTTAGACCTTGAAAAAATTCATTATTCAGTTCTTAATTCGGATACAAAGTTCCATAAGGTCTGGGGACCTTTTATTGAGTACTTTCATAACCTTCCTCTTAACTAAGGTTTTTTTTTCGGTCCCTTGCTTTCAGTTCCTTTTATTTTTTGGTAGTAGGCATTAATATCTTCTGTTGCTAAGTGTATTTACAGTTTTGGGGGTTTGAATGTCCTGATTTATACTCTCTATATTGTGTTGTGGTTGGTCTGGAGTTCTTTTTTGTTGCGGGGCTTGGGGAGGATACTAATTTTACCTGTCTTCAATTTGGGTGCTTTCTCAATTATCTTCTTTTGTATATTATTATTGTATGTTTATTTTTGCACTATATTAATGTTCTTCATTTCAATCTGGGGTTTTTTATCTGTAGCGATGTAGAAAATGTATAAAAAACCTAATAAAAAAAATCCAAATACAGTATATCACATAACCTCCTTGTTATTGATCATAGTCACAAAGAACTCCAGTAGATTGCTCAAAATAAAATTTTATTTCATAAACCTACAAACTCTGGTTATTATTTTCAATGTTTTGCTATTTCATCTTTCGTGATCAACTTCAGCTCTTTCCTCACTGCAAACTTTTAGCTAACTCATTTGAGAAAGTCTGCAAAATTTGGAAATCCACATACATGCTGGAGGAACTCAGGAAGTCAGGCAGCATCTATGGAAAAAGAGTAAACAGTCGTCGTTTTGGACCGAGATCCTTCTTCAGAAGGAAGAGGGAAGGATGCCGGAATAAAAAGGTAGGGGGAGGGGAAAGAGGCTAATCGGAAGGTGATAAGTGAAGCCAGATGGGTGAGAAAGGTCAAGGACTGGAAAAAATAAGAATCTGATGGGAGAGGAGAGTGGGCAATAGGTGCAAGGGAAGGAGGAGGGGACCCAGGAGGAAGTTATAGGCAAGTGAGAAAAGATACAAGGCCAGAGTAGGGAATAGAGGAAAGGGGTGGAAATGTGTTTATCAGAAGGAGAAATCAATATTCATGTCATTGGGTTAGAAGCTACCCAAATGGAATACAAGGTGTTGCTGCTCTGCCCTGAGGGTAGCCTCAGCTTAGCACAAGAGGAGGCCATGGCCAACATATCAGAATGGGCATTATAATTAAAATGTTTGGCCACCTGGAAGTTCGGCTTGTGGTGAATGCTGCGGAGTCCGTAGGTTATTTTATAACCTACAGGCTCAGATCATCATCATTATTCTGTTCAATATATTGTTATTGCATCTTTCATTATCTACTTCAGCTCTTTCCTTACTACTGAATTTAGTTAACCATATTGGTAATTCCTAGTTTTCTCCCTACATAAAAAAGTGGTATTCTTCATCCACTGGAACAATTACAATATATACATCTTGGAAGAGGACAACAGAGCATTTAGTTTCTCTACAAGAAACATTTCTGGATTACAGTGATACAAGTCATTGACGTTTTTCACCAATATCTTAAGTATCAATAACTTCACTTTATTTTGGTGAAACCATTCATTCTCCGATCTTTCTAATGATTTGATGTTGCAATGCTTCCTCAAAGACCAAGTAGTTGTTTAATTCACTGACACAAGAGACTACAGATGCTGGCATCAGGAGCACAAAACACAAAGAACAAGCTGCTGGGAGAACTCAGTGGGTCAGTTTTTGTGGGAGGAAATTTACAGTTGATTGAAAGGTAGAGGGGAAACAGTAGAAAGGGGGAAAATGAGTTGCTGGGAAGCATTAGGTGGATCTAGGTGAGGAGAGGTGGTAGGCAAATGGAGGAGGGATCCCACCAAGTTTCCCAAGGAATTCGTTTTTTTAAACTACAGTGATTTTTTTTTAATTTCTGTGCCCTTCCAAAAGAAAATATTAAACTTAAAAGCAAAATGACTGCAAAACTGACACAGATGTACTCTTTTTCAATAATTTTGTTCCCATAATGTTTGTCTAATCAAAGAACATCTTTACATTAAATCCCATTAATACATATGGAGTCACAGACATCTTGGAATTGCAAGTTAGCATCGTTTGTACTCATATGTGTTTCTGATTTACACCACATGGATTTCAAGTCAACCCAACTCACTGATAACCATGTAACAATTACAGCACGGAAACAGGCCATCTCGGCCCTTCTAGTCCAAAGGACTAGATAATAATTTTTGCAATTGAAAGTATTTTTATATAAACTAAGGAGTGGGGGAAAAACTAGAAAATTACTTAAAAACATCCTTTATTTACATCTGAATGACCAAGCACTATTTGTAAAGATTATATAGAATTACAACTAAAACTACTAGCCCTTTTTAAAAACGCAGACATAGGCAGGAATATACTTTATAAAAGTGCCCATTTTATACAGATTTGTAAGCAACAATTACAGGCATTACTAATGACAGTTGTCACTACTTTTCAAGTCGAAATTTAACCCAGTGCCATATTCAGCTTCCCTCCATCCAACCAGTCTTCTCTCTGGAAAATAATCTTCACTATAAACATCATCCTGGCCCACATTTATGTCTAATCTGTCCAACATATTAAGTTTAAAATTCTCTCACTCATATAGAGTCTATACTCAAAGCAAATTTTGTTTGTTCTCTGCCAAATTCACACCAGCACCCACACAGACTCTTACTGCACCTGAATGAAGCTACCAAATCCACTTGTTTCTCTATGCAGAAACACCACCCACTTCCACATCTCTCATTTCCCCACCTCAGCCATCATGTTGCTGAAACTCTTGTCCATGTCTTATTCAATTACAAATTCTTCTATTGACATGGTCCAAATTCAATGTTCTGTGACTGTCTTGTATCCATTATATCTGATGCTCTGCTGCCCACATCTTTATGCTGCAAAAGCAAAACTCACTCATACAATTCTGGTCCTCTAATCTAAAGATGTGTCTGCTGCTCCCACTGTGGCCTCCTCTACGTTGGGGAGATTCATCGTAAACTGAGGGACAGCTCCATCAAGCACCTCCACTCCATCCACAAAAAGCAGAATTTCATGTGGCCAAACATTTTAATTCGGATTTCCATTCCCACATGTTGGTCTGTGACCCCCATTTGTGCCACGATGAAGCCACCCTCAGGGTGGAGAAGCAACATCTTATATTCCGTCTGGGTACCCTCCAACCTGATGGTATTAATTTCTCCTTCTGGCAAAAAAAATACCCTTCCCCTCTCCACTTCCTCAATCCCACTTTGGCCTCTTACCTATTCTCAGCTGCCTTTCACCTCCCCCTTGGTTTCCTCTTCCTTCCATTTCTTCTATGATTCGCTCTCCTCTCCCATCAGATTCCCTTTTCTCCAGCCCTTTACCTTTCCTGCTCACCTGGCTTTAACTATCACCTTCTAGCTTGTCCTCCTTCCCCTCCCCCCAAGAAGAGTCTCAGCCTGAAACAGCAACTATTTGTTAACTTCCATAGATGCTGCCTGACCTACTAAGTTCCTCCAGCGTATTGTGTGTGTTACTAAATATCTTTAATGGTCTTGAACTTTCCATTAGATCCTCCAGCTTTGCATCCTCAACCAATATATCACTTCTTCCCATCATGGTAACAACTTCATTCCATGTTCTAAATTTCTTTCTCATCATCTCCCTCCTCTTCGTGATTCTATTCTATCTACTTCTTATTGCCCCACCTCTGAGAAAAAAAAAGACGTTCCACTATGAAGCACCTTGGGACATATCATTTGAGAAAAGCAAGCTGTATTTTTCTCCAAAGATCCACATTAGATTTTTCTTCTCACCCAACAACCACTTATTTTTTACCACTTACACTTGGCAGTCGAGGCTCTTGACCATAAGTCAACAACCAATAGGTCATTGAGAGACTTACATGATCAGTAGTAAACAACACATATTTAAGAATATACAGTGGCATGCAAAAGTTTGGGCACCACGGTAAAAAAAAAATCTGTTACTGTGAATAGCTAAGCGAGTAAAAGATTACCTGATTTCCAAAAGGCATAAAGTTAAAGATGATGCATTTCTTTAATATTTTAAGATTACTCTTTTATTTCCATCTTTTACAGTTTCTAAATAACAAAAAGGGAAAAGGGCCTGAAGCAAAAGTTTGGGCACCCTGCATGGACAGTACTTAGTAACACCCCCTTTGGCAAGTATCACAGCTTGTAAACACTTTCCGTAGCCAACTAAGAGTCTAAGTTCTTGCTTGGGGTATTTTTGTCCATTCTTCCTTGCAAAAGTCTTCTAGTTCTGTGAGATTCTTGGGCTGTCTTGCATGCACTATTATTTTGAGGTCTATCCAGATTTTTGATTATGTTTAGGTCGGGGGACTGAGAGGGCCACAGCAAAACCTTCAGCTTGGGCCTTTTGAGGTAGTCCATTGTGGATTTTGAGGTGTGTTTAGGATCATTATCCTGTTGTAGAAGCCATCCTCTTTTCATCTTCAGCTTGCCTTTTTTTTTAATTACACACACAAACGGTGTGATGTTTGTTTCCAGAATTTCCTGATACTTAATTGAATTCATTCTTCCCTCTACCAGTGAAATGATCCCCATGTCACTGTCTGCAACACAAGCCCAAAGCATGATCGATCCACCCCTGTGCTTAACAGTTGGAGAGGTGCTCTTTTCACGAAATTCTGCACCCCTTTTTCTCCAAACATACCTTTGCTCATTGTGGCCAAAATGTTCTATTTTAACTTCATCAGTCCACAAGACTTGTTTCCAAAATGCATCAGGCTTGTTTGGATGTTCCTTTGCAAACTTCTGACGCTGAATTTTGTAGTAAAAGAGGGGTTTTGATTTGCCTTTCTAGCAATCCTACGAGCAGTTCTCTCGGAAAGTTTTCTTGGCCTTCCAGACCTCAACTTGACCTCCAGCATTCCTGTTAACTGCCATTTCTTCATTACATTATGAACTGAGGAATCTAATACCTGAAAACACTTTACTTTCCTCTTATAGCCTTCTCCTGCTTTGTGGGCATTATTTATTTTAATTTAACAAGTGCTAGGCAGCTGCTTAGAGGAACCCATGGCTGCTGATTGTTGGGACAAGTTTTGAGGAATCAGGGTATTTATAAAGCTTTGAAATTTGCATGACCTGGCCTTTTCTAACAATGACTGTGGACAAGCCATAGCCCTAACAAGCTAATTAAGGTCTGAGATCTTGGTAAAAGTTATCTGAGAGCTCAAATCTCTTGGGGTGCCCAAACTTTTACATGGTGCTCCTTTCTTTTTTTCACTCTAAAATTGTTCAAAACAAAAAATAATACACTAATCTTGCTTAAAATTTTGAAAAGAATGTTTCATGTTTAACTTTATGACTTTTGGAGATAAGTTCATCTTCTACTCACTAACTATTCACAATAACAAAAATTTTGACTATTGAATGCCACTGCAGAAAGAAACCAGCTGAATTAAAAATTTTGTTTAAACAGAAAGAAAGCCCTGCTTCTCTCCCACTAAAAACTAAGTTTGATTTGTCTGCTCTCTGGGCAGCCACATAAAACATCTCTAAGGGAATCATTGCATGCATATCCTTCAGCAAAATAAACACTGATTTATTTTCACACTGGTTCCTTTATTAGCCATTGATTATTCAAAGCAAATGTAAGATGGCACAGGCAGTCCAGCAACTTGAGACCCTTCCACACCATAAATTTCCAAGTTATGGAGAAATCAGATTAAATTCACTGTTACTTATACTGGCTGCAGCTTAATTGTTTCTCAATGAAGTAAATTTATACACATCATTAACTACTTCTGTACTGCTATGGCACTTACTTTCAATACCACACCAATGTAGAGAATTTCAGATTACCCACCTCCTCGCATCTGAATACTAGTGTCTACTTATTCACAAGTCTACGAGGCCTGAGCCTGGGTAGGGTGCATCTCGTAACACACAGGTGACATCAAACACAGACCGCGAATTTCTGAATGTTGTACAAAAGATATATATACTCCAGAGACTCCCAACCTGCACGGGAGGAAACCGATCCGCAGAAATCACCGGTAAACCTGCAGAAGGCTGTACAAACAGTTTTTCCGCCCAAGAACTCTGTCATGCAGCATA
The DNA here is from genome assembly GCF_030144855.1 of Hypanus sabinus. NCBI lineage: Eukaryota > Metazoa > Chordata > Chondrichthyes > Myliobatiformes > Dasyatidae > Hypanus > Hypanus sabinus. Next base: position 75,490,325 of record NC_082708.1, read on the forward strand.
GAAAAATGCAAGCGTCCGCAAGTACTTATCATGTACTGATGTACTGGGTAAATCTTCAAAGTCCATTCTAACTCCTTTCTTACCAAATTTTTACTGTGCAGAGTCAAAAGCTGCTTTACGTAGTTCACGCGAGAAACCGTACGTTCTGGAAAAGGAACAGGCAATATAAGAAAGGAAATTCAATAACACCAGCTAATAAACAACTAATAGAGGCAAGAGACAGTATCTTAGATTTTGTTCCAAACTATAATCAGCTTAGTTACCGCAGATGATATCCATATCCATGAACAAAAAGAATTTCCGAGTTCAGCTACAGAATACATTTTAATATATATATATATTTAAAAACACACCCAGAAGCAGACTGACAATGTCTGTATTTACCCCCTCTGGATCGGACTAGGCGGTGTCCACTCCTTTACAGAAAAACTGCTTGTACTTTGACGTCAACCAATTCTATCTTTGGTCACCGACATAATAGGAGGAGATTTAACCACGTGTGCGACTTACATTAAACCAGAAAAGGCCATGTGACATTTGTATCTTATTATTGAATCTATTATATGTATACTCACTTTCCTATAAAGAATATGCGTTTGAAATGCACGTAAAAGGGCGTCAAATAGAAATCCAGTAAGTTGTATTTTCTAACGAGATGCTTATATTTTATCTAAAAGACCGATATTTAGGCAATTGCCTAAACAAATAGCAGATTGCCAACAAAGCAGGTTGCTGTGCAGCTGCAATTTACGATGGAGTAAGGACAGTTACGAATGTGAAATTAAAGCGCTCTACGTGGTTGCATTTCAAAACAAAACGCAGGCGGCTTACGAGAAATGATTGACACAACTGGCATCCAATGAACTGGCAGCAACGTTTGAACTAGGTAGCCAATCATAGAAGACGTATGTCTATCTGAAATTGGAAACGGAACGTCTTTTGCTTTAAGATTACTTCGAGAAATTGGGGCTTTTTGCCTGATAATCACTGGAACAAAATTAGTGTTGTTTTTCGTAGAAAGTCATTATCACATCTTTGTGTGTTGATTTGATACAATTTTCTTCTTTTCTACTTCTCGTTAAGTATTCCAATATGTGGATACAAGGAAAATGTACTTTACTGTAAGAACAAATGCTTGCAAACAGAATATTTGTGAGCAAAACAGTTTAGTGAAGCAGCATCCTGGGAAGAGATTTAAAGGGGAACAAGGAGAATTCTGGTGCAAATTGTTTTGATCTGACCAGACTTGTGCCTAACCGATCTTATAGAGCTTTTTTTAGGAGGTTACCAGGAAACATGATGAAGGAAAGGCAGTGGTGAATGTTGATGAGTCCTGAAGAAAGGTCTTGGGCCAAAACTGTTTACTCTTTTCCATAGATGCTGCCTGGCCTGCTAAGTTCCTCCAGATTTTCTGCACGTTGCAGTGAATGCTGTCTAGATGGACTTCTGCAAGCCCTTTGACACAGTCCCAAATGGGAGGCTGGTGAAGAGGGTTCAGTCTCTTAGTATTCAGAGTGAGGTAGTAAATTGGATTCAACATTGGCTTGGCAGGAGAAGCCAGGGAGCAGCAGCAGATGGCTAGGCACTCTGACAGGAAGACCATGACAAATGATGTGCCACAGGGATCAGCACTGGATCCATTGATGTTTGTTACCAATATCAACAAACCAGATGATAATGTGGTAAACTAGATCAGCAAATTTGTGGTTGAAAACAAGATCCGGGTATAGCTGATAGCGAGGAGGGCTAGCAATGCTTGCAGCAGGATCTATACCAGCTGGAAAAATGGGCTGTAAAATGGAAGATTGAATTGAATGCAGACAAGTCTGAGGTATTGCACTTTGGAAAGACAAATCAGGTGTGTTGTGTCCAGCTCTGGTCACCTACCTACAGGAAAGATATCAATAAGATTGAAGTACAGAGAAAATTTACAAGAATATTGCTGGGACCTGAAGTTGAGTAAGTTAGGATTTTATTCTCTGGAGCATATGGTAATAAGGGGAGATTTGATTAAGGAATACAAATTATGAAAGGTATAAATAAGACCATAAGACTTTGAAGCAGAATTAGACCATTCAACTCATTCTGTCCTGTCACACTCACCTCAATAATAAGCAAATGCTTTGAGAGGCTGATCAAGGATTACATCTGCAGCAGGCTACTACCAACATTGTACCCCATACAATTCACCTATCGACACAACTGATCGACAGATGATGCAATAGCCACAGCTCTACACACTGTCTTTACACATCTGTAGAAGAAGGATGCTTGTGTGAGAATACTGTTCTTGGACTACAGCTCAGCATTCAACACCATAATTCTCTCCAGGCTTGACAAGAAGCTCAGAGACCTCAGCCTTCACCTTGCCTCATGCAGCTGGATCCTGGACTTCTGTTCTGTCTATACAGGTATCCGTCCCCCTCTTTTCCTTCACTACATCGACAACTGCATTGGTGCTGCCTCCTGCACCCATGCTGAGCTCATTGACTTCATTAACTTTGCCCCCAACTTTCACCCTACCCTCATATTTACCTGATCCATTTCCGACACCTCCCTCTCCCTCATCTCTGGAGACGGCTTATCTACTGATATCTACTATAAGCCTACAGACTCTCACAGCTACCTGGACTATTCCTCTTCCCACCCTGTCTTTTGCAAAAATGCTATCCCCTTCTCACAATTCCTCCGTCTCATCCATATCTGCTCTCAGGATGAGGCTTTTCATTCCAGGACAAAGGAGATGTCTTCCTTTTTTAAACAAAGGGGCTTCCCTTCTACCATCAACTCTGTTCTCAAACGCATCTCTCCCATTTCCCGCACATCTGCCCTCACCCCATCCGCCCACCACCCCACTCAGGATGGGGTTCCCCTTGTCCTTACCTACCACCCCACCAACCTCCAGGTCCAACGTATAATTCTCCATAACTTCTGCCTCCTCCAACGGGATCCCACTACCAAACACATCTTTCCCTCCCCCCCCTTTCTGCTTTCTGCAGTGATCACTCCCTACGCGACTCCCTTGTCCACTCGTCCCCCCCCATCCCTTCCCACCGATCTCCCTCCTGGCACTTATCCTTGTAAGCAAACAAGTGCTACACCTGCCCTCACACTTCCTCCCTCACCACCATTCAAGGCCCCATACAGTCCTTCCAGGTGAGGCGACACTTCACCTGTGAGTCGGCTGGTGTGGTATACTGCGTCCGATGCTCCCGGTGTGGCGTTTTATATATTGGTGAGACCCGACGCAGACTGGGAGACTATTTCGCTGAACACCTACGTTCGGTCCGCCAGAAAAAGCAGGATCTCCCAGTGGTCACACATTTTAATTCCACGTCCCATTCCCATTCTGATATGTCTATCCATGGTCTCCTCTACTGTCAAAATGAATCCGAACTCAGGTTGGAGGAACAACACCTTATATACCGGCTGGGTAGCCTCCAACCTGATGGCATGAACATTGACTTCTCTAACTTCCCTTAATGCCCCTCCTCCCCTTCTTACCCCATCCCTGACATATTTAGTTGTTTGCTTGTTCTCCATCTCTCTCTGGTGCTTTCCCCCCTCCCCCTTTCTTTCTCCTGAGGCCTCCCATCCCATGATCCTTTCCCTTCTCCAGCTCTGTATCACTTTTGCCAATCACCTTTCCAGCTCTTAACTTCATCCCACCCCCTCCAGTCTTCTCCCATCATTTCGCATTTCCCCCTCCCCCCACAACTTTCAAATCTCTTACTATCTTTCCTTTCGGTTAGTCCTGATGAAGGGTCTCGGCCTGAAACGTCGACAGCGCTTCTCCCTATAGATGCTGCCTGGCCTGCTGCGTTCCACCAGCATTTTCTGTGTGTTGTTCCTGGACTTCCTGTCAGATTGCCGGCAGGTGGTAAAGGTGGGCTCCCTCCCCTCTGACGCTCAACACAGTAGCCCACTAGAGCTCTGTCCTAAGCCCTCTCTTTTTCTTTCTGTATACCCATGACTGTGTTGCCACCCATAGCTCCAATCTGCTAATGAAATTTGCTGGTGATACTACGTTAATTGGCCTAATCTCAATAATAATGAGGCAGCCTGCAGAGAAGAAGTCTTCACCCTGACACAGTGGTGTCAAGAAAACAACCTCTCCCTAAACTTCGCAAAAACAAAGGATATGGTTTTTAATTACAGGAGGAATGGAGACAGACTCACCTCTATTGACATCAGTGGATCTGGGGTTGCGAAGGTGAACAGCGACACCTTCAAGTTCCTCGACATATATCAAGTGATCTATTCATACTGGCTGTGTGGTGAAAAAAGCACAACAGCACCTATTTCACCTCAGACGGTTGACCAAGTTTGTCATGAGTCCCCAACTTCTAAGGACTTTCTACAGGGGCATAATTGAGAGCATTCTGACTGGCTGTATCATTGCCTGGTATGGGAACTCTACTTCCCTTAAAATCACAGGACTCTGCAGAGAGTGCTGCGGACAGGCCAATACATCTGTATATGAGAACTTCCCATTATTTAGGACATTTACAAGGACAGGTGTGTAAAAAATGCCTGATGGATCATTGGGAATCTGACTCACCCCAACCACAAACTATTCCAGCTGCTACCATCTGGGAAATGGTACCGCAGCATAAAAGCCAGGACCAACAGGCTCTGGGACAGCTTCTTCCACCAGGCCATCAGACTGATTAATTCACACTGATACAATTGTATTTCTAAGCTATATTGGCTGTTCTATCATTTATCTTACTGTACATATTATTTATTACAAATTACTATAATTTACACATTGCTCATTTAGACAGAGTGTAACTTAAAGATTTTTACTCCTCATGTATATGAATGATATAAGAAATAAATTCAATTCAATTCGAGTCTGCTCTGCAATTTCTTCATGGCTAGTTTATTATCCCTATTCACCCCATTCTCCTGCCTTTGATACCCTTACTAATCAAGAACCTGTCAATCTCTGCTTTAAATATGCCCAGTGTCTTGGCCTCCATGGCATCAGTGTCAATGAATTCCACAGATTTACTACCATCTAGCTAAAAAAAAATCCTCTGCATTTCTGGTCTAAAGGGATATCCTTGAATTCTGAGGCTGTGCCTCTAGTACTCCAATATGGGAGAATTCCTCTCCATGTCCACTCTATTCAGTCCTTTCAATATTCAATAGGTTTCAATGAGATCATTCTTCAACTTATAGTGAGTACAGGTGCAGGGCCATTAAGTGTTCCTCGTACGTTAAACCTTTCAATTCCAGGATCATTCTGGAGAACAGCTCAGGAGACTCTCGAATGCCACCGCATCCTTTCTTAGATAACGGACTCAAAACTGCTCACAATACTCCAAGCACAGTCTGATCAACGCTTTCTAAAGCTTTGGCATTACATCTTTGCTTTATATTCCAGTCCTCTTGAAATGAATACTAACATTTGCCTTTCTTATCACTGACTCAATTCTCAAGTGCACCTTTAGGGAATCCTGCTCAAGGACTCCCAAAACCCTTTAAACAATGATTTCTCAATTTGCTCCCTGTTTAGAAAATAATCTACACCTTTATTCGTACTACCAAAATGCTTGCCCATACATTTCCCTACATTGTATTTCATCGACCACTTCTTTGCCCATTCTCCTAATCTAACTATATCCTTCTGCAGACTCCCTGTTTCCTCAGCACTACCGGCCACTCCACATATCTTTGTATCATCTGTAAACTTGGCTACAAAGCCATCAAATGCATCTTCCAAATTGTTACCATATAATGTAAAAAGAAGCGGTCCCAACCCTAACCCCTCTGGAATACCACTAGTCATCAGCAGCCATCAAGGAAAGGTCACTTTTATTCCCATTCTGTGTCTCCTGTCATTCAGCCAATCTTGAAAAGTCAAAGTTCAGAATAAATCCATTATCAAAGTACATATATGTAACCATATGCTACCTGAGATTCAGTTTCTTGCAGGAATTCACAGTAGGACAAAAATATACAATAGGATCAATGTAAAACTGTATATAAACGAAGACTGACAAGCAACCAATGTGGGTAAGAAGATAAATAGTGGAAATACCACAAAAGTAACTAATAATATTAAATAAATGATACTGAGAGCATGACTTATAGAGTCCTTGAAAGTGAGTCTATATCTTGTGATGCTGAGCTGAGTGAAGTTATCCACACTGCTTCAGGAGCCTGATCACTGAAAGGTAGTAACTGTTCCTGAACCTGACAGTTTGGGACTTAGTGTTCATGTACCTACCTCCTTCCTGATGGCAGCAGCGAGAAGAGAGTGTGGCTTAGATGGCGGGGATCCTTGATGATGGACGCTGCTTTCTTGGGCCAGAAAGATGTGCTCAATGGTGGGGAGGACTTTTCCTGTGATGGACTGGACTGGACTGTATCCACCACTTTTTGCAGACTTTTCCTTTCCTGAGCATTGGTGCTTCCATACCAGGCCATGACGCAACCAGTCAGGGCACTCTCCACTGTGCATTTATAGAAGTTTCTCATAAGTTTTAGATGACATGCTAAATCTGCACAAATTTCTAAGAAAGTAGAAATACTGTTGTGCCTTCTTTGAAATGGCATTTATATGCTGGCCCCAGGAAAGCGTCAAATACAATAATGTCAAGAAATTTTAAATTACTATATCTCTCCACCTCCTATCCCCCAATGAGGAATAACTGATGGACCCGTAGTCAATCATCAGCTCTCTGATTTGGCAGACGTTGAGTGAGTGGTTGTTGTGGCACCATTCAACAAGATTTTTAATCCCTTTCCTCTATGTCAATTGATCTCCACTTTTGATTCAGCCAACAATAATGGTGTCATCAGCATTTCAGTGGAGTTGTACTTATCCTTACAGTCTTAAGTATAAAGGGAGTAGATCAGAGAGCTGAACACACAGCCTTATGGTGCACTTATGCTGATGGTGATTGAGGAGGAGACACTGTTGCCAATCCACTCTTACTGGGGTCTGCAAGTCAGGAAATTGAGGATCCAGTTGCACAAGGAGGTATTGAAGCCTAGCTCTTAGAGCCTATTGATTAGTTTTGAGGGGGTAATAGTGTTGATTACTGAGCTTTCGTCAATGTAATGTTGATTACTCAGCTTTCACCACTAGTAAATGCAGATGTTCAGAGCTGAGTGAAGAGTCAATGCAGTGGCATCAGCTGTTGACCTGTTATGATGGTAGGCAAATTAGAATGGATCCAAGTCACTCCTCAGCCATCCATGCTAGTATCTTCCCTGTAATAACATGGACTCTTAACCTTTGTGGCACCTTGTCAAAAGCCTTCTGAGAATCCAAGTAAACAACATCCACTGGCTGTCTATCGTGCCTCTTATGTCCTCAAAGAATTCCTGCAGATTTGTCTGGCAAGATTTCCCCTTGTTGAGACCATACTGACTTCAGCCTATTTTATTATATGCTTCCAAGTACCCCGAAAACTCATCCTTAATAATGGACTCCATCTCTTACCAACCACTGAAGTCAGGCTATAATTTCCTGTCTTTTATCTCCCTCCCTTCTTAAAAAGTGGTTGATATTTGCAATTTTCCAGTCCTCTGGAATCATTTCAGAATTTAGTATGAATGAAAGATCACTACTAATGTCTCCACAATCCCTTCAGCTACCTCTTTCAGAACTCTGGAGTGTAATCCATCTGGTCCTGGTGACTTATCTACTTTCAGTTTCCCAGGTACTTTCTCCTTAGTAACAGTAACTCCATACACTTCTGCCCCCTGACACGCTCTAATTTCCGGCATACAGCTGGTGACCTTTCAGTGAAAAACTGGCACAAAATACTTAGAGTTCATATGCCACTCTTTTGTCACCCATTAAACCTCCCCAGTATCATTTTCCAGCAGTACAATATCTCAGCCTTTTGGCAAAGACCACTCGCAGTATATTGTAATGATATCCATCCTCACGTCTCTCTTATTCTTTATGTATCTGAAAAATGAATTTGGTATCCTCTTTTATATGATTGGATAGTTTATATTCATAGTTCATCTTTTCTCTCCTTACTACTTCTTTTGTTGCACTTTGTTGGTTTTTAAAAGTTTCCCAATCCTCTAGTTTTCCACCAACTTTTGCTATATTATATGCCCTCACTTTTGCTTTTATGTTGTTTTGACTTGTCAACCATGTTTGCCTTACCCTCTCTTCAGAATTCTTCCTCTTCTTTGAGACCAGATAGTCAAGCCATTCCCTTCCCAATCAGCTTTGTCCAGCTCTTTCCTTATGCCCTTGTAGTTCCCTTTAGTCTGCTGGAAAACTGACACATCTCATTTTAGCTTGTCCCTCTCAGATTGCAGGGTGAATTCTATCATGTTATGATCATTGCCTCCTAAGGGTTCTTTTACCCTAAACTCCCTGCCTAGGATTAATGCAAGTAGACTATTTCCACTGAGGTTGTGTGAGATTGGAGGTCATGGGATGAAAGGTGAAACATTTAAGGGGAACCTGAGGGGAATCTTCTTCCTCAGAAGGTGGTGTAAATCTGCAACGAGTGGTGGGTACTGGTTCAACTTCAAAAGTTAAGAGAGGTTTGGATAAGTACATGGATGGGAGCGAAATGGAGGGCTGTGGTCCACGTGTGGATCAATGGGACTAGACCAAATAACAGATTAGCACAGACCAGATGGGCTGAATTGTGTGTTTATGGGCCGTAGTGCTCTGCAATTCTATTACAATAGTTAACACTCCCCTGTTTGCACTGCTTCTGTTTTCTAAGGCAGCCCACTGTGGTCGAGAATGTGTTACTTCCATTGCAGAGACTCCTCAGCTTACAAAAGAGGAAAACATTTCATTATGTGAAAGTTCAAAACACATTGTCCAATACCTTTACAGTAGAACATCTGGCTGTATTCCTTACCTTGGGAATTTTGGTTAATTCAACCTAACACATGAAAATATTTCAACACAAGAAGCAGAAATAATAACTGTTTTATTAAAATTTAACATGATAATAAAACATATATTCTTTTACAAAACTTGCAGAAAATGCAATCACATAGAAAGAGCAAGCCAGGCAGACAAAAGTAAATGACTCCACAGTGAAGAGAAAAATATAAGAAGTCAAGTTGACATTTCAAAAAGATCACTAACCTGCATGCTGAGGATGAAAAACCTAATAATGATGAGAATGACATAAGACAGGGTAGCCTAGAGATTTACTATATGAAAACTAAAAGGAGAAAAGCAATATGGCTTTCATCAGAAGTGAATGCCAAATGTTTCAGTTATTACACAAGATGAGTTTGAACGGCATTTCAAAGATACTGAACTGAAGCCTGTAGATATCCAACTAAGAACTTACTGGAGAAAAGATAACTCCTGTGGGAATGACATTCGTAACAGTGAAATACAACAACCAACAAACCACATTGCATGTGGTAAAAATAGGCCAGCATTGTGAGGCCGTGATTGTCTGAGACAATTACAACTTGATTGGAGGTCAATCCACGATTTCTATGCCACATCCTATGTAATAAGAGTCAGTTGAAAGCGAATTAAGGAAGGTACTGGTTGATACTGTAGCATTGTTCAAGGATGGCATTGGAAAACGAACACATCAAGGGTAAAATAGTGTTAAATGACAATGTCACACCCAAGTTTTACAAAGATTCTGTGATAAAGTAGCCAGTGAACTACATCACGTGGAGGCTGAAAGAATTCTTTCCAAGGTTTTGTGGATCACATGGGTAATCACAGTGGTCCCAGTAGCCAAGAAGAATGGATTTGTCGGGATCAGGGGCAATTTTAAGGTCACAATCAACACAATACTGAAAGTAGATCACTGCCATCTGCCCAGGACAGCGGATATCTTTGCAAACCTTTCTGGAAGGCAACACTTCAGCAAAGTGAGCAACTGAGGCCTACCTACAGGTGGAGAGTCCAAAGTGTTTCTCACCATAAACACCTACAAAGGGCTTTATCACTATAATAAGCTTATTTTTTGGAGTGGCATCTGTACCTGGACTCTGGCAGAAAGCAATGGACCAGGTGCTGCAAGGCCACCGGGCACTCAGTGTTACCTGGATGACATCATTGTTACTGGTGAGGATGATAAGGAACATCTCCAAAATCTCAAGTCAGTGTTAAAAAGATTAGAAGATTACGGACTCAGAGCACGACACAAGTGTGAATTATTTAAACCAAACATCACTACTGTGGCCACACCATCAACACACAGAGAATACACGGGTATGCTGAGAAAATTCAAGCAGAATCAAGACCAAAGGATCTGTTACTATTGTGGTCCTTTTTAGGATATATTAATCACTGTAACAAGTTCCTGCTAAACTTATGTTCCAACCGTTTATTACAAATCTAGAAGAAATGGTAATGGACAAAGCAGTGTGAGGTGGTTTTCCAAAAGGCAAAAGAAATGGTGACATCAGACACTGTACTCACACATTCTGACCAACATTGTTCAGTGAAGCTTGCCTGTGACACCTCACCTTATGAGATAGATGCAGTCATATTACATGTGTGATGGAAGTGAACAACCAATAGCCTTTGCGTTCCCTTACTACTACAGAGAAAAAATATGCACAAATTGATAGAGAGACTTTGAGTCCAGTTTGGGGTGTAAAACATTTCAACCAGTTTATCCTTGTTTCTGATCAACCACTAGTGTCCATTAGTGTCCACTAATCAACCACTAGTGTCCACTTTCAATCCACAGAAGGGTGTTCCACTGACTGCAGCAGCACCATCAGAGAGATGGGTTCTGTTTCCTGGAGGACACAATTACAAGATCAATTTCAAAAAGACAATTATTCATGGAGATGCTGATGGATTGTCCCATTTAGCTTGGGAAAAGTAAACACCAGAACAATTTACAAAAGAGGACACTCTTCTTGACATATTCTCCCAAATGTAAATTGAAATTCTCCCTATTATCACAAAGGGAAATCAGAAAAGACCCCACACTGTCTCAGGTATACATGGCCATCTAAAATGGCTGGAATGTGCAGCAGAAATTCCAGTTCCTCCACTTGTACCGGTGCCAGGATGTACTTGCCCTTGATAGAGGTTGCCTTATGTGGATACTGAGAGTTGTTGTACCATCCAAGCTGAGAACTAACGTGTTGGAGGAGCTGCATGCCAGTCATCCAGGCATGGTCAAAATGAAAGTGTTGGCTCAAACTTTGTCTGGCAACCAACAACCAACTTGTCCACAACCAACAACTCACCAGACATGCCGTTCCCAGGTTGTCCCTTGCATTCACATTTGGATCTCCTCAAAATCAACCTCAGAAGGATTATGCAGGTCAAAGAGCTGAGACAAATTGAGGGCTCCTCAAACAAGGAGGTTTCATGTGTCTCTCCTGGACAAGTAGTCATGGTGAGAGACTACTGAGCTGATCAAATTGGGTACTTGGAAGGATTAAGGAGAAATAAGACCACTCTCCTACACAGTGGAGATCATGTCTGATATCTGGAAACTATACATTGATCATTTGAGGAGAGCAGAGTCAATTGTTACAGAAGAAACTTGTCTGGAGCTGTCAGAACCACTCCTTGCAGTTTCCAAGTCAACTCTTCCAAACAAAACAGAGCAGGCTGAAGAACCTGCGATTATTTCACAGCAACACAATTCACCTGCCAAGCAGACTGACCCCTCTTGTCAGGAAAGTTGTTATCCCACTAGAGTAAGAAATCCTCCACAGCAATTAAATTTTTTGGCCTGAATGGGATAATTTAAAATTTATTATGCTGTGGAAGTCTATAAAACAGTTGTCAAAGAGACTTTGGAACTCTTCCTCAAAGTTAGTTGAAACATTGTTGTCTTTTAGACGGAAATGTACTGTGAGTAGACAGGAATGCAGCATTGAAGTAGTGCTCAGAGTAATCATGATCTTACTGAAAGGTGACGCAGGTTCAAGGGACCAAGTGGTATATTCATGCTTCTAGTGCACATTTCCACACATAAAGGTGGCAGCAGGGAAGATACGAGATGGTTAGCACTGGTCTTAGTGCAGGCTATGACTCTAAGCTTGATGGAATTTGTGACATCGATGGTGATGGATCTTCCTGTGACTGTTTCTGAATGGCTGAATGAGGCTGAAAGGAGGAGTAAATGGAACTCTAGAAACTCTTTTCATTCATTAAGCTCCTTACAGTGAAGCACAAATCATCTAGCAAGTAGCAACATTTAACGTTCTGCTCCATATTTTGTTTCTAAAAATGGCTATTTGATTAGCTAATGATTTGTTTGGTGTTGGTTGTGATGCTATGAATTTGTCCTCTTGCAGTGTCTGTTGTTCAAACATAAATGTATCCTCACTTGTAAACTCTTCACCATGAGGTTCCAATGATGCTTCCTTATTATCCCAGTTTAGTTATTCAAACCATGTTGAACAATTTCTTCAGGGAGATATATTGTACATATTGCTTGGGCTACATCACCCCAAGATCAGATGCAGATTAATTTATCACGTGTACATGGAAACATTCAGTGAAAGATGTTTTTGAGTTAACAACCAACACACTTATGGATGTACTGATGGCAGCCCAACAGTGTCGCCACACATTCCCACACTAAGGAGTTCAGCAGAACAACACACAGCACAACAAAACAGAACACAGCAAGCAACAAAACAACAACAGCAAAGCAAGCCTTTATTTTAACTCTCTTCTCTATCCCCCAAACCATCCTTACAAACTTACAATATTTATCTTAGTTTAAAGAAGTGTTAAGCAATTCACATCTCGATGGAAACTACAAGTCAGCATCACCTTGATCAGTACATCAAGAGGTCCTAATGTAGTCCATGGCTATCTTGATATTGTACTTCTTCCAATTTTCCTGAATGGTGTGTTTGACAGTGCCATCTGACTTTTAAATAATATGCCTCATTAAGAGGGTGCAGGTAACAAATCTTGTAAGACCTTGTTCTGTGAGTTCCTTAGTCAACTTTAATGGTGAGTTAGAGTCTGTTGTCAAAGTCATCACATTTTATGTTGGTGAGAAATACAATGTGATGTAATTCTAGAAGAATGGCACCATCCCAACTTGTTTCAATTGCCACATCCTTGCAAGATTTGTTTTTGGATATTCAGATGCTAAGTAGTAAACTAAGAGACACATAAACTTATTCACCCAATATATTACCTTCATGGAGATAAGTAAGATGATCTTTGGCTACATTAATGACTGGAACAGTTTTCTCATTCCCTGAGATAAACTCAAGGGTATTTGTTGTGTTTTTAATATTTCAATAATATTGAATATTGAATAATATTGTAAATATGTTGTTGATTAACTATTCTTTATTTGTTTAAATAATTACTGTTTATATGTAAAAATAAATGAATTGCATATATCATGACTCTACCATGAGATACGTACATACACCTCACTGTGCACACCACTAGAATCCCTGACCCTCCATGAACAGTCAATGAAGAGAAAAGATATAACCAAGAAAGGCGTCTACACTGGCCAGGCGTCCTTCGTGGTTCTGACCTTCACCTGTCCGTGGGCTCCTCCTTATCCGCAATGGTTGGTCTCTGATTGCTGGAAAATTATCGCCCCTATGTATTTGGAGCTCCTGACTCTTACAGCGTTCCTCATTGGTTGAATTGTTGGATTGCCATCCCATTGGCTCAAGGTCCCCTTCTTACTAGTTCTATTCCAGGGCTACAATCATGGTTCTGCCCAGCCTTACGTGTTTGTGTCTTCCAACTCTTTCTGGTCCAAACTAGTTAAAAGAGGCGACCCAGAAAAGAGTCTAACAAGATTACAGGTTGCTTCTTTGGTGGGTCTGGCATCTTACATAAAAAGCAGCTACTCACCTGAGAATGGTCTCAGGGTTAGCAGAGGGGGAACAAAGACAATTGGTTTGTCTGCTTCCCCTGACATTGATTCATCATATCCATTTCTGGACAAGTGTTTCACTTCACCTCCATTACTGATTCCTTTGAAGAGAAGCTACTTTTTCTAATGAGTTGCTGCAGCTCCCTTGGTAATGTTTCTGTTTCTGTGGTATCTGGACATGATGTCTCTCCTGTGAGATGAATTAAGCATAACTGCATGTTTCTGTAATGAAAATATTTCAAAATTAATTTCTTCTTTTTCTTTCCTCATTCCGTGGCAAGGCAAAGAAGGCACGATTACATATGTTAAACACCATCAGAACTATTTTATCTGGATTATGTAAAGACTACTCTTTAACAACTTCACTAAAATACAGAAGGAAAGAATACTTATCAATCAATCAATCAATCAGTGAATTGATCTAATAAAATGCCAGAGGGAACCCCAGGTGTCCAATGGTCTCTTTTAGTTTCTTTTTTCACTCCTTCTCTGTCTTATGTCAGTTTTATGTTAGCTTTTATTGTGACTCCATCCCAAAGCAAAATTCCAATTTGCGCAAAGTAGCCCCTTCTTATACCCTTCCAAACTCCTACCTTAGTGATTTTACATGCAGCAAAGTATTATACCTTCTTAGCTCTCGGGACCTTTCGCCTCGGTACATAACTTAAAGACAGAAACAGGAGGTTTTGTAGAAAGGCATGCTTTTCACCATGTATATTAGTACTCCATTACATTCTCAAAACATTCCTACATTGACAACATTTTGTTTTATAACCACCATTTTGTGTTATACACTTTTGTACATTCGAAGCATAAATGAAATATAGCTTCCGGAAAATTCAATTCTCTCCTGACACTCCACTCCTTGAATCTTCATTAATACATTATAATAAAAGGAAAAGAATAAAACACTACATTAAACAGCAGGATTATCACAGTGAAGGTTCCATATGGGTAATAAATAATAAAGTACAGGAGAAGCCTCACAGTGCAACCACCTAAACTCCTGCTTAAAGCAGCAAGTTAGAGTAAACCACACTACAAACCTAACCAATATTGGGATTATAGCAAGATGCAAAAGGATCCCAATGCAGGGGTTGTTGCATTGGAAGGTGTCTCCTCTTTTCATGTCAGAGCGACGTCCTCATGTACAGCCAAGCAGTACTCTCTACCCAAAGGAGGGTCCATATCATAGACAGAATTAGTCCAATGCTTACATTCTGCCAAAATGAAAATGAACATATGTTGTCAGTCTTTCAGAACTTTCATGATTTCTCTAATTTCATCAATTTCTTCCTGTTTAAACACACTAAATTATCTTTCATTTGTACTGATTCCCAAAAAGTGTTATTATCTCCGCTTGTCAGAATCTCCCTCTTGCAAACTGGAAAACTTAGTAAGCACATTCATACCTTCCCACACACTACAGGAACTATTTCCACAGTTCTGCTTCCTCCTCAGGTGCTAGGGTATGCTTCATTATTCTAGCTACAGGTGATCCTAGGGGTAAGAGTCTGTTATTCGGATTATACTATGCTTGAGGTAGTACAGCAAGTGTAGGGTGTGGGTTAGTGTTAACAGACGGATTTGTTGCTTCAAAGCTCCATTCATCCTCTCAATCAGCCCCACAGTCTGACACTCTAATAGGGTATAAAATATGCCCAATCAGTACCTTTGCTGGAGGCTCAGTCACTCACAGCTTGTCCTGCAAAATGAGACACGTAATCCGATTGTATTCACCATAACAACTGGTTAACTCCTGCAGCCCTTTCAGAGTATAGTCATGATCAGATTTATAAAGGAATTTGCCATTAAAAGACCTGAACATGTGTCAGCTTTCGTGAGAAAGTAAGTTGTCACTGCTGTGCAAGGGTGTGGTAAATCATGTATATCTGTCTGGAAATGCCCCTCTACTGACTGCTCCTGTGGCTCCCCCCACAGTCCAGGGCAGACATCCAGCATGGACGTGGTCCATTTTACTGCTATTAAAAGCCTTTCAGTATTTACTCTACTTCCAGTCTTTTGGAGTTATTGATAGTGCATCAATTTTATTCGCAGTAATTTTAAGGCATGGAGCACGTTCTGAGGCCCGACAAATTGGACATTGACCCGCCAACACCTGAGACCGCAATGCTTTCAAACTCTGGCTAGCCTGCTTCGAATCATACCTGGCGGAGATTGAAGTGACCGAGTCCGCTGCGAAGCGCAGAGTTCTCCTCTCCAGGGTCAGTCCACGGGTCTACTCGATAATTAGAGACCAGCCAAGTTATGATGGCACAATGAGCGCCCTCAGAAGACAATACCCGCGACCGGTAAATACCATCTATGCACGACATCGCTTAGCGACGCAGCCGCAGCGGCCTGGTCCGGGCCCTACAGACACTCGTGCGGGCCTGCGATTGCCAGGGGCTAACGGGTGAACAGCAGCTTGCAGAGCTCCTAGTAAGAGACGCCATTGTCACGGGGATCAGGTCAGTGTACATGCGCCAGCAGCTGCTGGAACACACCGATCTTACCTTACATTCGGCGATTGAGCTAGCCGACACGCTGGAGGCCACTCTGCACAACTCTGACACTCTCCAGGCACGCAATCTCCCAACGGCCCCAGTGGACGCAGCAGACCCCGCAACCCACTGGCGAATCGATCACGGATGCGAATGTTACTTCTGTGGACTCGAGAAGAACCCCCGGAAACGCTGCCCGGCCCGAGAAGCTACCTGCTCCAGCTGCGGGAAGAAGGGCCACTTCGCCAAGGCCTGTAAGTTCAAACCATGAAAGGGATCGAGCAGCGTCACATGCGAGGCATGGGGGTGGCCATCTTGCCTGCCCGCCGCTGCATGTGAGGCATGGGGGTGGCCATCTTGGCTACTGACCTCCTCCACACACCGACCCGCACATCCCACCCAACGCCATGCCAACAGCCTCATTACGGACACCACTTACGGCCTCTGTACCCTCAAGATCTCTCCCCCACCTCTGTTCACCAACCTGACCCCTGACTGTAAACCTGTGGCAAATAAAAGCAGGAGGTACAGCGCGATGGACAGGGCCTTCATTAAGTTGGAGGTGCAGCGGCTGCACAGGGAGGGGATCATTGAGCCAAGCACAAGTCCTTGGAGGGCCCAGATGGTCGTTGTTCAGACCGGGCAGACAACTAGGATGGTCGTGGACTATAGCCAGATCATCAATAGGTTCACGCAGCTTGACACGTACCCCCTACCCCGCATCGCGGATATGGTCAATCAGATAGCTCAGTACAAGGTGCATTCAACCATAGACCTAAAATCCACTTACCATCAGCTCCCCATCCGTCTGGAGGACTGCCCTTACACCGCCTTCGAGGTTGACGGCAGGATTTATCACTTCCTGCGCATCCCCTTTCGTGTCATGAATGGTGTATCTGTCTTCCAGAGGGAAATGGACCAGATGGTGGACCAGTGCCAACTGAAGGCCACGTTCCCATATCTGGATAACATCACCATCTGTGGTCATGACCGGCAAGATCATGACAACCACCTCCAAAAATTTTTCCAAGCTGCCAATGCTTTTAACCTTACCTATAACATGGACAAGTGTTTGTTCAGAATCACCCGACTCGCTATCCTTGGGTGTGTCATGGAGAATGCAGTCATTGGCCTTGACCCCGACCATATGCGCCCCTTGTTGGAACTTCCTCTTCCCAACACCCTCAGAGCCCTCAAAAGGTGCCTGGGCTTCTTTTCCTATTACGCCCAATGGATCCCTAACTACGCAGACAAGGCGTAGTCTTGACACCCTGATCAAGTCCACCACATCTTCCCTCTCAGCCGAGGCCCACGCGGCCTTCAGCCGCATTAAAGGGGACATGGCCAAAGCAGCAATGCATACTGTGGACGAGGCCATTCCCTTCCAAGTAGAGAGTGACGCCTCCGACTTTGCACTGGCTGCTACCCTCAATCAGGCGGACAGACTAGTGGCATTCTTCTTCCGTACCCTTCAAGGCCCTGAAATTCAGCATTCTGCAGTGGAGGAAGAAGCCCAGGCCAAGGTGGAAGCTATTAGGCACAGGAGTCACTATCTCGCTGGCACAAGGTTCACCCTGCTGACCAACCAGCGCTCAGTTGCATTCATGTTTAGCAACCGACAGCAGGGCAAAATCAAAAATGATAAAATTTTGAGGTGGAGAATCGAACTCTCCACCTACAAAGGGTCTGATGCCATACTGAGGCTGGGCTACTCCCCCTTCAGTCTTTCCGGGAGAGCTCTCTTTTTCATTGGTTGGCAAACATTACAGCAGTGACAACTTCCTTTGCCATGTCCACTGGTATTCATATAACTTGTTTCTTAGCCTGTTCAATAGTACCATGCATGCCCAGGTAGTTAGTCACAATATGTGCCCATTGTCCCATTGCACAGCATTCAGGGGTACTAATCTGGTTTACACAGAGTAGCTGGTCAACTTGATTATTAAAGGTAGTGGAGGGAGAGAAGTCTTTCTGCAGGGTGTCTACATTGGATACAATGATCTTCATTCATTGAGCTGTCTCCCAAAACTGTTTCCAGAGTGCCCATCCCCCTAGGCTTTCCCTCTATATGACAGTTCCTTTTCTGCTAGCCCGTCATACATAAAACACCATTAACCGCAGCCCAGGAGTTTGTGTATATGTGCAGCTAATCTGTTTCATGCTGCAGTAGCAAGGGGACTGCTACCAGCTTAGCTATCTGGCAGGAACCACCCTCTCCCTGTCTGAAATTAAAACTTTGTAAATGTTATTCCTGTGGCTGGGTTTAGTGTAGCAGCCTTCTACCCTGTACACCAGCTTTCCAGCGACTGCAGACCGGGCATGGCATTTGTCTGCATTGGGCAGCAGTTCCTATGTCTCCCTGCATGACAGGAGAGGGGAACACTGGGATAGGAGGTACCAGTGGGCTCTCTGACCAATACACAGGTACATGTTTGCATGTTTGTGCAGAACAACACAGAACACGAAAAGCAACAAAACAACAGTAAAACAAGCCCCATTTCTCCCTCCTACCCACACATTCACAGTCCTCCAAACCCAAGACAGGCTATCTTCTCCAGCATCCAGCAGATTTGGGTTCCGACTTGAATATTGTGCCTTTGACTACTCGAGTGGACTCACAGATCTGTGGCTCTGGCCAACGGGCCTCGACTTCTAGACTTCGATTCTCAACGTTGACCCCAGGACCTGCTGATCACTGAACGCCAGGCCTCAAACTCCAGACTCACTGATGATGAGGCCCCAAACAGGCCTCAATTTACTTCAACTCAGGTGGTCATCGAACCTTGTTCCTCCTGTCCACATGGAACTCTTACTCTGGACCAGCTGATAACAGTTTTCATCCATGCTGGTCTGCTGGTCCAGTTTCCAGCCAGACATCCCACATCTGTATTGCTGGCTTTCAAATGTGGATCCTGTCCTCTAATTCCTCCATATCCCTGTCTATAAATTCTAATCTGATACCTAACTTTATCCCCAAAACAATCCCCATGAACCCAAAAACAACACTAACAGCAATGAAAACGGAGTTAACCTCAATGGAGGTCACAGCTCAGCATCATATGGTACTCGCAACTTGTAGTGGAGTCCTCTGAGAATACCCCTGTTCCTTCATTCCAGAAAGGGAGTAGAGATAGCCCAGGAAATTATAGACCAGTGAGTCTTACTTAAGCAGTTGATAAGTTGATGGAGAAGATCCTGAAAGGCAGGATTTATGAACATTTGGAGAGGTATAATAAGATTAAGAATAGTCAGCATGGATTTGTCAAAGGCATGTCGCGCCTTATGAGCCTAATTTAATTTTTTGAGGTTATCACTAAACACATTGATGAAGGTAGAGCAGTAGATGTAGTGTATATAGATTTCAGCAAGGCATTTGATAAGGTACTTCATGCAAGGCTTATTGAAAAAGTAAGGAGATATGGGATTCAAGGGAACATTGCTTTGTGGATCCAGAATTGACTTGCCCACAGAAGACAAAGAGTGGTTGTAGATGGGTCATATTCTGCATGGAGGTCGGTGACCAGTGGTGTGCCTCAGGGATCTGTTCTGGGACCCCTACTCTTTGTGATTTTTATAAATGACCTGGATGAGGAAGTGGAGGGAAGGGTTAGTAAGTTTGCTGATGACACAAAGGTTGGGGGTGTTGTGGATAGTGTAGAGGGCTGTCAGACATTATAGCGCAGCATCAATAGGATCTAAAACTGGGCTGAGAAGTGGCAGATGGAGTTAAACCCAGATAAATGTCAATTGTTTCATTTTGGTAGGTCAAATATGATGGCAGAATATAGTATTAATGGTAAGACTCTTGGCAGTGTGGAGGATCAGAGGGATCTTGGGGTCCGAGTCCATAGGGCTCTCAAAGCAGCTGCGCAGGTTGACTCTGTAGTTAAGAAGGCATATGGTGTATTGGCCTTCATTAATCTTGGAATTGAATTTAGGAGCCAAGAGGTAATGCTGCAGCTATATAGGACCCTGGTCAGACCTCACTTGGAGTACTGTGCTCAGTTTTGAACACTTCACTACAGGAAGGATGTGGAAGCCATAGGAAGGGTGCAGAGGAGATTTACAAGAATGTTGCCTGGATTGGGGAGCATGCCTTATGAGAATAGGTTGAGTGAACTCAGCCTTTTCTTCTTGGAGCGAAGGAGGATGACAGGTGACCTGGTAGAGGTGTATAAGATGATGGGAAGCATTGATCATGTGAAGTCAGAGGCTTTTTCCCAGGGCTGAAATGATTGGCACAAGAGGACACAGGTTTAAGGCACTGGTGAGTAGGTACAGAGGAGAGTGGTGAGTGCATGGAATGGACTGCCGGCAACGGTGGTGGAGGTGGATACGATAGGGTCTTTTAAGAGACTTTTGAATAGGTACATGGAGCTTAGAAAAATAGAGGGCTATGGGGAAGTAATTTCAAAGGTAGGGACATGTTCGGCACAACTTAGTGGGCCGAAGGGCCTGTATTGTGCTGTAGGTTTTCTATGTTTCTATAATTGGAAGATCGGGTCTCAAAGTGACCTCACTAGCCTCTGTGGAGGTTTCTGTCTCCACTAATGCCCAGTAGCAGGCTTGTGATTGTCTTTCAAAGGGTGTGAAACATTCAGCTCTATCAGGCAGGGAGCGATGAACTCCACAGTAGTGCACGGAGACCTGTAACTCGAATGGCAACTTCAGTCCACAAGGGGCAAAAGTCCAGAGCCACTGCTTCTTTGGCAGCCATCCAGGATGTGATTTCAAGGCATCTGACCACAAGTCCCTACAAAGGATTGCAAGGGCTACTGAGAGGATAATTGGGTTCTCTCTTCCACCCAGCAGGGATATTTATTAGGAGTGCTGCATACACAGGGTCCCTTAGCATGCATCCTACAATCCATTTGACCTCATACCATCAGGCAAGAAGAACCTTAGCATTAAGACAAGATCTGTTAGGATGGTCAGAGCTTCTTCCCCCAGCCCATAAGACTACTGAACCCCCTGCCAGCACCCCGGTCTCATCCCGTAGGAAGCACCAATAGTGTTATTACTGTTTACTTTTTAATTTGTGTCGTAAGTGTATCTTATTTATTACTTTTTGTCTTGTGTGTGAGTTATATGTACTGTGCTGAGTACCTTAGTCCAGAGGAACATTGTTTCACTTGGTGATATACGTGTTGAATGACAATAAACTAACAATGCACAGGATAACACAACCCTGCCTTATTAACGTCAAAATGTTTATCAGTTGTCAGCTTGAAGTTTCAATTGAGTTTTACTCCGCTATTGTGAATGGTGATTGATCTTGCAAATAGCAAATTCAAGCGTAAAATATACCACATGGTCTATATCTGTGATTGAGAGCCAATTCTGTACAAAAGTAGTAGGTTTTTGTTCAGACTTCAGAACAGTGTGGGTTACAGGGGCCATGCTGTTCTCCTTGCACACAAGCAAAATAAAAATAGTTTTGGGTCATAAGTGTGTGTGTGTGTGTGTGTGTGTGTGTGTGTGTGTTCTGGGCCCAGTTATGTTATTTTATTATTGGTGCTGACACCATCATGGCATAACTTGCATATGTCCAGGACAAAGAGACAGGCAGAAAAAAATTATTGCAAACACTACCTACCCAGCAAACTGCTTTTCAAAAAATTAACTTCTGGGAAGAGCTAAAGGGCTTTTAAAACAAAAACTTCATGCCATCTTAGAAGTTTCTTACCCCAGGGAATTAATCCCATCAACCATTCTAATTAAGTATCCCACCCCTTCTTACCTATCACCTCAGTCACTGCACTGTACCACTTTAAACCACTTTTTATAATGCGGTTTAAATTGTAAATACATGCTGGTATTTATGTATTTATGCATATTTTTCCTTATTCATACTTTAACCTCTAAAGTTACAGCTCTATTTCTAACAACACACACAAAATGCTGGTGGAACACAGCAGGCCAGGCAGCATCTGTAGGGAGAAGAACTGCCGACATTGTTTGAATTTCCAGCATCTGCAGATTTCCTCAATTTAGCTCTATTTCTATCTTTGATGTCTCTTTTTTCCCTTTTCCAGGTTCTTTTGAAGACCCTGACCTGGAGGTTTGACCCTGGCTTTTGGTTCTCTGTGGGAATGGGACCCGCTCTCAGGGCCTGACGACCAGCCGCTTTTTGATGTGTCAAGGACACGTCCTGGGAGACCGGTGTTCCTTCAGAGTGCCGGATTTTCGTGGCTCTGGAAACCAGCTGGGTCTAGGCCAGTACCCTGAGTGAGGCATTGTGGGAGAACATGGAACTTCAGGAGCAGCGGGTTAGCTGCCGAGGGTTGTGTGTCCGGAGAGCTGCACCTTCCTGAGGCCAACTCTCTGGGTGCAGAGCTCAGAAAAACTGATGCAACAGACTTTTAACATCATAAATCAGCAAGTTGTTTTTATGTCTCCCATCTCGCTGTGAAATGGAGACATCTCTTTTTCCCTTATTAGGGAGAGAGAGAGAGCCTATGGTATGTTGAATTACCGGGTGAACGAGTAGTCTTTGCAAGTCTGTGTCTTTATTGATGCTTTGCTGTATGGTTGAGTACTCAGTGGAGGGTGCTGTTGCACTTTTGCGGGTGGGGGTGGGTGGGGGGGTTGTTGCCTTGCTGCTGCTTGTGCTGGGAGGGAGAACTAGGGGGGGCTTTGGGGTTCTAATGTTTAACTGTCATTTATTCTTTGGGGCACTCCTCTCTTTTCGTGGATGTTTGTGAAGAAAAAGAATTTCAGGGTGCACATTGTATACATTTCTCTACCAAAACCTATTGAAATTTATTTCTATATAATTCTTTATTCTTATAATTGTTGAATGTTGTATTTTGTTGCATGTCACACCAACACTCCACAGCAAATTCCTAGTGCAGTGGATTCCAGTTAACTGGGACACATCAGGTCCACTACATTTTGGCTCGATTAAGCAGCTGACTCAATTAGCTGAAGTATCATGGAAACTGTTAAAAAGGTATAAAAAGCAAAATAGCATTTAATTGAGTAACAAATTATGTATTTAAATGAAGAACAGAACAACTTAGAACAGCATCAATATAACTACAGTATCATAAAACTACACATTAGATCCTAATATATATCAACAGAGGAAATGATCCAAAGTACGTTGCCATTTTCTTTTGATAGACTGCAAATGAACAAAACCAGCACAGACACCTAGTGTAGATAATGGACTGCCTTCATACACTCCTTTCAACAATTGCATCCTCCAAATCTTCATCCTCATTGTAACATTCAAGGTGAATATTGATACCTTTAACTTCTTATAGTTTCTAAGTTGTTGAAGTAGTAAAATGCTTTCATTTTCACTCCTGACCATTTCTGGCATCCCCTGGCCTGAATGCTTGAAAATTCAATGAGAAAAACAGTTCTGAACTGTCTTACTGCTTATTTTTCATATACTGTAACACGCTATAAGATTTCACTGCTAATGTAATGAACTCTCTGTAGCAGCAATGTTTGGGTTATGACTTGAGATAACGGGGTCTTCAGGATGTATGTTATCCAATGAGAGGGATGCTGTTCTTTCTTGTGAGTTTGGAAGAGAGATTTTTGCGGGTTTTTTTGTCAGTGAGAGAAGGAGGAAGATGCATATGGATGGAGCTGGACGGAGTGGACCGAGACTGAGGGTCTGAAAGTCGGCAACACTCGGAGAAGGTCAATGGTTAATGGATAGCCGCATCAGTGAGCTCCAAGGTGCACTTTTGAATTTTATCCTTAAAATGGGCCCTTTTCCTTTTTATTTTCTTTACTAACCCTATATTCAGATTAAGTTTTATAAAGTTCAATCATTTAATTGCATTATGGTATACTGTCGATATTTTACGGTGCAGGTTTGTAACCGGGTAACACATCACACAGCACCTACACAAATGAGATTTCTCAGTTTGACGGGACCAGATGTTGTCTTCCCCAAGACAAACATATGCTGGCTGAGCCTGAGGGTGACACTCACAAACTATCAGTGACAGAAATTATTTCTTTTTCAACTCAATTGCATGCAACTGACACTATTTATAAACTGCTCGCTCTAAGCATGGCATAGTATCTAATGGCCAAGCAAGTACACATGACTGACGCTAGTTTAGAAACTGTTCAGCAACAGTCTCCTGCCTCAATGAAGCAGCACAGAATCCCAAATAAGCAAAGGGAATCCTGGATATTTTGATACTTGAACACTTTCATATTATTCCTTTTTTGTACTACCTATTTATTTTATAATTTATAGTAATTTTATGCCTTTGCATTCTACTGCTGCCACAAAACAACAAATTTCATATATTTTAAGACAATGTTGATGAACCTGATTCTGATTCTTTTTATCTGGTTACTTTGTGAGAGTCAGAACAGAACAGTTAGGTGTGGTATGTTCCATGTCTAGTAGGCCCACAAACCTTTGTGCTTCTTGTTTATTGGGGGGTAGGGGTAGCCATTTCATCCTGTTCCATTCTTCAGCTGGGATCTCTTGATGCCCTAAAATGCACTCACTGGATTCCTAAAAGTTGGATTGTCTGACTCAATCCTTGTACCCTCCATTATCCACTCATCCTCAGTCCTTCATGTGGCTTATCAGCACATCCAGGGATTTGGCTACCCCCTCTTTGGTGAGTCTTCTAAACAAGATGCCGTTGATATCGCAGGCTGCCAGCACATCAGGCAAAAGCATACGTGCTTCGAGGTCCCGTGCTATCAGAACATACCCCTGATGCAATCCAGTGAGGGTGTGCTGCCTGCCTTTCCTGTAGGGGCAAATTGATCCTGTGACCTGGATGATGAAGAAATGGAAACAAATGCATTGGCCACATCTATTACTGTGTACCTCCACTTGTTCCCTTGTAGCATTCTCTCCACTAAAGTCTAGGTCGGCAGCAGGTAACAGAGGGGCGTGCTTATTTAGCCGACAAAAATCACCCCTCATTCTCCAGCTGCCAGGTGATTTCTTCAGTGGCCAAATAGAACTGTTAAACATTATGCTGTATGCCTGATCACACCTTGTTTTAATAGCTCTACATAATGTCAGAGACCTATGCTATCCAGCTATCCCGCTATCCAGCACTGCTTCACAGAGACAACAGTGCTAGGTGGTGGTACTGTAAGAGGTTCCCACTTTGCAGCATAATCTCAATGTTTGAGTTTGAATTTTATTTGGTGAGGCTGACCCATAAGCAACACAACCATAATCAAAGACAAGTATGTTTAAGGCATCCAGAAGATTAAGACACATGGCATCCATGGTGACCTAGTAGATAAGATTCAAAATTGGCTTGGTTATAGGAGAAAGAGGGTAGTGGTGGAGAGGGTGTTATTCTCACTTGGGGTCTGAGCTGGCACCTCCGGTGTTTATTGTTTTACAATATGGAAACAATGAATATATAATTGAGACAGGTTTTTTAATAACAAATAAAACATGTATTAAACACCGCTCAAAAAAACCCCAAAAGTAAACAAATGACTAATGTAACTGGAAGTCGGCTGCTATACGGCACTTCAAACAGTTCTTAAAGCTAGAAATGATAACTCAGTTCTTCAAAGTAGTATTGCAAAAGATCCAAAATGATTTACAGTCAGTTAGGAGAGACTTTCCTTGAAGTAATAAATTCTCTTTCATGACATTACTACTGATCCCAGCCGATGTATGCCTTGCCCGAAGGATTTACGATTGAAGGAAATAAAATGGCTTAAAGGCACTGACCTTTCCTTGGCGAAACTCACTGCCCCAGTCCTTTCTGCTCTTAAAGCAGGGAATAACATGGGTGCAGGTCACGAACTCCTTCGGAATGAAGATCAAACAAAGTCGAACCTGTTTCACCGCCGACAACACCAACTCTTCCTGATCTTTCGGGTTTTCTGAATGTTGATAATTCTTCACTCTCCGACTGGACTTTAACTGGCAGTGATTTTCAGAACTGCCAGCACAACAATTCTTACACTGGAAATTAAAACTCCACTTTTAAAACAAAACTGCATCATTAAATAAAATACACAGCAGAATGGAGCCACTGACGACTTAAGCCACAAACTGACCTGTGTCACAGGGAGGGGTCCTCCTTTTATACCCTGTTGAAACAGGCCATCACATGACCTTTCACTGGCAGGAAAATTACATCACTCCACCATCACAAGACCATTACATCATGCCCAGCAGAGCTTCAATTACATCATGGTCATGTGACAGTCACAGGATACCCACGGGTACGTAACAGTTGTATATGTAGCAAATATACATAGTAATGGTCTGGGTGCAAAAGTAAGTGGGCTGTTAAATATGATTGCAAAATACACTAAAGTTGGCATATTTGTGAATACTGAGGAAAATTGTCAAAGAATTTGTCAGGATATAGATTATTTGGAAATAAGGTAGACAATTGGCAAATGGAGTTTAACCCCAATGAATGTGAGGTGCTACACTCATTGGAATCTAATGTAACGGGAAACTGCAAGTAAATGTAAATGGAAGGACCTTTGGGAGAACTTATGCATTGAAGGATCTCAGGGAATATAAGGTGCTAGAGAAAGTGTATGCCACACATTTTAATTAGTGGGGTTATTAAATATAAAAGTTGGTGAGTCATGACAGAAGATTCTGTGCATGTGAAGTGAGCAGAATGGTTGCCTCTCAAATACCAGGATTAGGGATGTCTCAGATCAGGAACACAGCATTCTTAAGGGAAAGGATGAACAGCTAAAAGTCTTTGTACATACTGGCAACAACAACATAGTTTGGAAAATGGGTGAAGTCCTGAAGAGCAAATATGGGGAGCTAGGTAGAAAGCTGAAAAGCAGAACCTTAACTGTAGTAATCTCTGGATTGCTGTCTGTGCCAAATACCAGTGAGGGTAAGAATAGGATGATTTGGCAGATGAATTTATGGCTGTTGAACTGAGAGTGGAATTTCTGATTTGTGGATTATTGAGATACCTTGTGGGGAAGGTATGACCTGCACAAAAGGGGTAGGTTACACCCAAACACAAGGGGGAGCAAGCTCCTTGATGGTGTTTGCTAGAGTTGGTGGAAAGGTTTAAACTAGGCTGGAAGAGGGATGAGAATCAGAGGAGTGGGTCGTTGGTGGAAAGGTCGATGCAACGAGAATCTGGAGAAAGGATAGGCTATGAATAAGACATAAGTGCATTCAGTTGGATGGGTTGAAAAGAGTCCATTTTAATGTGAGAAGTATCAGGAGCAATTGTTATGAACTGGGATGAGTACACGGAAATACTATTTGTGGACATTACTTGGCTGTAACATGAGCAAGGAATGGCTGCTAGATGATCCAGTGTGTAGATATTTCAAAAGGGACAGTGAGGGATATAAAAAAAAAGATGGGGGAAGAGACAATGCTACTCAGACATAGTCGCACTGCTGCAGAAAGGGAGGACATCATAGAAGGATTGACTACTGATGCAGTGTGGATGGAAGTCAGAAACAGGAAAGGAATACTCGCACTATTGGGAACATTCCATAGAATCCCCAATAACGACAGATATATAATCAGGAAGCAGATTTTGGAAAGGTGCAAAAAATAACAGGGTTGTCATGGGGGACATCAACTTCCCTAATATTGATTGGCACCCCCTTAGTGCAGGTGGTTTAGATGGGACAGAATTTTTTTTTAGGTGTGTCCAGGGGATAAATTCCTGACACAATTTGTGGACAGGCCAACTAGAGGAGAAACTACCCTGAATCTAATACCAGAAGCTGGTCAGCTGACAGATCTCTCAGTGGGTGAGTAATTTGGAGACAGTGATCACAACTCCCTTACCTTTACCATAGCCTTGGGTAGGGATAGGAGTGGAGAGGGTGGAAAAGTGTTTATTTGGAGGAAATTGAATTATAATGCAGGATGTTGGGAACATAAATTGGGAATGGATGTGCTCAGGGAAATATACAATGGAAATGTGGAGGTTGGCTAGGGAGAACTTACTAGAACGTTTTGACACATTGAAGCATGGAAACTTGAAGGAACCATGGTTAGCAAGAGATGTGGAACATCCAGTCAAGAGGAAGAAGTAAAGATCAGACAGGGCTCTCAAGAGCAATCTTAAGGTTATCAGAAAGGAGCTTAAAAGGGACTTAAAAGAACTAGAAGTAGTCATCTGAAGGTCTTGCTGAGTAGGATTAAGGAAAACTTCAAGGCATTTGAGAGTGATGGTAGGACAGATCAGGGATAAAAATAGAAATATACCTGGAGTGAGAGAAAGTAGGGAAGGTCCTTAATAAAAATTTTACTGTAGTATTCAAGGGTGAATGGGATCTTGATGGAAATGAGGATGGTATAGATCAGGCTAATATGCTGGAACATGTCGATATCAAGAAGTAGGAAATGCTGGAACTTTTGAAAAACAGTAGGATAGATCAGTCAAACACACAAAATGCTGGTCAAACTCAGTAGGCCAGGCAACATCTATGGAAAAGAGTAGAGTCATCATATCAATTCAAAATCTTACAACAGGACTGGAAAAAGATGAACAGACAGGGTAAGAAAGTGTGGGAGGGGAGGAAGAACCACTAAGTAAAATGGAGGAGGGGTGAGGTAAAGGGCTTGATTGGTGAAAGAGATACAGGGCTGGAGAAGGGGAATCTGATGGGAGAGGAAAGAAGGACATGTAAGAATGAAAAGGGGGAAGAAGCACCAGAGAGTGGAAGATAGGCAGGTAAGGAGATCAGGTGAGAGAAAGGAATGGGAACAGTGAAAGGACGGGGGTAGCATTAGCATAAGTTCAAGTCACCAGGGCCAGTCAGGATATACCCCAGGTTACTGTGGGAAAAAAGGGAAGAGATTGCTGCACCTTTGGCAATGATGTTTTTTTTTTCCCATCCTCACGGTCCACCGAAGTAGTTTCAGAGATTAAAGTTTGGAAAATGTTATTCCTTTGTTAAAGAAAGATAATAAGGATAATTCTAGGAATTATGGACCAGTGAGCCTTATATCAGTGGTGGGCAAACCAACGGAGAGGATTCATCGAGACAGAATTTTGCTCACAGAGTTGCGAGGTTTTCAGCTGTGGCTGATAAACCACGAGCGGTGATTGTTCGCCTTCATTATCCTCGTGAGAAAGAGCTTTTAATTCGATTAGCTCGTAAAAAAGGTATGATTTCCTACAAAAACTTTCAATTTCGAATTGTTGAGGACTATTCTTATGAAGTAATGAAAGCCAGAATCGCTTTTAAACCGGTGATGGCAGAGATTCACTCGATTGGACTTAGACAAGCTTTAATGTATCCAGCGAAGCTTAGAATTGTGCTGGACGACAACAGTCAACGATTTTTCAACACTCCGGAAGAAGCGAAGAAATTTGTTGAAGAATTTCGATCTTCTACTGCAACTTGAACTATGTGTTATGTGGAAGATTTTTCGGAGAGAGGATATCTTTTTATTTTAAGTTTTAACCTATGAAGCTGGGTTATAACTTTTTATTTTTTGATCTATGGGTCCGGTTTTTTTTTACTAGCATCATTGTTTATAGATGTTCTTTTTAATTTTGATAATATCCTTTTTTTTTCTTTCTGTTTTGGTTATATACGTTTATATTTTGCAATAATGATTTACCTTTTTTTTAAGATGTCGTTTCTTTTTCCCGTAAGATTCTGTTTTTTACAAGCATTTATCTGTTTGCCTGTACTCAGATATGGGACGAATGTTTTGGATTTTTGGGTTTTTTTTATATATATGTTGTACTGTTTATTATATCCCTTTTTTTTAAATGTTATTTTGTCTTTTAACAGATTGCTGAACTCACATTTGTATTTAGTAATATGGCTTTTTCAAAATGGCGTTTCTTCTTCCCATAAGTCTTTGCTCTTGAAACGTCATCTTGTATTTGAATATGGGATTTTTTTTTAAAGGTATATTACACTTTTAAATCTTGACGTTTATACTTTTTTTTATTAATAATTGTTGTATTATATTAGTTTTCTTTTATTTTGATTGATATATATATATTTTTTTGCAACTCTATATCTTAATTTGGGTGTTATATAGTTTTCTTTTAATCTTTTTTTATAGAGCTGCCATCTTGAAATGGGGGTAATATTAGTATTAGATTATGCGCCTGCCGCTTGGCTTTTTTTCGAAGGGTGGGGGGAGGGGGTAGGGATCTTTTTTCACGCTTTTGCTTTTTATTTTTTTGCTTTTAGTTTATGGGCCGACTTTAAACTACTAATATTGTTGAGGTGTCATGTTCTCCGGTTGCTCCTGAATCAATTTTCCTCCTTCCTGAATTGTGGGTTATGTGTCTTTTTAACCTTTTATGATACACACAATTAATATTGGTATGATGGATAGATCTGTTAACTTTATTTCCTGGAATACTAATGGTTTAAATCATCCGATTAAACATAAAAAAATATTTAAAGTATTCCATAGACTGAATGCTAATATTATCTTTGCACAGGAGACCCATATCAGGAGGGAGGATAATCAACATTTTTTTTAGGTTCTGGAAGGGTCAACAATTTCATTCGAATTGTACCGCTAAAATTAGGGGTGTGTCTATTTTTATAGATCCCTCAATATTGTTTACACATCATGAAATTATCTCTGACCCACAGGGTAGATTTTTGTTGATAACTGGCTTACTCTTCCATCGGAAAGTTGTTCTAGTTAATATTTATGCTCCAAACTTTGACTGCCCTGAATTTTTTAAACGTTTATTTACCTCTCTTCCTAATCTAAATGAATATATGTTGATAATGGGTGGAGATTTTAATTGTTGTTTGAATCCTTCGATGGATAGATCTAAACCTATTCGTACTCTTCCGAATAGATCAGCCCTACTTATTAATTCATTTATGGTTGACTCAGGAATTACAGAAATATGGCGGTTTTTGAACCCTAAAGATAAAGAATTTTCATTTTTTTCACATGTATATCATAGCTATTCTAGAATTGACTATTTTCTTATTGATCATCGGTTATTAACGGATGTTATTGATTGTAAATATGATTCTATTACTATTTCGGATCATGCACCTTTGAAGTTATCTATTAAGATTTCGGACTATTCCAATAATACCAGATCTTGGAGACTTAATGCTACTTTGCTTCAAGACCCAGAATTTATTATTTATATAAAACAGCAAATTGACTTGTTCTTTTCTACAAACTGTACTGAAGAAATCGACAGAGGAATACTTTGGGACTCTTTTAAGGCTTTTATTCGTGGTCAAATTATCTCATATTCTGCTGGTAAAAGAAAACAAAGATATTTAGATATTGCTTTATTGGTGGATAAAATCAAGGAAATTGATAAGATTTATTCCGTGACTCCTACCAAAGAACTTTATAAGAAGAGAGTTGAGCTTCAAATGGAACATAGTTTACTATTATCTTCTTCAATTGAAAATCAATTAATTAGGACCAGGGCTCAATTTTATATTCATAGTGACCGTACTGGTAAACTGTTAGCTAATCAATTAAAGGCTATCTCGACTAAGCGACAAATTATTAAAATTCGCAAATCAGATGGTAATTTAACTACTGATCATAAAGAAATTAATAATACCTTTCAAGATTTTTATAAATCTTTATATCATTCAGAATTTGATGGTGACCAGTCCATGATAGATAATTTTTTTAACAATTTGAATATTCCTAAACTGACTGATGAAGACCATAGTCTGTTAGATGCTCCTATTTCTATGGTGGAAATAGGAGAGGCTATTTCATCAATGAACTCAGGGAAAGCTCCTGGTCCTGATGGTTATATAGTAGAATTTTTTAAAACTTTTTCTTCTTTGCTTTCTCCTTGGTTATGTGAAATTTTTAATGATGCGTTTGCTAAGAAGAGATTACCTCAATCTTTTTATGAAGCTAATATTTCTCTAATTCTTAAAAAAGATAAAGATCCTACTTTATGTACATCTTATCGCCCTATATCACTATTAAATGTAGATTCTAAGATTCTTACAAAAATTTTAGCTATTAGATTAGAAAAAGTACTATCACAGATTATTTCAGAAGATCAAACTGGTTTTATGAGGAATCGGTATTCTTTTTTTAATGTTAGAAAATTGATTAATATAATTCATACTTCACCACCCACAATCCCAGAATGTGTTATTTCATTAGATGCTGTAAAAGCTTTTGATAGAGTTGAATGGATATATTTATTTAATACATTGAGAAATTTTAATTTTAGTCCTAACTTTATATCATGGATTAAATTAATATATCATAAACCTGTTGCTTCTGTTTTTACAAATAACTACAGATCCTCTTTTTTTCAATTATCTCGTGGTACGAGACAAGGCTGTCCCTTAAGTCCTTTATTATTTAATATTGCATTAGAACCTTTAGCTATTGCTATTCGTGAATCTCCTAATATTTTTGGTATTACCCGTAATGAGAAGTTATATAAATTATCTCTTTATGCTGATGATTTGCTGTTATATATTTCTGACCCTGATAGGTCTATTCCTGCTATTTTATCCTTGTTGGTTCAATTTGGTACTTTTTCTGGTTATAAACTAAATTTAGATAAGAGTGAATTATTTCCTTTAAATGCACAAACTTTATTGAGTGATAGGATACCATTTAAAGTTGTTACTGATAACTTTACCTATCTAGGTATAAAAATTACCAAGAAATATAAAGATTTATTTAGACTGAATTTTTTACCTATGCTTCATCAAATTCATCAACTTACTACAAGATGGTCTCCTTTGTTTTTATCATTAATTGGTCGGATTAATGCTATTAAAATGATGATTTTACCGAAATTTTTATACTTATTTCAAGCCCTACCAGTTTTTATTCCTAAATCTTTTTTTGATAACATTGATTCAAAAATTTCCTCATTTGTGTGGCAAAATAAAAACCCTAGGTTAAGTAAAAAGCAATTACAAAAATCAAAAAAAGATGGTGGTTTAGCTTTACCTAATTTTAGATTTTATTATTGGGCAAATAATATTCGTAATTTATTGTATTGGAAACTAGATTTGGATTCACCACTGTGCCCACAGTGGGTAAATTTGGAATGTAATGAGGTAAAGGGATATTCTCTATTCTCTGTTCTTGGTTCTTGTCTTCCTGCGGATTTAGTTAAATTTAATAAACAAATATTTAATCCTGTTATTAAACATACATTACGAATTTGGTTTCAATTTCGTAAGTTTTTTATTTTGAAAAACTTTGTTCTTGATAGCCCTATCTTATTTAATTTCTTTTTTAAACCCTCCTGGACAGATCAAGCTTTTAACATATGGAAAAGGAAAGGTATAAAATGTTTTCGTGATCTCTTTTTTGAAGATACTTTGATGTCATTTGATCAACTTTCCAATAAATTTGAATTACCTAAATCTAATTTTTTCAGATATTTACAAATTAGAAATTTCTTACATAAAGTTTTACCATCTTTTCCTAATTCAACTTTGGTGGACATTACAGATTTGATCTTTACCTTAAATCCTTGTCAGAAGGGATTAGTAGCTTTTATTTATAATATGATTATGAAGATACAACCAGAAATATCAGTTAGAATTAAACAAGAATGGGAAAAAGAACTTCAATATAACATATCAACAGATAAATGGGAAAAAATTTTGCAAATGGTTAATTCTTCTTCTATATGTGCTAAACATGCTTTAATACAATTTAAAATTGTACATAGAGCTCATATGTCTAAAGATAAACTTGCTCGATTCTATTCTCATATTAACCCTCAATGTGACAGATGTCATTCAGAAGTGGCCTCATTGACCCATATGTTTTGGTCATGTCCCACTTTACATAATTATTGGAAGGACATATTTACTACTATTTCCTCAATTTGGAATATAGATTTACAACCTCATTTTATTACTGCAATTTTTGGCATACCAAATGAAGATGGTAATCAGTTTTCCCCTTCAATCAGACGAATGATTGCTTTTGTAACATTAATGGCCAGAAGATCTATATTACAAAATTGGAAAGAAGTAAATCCTCCTACCACATTTCAATGGCTTTCTCAAACTATTTCTTATCTGAGTTTGGAAAAAATTAGAAGCACTATTTTTGACTCATCAATTAAATTTGAAGAAACTTGGAGACCGTTTATTCAACATTTTCATATGAATTAATTTGGCCTTTTCCAGACCTTCTTTCTGCTTATTCATGTTCAGGTATGGAGTTCCGGAGTTCTTTGACACTATCATATACTTGTAAACTGTTATTATTGCCCATGTTAGTTTAGTTTAGTGTTTTATTTTTTTTTAATATATATTTTTTTCACATATTTTTAATATTTTTTTTCTTTTTTAATGGTTATTTTTTTTTCATATAATCATGTGGACTTGATTGATTAAGGTATTTTCTTCTGTTGATGTTTAGTAGGATATTGTTATCTTATTATCAATGTGATTTCAAGTCTATTGTATTCATAATTTACTTATTACTATGTTATTTTTTTTTGTGTATATATGAAAATCAATAAAAAGATTGAAAAAGAAAGAAAGAGACAGAATTTATCAGCCTTTCAAGAAGCAGAGTCTTATAGAGATCGTCAGCTACCTCACAACCTTCAATGACATTTTCAAGGAAGTGAACAAACAAATTGATGAAAGTAGAGCAGTGGGTGTGGTTAATATTGATTTTAGTAAGGCATTTAACAAGATTCCTCATAGTAGGCTCATTCATAAGGTCAGGGGAATGGGATCCAGAGAAACTTGGGTTCATGAACACAAAATTGGCTTGCCTACAGAAGGCAAAGGGTGGTAGTAGATGGAGAGTATTCTGACTAGGTGTCCATGACCAGTGGTGTTCGACAGGGATCCATTAGGAACCCCTGCTCTTCGTGATTTTTTAAAATAAATTACTTTGAAGTGATGGATGGGTTAGTAAGTTGGCAGATGAGATGAAGGTTGGTGATGTTGTGGATAATGTAGAAGGTTGCCATATGTTACAATGGGACATTGGTAGAAAGCAAACTGGTCTGAGAAATGACAGGTGGAGTTCACTCCAAAGAAGTGTGAAGTGATTCACTTTGGAAGGCTAAAACTTGAAGACAAAGTACAAGATTAATAGCAGAATTCTTGGCGGTGTGGAGGAACAGAGGGATCCTGGGGAAAACATGCATAGATCCCTCAAAGTTGTCAGTCAAGTTAAAAGGGTGCTTAACAAGGCATATGTTGTGTTGGTCTTCATTTGTTGGAGGATTGAATTCAAGAGCCACAAGGTAATGCAGCAGTTCTATAAAACCCTGGTTAGACCACACTTGGAGTATTGTTTCAGTTCTGGTCCTTTCTCATAGGAAGAATGTGCAAAGGAAATTTACCAGGATGCTGCCTGGATTAGAGAGCAGTCTTATGAGAATAGATCGAGTGAGCCAGGCTTTCTATTTGAAGCAAAGGAGAATCAGAGGTGACTGGAGAGAGGTGTACAAGATGATAAAAGTCACAGATGGACAGCCAGTGCCTTCTTTCCAGGATGATAAGAGGGCATCATTTAAAGGTGATTGGTGGAGAGTTTAGTGGGGATGATATTTTACACAGGGAGTGATAAGCCCATGGAATGCACTGCTAGGGGAGGTGTAGAAGCAGATAAATTAGAGATAAAATTTAAGAGACTGTTTGGCATATGGAAGAAAGAAATAGAGGACAGCATGGGAGGGAAGGTTTAGATTGATATTGGAGTAGATTGAAACGTCAACACAATTTGTGGACCAAATGGTCTGTACTTTACTGTTGTACTGTATATTCCATACTGAAACAGTATTAAACTTAGGCTAGGCCACAGTCGGTACTTAGTATGCAGTTTTGTTTACTCACATTGTGGAAAGAAGGTGTAGGTTTTGGACAAGATGCTGAAGAGGTTCAATATGATGTTGCCTGGATTAGTGCACTGGTTATAAAACTGCCCTCTGCAACATCTCTGTGAACCTATACAGTGTGCATCAAATCACCTTCCAATAAGACACTTTCCTTGTGTACTTCCCTCTTCTGCCTGTCCCCATTCTGAGCCTGTACTCTTCGTACCTCTGCCTGGTGTCTCTCCTCATTCTAAGCTTTCTGCTTTACATCACAATTTACTGTACTTCCCCCCGGCATATCTCCGTCATCCACTCACCTATTATCTACCAACCCACCCACCTCATTCTCCTCTCACCTATCCTTCTTTGTTAAACTACATTCTACCCATTGCTCTGACCCCGCTCTTAAATTGGTATCTCCAACTACTATTTTACTCTCTTGCAAAGAGGCCTAACAACGTTTTCAAGCACCCTCTCTTTCCCCGCAACATAACCTCTCTCCTCACCCAGGTGTGCTGTCTTCAATGAGCTCAGGCCAGTTAACAATTATTGAACCTTTCCTTGGTTCTTTGTCATTGCTTTCTATTGACGCCCAGGAGAATTGGTTTTAAACAGTATGCTTCCTAACCTGCCTCAATTTGCTGCCTCTCCAGCCAGAACTTTATTTCCTCATCCTCTGCGTTCTCTCCCCAGATTACAATTCCAAACATTATAGCAAAATCTATTTTTCAGCTCAGTGCCAAACTCAGTATAATCAAAACTACCTGCTGGCGATAACATGACATGAATGTTGTAATGATGTCAGCTGACCCCAATTTGAACAATTTGCAGGAAGAAATTCTACCCTCCAGAAATTATGTCCTCAAACAATTTGTAAGAGCATCATTAAGTAGGTGAAAGGAACTGACACTTGATTTTACGAGTACATGCAGGGTGGTGAGGAAACTAGTACTGCATCTGTGTATTCCTCACATGAGTTAATTAAACTGTACTTTCATAAGATATAGTTCTTTGCAACACATTATTATAGACTGCAGATAACAGGATACTTCAGAATGTTTCCCTTTAACCTTGTGCATCATGAGTGTTAAAGTTTTATTGGTATATTCATATCAAATAATAATCTGGGTATGTTCCAGCATTGGTCTTCAGAGGTTCAGCTGATCAATATCTGGAAGTTGGGCTACTCAGGCCAGAAAGATGCATTGTGATTTGGGTCTGTGATGTCCTATCCACTGAACTCTACAATTTATCACAAATGTAATAGGTGTAAGTGAGGCCACTCCAGGAATGCAGCACATAATTTTGGTCATCTTAGCTAAGTAATGTTATAGTAGCATTGGAAGCATTTGAAAGGAGATTCACCAGGCTGATTCCTGGGATGAGTGGATTGCTCTATCAAGAGAGGTAAATGGGTTGGCTCTGTACTTCTTGGAGTTTAGAAGAATGAGGGGTGACCTTACTGCAGATAGTCATTTAGGGATGGGACCAAACTAGACCTTGTACTGGGAAATGAACCTGGTCATGTGATTAGAGTTTCAGAGGGAGAGCACTTTGGGAACAGAAATCATTGTTCTATAAGATTTTGGATAGTTATGAATAAGGATCACTTCTTGCAATGGTGTAATTGTGAAACTAGGGAAAACTAATCACAACAGTATTAAACAAGATATAGGGCGAACAAATACAGACCAACATATTCATGTGAAGAAGAAAGACAAAGATGCCAAGGTTTGGAAAACTTGGATTCCAGTCAAGATGGTGCCAAACTGAGGTCTCCATTGAGGTTATGGCTCAGAGTTAGTTGTTTTACAGGTTTGTAGGGAAGGTTCTGGGGTCACAGAGGGGTTAGATGTCAGGTTAGAGTTAGGACAGAGATCTGGGGGAGTTAAAGGTCAAGGTGGAGATGAGGCTTCTGCTCAGGGTTTGAAGGCCATGCACATGGACATGTGGTGAAGGGCATCCATGACCAGATTTTGGGCTGGCAAGTGAGTGAGGAAGAGGGCTGGTGCCCCTTTCCCCAGGTCAGCGAGTTGTCAGTGGGTTCCAGGATTGGAGTTCCATGCCGGCAGGAGGCATGGGGAACAGTGAATCCATAGGTACATGAGTCAACAGGACTCATTCAAAGCCTTGGGTGTGAGGGTCATCATTCATCGTCACCAATGAGTACTGGATTTGATACTGAAGATTGAAGCCCGAAGGTCATCTGACATCCAGAAGTTGAGGTCCAATGGGCAAAGCCTGCATCTGCCAGGGAGGTCGAAGGCCCAATGTCTGTGATTCTGATTCCATTTGATGCTGGAGTGCCTGCGAGAGCTGTCCTGAGATTAGAGGACTGTCTGTGTGTGGGTGGGGAGGGAGGGAAATAAGAGGCTGGTGTTGTTGTTGTTGTTGTGTTGCTGTTGTTATTGTTGTTTGTGTGTTCTGTGAACATGGTAGACATAATATGTCCGTGCTGCAATGTGTGGTGACATTTGCGGCTGCCCACAGCACATCCTTGGATTGTGTTAGTTGATGCAAATGACACATTTCACTGTAAATTTCAATGTACATAAATTAGACTGAATATATCAGTTTATTAAAAGTAAAAGATACTGCAAATTTAGTCAAAAAACAAAAAGGAAGCATATGTTGGGAAGATAAAATCAGTCAGAGCCATTGAAGAATATAAAGAAAGGGATTTTAATAGGGTATTAGGAGGGCTAAATGGAAACATCACATGCCCTTGTTGGAGAATTCCAAGGGATTTTATACATACATTAACAACAACAGGACAGCTAAGGAGATGACTCAAGGACAAAGGACAACATTTATGCCTGAACCCAGCTACTAAATAAGCACTTCACCAAGGAGAAGGATATTAAGGTGAGGGAAATCAAATTAAATATTCTGATATTCTAGGGTATGTTGATATCAAGAAGGATATTCTCTCTTACAGAACATTAAGTTGGGTAAGTCCCCAGGGACTGATAAGATTCATCTCAGTTTATTGTGAGAGGCAAGAGAAGACCTTTCTGAGGCCTCAGATCTTTGGATCTTCTTTAGCCACGGGTGAAGTCCCAGAGGTCTGGAGAATATTGCTCCTTCTGCTTAAGACTAAAAATGGAGACAAACTAGGAAATTATAGGTCAGTAAGCTTACATGAGAACTCTGGAAATTATTGGGGAAGATTATTAGTTATAGTACATTTCACATCGGGAAAACCATTAATTTATTAGGCATAGGCTGCATAGCTTTGTCCAGGGAAGGTCATGTCATACAATCTTGACTGAGACTTTTGAGGAAATGCTGAAAATGATTTGTAGGAGGGAGCAGTGGAAGTTGCTTACATAGATTTCATAAAGCATTTGACCTGGTCCATTGTAGTAAGCTGATCCAGAAGATTAAGGCACATGTGATCTACAATGATTAGATCAGTGTACAGAGGGTGGCAATGGAGGAGTGTTATTCCAATGGTTGAACAATGACCAGTGGTGTTCCACTGGAATCAGTGCTGGAACTTCTGTTGTTTGATATAAATGATTTGGATGAAAATGTAGGAGAGCTGATTAGTAAATCTGCAGATTACACAAAATTTATGGGTGGCAGGATGGGGATACATCTCTACCAAAGGAGGTGTAAGATGTTCCTTCCCTCTGCTAGCCTGCAGTTTACCTTTGGGCAAGGTGTAGCATCTGGTTAGACCCCCCCCCCCTATCAGGATAACATGAAGTCATGGGAGCAGGTGGTGGATAGTTGTATGAGTAGCTAATACATAATCATAAGTCCGGTTATGTGACCACTGATGCCAGGCAGAGAGTCTCTAAAGAGTATTGATAGTGGCTGGTAAAGTCTTGTAAAGACTGTCACTGGAAACCCTAGTTTGGAACGGGGTCCAGAACTGACCCTATGAACTGTGATGCTATTAAGAGAGAGAGGGAGGCATCCAGCACAAAGAGAGAGAGAGAGAGAGAGAGAGAGAGAGAGAGAGAGAGAGAGAGAGAGAGAGCGAGAGAGAGAGAGCGAGAGAGCGAGAGACAGAAACTGCTCGAAAGATTGATGTTATGGTTTCTCTGAAAGTTGTTTACCCTTCCGCAAGGACACTTGCCTGCTTGTTAAAATTCCTGCAAAGAGAGCAGGGTGGAGCAGTTTGATGGACAGCTGATGTCCAACATGTGGAGATAAAAGCCAAGTCCGCTGTTACACAGACAGACACACCATGAGACACACAAGTTCAGACACTGACGAGCTTTGTTGCACCCACAGGAAGGTGGGGGTTTTGGAGGATCAATTCAGGGAAATCGATCAGAGGCTCACAGTGTGAAAAGGTGTGACTGGTGGGAAATTATTTGTGTGTCCATCCTTGGCTGGGTGATAATTCCACCACTGAAGAACAGGCATTGTATCATGGTCATAGTCGGTGACCACAACAGGACTTTGGAAGTCAACAGGAAGATCGATGGCAACACCTCTCACCTCTCTCTCTCTCTCCAACGTTACTCTAATAACTACCTCGAACTGAACTCAACTCTCTTCATCATCGTAAGACTCTATTCATTCACCCTTAAGTTTGAAAGAGCCCGGTTTTGTTCTTATTTCCACACTTATGTATATATATATCATTGCTAACCTGTTTGATATATTTGCACTTATAGTACTGTATTGCATAGTTTACTAATAAACACTATTGGTTTATAGCAATACCAGACTCCAATTTTCTTTCCATTACTGCTGGTTCTTTAACCCAGTCACGGGGTACGTGACAAGACACTGCCCAGAAGTCAATAGCAAACCACTTCTGTAGAAAAAATTGCCAGGAACAATCATAGTCATAGATAGACCATGATTGCCCATGTCATATGACACTACACACAATAATGATGATAACACAAAATTTAGCAGAGTTGTAAATAGTGGGGAATGTTGTCAAAGGATACATCAGATTATAGATCAGTTGGAAATATGGACAAAGAAATGATAGCTGCTTAATGCACATTTTGGAAGGTCACATGTTAATGGAAGGTATACAGTAATGGCAAAGCCCCAATGAGCATTGATGTACAGAGAGGTATTGGGCTGTAAGTGAAACCACCTCAGTTTCCTCAGCTGCACAAGTCTAAGGGAAACAATCTCTGGCCAAAATTGCTGAATGATGGTAGGGTTCACAAGTTCTTCAGTGAAGTCAGCCACCAATTGCCTGCTACCAACTCGCTGCTCCATATAATACTTGCACCAAGACTTGCTTCCCCTCTGCTCGTGGTGTTTGGAGATTGCTAACATCATTGTCTGCTGAATCTAGTAAGATGCAGATGTCATTAAGTCCACATGATCAATTGCCAGCATGCTGTCGATATTGGTCTTAAAAGCAGGTTTGCTGAAAGGTCTCTGAACATTTGTTCAGACCTATGATG
Source organism: Hypanus sabinus (assembly GCF_030144855.1). Taxonomy (NCBI): domain Eukaryota; kingdom Metazoa; phylum Chordata; class Chondrichthyes; order Myliobatiformes; family Dasyatidae; genus Hypanus; species Hypanus sabinus. Next base: position 75,531,754 of record NC_082708.1, read on the forward strand.
AGACTTCTGCAGCTGGCCCCATCTGCAGTTCACTTGCAACCACAGAGCTGTCATGTGCAGGCTGCTGTCATCCAGATACACACTATGTTAACATCTGATCTAAGAGCTGCAATGACACATCAAGTGAAGCTCTCACTTTACCATCATTCTTCTCTTGTGTTCCCTCCACTCCCTAATAGGTTGAATTTCTTGGGCATCTGAAAGCAGACAGATACTTGGGCAAGAGACACCAGAGCATACAGACACCAGAGATGTATGCTCACCCTATCTACAGATTTTGTGAGAAAAGTTTGCAGGGAGATGAGGAAATGGGATGTGCACAGGTGAGTATACTCTCACCTTGAAGAGAATCAATCCAGTTGATAGCTATAGCTTCAACCATGGCTAGTACTGCATCCTCTGGAATGTTGAGTCATACAGACACACCTTCTCCCTCTGCTCCTTCTCAATGTGCAACTCCTTCTCTAGCAAAGGAAAGTGAGGACCATGCAATATACTTATGTGTTGTGGTTATCACAATTCAGTAGATGGAAGTACATGCAAGCTGTGGAATGTGGACTTGAGGCTGATTTATATTTGCGCTTATGGACTACGCCACAGCCTATGCTGTAACACTGATTTTCACTTCTGCGTTGCTCTACGCCATAGCGAGGATGGTATGCACCAAAATGCTAGTTGGCGATGGGGTTTCTATGCCACTGTGTTGAGTTTCTTCATGAGAGACATGGACGAGGAAATGCATTTCAAACATTTTTGCATGTCAGCAGGTAGATTTGACAACTTGATTCATCTATTTTGCATCGGTGTATGCACAGCCTACAGACATGGTGGAGAAGAAGCAACCAGTAATGCGTAGGAGGAAATGTGATTCTACCAAGCAGAGCAATCACAGTTGTTGCAGTCTGCATCGCCGCAATGCGTGAGTAACTTTGCTGGAGAGGTGCACGTCACCCTACAGCGTAGGTACAGCATAGGGTATGCGTTACCTAAGGCGTTGATGTGACACAGAAGTATAAATCAGCCTTAAGGCTTGAAACAGTTTGAAGTGTGTGGGGGAGAAACACACGGATACAGGCTCTGATCCCTAATTGATTATACAATCTGAAGTTACTACAGACGCCGGAAATGTGAAATAAAGGAAAAAATGGGCAAATTATGGAGCAGTTATGGAGACGGAAAAACAAATTAAATATGTCAGCAGGATGAAAGGTCATTTTAATTCTGACCTTTTCTCTCCAAAAATGCAGTCTGAATAATTGAATATTGCCTGCATTCTTTGTTTTTATTGCTAATTGATTATGATTGTGGACAAGTGGGTGTTAAGGACAGTGAGCAGTCTCACAGACTTCCCACATCAAGCACAGAACACTGGCCTCACACGTTCTTCCTGTCTTTATTCTACACAAGCAACCTACTTCACCTCGATCTGTTGAGCCAAAGCCTTCCTACTCTGTCTCTCTCTATAAAGCTGCCTCCTTTTAAACTCTTCTCGGTGTTCTGACCGGCTGACGTTCACACGCTTGCGCAGCCGATGACCAGAGGAGAAACACTATGAGTGGTTCACCAATGGCACCAACATGGTGGATGGATGCTGCCCTCCATCCTGCAGTGAGGAATGTGGTAATAGCTGGAGGAGAGGAAGCCATAACCCTGCCCCTACATGAGGTCACAGGGCTGTACGGAGTAGACACCAACTCCTGGGTTGTGGCTACGGGTATGTCTGTATGGATGCCCCAAGGACATGGGCAAAATTGGGAGATACACGAATGATCCCTGTGAGGCTGATCCTGTTGGGAAAACATATGGGATTATGCACAATGGTGGCAGATCACTGTCTACCGCGTGGATGCCCACGCTTCTCGTAACTCAGAGGAAGCACACAGCAGTGCTGCTGACAGGGCTGCTCAGATAATGACAGGCACTGATTCCAGAGGAGGAATTTGGGGTTGTTTGACCATGTGAGCACACACTAGATGTGGAAGTCTAGTGGTGGAAGGACTAAGGAAACGGGCAAATGCTCAAGGGGTGGCACTGACATAACAAGAAACCAAAACAGCAGCAAGAAACTGTCCAAGGGGCCAGCAGGTGAAGTCAAGGGGATGTCCGGTGGGCCCCTGGGGATGAATTTGGAGAGGTACCGGGGGCAAGCTAGATTTTGCAGGTGGATTGCATTGGGTGACAAGTGTTGTCTATGATGGATAGTTACATTAGGCTACAGAGTGTGGTGCATCTGAATACCTAATGATTAACCTATCGATCTACTTTCAGTACTGGGTTGAAGGTGACCTTAAAATCATCACAGATCCTGACAAAGCTATTCGTCTTGTCTACTGGGACCACTGGTAATGCCCATGGGCCACACTCAATCTTGGAAAGAATTCCTTCAGCCTCCAGGTGATCTATTTAGTGACTACGTTATCACAGATGGTAAAAGAAACCGGAGATGGCATTTTCATTTAACATTATTTTACCTTTGATAAGTTTGAGTTTTCCAATGCCACCCTTGAACACTACTGTGATATCATCCAGTATCTTTCTTAATGCACTTTCAGTTGTCTCTATTGCAGGGGCTGGATCTCTAATCAAATTGCAGTTGTCTCAGCCAATGTCGGCTCTCCTGTTTTTACCACATGACTTGTTGATTGTTCTTTCTCACTGTTACGAATGTTGTTCCCAGAGGCATTTTCTTTTCTTCAGTAGCTCTCGGCTGGATATCTGCAGGCTTCAGTTCCCAGCTGGATATCTGCAGGCTTCATTTCTCAGCTGGATATCTGTAGGCTTCATTTCTCAGCTGGATATCTGCAGGCTTCATTTCTCAGCTGGATATCTGTAGGCTTCATTTCTCAGCTGGATATCTGCAGGCTTCATTTCTCAGCTGGATATCTGCAGGCTTCATTTCTCTGCTGGATATCTGTAGGCTTCATTTCTCAGCTGGATATCTGCAGGCTTCATTTCTCAGCTGGATATCTGCAGGCTTCATTTCTCAGCTGGATATCTGCAGGCTTCATTTCTCAGCTGGATATCTGCAGGCTTCAGTTAGCTGGATATCTGCAGGCTTCATTTCTCAGCTGGATATCTGTAGGCTTCATTTCTCAGCTGGATATCTGCAGGCTTCATTTCTCAGCTGGATATCTGCAGGCTTCAGTTAGCTGGATATCTGCAGGCTTCATTTCTCAGCTGGATATCTGCAGGCCATTTCTCAGCTGGATATCTGCAGGCTTCAGTTAGCTGGATATCCGCAGGCTTCAGTTCTCAGTTGGATATCTGCAGGCTTCAGTTAGCTGGATATCTGCAGGCTTCAGTTCTCAGTTGGATATCTGCAGGCTTCAGTTAGCTGGATATCTGCAGGCTTCAGTTCAGTATCATTGAAATGCTGTTCAAACTCATTTTGTTGAATGATAAACAGCTGAGCCAGTGTCAGACTCCATTTTAATGAATTTGCTGTTGACTTCCAGTGTAAGCAATATTGCTTGAGCTGACCAGCTGCATTACAGCCTTGTATGAGAACACCAATGCCTTGGAGCAGAAAATCCTACAAAAGGTAGTGCATTCAGCCCAGTACATCACGGGTAAAAACCTCCCGGCCACTGAGTACATCTACATGAAACATTGCCATAGAAAAGCAACATCCATCAAAGATCCTCAACACCCTTGCCATGCTCTTTTCTCTCTGCTGCCATCAGGTAGAAGGTACATGAACCCCAGGGCTCGCACCATCAGGTTCAAGAACAGTTACTACCCCTCAACCATCAGGCTCTTGAACAAAAGGAGGTAACTACACATTTGAGGACTCTTATCTTATTATCTCATGCTCCTTATTTATTGCTATTTATTTATATCTGCATTTGCTGAGTTTGTTGTCCATAGACCCTGTTTACCATTACTGTTCTATAGATTTGCTGAGTATAGACAGAGAGAAAAAAAACTCAGGGTTCTATGTGGTGATAATAAATTTCACTTTGAACTTTGTTAGTTTTCACATTTTAAATCAAGGCTACTTAGTCCTGTGTCACTCTCATCATTGCCCGATTTTTTTCCATCAACAGTATGCAGATTAGCGCTCTTTTTGAAACTGCAACTTGACTTTTTATCTTTTTCCCTTCCCTGTGCAGTTCATTTTCATCTACCTGACATACCTGACATGGATACCACTTTGATGCATTTTGTGCAAATATCATCTTTAAATCTGCATTGGTCTTGTGTATGTGAACCCCTACCACAACGGTATCATCCCGTGCTCATTGTTTAGGATCCCAAGAATTTTGTCTATTTTCTGCCTTTTTCTTTAAATCGACCTTCGTTCTCCTCCTCTTGAAAAGATAAAATGTGCTGTGCTTCTTAAAACTCTAACGGTTTACTGTACATTTTTAAAAACTCAAATGTCTTGCTATACTTCAACAGGTATGTCGTCATTTCAGGTTCATTAAAAACATCCTCATTGCCATTGTTACGTTTTGTACCTCCAAAACTTAAAACTAATCAAAAGAAAAACATGGAGATGGGAATATGCATGTTTACTTTGTATGCACACACACAGTGGTGGCGTAATGATGTGCTATACAGTATGTCATTCATGTACTAGTACATAAACTGATGAATTATGTAAACAAAGATTAATCAAACAATATGTTTACAATATTGCTGAAATATTAACTACACAACAGGGACATGCCAGATTACTTTAAAAATAAATCATTGTTCACAATGGAAATTTTATCTGCTTCTCTTTCCCCCCTCCAAATTTCTTTTGGTATTTCACTGTGTACCCAAAAATAAACCAAGTTAATTAATCAAGGAAACTATCTAAAGTTGTATTTGGGTGCTGCTGTGATCAAACTACTTTAACAGATATTCCTTATTATTGTAGTTAAGATCCCAATAATGCCAAGGTCAGGCAGCATCTATGGAAAAGAAATAGAGTTATTGTTTCAGTTCAAACCACTGAGAATTTCATTCTTGTTTCTATTTCAGATTTCCAGCATTTTTGTTTTATCTAAAGAAACAGAAAAACTGGAGCTATGATGAGTTTGAGATTCTGGAGTTGATACCAAATCTGATAGGTTTGAGTTTCTAAATAGATGTTACTGATATTATACTTGACATATTTTGGAATAGAAAGAACAAACTGATCTTTGTCAGACTGATACATTTTCTAAGGCATGCAAGTCAGATTAAATTATATTTTGATTTCAGTAATAAAGATGAATATTCATGAAGATCAAGAATTGAAAATTTATTTTAACCTTAAGTGGAAAATGTGGAAACCTTAAGTTCGTTAAGTGGAAAATGTAACTGAGCTTCAAATAGATTGATTAGAATAATAGAAAGCCATTCAGCCTTTAGAACCTGCTAAATGAATCGACATGATCTTCCAAATTCATTACAGTGTTTCAGTTCCCCCCCACCCCCATATCCATTGATCCTTTAACTAAGAGATCAATATTGTTCTCTTTCATGAATATAGATAACGATTTGGCTTTAACTGCTTTGTGTGACAGTAAAGCTGAAAGGCGATAATGAAGGGTGGTGTGAATTAAATAAATGGCCATCAATGAACACTGCAGCAGTAAGCAATAACTGTGCACATAATGAAAGAGTTACCTGTATTAATGGAGTTCATAGAATAAGTCAGCAATCCTTCTGTCTTTGCCTGCAGTTAATTCTTCAGAAGAATGACTAACTCTCAACTCTAAGAATGGGAATTATTTTTTAAATTTGTATATTTATTGAGAAACAGCCTGAGTATGCCCTCTGACCCATTGAGCCATCCCACCCAGCAATCCCCAAATTTAACCCTCGCATCATCACAGGTCAGTTTCCAATTACCAAGTAGCCTACCAACTGATACACGTTTGGACTGTGGGAGGAAACCAGAGCACCAGGAGGAAAACCACGAGGCCACAGGGAGAATGTACGAACTCCGTGCAGGCAGCAGGAGGAATTGAACCTGGGTCGCTGATACACTACCATGCCATGGTTAGCCCATATCTTTCCCAATATTAATCCTATTTGCAATAGATGGAATATTCAGGTGGCTACTTTAACTCATATGTTTTGGTCTTGTATCAAGATAGATAATTTTTGGAAAGGTATCTTTAAAACTTAATCAAAAGTCTTGAATTTTGACCTAGAACTGAATTTATTTACAGCAATTTTTGGGATCGCTCCAATGGAAGCAGGATATATTCCTGCTTCCACTCAACGGATGATAGCTTTTACAACTTTATTGGCTAAGAGATCCGTTTTGCTTAAATGGAAGGACTCTAATCCACCTACTGTTTTTTTATTGATTTATCTCCATTATGTCCTGTCTAAGTTTAGAGAAAATAAGAAGGCGAACATTTGATACATCCTTTAAATTTGAAGAAACCTGGTGACCTTTTATTCAATATTTTCATATGGTTTGATTTATTGCTCTTCCAGTTACTTTCTCAAAACTTTGGATTTATCAGAAAGTTTCTCTTTTTTCTTGCTTTTACTCTCAGTATGGGCTGCCCAGTCCCTTTTTTTCTCCTTTTCTTTTTTTTTGTTTTTGTTTATAGAGGATAGTGGTTTTTTATGTATATAAAAATTATAAAAGTGTCTTTATCTTTTTTTATGGAATGATAAGAGGAGAGTTGATCATTTTATTTTTATCATATACTATTAGATTAATACTATGTTTGATCTTGACATTGTTTATTTTACCTTTTGTATGAATTGTTATCAATATAGATATTTGAGATAATTCTCCTTGTTTATATTTATGTACTTTTTAAATTGATAAAAAGATTAATAAATTAAAAAAAAGAAAATTCTCAGTCAAGTAATACAAGTGGTGATGGATGGATGGCCAGATAATAAGCATGACTGTACCTCAGAAGTACAAGAATATTGGACCCACAAATCAAAACTTTCTGTTGTGGATGTGATATTGTACAAAGGTAGCAGAATTGGGATTCCTAAAAGTGTCCGAAAAGAAATGCTTGGGAAAATTCATGAAGGCCACCAAAGTATTGAAAAGTGTAAGAGAATGGTGCAGGAAGTGATGTTTTGGCCCAGGATGAATCAATAAATTGCAGAATTGGTGTCTTCTTGTCTAATATGCCTTAAATACCAACCTAGCAACCCTAAGGAGCCACTGCATCCACATCCTAGTCCTCAGAGACCTGATCAAAAGCTAGGAGTTGATCCTCTTGTAACTGACATCAAAGAGTATCTATTAATAACATATTACTATTCATTGTATCCTGAAGTGTGTGTCTGAGCAGAACAACTGCAGAGAATGGAATTACAGACATGAAATCAGTTTTTTTCCAGACACGGTGTACCTGATGAGGTTTTCACAGACAATGGTCCACAATTCAATGGTGAACACATGAGACATTTTGCTCATGAATGGGGTTTTTTTCATAAGGTACCTAGTCCATTTTTCCCTCAGTCCAAAGGATTAGTTGAGAAGTTAGTAGGAATTATCAAGAAACTGATGCACAAGGCAGAAGATAGTGTAGGTGATTTTATAAAGCTTTGTTAGCTTGTCATAGTACTCCACTTGAATGTGGATTTTCACCTGCTCAGCTCTTGATGGGACGCCGCTTGAGATCCAACCTGCCAATAGACAAAAGCCTTCTGAGAACAGAAGAAGGTGAACAAGTGAAAAGATGGAAAGATGAACACAAAGCAAAGCAGAAAACATATTTTGACAGAAGTTCTCATCCATTACCTGAACTGCACCAAGGAGATGAAGTAAGGTTACAACACAAAATGAACACATGGACACAGAAAGCTACAGTTCTTGAAGAAGTACAACCCAGATCATACATGGTCCAAACAGAAGGAGCAGTGTTAAGAAGAAATTGCAAAGACCTCAAGAAAGAGCCAACTTCAGAGTTTTAGTTAACTGGTGCAGACCAGACAAAACAAGGAAATAACAATGAAACACAAGAACTGTATGAACCACTTAGAAGGTCTACTCATATTCATAAACCCCCTCACTGAGGTGTGAGAAGACTGGAAGTCATGAGGGCTATCAAAGTTTATAGCAGGACATTGATAGGATGCAAAAATGTAGTTAAGAAAGCATATGATGCATTAGCCTTCATCAATTGTGGGATTGTGTTTAGGAGCCGAGAGGTAATGTTGCAGTTAAATAGGACACTGGTCAGACCCCACTTGGAGTACTGTGCTCAGTTCTGGTCACCTCACTACAGGAAGGATGTGGAAACCATAGAAAGGGTGCAGAGGAGATTTACAAGGATGTTGCCTGGATTGGGGAGCATGCCTTATGAGAATAGGTTGAATGAACTCAGCCTTTTCTCCTTGGAGCAACGGAGGATGAGAGGTGACCTGATAGAGGTGTATAAGATTATGAGAGGCATTAATCGTGTGGATAGTCAGAGGCTTTTTCCCAGGGCAGAAATGGCTAACACTAGAGGGTCTGTTCAATAGCTTGTTTGGCATAGTCAAAGGGAGCTTGCTGGTTGGGACCCCATTGGAAAGGTGTCATTTTCCAAGATACCTGCTATAATGGTCTCCGTATTATTGTTAGGTGGGGAATATGTTGTCATCAACATCTAAGTAGTTCCACAAAATGCTAGGTCATCTATCTACACCCTATATTTTTTGTTTGGTCTTTTCTGGTATCTCCCCATTGTCCAGAATTCCATTGTATTCACAGAAATAACACATTCTGTCTGGGGCTTTGGATATTGTTGTGATTAATAGATCATCCGCTGTCCCTCAGGGAGATAACCACCTTGTCTAGTGCCTCCCCCACTGTCTCCTCTATGGGCCCCTGCAATCAGATACCATCTGTATGTAGTGGGATACTGAGATGGTTGTGGGTTTCAAGTTATAATGCCATGGCAAAATGTTAGACTGTACACATATCCCTGGGGAAGACAACAAAAGATACACAGTCTGCCTTCAGACATAAAGGCAAATTGGTCCTGGGACTCGGAGCTCAGGAGAATGGAAAAGAAAGCTTTTCAACCTCCTCTCTGTAGGCAAGGGGCACCTGTTAGTGGATGATGGGGAGGGAGTAGCCATGTGCATCCTGATTACCTGAGGTGTATTGGTTGAAATGGAGACTTGCGTAGAAAATAATTGCTGCAATGACATCGTCCACTGAAACACTGCTAAACCTTTTTCTTGACTTTGTATTTTCAATGACTGATTTGAAAATAATTTGTGAGTAATGCCATCCAGTGGTCAGAGTATGTAATCATTTACCAGTTGACAGATGGCGCTTCTGGTTTTAATAAAATTAGATGTTTATGGTGAAATGACTTGACATAAAAATGTAATTAAAGTCTGGCAACAGGAAGTAAGGGTCTGTAATTAGGAAGTCCGTGCAGACATAATTTTTTTATGTATGTTATAATGATTTGACTTTAAGTGGTCTTTACACAGTATAAAAGATTTTAAACTACTTCCAGTATTTTAAATTTGATTTGCAAACTCTTAAATCTGTTAACTGCCTGCTTCTAATAGTGATCTTAAAATTCTAACCTTTGTTTTCAAATCCTTCCTTGTTGTTCCCCATCTCTGTATTCCATACCATCCCTAAACTATCTGAGGTTTCTACACTCCCCATATCCTAGACTTTTGATCATCCCTAGTTTAATCGGGCATTCTGAAAGCTATCAGAACCCTGAACTTTCGGACTAATTTGCTCTGATGCTTGTTGAAATGTTCCTGCCCAAATGCCACCAGCTGGCAGAGCAATGTAAGTTTCTTTTTTTTCTTTCTAAATCTTTTTATTATTATTAGTAATATGGACAGAATACAAATGATATATGAATAAAGAAATTACAAACATACAAATTCCATTACAGATGAAAAAAAACATAAACAATAGTTACAATATAAGTGAGTTTACCAAGACATAAACCATACAATATATGTATGAACATGGTAAGTCTAAATATTTCATAATATATGATATAAAAAAACTGAAAAAAGAAATAAAAAAAATAAAAAAAATATATAATGCAAAATTAGCTAATCTACTAATCTAATAACTAATAACTAATAAAGAAGAAAAAAGAAGCAAAAAAAAGAAAAGAAAAAGAAAAAAAGGGGGGCTGTTTATAATATCTCGCAAGAATAAATATTCATCAATGCCGTCACTTCCGGTCCTCTCATACATAAGCTAAAAGCTGGGAAATCAAATGAACTTGGAACAGGGTCATATTACATCATATAAAAATGTTGAATAAATGGTCTCCATAACTTTTCAAATTTAATAGAAGTCTCAAAAACACCACTTCTAATTTTTTCTAAATTTAAACTTAACATAGTTTGAGAGAACCAATTAAATACAGTGGGAGGATTAATTTCCTTCCAATTCAACAATATAGATCTTCTAGCCATCAGAGTTAGAAATGCAATCATTCGACGGGCAGAAGAAGATAAATGCAGTGAGTCTAACATTGGTAAACCAAAAATTGCGGTAATAGGATGAGGTTGTAAATCAATATTCAAAACCGCAGAAATAATATCAAAAATATCTTTCCAATATTTTTCCAAAAATGAACAAGACCAAAACATATGGGTTAAAGACGCAATTTCAGATTGACATCTATCACAGATAGGATTAATATAAGAGTAAAAATGAGCTAATTTATCCTTGGACATATGGGCCCTATGTACGACCTTAAATTGTATTAATGAATGTTTCTAACCTTTGTTTTCAAATCCCTCCTTGTTGTTCCCCATCTCTGTATTCTATACCATCCCTATAACTGTCTGAGGTTTCTATACTCCCCATATCCTAGCTTTTTGGTCATCCCTAGTTTAATCGGGCATTCTGAAAGCTATCAGAACCCTGAACTTTGAGATTAATTTGCCCTGATGCTTGTTGAAATATTCCTGCCCAAATGCCACGAGCTGGCAGAGCAATGTAAGTTTCTAACCTACCTATCCAAGGAACTGAATTCAGATCCCACCCCCATGAAACTTAAATTCAGTTAATAATCTTTAAAATTTTAAAAGATGAGGAAATGGAGGAATAACATAACTGAAAGAAATTTTACCATCCTTATCAGATCTAATCTATATGACACCATGACAGAGCTAACATTTAAATTGCCATACAAGCTTTCTTCAGAGCCTAAGGACAATTAGGCTCAGCCAATAAGCTGTCTACTGGATTTGGGCTTGACTTGTCAGTGAACCTCGGACACCGATAAATGAATATAATAAAAATGTGATCTAATGTTACTTATTAGCAGTCTGCTCAAGAATCTTGGGATGTTAATGACGTTGACAGTGCTTAATGATTGTTGGATTTGTTGCTATTAATTAGCAAGACAGTAGCTTTGGATTTTGCCTAATCTTATGTACTGTATTTACTTCATCCTAATGAAGGATGTCTATCAAACTGATTGTGCTAACTCCAATCACATATAGATCAGGGATGAGATTTCCAGCCACGTGCAAGTTTTATCAGGATTAAAAGCAGCATTTGTCACAAAACACAGAAGAAATGACAGAGTTTTGACATCTTCAGAGACTTCCTCCTGCTTTGCTCCCCCTTGTACTCTCATCCCCTCATTCACTGCTCTGTCTCGACTGGATTTCTATTTGTCTTCCTCCTACTTTATTCTAGTAAACACAGATGTGACAATGGAAGGCAACAATAGGACAAAGATAGACCATTCTCCATGCACATTTGAAATAAAATTATATAATTGGTCTCGTCTCTCTGGGGGGTGGGGGGAAATGAAATAACATGCTGAAAATTGTCTCCTTCCCAGTTAGGGATCACAATCTTCTTAAGATATTGCAACACCTCAGGTGAAAGAGAGGAGACCTAAACCAAGACCTTGGTCTCAATGCCTCCTTGTGCAATTGGATCCTGGATTTCCTCACTTGTAGACCCCAGTCAGGTCAATTGGCAACATCTCCTCCACCATCTCCATCAACAGAGTAGGGCTTAGTGCTTAGCCTTCTTCTCTACGTCACTTTTTTTAAAATACAACTTTATTTTTGTTTTGCCAATAACAAACACAATAAAAAACAGACAGGGTCATCATAGGTGAAGTAAAATCCATATCTTATAATAGAAAAAATGAATAGCAAAATGGGTTAGATTGCTGTATCAAGGTTAACCAAACTCTTATGTCCATAATTGTCCTTCAAAGTCACAGGGGACCTTAAAATCCATAACCTTAAAGACCATTCTGCAGGTTTCGTCATAAGAAATAAAGCAAAGTTCTTCAAACCAAATAAATGTGCAGTGAAGAAGTCATTTCAAGCACAAATAAAATGTCCAATTTTTCCAGTATCTTTCAAAATTTTTAGTGGCATGTCTCAGAGAGAAAGTCAATCGTTCCATAACATAAATTTCTTGAACTATTTCTATCCATTCCAGGACTGCAGGATACTCTTTGCTTAGCTATTTCCTTGTAATCGCTTTCTTACTGGCAACTAGTAGTACAGTATTTGTAACATATCTTTCATGTTTTTTGAGCCCATTTGGTACATCAGGGGTCACCAACCTTTTTTGCACCGCGGGTTGGTTTAATATTGCCAATTTTCTTGCGGACCAGCCGACCAGGGTGAGAGGGTGTTAATCACGACTGGAATATAGGTGATAAGTCAACTCCAATTCACTTATCAGTGGCTAATACACTCAATTTTGTTTCTAAAAGGGTTTATCTAATGAATTTAATACTAAACACACAGGGCATATTTTCCTCCCATTATTCCTCCTAAGTCAATTAACTCACTGAAGTCAATAGCATCATAGCATTTTAAATAACGTTTGGATATTAAACACACCACGCATATTTTCCTCATATGAACATATAAAATCATTGCAACACACCAGTGAAAGGACAAGGTCGGGGCCGGAGGTCCCCGAACCGCGGCTGCTGACCGAGCGAGGAGTGCCCGCCCCCCTTGTGTAGGATCAAATGTCCGAGGGATGGCTTTCGGTAGATTGCAGCGAGGAATCTGTTCTGTTACTTACGAGACCCCGAGCCCGAATTAGGTCGTCTGCACCGGGTTCCCCACGAACATTCGGTGTGAACAGGTTCTCAGAAGTGGCGCCCATCTTCCACGCTGGGACCAAGGGCGCTTCCCGGTGCCGGGGCGTCACCGTGCTTAGGCGGCCGACAACTCGCGTGACAGGGACTGAGCAAAGGTGCAGCGGGCTCATATCGTGGCTGCGGACCACTGTGGTACATTACCCAGATAAATAATGTTAAAGTCAAAATTAATCTCCGGGCTGATTATTGACCTTATCTCTGCTATCACATCTAACGAATAAGACAAAATCTTTGGACATTCCCAGAAAATATGAATATGATCAGCCAACATATTATCATTCTCCAACATTGACCTTGTAACTTCTTTATTTTTGGCGTTATGAAAAATCTTAAGGTATCCTTCCAGGTGAATTCCCTTCACAGAGCTTGAAGTAGTCAAATGTGTTCTGCATATGTTTCACCAATTATCATCTGTCAATTTTATGTTGGCTTCTTTCTCCCATTTTGATTTAACATACATTGTGGAGAGACCTCTGTTCGATTGTAAAATCGATTTATAAATTATCAATTTCTTTTCAATATTACATTTAAACACCAATGAATATATTAATCAGACAATCCTTTCTCTCCAATAGTTTTAATATTATTATTAAAATATTGTTTTAGTTGAAGATATCTAAAGAAGTCTCATTTCTCTAAGTGATACTTTTCTGTGAGTTGTTGAAAGGACTCCAGACCCTTAATGGAGGTTATTGTACAGTAGGAGGTGATCCCTTACTTGTCCAATGTGTAAATCTACCACCCAATTGTGCTGGAAGGAATTCTGTGTCATGTGCCACCCAACATAGAATTCTTACATTAGTTTCAAATTTTGGGTCTTTAAAGTCTTTATACCAGATGTTTAGAGGGACTGTTGTCCACTTAGTCAGTTTATTTAAATGCTTTTTTGGGAGTGTTTTATCCCCCAGTAAAGATTGGGGAGGTATATTTATTAGACTTTGTTCTAAATCCTTCCACTTTGCCTCACAATTAGGGTCACACTAACAGACCAGACTGTGCAGTTGTGCTGCTCTATAATAGTCTTCAAAGCAAGGCACCTCAAATCCTCCTCTATCCTTAGGCAGCTGTAATGTCTGAAATCTAATTCATGGTTTCTGTTTTCCCCAAATAAATGTTGAAATCGTTCTTTTCCATTCATTAAATTGCTTAAAAGATACTTCAAAAGGCAATGATTGAAGAAGAAAGAGCAATCTAGATAATAAATTCATTTTTATGGCTTCTATTCAATTATACATATTCATTGGCAGCAATGACCATCTATTTAAGTCTGCCCTTAATATCAGCTGTTATGAGAATATAATTATGTTCATAGATAGTAGACAAGTCTTCAGGTATTTGTACTCCTAGGTATTTAATAATATTACCTTTCCATTTGAATTTACTCATTCTGTAAATGTTTTCTTGTGGTTCGTAATTAGAATTTAAAGTTTGGGTTTTATGTAATTTATAGCCAGAGTAGGAACCGAATTCAATCAGCAGGGATAATAATTTAGGCACTGGGATTGGTAAGAGTCACGAGAATGTCATCCACATACAAACAAATCTTAGATTCTGTATCTCTGATCAGTACACCTGTTATAATCTTGTCTTCTCTAATTTCCTGGGCCAATGGCTCAATAAAAAGAGCGAAAAGCGTAGGGCTGAGGGGGCACCCTTATTGACATCCCCTTTTAAGAAATATTGTTTTAGATAAATTCCTATTTATTTTAATTCTGGCTGTAGGGGAAAATTATAAAGATTTCAGACATCCAACTACCTGATTATTAAAGCCAAACTGCTTAAGTACCAAGTAGAGGTATTCCCATTGTATTGAGTCAAAGGCCTTTTCAGTATCAAAGCTAATAACTACAAGATTCCAGGTTATTTTTGCTCATAAGGTCAATGAGATGAAGGGCCCATCTCACATTGTCCTGGATTTGCCCACTTTTTACAAAACTGGTTTGATATGTGTCAATTAGATCTGGAATTATATTTTCCAATCTTTTTACTAATATTGATGCAAATAATCTATAATCTATGCTTAGAACAGATATGGGCCTATAGGAACTGCATTCAGTCCAATCCTTACCACTTTTAGGAACTACAGAAATTATTGCTTGATTCCAGGACAACGGAGTCTCCCCTCCTTCAAGAACCTAATTAAAACATTTCTTAAGTATTGGTATTATTATCGCTCAGAAAGTTTTATACCATTCCACTGGATAGTCACCTGAGATTTTATTTGTTTTTAATGCTGATAAAGCCTAACCTATTTCTTCTTCTGTTATCTCCTGAGTTATTCGTTTCTATTTCTCTGTTCCTACTGATGGTAAATCTAAGGACGTTAAGTAATTAGTTATGTCTACTAACTCTGCAGCTTTGGGCTGAGTGTATAACATTGGGCAGTACATTTCGAAAGATTTTTGAATGTCTTCCAATCTATGAAGCATCTTATTAGTCTGGGGGTCTTTCACCCTATGTATAGATCTCTCAGTCTGTTGTTCACATATTCTCCAAGTAATTGAATAGATTTGAGACCATTCTTATTGAAATTTTGTTTAACAAACTTAGCTCTCTTCTCAACTTCACTTTCATAAATATTATTTAGAATTCATTTTGTATCCAAAATTTGATTCAAGACATTACTGTCATTATACTCCATATGCTTACACTCCAAAAATTGTAATTTTTCAATAAGATCCTTGATTTGTTTCTCCTTTTCATTTTTCTTCTGAGCTGACTACTTTATGAGTTTACCCCCAATAACAGCTTTTGCAGCATCCCAAAGCGCTAGGGGAACACTGTTCCATTATCATTAAATATAATGTACAGGTGTCCCCCCTTTACAAAGGTAGAGCGTTCCTATGAAACCTTTCTTAAGCTGAAATGGTGTAAAGCAAAGAACCATTAATTTATATGGGAAAAATTCTCGTAAAAGCCAAAATCCTCTTTGGAATGCAAAACCAGGTTACTAATGTAGGTCTTTTGTAAAAGCGAAGTGGCGTAAAGTGAACATTCATAAAGCGGGGGACACCTGTAATCTTCAAACTCTTTCTTTAGGTATTTTAAACATAGGGAATCATTCAAAAGACCGCTATTAAGTCTCCACAAGGTATCTTTGGGTTTGTTGTCTAAATGTAATGTCAAGTAAACCCCTGCATGGTCAGAGCTGTTTCTTACCCCTATATCGCATTTATACTCCTGTGTCTCTCTGAATTAAACATTAAAAAAATCTATTCTGGAGTACACAGAGTGGGGGTGAGAAACAAAAGGTGAACCATCTATCAAGCAGATGTAACTCTCTCCATATATCTATCATGCCTATTTCTTTGAGCAGTTTCTTCATGTGTAATGTTTCTGGATTTATCCTTTTTGTTCTGTTGGAGGAGTCCAGGGAATGATGTACAGTAATTGAATATTCCAGTTTCCTCCACAGCTGTTTCCATAGCAATCATATTAAAAACCTTCTTAATCAGCTGTTTATCGTTTCCTGGTGGTCTGTAAACATTCAGTAGAATAACTTCTTTATGATCAATAAAACCCTTCACCAGTAAATAACGCCCTTCTTTGTCTGTAATCTGTGAGGGAAACCGGAAATTTACTTTGAGATTAATATTGCGACCCCCCTGTATTTCCCCTCTCAAGAGTAATAACAATTTTTAAATCCCATTTTGCGTAACTTCTCATGTTCAATCTTTGAAAGGTGAGTTTTTTGCCTCTTCATTTTAGCTATAGCCTTACTCCTTTTGATTGGGTTCTGTAACCCACTCACATTAAGCGTGTTTACTCTGTATTCTGGATACGGCATTCCACACCAATTAAAAGGATGATATGAATAATTAGATATCCCTAGATGACCTAAACAAATGAACTTCTCTGTGTACAACAGGCTAACATTTAACATATAAATAACCCATAACGTTTGTGACTTCCACCTTTGATGTTTAAACTAAACTTCTAAGTCGGGGTGGGGGGAGCCCTTAAACCCGTAGGGGCCCCTCCTGGTGCAGGTTGATGCCTCTGAATGATGGAAATCAGGACCGTGCACAAAAAACAAAATCAAACATCAGCTCCCAGGTTTGTGGTCGGTTACAGTAATGAGAGCTTACAGAGGAATAATCGTTATGTTCTGTTTTTAAGTTCCTAATACAAAGTCAATTATAGTTTGCTGTTAGGGTACATGTGGTTTTACCGACCGAGCTGAAGGATATTTTATCACTATACTATTGAGAGCTCCCATGCAGTATCTTTGTAGCGTCGAAATTCCTTTAGCTTGTCCTGGGTGCGTTCTAGACGTGTTTCTCGTTCCCGACGGGATTTTGCACCCGCTGTCTTCCGAGGAAGCCGGTTTCGCCACGGCCATGCCTTCCCCAGGGGCCATGATTCCGGGACAGTCTGGGGAAAATCCCCGCTTTTTCAGGTCTTCCGCCGCCTCCGATGCGTTACTGTAGATGACTTGTTCAGTGCCAAAAAATACTTGAAGTTTGGCTGGGTAAAGAGTCTGGAGCCGGAGCCCCCTTTCAACAAGGGTTTTTCTGCTGGTGCAGTAAGCCTTTCTCTTCATAAGTATTTCGGTCGGGTAGTCTTGATCAAAAAATACTCTATCCCGTCGTAGTCAATCTCCCGGTTTTTTTCCAAGCAGAGCGAAGAATCAACTCTTTAATTTTATACTCCTGACCACGGACTGTTTGGAGTCTTGCGGTAACTTGGATCCAAAAGATTGATGGCAGTGTTGTTTGCCGAGGGCGACATGGGGAAGGGAGAACTCCGTTTTAATAAATTTTTCCAGAAATTCCTGAATGTTGTCTCCTTCCGCCCCATCGGAAAATCCATGGATACGTATGTTATTCCTGCGTGAACGCGCCTCCAGGTCCGTTAGTCGAGCTTGAATGATCTCCTGAAGTTCCAGTGAACCTCCCCGGCCTCGGTCTTCCATTCCTCCACTTCTGTCACCCTTTGCTCCATATCCTCAACTCTGCCCGTTATTCCTTATAAATCACCAACAATAGCATTCAACTTCTGGTTAACTTCTTCTCTGAAATCCACCAGTTCCTTCTTTAGTAAACCCAAGGTATCACTCAGTTCTTTTTTCATGTCCGAATGAAGAGCCTGTATTTCGTCGGTGATGTTCGCATGAACAGCCTCCACATCCCTCCTGTTCAGCTTGGTTGCATCAGTGTCCTCACCGTCAGTCGGTATTTTGTCGCTTGTCTTCGGGTTTTGTTGCGATTTTCCTCTTGTCTTTCTTTCTTTCATTTTCCCCTTTCATGTTACAAGACCCACTTTTCTATTTAAATACCCGTTCCTTATTTAGGAGGAAATAGGACCATCTGAGAGCCCTTACTGCTTATGCTGCTGGCTGTAACTGCACCGAACCGAAAGTCCCCTTTCTCTACTCACATTTACACCTATGACTGTGTGACTAAGCAGAGCTCCAAGATCATATTCAGATTTGTTGATGGCACCACTGTTGTGGGCCAAGTCAAAGGTGGTGATGAATCGGCATACAGGAGGGAGCTCGAGTTAGAAGTAAGTAACCAAGATAAAATCGGCAGCACGCAAATTACTTATGTACATCACAAATCAGAAAATTGCAAAGTTCTCTTCCCATGGAGAAACTTACATGGATGATAGAATTGAGAATGGAGGTTAGTATGGTATACAGCACGCTCGACTGTCGGGCCCATACTGGCTTTTGAGCGTAATAGTCAAATAACAAGGACCACTGTGAACAAAATGCATTTGTTTCCTCTGAGTAAAATTATCAAATTGTTCCATCAAATAATTGAAACTTCAACATGGAATGGTGTTTGACATTTTTGTGGTTACTCTTTAAATTTGATATTTCAAATGATCAGGACCTCTTTTGGACTCCTAGGTAAACCACCAGATAAAATGAGCATGTGCTCAGATCTTCTCAGTCCTGCCCACCCGATCTCCATGGCAGAATTTCATAAAGGTGATCTGAAAGTGTCCTTGACAAAAAGAAACCATTACTATTATTAATGTCTTTCTGTATTTCTGAATGACAACAAATATTCCTTCAGAGTCAAATTAGAAAGGGAAAGATTAGAAACTGCCATAAGCTCAAGGCAATATCCCTCCATTATCTTGCCAATTGAGCAAAAGCTGTAAAAGGAAATAATTCACATTTTAAAAGATGGTTCAGAAATGTTGCTACAACTTTATGTGACAAGCACTTTCAACTGAATATCATTCTCTCCCAGTGGTGCTCAAAAAGGAAAGATTTTTGATTATCTCACTTATTTAAAAGGATGTTGCTACTGTATCATTGTCTTCTGACAATACTGAGGGAGATGACAAGTCATTGATTCACCTGTATACATAATTATAAATCGGAAGATTCCAAGTCACATCTTGATTAGTTGTGAAACTGTAAACTCTGGCATATGACTAGCTTCAAAGATTCAAAGTACATTTATTATCAAAGTATTATGCAATATACAACCCTGAAATTTGTCTTTCCCACAGACAGTCATGAAACAAAGAACCACCATGGAACTAGTGCAGATAACTAGGAAAAAGGAATACAGAGCTTGGGGACTTTCTTCAACTAAAAGAAAGGCTCTGATGAAGAGTCACTTATAAATTAAGAAATGAAGGCAAAGAACTCTATCTTTGCATTGTTTCCAGGATGGAAAATGACCAGGAGATGGTCATGAGAGTATGAAACAGTATGAAGCAGAGATGCAAGCCAATGATAGTTTAGTGAGGGCAACAATGACATCTTAAGATGTCAGTAAGAGATGATACCAATCAAGTAGGTGTTAACCAAAGAGATTCAAAGATGAGAAAGAAATAGCTTAAGGAGGAGGAGAAAATAAAATAAAATTAGATAAATTCAATAATGAGAAAGAGAAGCTAGAGGAATTGACAGAAAGCATTAAGAACAATTCATGTTTTTGTCATTTAATCTCTTTTGTCTTTGATCCTTGATCTGTTGCAGACCACTTCTTGTTTTCCTTCTGCCCCCCTTTTTTCTACTACTTTTGATGACAGGTCTTTCTCCACAACCGCTGACTAATCTACCATGTGTTTCTAACATACTCTGCTTTAATTCAGATTTGAAGCCTCAATTATTTTTTAAACTTTTGAAACTTGTGGTATCAGCTGTGCAAAGAAAAGCACTGATATCATTAAATGAATATCAGAACAAAATGCAGCTGGGCCTGACAGGTAATGGAGAACTCAACCATAAATTTAGTTTCTCTTAATTTTCAGTTCTGATGAAGTATCCCAGATCTAGAGTTTTAGCTATTTCACTTCACAATGTTACCTGACCTGCTGAACATTTCCTGGATTTGCAGTTTATAATGTAAATATCAGTTGATCATTCAACATGTACACTCAGTGGCCACTTTATTAGGTAAATCTGCTCGTCAATGCAATTATAATCAGCCAATCATGTGGCAATAAACCAAAGCACACAGACATCGTCAAGAGGTTCAGTTGTTCAGACCAAACTGCAGAATGGGGAAGAAGTATGATCGGAGCCACTAACTGTAGAATGATTGTTGGTGCCAAATGGGGTGGTTTGAGTATCTCAGAAACAGCTGAATTTCTGGGATTTTCACACACAACCGTCTCGAGAGTTTATAGAGAATTGTGTGAAAATCAAAAATATCCTGTGAGCACCATTTCCATGGGTGAAAATGCATTGGTAATGAGAGGTCAGAGGAGAATGGCCAGTCTGGTTCAAACTGACAGAAAGGCAACAGTAACTCAAATAATCACACATTCCAACAGTAGTGTGCAGAAGAGCATCTCCGAATGTACAGCATGTCAAATCTTAATGTAGATGGATTACAGCAACAGAACAGCATGGACATACACTCAGTGGCCACTTCATTACGGACAAGAGGTACTTAATCTTCAGTTCAGGTATATTCAGTGACTACTTTATTCTGTTTGCACAGTCCTGGATTATCCCTAATGATCTCTATGCTGAAGCAATGCTTGAAGTACGTCACTTGGTACTTCAAGAGATTTAAAGAAATTGAATTAGCAATTATCATCTACTAAGATACTGTTCTTGCATTAATAGTTATACCCCTAACTTTCAGCTGCATTTAGTAGTCAATTAAGATGAAAATTGGCCCTTAAAATATTTTTATGTAGATCATTTGTTTTGCAATACATATTTAGGAAAAATGACACGACAGGAATAGTGAGAATTCACGTTAAGCATGGGCTGTGCCCACTACATCTGCAGTGCAAGTTGGAGGAACAGTGCATCTCATTAAGAGCTAGTAAATTCCAACACATACCAGATTAATGGAGGAATTTTGCCGTACAAATGAAAGCTTCTAGCCTACTCATAATGCTGAATGTAAGTTGGTCTTAAGCACAGTGCAGTAATATACACTGTACAAATAAACTAATGGAAATTGTAGGCATATCATTTCTTAGTGCTGGGTAACTACTTCGATCTGAAGCACTGGATGTGCTCTTAGAAACAATTTTCAATGTCACTGTCGTTGCAACTGAAAATGTTAAATCACAAGTTTAACTGCTACCTCAACAGACTGTAATTGCATGCTACGATTTATCCAAATAGGGACGGCACTCTTCAGTTTCTAAATGTACAATCATCCCACCTTAATAATGATAAATCAGATTCTCAATATGTCAGGGGTCATTTGCAGAGCTTCTGTAACCTTGACAGCAATTGCTATTGTTGTGCCATCTTAAGCCTTTCCCTGGGTTTGAGGACAATTTGTCTCTACTCAAGCATTCTGTGTTTTGAGGTGGTTAATGAGGCCACTGCAGACCTTTCCACACAATGGGCAATTGGATAGTTTTGTGATGGCCCATTATTTTCTGCACATACTCAAGGCTTTGTTATGCTGTCGATACATAGTCATGGTTCACAATATTATATTGAATATTTCTTTGCCATTTTGTCCAGGGATTTCAAAGAGCTGGTGGGGATGCTGCATTTCTGAGGACTAGAGCAAATTTCCTAACGCCTGGTCTCAGTCCAAAAGTCAGAAATTTATCTCTCCCAACGGAAGACTGGATGGTTGAACTACAGAAGAGTACAACAGTAATTCTTCTGGAATGAGCATGATGGAAAAGCAAGGGCACTGGTTATTTACTTTATTATTTAGAGATACAACACAGTATCAGGCCCGTTCAGCCCAAGGTGCTCCAGCAGCCCCATTCCACCCATGTGATTCATTAACTTACTAACCTGTATATCTTTAGAATGTGGAAGGAATGTGCAAATTAAATTTGCTGATGACACATTGATTGGCCTCATCTCAAACAATAACAAGGTGGCCTACAGGGAAGAAGTCATCTCTCTGACACAGTGGTGTCAAGAAAACAACCTCTCCCTTAAAGTCACAAAAACAAAGGAGCTGGTTGTGGACTACAGGAGCAATGGAGAAAGGATAAACAGCTTCAAGTTCCTCGACATCCACATCACTGAGGACCTCACATGGTCTGTACTCACCAGCTGTGTGGTGAAAAAGGCACCTCACGGCGCCTCTTTCACCTCAGACTGTTGAGGAAATTTGGCAATGGGCCCCAAGTCCTAAGAACTTTCTACAGAGGCACAATTGAGAGCATCCTGACTGGCTGCATCACTGCCTGGTATGGGAACTGTACCTCTCTTAATCACAGGACTCTGCAGAGATTGGGCAGACCAGTGCATCTGTAGTTGTAAATTTCCCATGTTTCAGGACATTTACAAAGACAGGTGTGTAAAAAGGACCCATAGGATTATTGGGGACCCAGGTCATTCCAACCACAATCTATTCCAGCTGCTACCATCTGGGAAGCGGTACCACAGCATAAAAACCAGGACCAACAGGCTCTGGATCAGCTTCTTCCACCAGGGCATCAGATCTGATGAGCTTGCACTCATTTGAGTGTACTCTTTATTACATTGACTGTTCTGTTTATTACCAATTATTATAAATTACTATGATTGCATATGGCACACTTATATGGTGGAATAACAAAGATTTTTACTCATGTATGTGAAGGATATAGGAAATAAAGTCAATTCAATTTGGAAACCGGAGCATGTGGAGGAAACCCATGTGATCAAGGACAGAACATACAAACTCCTTCCAGACAGCAGCAGGAAATGCAAGCAAAGCTATTCTAATATTCCACAAGTATTTGAAGATAAATATTTAAGATATTTATCATACATTAACTTAAGAATCTTTATGTTTGCAGTGAGAATACCTTTAAATCCATTGTTCCTGTGAAATTATTTTGAGTGCATCAAGTGAAAAACAGTCTTGGGAAGACACATAGAAAGGCCAATAATGCACAGACAGACTTGCTCTACACTCTCCCTGATCTTTTTCTAACTGTGCCTATTTTGCTGCTACAAGTTTTTATTTATGATTGCAACCAAGTTGTATATTGATTTGTAAACACAAAAGATTCTGCAGATGCTGGAAATTCAGAGCCACACACCAAATGCTGCCAGACCACATCTATGTAGGGGACAGGGGAGAAAAGAGAATGAGCTGAAGTGGTCATCGTTAGGTTGATTATTCTCTCAAAACAGCAGAAAATGTAGACTTTAATGGAAGGGAAGCTGGTTTGCCTGATGGACTGGGCCACTTTCACAAACCTCTGCAATTCCTTGTGCTCTAGGTAGAGCAGTTGCCATAATCAAACTGTTATGTATCCAGACAGGATACTTCCTCTGGTATCTCTGTAAAAACTGATGAGTTAAAGAGTTCAATGCAAGTTTATAATCAAAGTACATACATGTCACCATATACTACCGAGATTCATGTTCTTACGAGCCTTCACAATAAATACAAAGAAACACAATAGTATCAATGAAACCCGCACACAAGCAATGTGCAATAGACAATCTGCAAATACAAAAAGAAATAATAACAAATAAGCAATAAATCAAGACCATGAGATAAAGAGTCCATATAAGTGAGTCCATAGGTTTATACGTCATAGGGTCAGAGTGCATGGCAAATTTTCTTAACCTTCTGAAGCAGCAGAAGCAGTGATGTGCTTTCTTGGCCACAGCACCCAAATGGTGGGATCAGGATAAATTGTTGGTGATATTCATACTGAGGAACTTGAAGTTCTCAATCATCTCCACCTCATCTTAACTATTATTTTGATATATTGACTACAAGCAGTGACTTAATTTTAAGTTGGAACATCACCTTCAAGTAGTGCTAGAGATAAGAGAAAGATGTGAAGACCCCTGTAATGGAAATGTTGTCCTCCAATCACTGAATTAACAGTGTGAATGAATTTAATCAGTTTTTTCAGTTGAAAATGAAGTGTAGGAGCAGGGCAAGAGTAAATAGCATGGAGGTTTATTCTAATGTCACATAACTCCACCTTACTAACTTTACCTAGTGTCCAGTGTTCACCAAAAATCAGAGAAGGTGAAATTTAGTGAACAGATTGCAATAGAACTCTGCCCTTTCTGAACATGGTTGCTAAAAGAAGCAGTTCAGTTTTTGGAACCTGTTGACTAAAAGAAATAGAAGTCATCACATGGATTTCTGAAGGATTATGAATCCATTTTCTCTCATGCAGCACTTTCCTTATTCATGTAAGGATTTGTATAGGAACTTTACATATTCATTCTTTGAATGTGAGCCCCTTTGGTGATTTTGTATTTATTATCCATGCTATAAATCTTGCAAAGGGACTGACCAAATATTTCATTAATAATAAATTTATTTTAATTGATGAAATCAGTAGAATACAAGCTTCAGTTTCCCGTTGCCATAGCAGAGAAATCAGCAGGAATTGGACAACCTCAACAGTGCAAGATTTCTCATTTCTGCTCCTCTGTCCCACACAACACTCACCCCAATTATTCATTTCACAGGAATGAAACCATAGTCAGTTGTGTAGGATACTGAACCTGAAGCACATTCAAGAACATCACATCCAAAGTTCTTCTACTCTTTAGGCATGACAGGAGTTAGGGACGCACTCTTCAGCATCGCTCTCTAACCCCGCTAGCCACAGCTCCTGGACTTTCACTGCAATGGAATTGAGAGCAAGATAAAAATAATGACAAGAGTTCAATCAGTGGCAAAGGAATAAGGATTCCACCTCCCATTCATCTGTAACTAATGATGACGATCCATTCCTCAAATGCCAAATAATATTCAATGATCACATTTCAGACAATATCTTGTACTATTGATGAACATATTGGTGAGAGTATATTTGTTGAGACTAAGAAGACAATTTCCTATCTGCAGGACTCTGAATCGATGCATACAATTACAGAATTATTCTAGCACAGTAAGAGGCCATTCAGACCATCAAGTGTATCCCAGCTTCCACCACATCCAAGTAGTCAATCCGATTCCTCAGCCTTTCTTTAATTTTTCAACAATATCCAACTGTGGCTTTGATCCTGTTTCAATGATCATCACTGGTGGCAAGTTCCAGATCACAACTCCATTCATACTGGCTCCAAATTTCAACCCCATGTCCCCTGTTGATGGAACCACCTGTAAGTGACAAACCAGTAATCTTCTCATATGCCTTATCAATTTCCTTCTGCTACAAAGTGAATCACCCAGATTCTTCATTATTTAGTGGAAAACCCTTAACCATAAAACCATTCCATTAAGTTTTTTCCTCTAATTGCTGACTCCATTACTGAAACACAATGGACATGGAGGGTCTCACTACAACTGTCTCAGTAAAATTCTCTAGAACCTCTGGAAATGTACGCAAGCCAACATCTGTGCTTGCTCCCTCGCCGACACCCCAGCATTTCAGCTCTGCATACCTTCAACTGCTCTGTTGACACAAGGTTTCCAGAAAGCATATTCTACTGAGTTCCAGGAGAGCAGAAACATGACATTTATAATTCATCCACGAAAAGATGTAAAACCCTGAAGGGAGTTTCTAATCTGAGACTATTCAAAATGGAGAAGCCATTTGAAGGGTCCCATTGGAGGATCCCAGACACCATGCACATACAACTCTACCAACTGTCCCCACTATTGTCCTAGAGCTGGCATTGTATTGTTCTTTGTTCGGTGTCCTTTTGCATAAGCCAACTGCATTTGCAGGACTCCCATATTCTCCATCACCAATTCCTCAGATGAGTGATACCAATACCCTCTTCCTACTAGGCTTCCAGTTCAGCCCTACCATTCAGGTTGAGTGAACAACCAACTCACTCCAGCATTTGCGGAGTCTATAATATCGCCGTAATCAAAAAACAATCCACGGTTGGGTCCGGTGACGTCATTGTCGAGAATGGCAGCTTAAGTCATTAGCTCCTCCGGAAAAATGGCTATTAAGCCTTGTTAACCCATCAAATATAATATTTTTTGAAAAATATCTGAACTGAAAAGAGGGGTAAGAATGGGGAAAAAGAATGGAAATAAAAAAAACAACACTGTGGAGCCTGTGGCCGAGAGGAGTGCAGCGAGTGGCTTTCCTACCTGACCGCGTGCTAGCAAGGTAGATGCCGGGCCTTGTTCAGGCAAAGCGGCGAATATCTTCAAAATCCTAAAAGAAATAATGGAGGCCTAGAAAGATATAAAGCTGCATCTCCATGATATTAAGTCAGAGCTCGCCAGCGTCAATCAAAAAATAGCAGTGGCAGAGACTCAAATTGAGAAGGTGGAAGATCACATTCAAAATGTGGAACGAATACTGAGTAAGACAATAAAAATAATACATCACCAAGAAGGTAAACTGCTTGACCTGGAGGGAAGATCACGGTGGAAAAATATCAGAATCTACAATGTTCCCGAAGGAGCGGAGGGCTCGTCTATGACGGAGTTTGTTGGAAAGTTACTGTGGGATGCGTTGGATCTTCCCCTGGCTATGGAGCTGGAAGTCGAAAGAGCCCACTGCGCGTTAGTCCCAAAACCTCTCCGGGATAGAAAGCCACGCTTGATAATAATTAAATTCCTTCAGTACAGCACCAAGGCGGAGATTCTATGAAGGGCCTGGGGTAAGAAGAGAGTGTTTTTCGACGATAAATTAATATATTTTGACCAAGATTACCCCACCCCCCCCACGGTCCTCCAGAAATGCAAAGAATACTCCGAAGTAAAGCAAGTACTAAAGCAAAATAAGATCAGATTTCAAACTCCATACCCTGCTAAACTTTGAGTGTTTTATGACAACGGGACGCCGTTGTACCAGACAGTGGAAAAGGCGACTACAGATATGAAGGCCAGAGGGTTGCCTGTCAGCATGACCAAAATGAAGGAAAGCCTGCTGAGGAATTATCCCGTTCCACTTGGGAAATAGTGCGAGGAACGAGAAGGCAGGAAACGGGAGGAGGCCAAGAGAAATATGTCAGGAAGAGACCGGGAGTTTCCCAAAGACAGTCTTCACCCCCTTCAGAAGAGCCATAAGGTTTGGCTAACTTTAAAAATGTTGAGAAGCCAAACAGAAGCAAAAGTATTTCTCGTGATATACCTATCTCGAGAAATACTTATTATAATGTGGATTTTATATTACTTAGTTATTTTTTTTTATTCGCTCACTTACTCCTTTTCCCCCACCAAAATGAGAATATATATATGTGTATGTATGTAATGTGTGTATGTATATATATGTGTGTGTGTGTGTATATATATATATATATATATATATATAACTCACAACTAGGAGGGGTTATCTCCCACACCTAGACATTTCCTCTAGCTCAACGCAGGGTCATCTACCAGAGACCTCAGCCTTGGAATCACACGTTCGTTGCCATTTTTGCTATTATTTACATTTCTTGGTTCTTATTTGTTCAGGGAGTAGATCGATTAAGTTTTATTCTAATTTCAATGATACATTGACAGATAAATACAGATGGCTAAGGACAAGGTAAAATTCATTTCTTTTAATGTCAATGGGCTATTGAATCCAATCAAATGTAAGAGAATTTTATCCAAAATGAAAAAAGAGCAAGCCCATGTAGTATATTTACAGTAAACTCATTTAAGTGATAATGAGTATAAAAAACTAAAGAGAATGGGCTTCACTAATCTGTTTTTCTCCTCATATAAATCAGGATATAGGAGAGGAGTTGCTATACTTATCTCAAGTAAGCTAAATTTTGAAAAAGTATTCGAAATGGTAGATAAAGAGGGCAGATATATTCTGGTAAGGGGGAATATAGACAGCAATTCAGATACTGTATTGAATATATGTCCGTCCCAGGGAAGTGATATTGGTTTCTTTCAGAAAATTACTGATATTATGGTAATGGAAACAGAAGGTCTCCTGATATGTGGGGGAGACTTAAATTTACAATTACAACCAAACTTAGACTCTTCCAATAGAAAAACCTATGAAATAAAATCTTTACATAAGAAAGTTAATACTCTTTTTGAGGATGTTGGTTTAATTGATATATGGAGGGACCTTTTCACTGACAGAAGGGATTACACTCATTATTCTGCTCCCCATTCTGTATATACAAGAATATACTATTCCATAACATTTGGAAAAGACAAAGACAAAATAAAACACCTGTGGAATTGGGACAATAGATGTAAGTGACCATGCACCTATATATTTATCTGTTGATTTTGACCTACAACCAAAGAATACTATTTTGCAACTAAATTCAAGTCTACTCAATGATCCATACTTTAAGGAACAAATTAAAAAAGAAATTGGTTTCTACTTAGAATTTAATGATAATGGAGAGGTTTTTTATGGGATACTCTGAAGGTGGTCTTAAGAGGGAAAATTATAGCAATATCTTCATATAAGAAAAAAAAGGAATAAAACATTAGAGGAATTACAAAATAGGCTGAAGGAACTAGAGAAAAAACACAAATTGAATTTGGCACAGGATACATTAGGGGAAATTAGAAGAATTAGGAATGAAATAAATAATTTGGCTACACAAGAAATCAGGAAAAACTTAATGTTTCTGAAACAGAGACATTATGAAAGTGGATCGAAATCTATGAAAATACTGGTGTGGAAACTGAAAAAAAAAGATAGCAGAAAATACAATTCATAGAATTAGGGACCCAAGAATGAAAATGATAAAAAATAAGCTAAGTGAAATTCAAAAAGCTTTTGAAATGTTTTACAAAACTCTATATTCCAAAGTTCCAGGGGGAAGCATAACCCAAATTGACACCTTCTTGAATTCTCTAGAGTTACCCACTTTAAGCGAAGAACAAAATAGAAGGATGACTGCTGACATAACTGAATTAAAAGCTGCAATTAGTAGGCTTAAATTAAGCAAGTCACCAGGATCAGATGGGTATACGGCAGATTGGTACAAAGAATTTAAAAATGAGTTAATTCCTGTTTTACTTCCCGCACTGAACTGGGCTCTAAAAAAAAGGCACAAATGTCACCCAGTTGGAAGGAAGTGATAATCTCAGCTATACCAAAAGAAGGCAAGGATAAAATGGAATGCGGGTCATTTAGACCAATATCCATTCTCAATGTAGATTATAGATTATTTACCTTCATCATGGCCGAACAATTAGAGGAGTTTCTACCCATACTGATACATAATGATCAGACAGGTTTTATATGACAATGCCAAGTGCAAGACAATATATGAAGGACACTTCACATTATGGATCATATACAAAAAAATAAAATTGAAGCAATAGTGATAAGCATGGACACTGAAAAAACATTTGATTCAGTTAATTGGAATTTTCTTTAAAGAGTTTTACGTAGATTTGGTTTCCAAGACACAATTATTAAAACTATACAGACACTATATGACAATCCTACTGCTGGGATTAAAACTAATGATTTTTATCGGTATTTACAGATGAAACAATATGTTAATAGGACACTTAAAAATGTAACCAAGGCTACTTAGAAAAGCATATAATTCAGATAATGGTAGTAGAATCATTTCAAGCATGTATAAGGGGTTGTCAAATCGACTTCATACATTAAAACAAAATGGGAGAAGGAAGGAGGAATAATTATATCTGAGGAAGAATGGACAATAATATGGAGGTATCAATGGAAGTGTACCAGTTCACAGAAATGGAGGGAGTTTGGATGTAAAAACTTGTTAAGATATTTTATTACACCCTCTCAGAAATCCCATTATAATAGTAACCTCCCTGTTTGCTGGAGAAATTGTGGAAATCAAAATGCAAATCATTATCATATTTTTTGGGACTGCCCTGTTATCCAAAACTATTGGAGGAGGATACACAATGCCCTACAAGACATCTTTAAATGTGAAATACCCTTAGAGAGTAAGACCATATATTTTGGATATGTACCTCAAGAATGGTTGAAAAGAGATAAATATTTATTGAATATACTGTTGGTGGCTGGTAAAAAGACCCTTACTAGGAAATGGTTATCACAGGAGAGCCCAACTTTAAATACATGGATGGAAATTACAATGGAAATTTACAAAATGGAGAAGATAACAGCATTTGTTCATCACAAGCTGGAACAATTTGATTCATACTGGGAAAATGGTTTAACTACATAATGCCTCATAGGCCTGATTTTATTCTCACAAATCAATGAATATGTTGTAAAAAAGATCACTCCCTACTTGTACATAGTTCTTTCCATTTGCTTGTTTTTTCTTTCCACTCTTTTCTATGTGTACACCTCAGATAAATACTTTGTGGAGATTTTGTGATATATATGATCATATGATATATAAGTACAATGTCTGAAATACATCTTATGGAAATGTTTGTTTGATGAACTTCAATAAAAAAATAAATTACAAAAACAATCCACAGAGTTAAAAATCATGCATTAAAATCCCACTTTAATCATGGATTATAAAATGATATAGAAAGGAATGCAGCCACAATTCTTTGAACAATGCAGATTTAATTGCTTGCCAGACATTTGGGTAACATTTATGTATAGAAGAACATTAAAATTTAAAAGTTATGTATTACATAATTAATGAAATCAAATATTGATGCTAAAAGTCTACACATCGAAGGTGTGGTCTGATGCAAATAGACATACTGGCTACAACTGAATATGAAAATAGAGCAATCACAATGTAATGATTTGAATTAGTTTGGATCTGGTCCCACTAAACATCAGTGACCAAAAGTGTTAGAACCCCTTGTGATCTACAATACATGGTTTTCCACTGAAATTATAATATTATAAAGGACAGATGCAAGGAAATTCCCAGAATAATACTATAGTTTATTGTGGAAATTGTTATCATCATCATCAGGTGCCATGCCCAGTTTGAGCTTTGACTGCCATGGCCCACACACTCCTGTTTCGGGTCAAGTGGATGAATTTATTTCCAGTCCTCTGGCTGCTGTCTCCATCACCATTTGTCTTTGCCTTTCTCTTGCTTTCTTCCCTTCAATTTTTTCAATAATTACAGTACATTCTAACTCCTCTTTCCTAATCACACGTCCAATGAAGTTACGTTGCCTTTTCATGATCTGTGGTAACTGTACATTTTCTTTAATCATAACAGGCAGTACAGTATACATTGATAAATCACAAACATGTGATATAAAACATTATTAAATTAATCTACATTTCAAAAATGACACACAACATACCATTCTATTAATCATAATGTACTGAAGGTGAATAGCTGCAAGCTTTCAGAGGAACACCAGTGAATCCTTTTCATTCCTGTGGATCCATGCTGAAGTTAGGCACATAACTGAACATCAACACTCTCTGTGCAGATCATTTTTGACCTTTTCTGATGCATCTGTATGACAAAAGATAGCACAGAGAATGCATTTTAGTGTGTCTGAGATAGCCAACAACGTAGAAAGCATTGTGCACATTTAAAACCTAATTATTCTAAGTAACATTAATAGAATTGCAGTTGCAAAAATATAATTTGGTTGCTTCAGTGGCTATGAATATAATGTGACATAACAACATATTTCCCAGACTAGAATTGTTCGATTTCTGGTCTCAACTATACTGGATGATGCCAGCAGTCTACTGCAGGGTATTTCAGATTGTTGTGTGTCCCTGGGCTTTGCAAGTGTAAAACAGAAACAGTGAAATTGTAAAATTCATCTAATATCCCAGTGGTATGTGCACACATGTGGATATTTTAGCCAAGGTACCACAAGGAAAAATTCCACCTTTTCCAAACAATCAGTGACTCCCTAGTGTTGGGTTGTACTATTCAGTGAGACACACTCGGGCTATTGGATCCAAGTCTGCCAGAAGCAAGAATCCAGTCTAACGGTGGCAGGGACAGTGGATACTATCATTGCTGAATGGAGCCAAGTACAAGAAAATATTCCTATTAGATTTATTCAACTTCAAAATTTAGTTAGAAGTAATAAAATTTGCCAATCAGGTAAATAGCTGACTATTATTCAATATTAGATTCTTTGACCACAGTTAACATTTTATTCTGATTTCTATTTTAATCCTCTTCAATTTCTCAACTAACTCCTCTGTGCCATACATTTTTTTTGGTTAACAAAGGAGAAAACAGGTGCAAAACTTATGACAGGCATCATGCCCCCAAATTATATTCTTTTAGGCTCACAGACTAAAGAATTAATTTATTCAAAACTTTCTAAGCTTCAAAAATCCTCTGGCAACAACATTAAAAGACACTTTTAAAATGATAGCAACAAGAGTAATTTTGTTTCAAATCTGTAAACACCTTAATTCATCACAAGCAGGATTCATTCAACACAAAGCATGATAAAGCTTCTAAATCTTACCATAATACTTCTGGATAAGTTCCATTATTCTGTGGCTCACATCTGCTGAACTCTACCACGTACTGCTCCAGGATTTTGTTGGAAGTACATAAAATCCTGAAGAAAATTTGTCAATGTTTACAGTTGAATTGTTACATTACTAACAATCTTTAGAAAAGGTTCAAAGACAGTAACCTTAGTCATTAACACTGTCATCAAAATTTTGTCTAAATAGAGAAGTAGATTACACCACTTTTAATCACAAGTCCACTGTCCAATTACATCAGGGAAAAAACAACACTCAATGCCTGGGACAAAGCAGGAACATGTGTTTAAAAGTGAGATTCCATTCTTTCGAATAAAATCAATGGACCTTGCTTAAAATGTACAAGTCTGAATGCCAAGTGATCATAGGATTAGCATGCAAACTGCCATCTAAAATCCCACAATGATCACTTAGTTTACCAGTATAATGCATGACTCAAGTGATGGAAGATGGAGGACTTCAGATAAACATGGGATTCAGATCAGTTCTTTCAATAGGAGAACCTGTGAAGAATGCCTCAAAATGAAGCGTCTTCAAAGGCTGGTTAACTAGTGCAATGGAGGGGTTAAATTAATCTGAAGAGTTTAAGCAGCGTTAGAAAGGAGTACACAAAAGAGATAGAGCAAAAGAATAAAGACATTGGTGCTTGAGAAACAATGCCAGGTAGGCTAACATGACTTTAAAATCTATTTGTGCAAGGACACAGATTGTGGTAAATAAAGATAAAAAACCTAAGATAATGTATTGATGCCAGTAAATGAAAATAATCTCAAACATGGGAAGAAATGTATACTTAATACCTGAACTCCCAAGGATAGTCTTCATTAAGTATGGGAGTTGATACTGATGGAAAAAGACGTCAAAAATCAAGATCCCTGGACGACCAAAAAAAAAAATCACAATTTACAGTACCTTAGGATAAACACAGCATTGAATGCAGTAGTGAAATTAAAAAAAGAGACATAAAGTTAGAGAGTTAAAGAGACATAAATAAAATTAGCATGGTATACAGTGCTGCTAGAAAGTTTGTGAACCCTGTAGAATTTTCTCTATTTCTGCATAAATTTGACCTAAAACTTTATCAGATCTTTACACAAGTGCTAAAACTAGATAATTAACAAAAATTATACTTGTTTATTTATTTATTGAGAAATTGATCCAATATTAAATGTATTTGCTAGAAAAAGTATGTGAATTTGTGTGGTAATGTCTTCTACAAAAGCTATTTGGAGTCAGGTGTACCAATCAATAAGATGAGATTGGAGGTGTGGGTTGTAGAGGTGCCCTGACCTATAGACACACAAAGTCAGGTTACTGACAGAGCTTGCTTTTCTCAAGAAAGATCTGTTTATGTGCTCTATGCCTCGATCAGAACAACTTTGAGGACATTAGAAGAAAAAGAATTGTAGCAATGAATGAAGCTGGAAAAGATGACAAAAGCATTTCTCAAGACCTAAGTGTTTATCAGTCCTCAGTAAGAGAAATTGTCTACAAATGGAGGAAACACCGCACGGTTGCTACTCTCCCAAAGAGTGGACCACACCAAGAGCACAACATGCAATGCTGAAGGAGGTGAAAAAGACTCAAGGGTAACAGCAAAAGACCTGCAGAAATCTCTAGAACTTGCTAAAGTCTTTGTCCACTACAAGAAAAAGTGCTGAACAAGGTTGGTGTTCATGGAAGGACACCACAGAAGAAACTGCTGCTCTCCAAAACAAAAAATGGCTGCCCATCTCAAGTTTGCAAATGACCACCTGGATGTTCTACAATGCTTCTGGAACAATGTTCTGTGGGCAGATGAGACAGAAGTTAAACTTTTTGCTAGAAATGCACATTGCTATGTTTGGAGGAAAAAGGGCACTGCATGCCAACACCAAAACCTCATCCCGACTGTGAAACAAGACGGAAGGAGCATCATGGTTTGGAGCTGCTTTGCTGCCTCGGGGCCTGGACAGCTTGCAATCGGTGAGGTACCAATGAATTCAAAATTGTATCAAGACATTTTACAGGAGAATGTCAGGAGTCCATCACCTGAAGCTTAATAGAAGCTGGATGATGCAACAAGACAATGATCCAAAACACAAGAGTAAATCAACAGAACAGTTAAAAATGAAGAAAATTTGTGTTTTTCAATAGCCGAGTCAAAGTCCTGACCTTAATCCTTCAGAAATGTTATAAAGAAGCTGAAGCAAGCAATTCATGCAATGAAGCCCACCAACATCCCGGAGTTGACACAGTTTTGTAAGGAAGAATGACCTAAAATTCTTCCAAGCCAATGTGCAAGGCAGATCAACAGTTACTGGAAAAGGTTGGTTGACGTTATTGCTGTACAAGGGTGTCACACCAGTTACTGAAAGCAAAGGTTCACACACTCCTTCCAACAAATATGTAATATTGATAATTTTTCTCAATAAGTAAATGAACAAGTATAATGTTTTTGTGTTATTTACTTAATTGGGTTCTCCATCTAGTTTTAGGTCTTGCGAGAAGATCAGTTTACTTATTATGTCATATTTATGTAGAAAGAGAGAGAAAATTCTACAGAGTTTACAAACTTTCTAACACAATACATAAGGAAACAGCAGAGCTTCAAGAGTGGAAAATTAGTTGCCAGGTGAAGTACTGGGATCTGAGTGGAAAAAGTGGTTGCAGGCCATAAAAATGTTTTCCATCACATATCACAAAAGGAAATTAAATCACAGGTTTGTTAAAGTGAATCATACTTGATGACTGTTTTAAAGTAACAGAGAGGCTTGATAAGATTGAGGGTTGTGCAATTGATGTTTTGCCAATGGGCTTTCAAAGGGCATTTGATAGGCAACCACATAAATCAGTGGAAAATTGAACCACGTGGAATTAGAAGGCTGTGGTTAACAAATTGAAGGTGAAAATTTCTGATGGTGAACCACTGCTTTTTATAAACTAAAATGATATGTACAGCCAAGAATCCCAGGGAACAATTTTAGTCATGACTATCTCACTTCAAAGTTTGCAGTTAATGATAAGTTTATAAACAACAAAGCTAATAGCAGAGTTGAGCATGAGGAAAATGAGGCAGATAGAGTTAAATGCAAAGTTTAAATTAATTCATCATGATCTGAAAAATGAATAGTAATCTAATCTAATCTAATTTAAATCAAATTTTAAGCAGAATGCCCAGAGTCTACTGGGTTCGAGCCGTAATAATCCTAAAATGATCACATTTGGCACACAGATTCCAAATTTCAAAGTAAATTTATTCTCAAAATGCCACCATATACAACACTGATTCATTTTCTTGCAGGCATACTCAATAAATCCAAAATGTAATAATAACTATAATTGAATCATGAAAGACCACACCAACTTCGATGTTCAACCAGTTTGCAAAAAACAAACTGCAAATACAAAAAGAGAAAAAATCATAAATAAAAAGCAATCAATATCGAGAACATGACATGGAGAACCTTGAAAATGAATCCTTTGGGTGTGGGAACATTTCAGTGATGGGGCAAGTGAATTTAAGTGATGTTATCCTCTCTGGTTCAAGAGCCTGATGGTTGAGGGGTTTATAACTGTTCCTGAACCTTGTGGTGAGAGCCCTGAGGCTTGTGTACCTTCTTTCTGATGGCAGCAGTGAGAAGAGCGCATGACCTGCAGGTGGGGGTCCCTGATGATGGATTCTGCTTTCCTGCGATAATCCTCCATTTAGATGTGCTCAATGGTGGGGAGTGATGGACTGGGCTGTATCCATTACTTTTTGTAGAATTTTCCATTCAAAGGATTTGGTGCTTCCATATCAGGCTACGATGCAGCCAGTCAATATACTCTTCAAATTACACATCTATAGAATTTTGTCAAAGTTTAAGATGTCGTGCTGAATCTTCGGAAACTCCTAAGAAGTAGAGGGTCTGTTGTGCTTTCTTCATAATTGTGCTGGGCCCAGAATAGGTCCACCAAAATGATAACACCGAGGTATTTAAAATTTCTGATCTTGCTGACATTGAGGTTGTTGTTGTGGCATTACTCGGCCAGGTTTTCAATCTCCCTCCTGTATGCTGATTCATCACCACCTTTGATTCAGCTAAGGACAGTGGTGTCATCAGCAAATTTGAATATGGCATTGGAGCTGTGCTTAGCCACACAATCCTAAGTACATGAGGGGGCTACACACACAGCCTTGTGGTGAACATGTGCTGATGGAGATTGTGAAGGAAGTTTGTTGCCATTCCAAACTGCAAGGATTCAATTGCACAGGGAGATATCGAGGCCAAGGTCTTGAAGTTTATTGATTAGTTTTGAGGGGATGATGGTATTAAATGCCAAGCTATAGTCAATAAAGAGCATCCTGATGTCTAATGAAGGCAAGACAGCAGTTATATTTCATTAGGAGTTTACAGAAATTTGGCTTGACAACTAAAACACTTGGTAACTTCTATAGCTGTACTGTGGACAGCACTCTGACAGTCTGCATCACTTTCTGCTATGGGGAGGGGGGTGAAACTGCACAGGACTGAAAGCTACAGAATGATGTAAAATTAGTCAGTTCCACCTAGCCTCCGTAGTACCCAAGACATCTTCAAGGAGCAGTGCCTCTGAAAGACAATGTCCATTATTAAAGACCCCCATCACCCAGGGCATGCCCTCTTCTCATTGTTACCATCAGGAAGGAGGTACAGAAGCCTGACAGAGCACGCGCACACACACACGCACGGACGCAAAAGCTTGGGCACCCCAGTCAAAAATTCTGTTACTCTGAATAGTTAAGTGAGTAAAAAAAATTAACTGATCTTCAAAAGTCATTAAGTTAAAGATGAACCATTCTTTTCCACATTTTAAGCAAGATTAGTGTATTATTTTTGTTTTGTACAATTTAAGAGTGAAAAAAGGAAAGGAGCACCATGCAAAAGTTTAGGCACCCCAAGAGATTTGAGCTCTCAAATACCTTTTACCAAGGTCTCAGACCTTAATTAGCTTGTTAGGTCCGGATCAGGAGCAGCATCTCCAACACCATCACACTGAGCACGGGGGCTCCCCAGGGTTGCGTGCTCAGTCCACTGCTGTTCACTCTGCTGACCCATGACTGTGCTGCAACACACAGTTCGAACCACATCATCAAGTTCGCCGATGACACCACTGTGGTGGGTCTCATCAGCAAGAATGACGAGTCAGCTTACAGAGAGGAGGTGCAGCGCCAACAACTTGTCTCTTAATGTGAACAAAACAAAAGAGATGGTTGTTGACTTCAGGAGGGCACGGAGCGACCACTCCCCGCTGAACATCAACGGCTCCTCGGTAGAGATCGTAAAGGGCACCAAATATCTTGGTGCTGACCTGATGGAGAATCTCACCTGGTCCCTCAACACCAGCTCCATAGCAAAGAAAGCCTAGCAGCGTCTCTACTTTTTGCGAAGGCTGAGGAAAGTCCATCTCCCACCCCCCCCCCCCCCCCCCCACATCCTCATCACATTCTACAGGTGTTGTATTGAGAGTGTCCTGAGCAACTGCATAACTGCCTGGTTCAGAAATTGCACCATCTCGGATTGCAAGACCCTTCAGCTGATAGTGAGGTCAGCTGAGAAGATCATCCGGGTCTCTCTTCCTGCCATCACGGACACTTACACTACACGCTGCATCCGCAAAGGAAACAGCATTACGAAGGACCCCATGCACCCCTCATACAATCTCTTCTCCCTCCTGCCATCTGGGGAAAGGCTCTGAAGCATTCCGGCTCTTACGATCAGACTATATAACAGTTTCTTCCCCCAAGCTATCAGACTCCTCAATACCTGAAGCCTGGACTGACACCTTGCCCTACTGTCCTGTTTATTATTTATTGTAATGCCGGTACTGTTTTTGTGCACTTTATGCAGTCCTGTGTAGGTCTGTAGTCTAGTATAGTTTTCTGTGTGTTTTTTTTTATTATTATGTAGTTCAGTCTAGTTTTTGTACTGTGTCATGTAAACCATGGTCCTAAAAAACGTTGTCTCATTTTTACTATGCACTGTAACAGCAGTTATAGTTGAAATGACAAAAAAAGTTGACTTGACTTGAAAGGCCAGGTGATGCAAATTTCAAAGCTTTATAAATACCCTGACTCCTCAATCCTTGTCTCAACAATCAGCAGTCATGGGTTCCTCTAAGCAGCTGCCTAGCACTCTGAAAATTAAAATAATTGATACCCACAAAGCAGGAGAAAGCTATAAGAAGATAGCAAAGTTTTTTTCAGGTAACTGTTTCCTTAGTTTGTAATGTAATTA
Source organism: Hypanus sabinus (assembly GCF_030144855.1). NCBI lineage: Eukaryota > Metazoa > Chordata > Chondrichthyes > Myliobatiformes > Dasyatidae > Hypanus > Hypanus sabinus. The sequence goes on from NC_082708.1 coordinate 75,570,686, forward strand.
AGAAATGGCAGTTAACAGGAACAGTGGAGGTCAAGTTGAGGTCTGGAAGACCAAGAAAACGTTCCAAGAGAACTGCTTGTAAGATCGCTAGAAAGGCAAATCAAAACCCCCGTTTGACCGCAAAGGACCTTCAGGAAGATTTAGCAGACTCTGGAGTGGTGGTGCACTGTTCTACTGTGCAGCGACACCTACACAAATATTACCTTCATGGAATAGTCATCAGAAGAAAATTCAGCATCAGAAGTTTGCAAAGGAACATCTAAACAAGCCTGATGCATTTTGGAAACAAGTCCTGTGACTGAGGAATTTAAAATAGAACTTTCTGGCTGCAATGAGCAAAGGTATATTTGGAGAAAAAAGGGTGCAGAATTCCATGAAAAGAACATCTCTCCAAATGTTAAGCACGGGAATAGACTGATCATGCTTTGGGCTTGTGTTGCAGCCAGTGGCACGGGGAATATTTCACTGGTAGAGGGAAGATCAAATTCAATTAAATACAGTAGGCCCTCTTTATCCACCAGGTCCACATGCACGAATTCAACCAACTGCAGACTGAGAAAACCCGGAAGTGCTCTTCCAGCACTCGTTGTTCGAGCATTGTTCGCCTCGTGTCTCGTTCGTTCACGACTTTGTCCCTCTGAAAAAAATGGCTCCTAAAAAGCAATTACATGGTCAAAGCAATTCTTCAAAGGCTAAGAGGGAGTGTAAGGTGCTATCTCTCACCAAGAAAGTAGGAATATTAGATCTTTTGAAAATTGGCATGTCGCTTTCCAAAGTGGGCTGTAAGGTCGCTAAGAACAAATTGAGCATTCGCACAATAAAGCAGAAAAAAGCTGAAGTTCATGGCAGTGTTAGTGCTGCCCCTACAACGGCAAAAATGGTCTCTCTGGTTCATGATAAACTGCTTGCAAAGACTGAGAAAGCATTAAGTGTGTGGTTACAGAAGCATATCCCTGCCGATGGCAAAATTATACGTGAAAAAGCACTTTCTATGAGCACTACTTGTGACGGGGTTGATGAGAGCAAGAGAAAAGATTTTAAGGCTAGTAAGGGATGGCTGACCGTCAGTGCATGTTGGAACCCACTATGGAGGGAGATAGTCAGAGATTTCAGGGGCTTCTCTACTATTGATGCAAAAGTCAGGGATATCTTGAATGTTGCAAGGGAAGTTGGCAGGGAAGGCTTCTCTGACATGATTGAGGATGACGTCGAGGAACATGTAGAAGAGCATAGAGAAACTCTTACCAAAGAGGAACTCGAAGATCTGCTGAAAGCCTCTACAGAAGATGAAGATTTAGAGGAGGCACAGCCATCAATTTGGACTCTTGAAAAATTTGCAGCAGCGTTTCAACAGACGCAAGTGTTAAAGGATATGATCCTCGCCTACAATCCTTCAATGGGCCGAAGCCTCCGTGTCACCCGAGGGATAACAACATGCCTGCAACCACTGCAAGATTTGTTTGATGATGCAAAGAAAAAGACGAGACAGCTTCCTATAACAATGTTTCTAGCTAAAGCACCTGCAATTCTGAAGTCTCGACATTCAATGCTTGAAGATCCTCAGCCTCCACAGTTCCTGTCGTTAATGTTATTGAGACTCCTCAGAAACATCCTTATTCCCTAAACAAGACAGTGTATCAACTACTGTACAGGAATTACAAATTTTACTTGTTTGATCATTGTTTGCCTCGAGTCTCGTTCATTTGCTACTTGTGTTGTGAGCGAGGAACATGTAGATTTTTTTTCTTGTTAATATTCACTAAACAAGCCAGTGTAACAACTATTTACATAGGCATTTCCATTGTATTAGGTGTTGTAAATTCTGTAATCTAGAGATAATTAAAAGCTTTATTCGTTGTTTGATCATTGTTCACCTTGTATCTCATTCATTCGCTGCTTGTGTTGTGAGCGAAAGGAACATATACAGATCTTTTTTCTAGTCAATATTCGCTAAACATTACAGTATAACAACAGTATAGCATTTACACTGTATTAGGTATTATAAATAATCTAGGAATGATTTAAAGTATACGGGAGGATGTGCGTAGCTTATATTCAAATACAATGCCACTTTATATAAGGGACTTGAGCATCCCTCACGGATAAGGAGGGCTGACTGTACCAGCAAATTCTGGAAGCAAACATCACACCGTCCATAAAAAAGCTGAAGGTGAAAAGAGGATGGCTTCTACAACAGGATAATGATCCTAAACACACCTCAAAATCCACAATGGACTACCTCAAGAGGTGCAAGCTGAAGGTTTTGCCATGGCCCTCACAGTTCCCTGACCTAAACATGATCGAAAATCTGTGGATAGACCTCAAAGAGCAGTGCATGCAAGACGGCCCAAGAATCTCACAGCACCAGAAGCCTTTTGCAAGGAAGAATGGGCGAAAATCCCCCAAACAAGAACTGAAAGACTCAGCTGGCTACAGAAAGCATTCACAAGCTGTGATACTTGCCAAAGGTGGCGTTACTAAGTACTGACCGTGCAGGGTGCCCAAACTTTTGCTTCGGGCCCTTTTCCTTTTTTTATTATTTTGAAACTGTAAAAGATGGAAATAAAAGTAAGTATTCTTGCTTAAAATATTAAAAAAAATGTGTCATCTTTAACTTCATGCCTTTTGGAAATCAGGTCATCTTCTACTCGCTTAGCTATTCACAGTAACGGAAATTTTGACCGGGGTGCCCAAACTTTTGCATACCACTGTATTTACTGTGTATATATATATTATATATACATACACATAAATATAAACACACACACTTCCTTTATTGAATTACCGATTTATTCACCTTATTTTTTTCTTCTTTTTGTATTATGTATTGCATTAAACTGCTACTGTAAGTTAACAAATTTCACGACACATACCTATGATGTTGATAATAAATTTGATTCTGATTACATCTCCGAGCGTACTACTTTAACAAGGATTCCCCTCCCCCTATTGATAACCCCTTTTCCCATTTTCAACTCCCCTCCTCCTGGACACCCCCACCAGGCCTTCTACCTGCACTCGATCTTTTCATCTGCAACTGTCGCCGAGACATCAACCGTCTCAACTTCACCACTCCTCTCTCCTATTCCAACCTCACTCCCTCTGAATGCACTGCCCTCCACTCTCTCTGCATTAATCCTAACCTCACCATCAAACCCCCAGACAAAGGTGGTGCCATAATAGTCTGGCGGACAGACCTCTACCTCACTGAGGCCAAATGGCAGCTCTCTGACACCTCCTCCTACTTACCCCTGGAACAGGACCACACCAAAAACATCAAACCACTGTCTCCCATACCATCACTTCCCTTATCAACTCCGGAGTGCACACCCCGCACTGCTCGGTTTTACCTCCTCCCCAAGATCCTCAAGCCAGACTGTCCTGTTAGGCCGATAGTTTTGGCCTGCTCCTGCCCCACCGAACTTGTATCTACCTACCTGGACTGAATTTTGTCACTCATTGTTCAGTCCCTCCCCACCTACATCCAGGATACATCCCATGCCCTTCACCTCTTCAATAACTTACAGTTCAATGGTCCCGAACGCTTCATTTTCACCATGGATGTCCAATCCTTATAAACTTCAATTCCCCATCAAGAAGGCTTCAAAACCCTCCGCTACTTTCTTGACAATAGACCTCACCAGTTCCCCAACACAACCACACTCCTCCGGTTGGCAGAACTAGTACTCACACTTGTTATTATAGTGCACAACTGTTATTATAAGCTCTGTGAAAACCATGGTGCATTCATTCAGATCCACAGCTCAGTCCTTGAACGTGGGCCAGTTTACAGACTCAAAGAAATCTGGTAGCCACTCCTCTGCCTCCCATAGCCACCTCTTTGTTGTCCTGATCTTTGGAGCTTTGCTCTTTAGCCTCTGCCTGTATGCAGGTAGGAGAAGGAGAGGCAAGTGATCTGATTTACCCAAATGCTGTCTGGGCGTGGAGCAGTAGCCATTCCTTACCTTAGTGTAATAGTGGTTTAGTGTGTTGAGTCCTCGGGTGCTACAGGTTATATGCAGATGGTAATTGGGTAGGGATTTCTTCAAACAAGCCTGACTGAAATCCCCAACTATGATTTGAAAGGTGTCAGGACGGACAGTTTCTTGTTTGTAGACGGCATCGTGCAGCAACTCAAAGGCTTGATTATAGTCAGCCACTGGAGGTATATAAACTCTGATGAAGATCACAGATCAGAACCCCCTAAGTAAATGGAATTTCATCATTACGTGTTCAAAGTTGGGCAGACACGAGTTCAACAAAACCACCACATTGGAGCACCACCGGATGTTTATCATGAAACACACACCACCTTCTGCCTTTTTCAAATCAGCAGTTTGGTCCATCCTGTGAGTCAAGAAACCTTCGGGTCTGATCACCATATCTGGTGCACTGAGAGTAAGCCATGTCTCACTCAAACGTAGAACACAACAACCTCTGATTTACCTCCAACACAGCAATCTTGCCCTCAGGTCCTCAAATTTTTTCTTCCAGCAACTGCACATTTGCTATCAAGATGCTGGGTAGTTGATGTCTCATTCCTCTGTGTTTCAGCCTGGCTTGGAGCTCCCCCACCACCTTCCTGCATCGTTCCCTGTCATGGTGATGAAACTTCTGCTTAAAGCTGCTGTTTGAGAGTCAAGTCTTCCAAGTCCTTCAGGAAGTCATGAATCTGTAGTTCATTAAGTCAATTTAAAAGTACATTGCTTAAAAGGGCATCACCTTCTGCAGATTTCAGTATTTATAAGTATTGTATGTAGTCTGAATAACATCATCATGGTTTGTCAGCACCACAGACCATTACAGCACAGAAACAGGCCTTTTGGCCCTTCTTGGCTGTGCTGAACCATTTTCCTGCCTGGTCCCACTAACCTGCACCTGGACCACATCCCTCCATACATCTTTTCAGTTTTCCTTGGATATAATTAAAGCATAGACTAAATGAACAGCTATTTTTGTTAATGTTTTAGCTCCAGGGGAACAGCAGCCATTTTTGAGAGTCATACATGTGAAGATATCCATACTTGAAGAGGAAAATTTCACTGTATTCCAAACTGGAACCAGACCTGCAAAACCTTGGTTACATCGACAAACTAAATCAGCTTGTGCAGCCAAGGTGTTTAGAATCAGAAAGGATTCTGATCAGAATAAAGATGGAGTAAGCTGTTTCCAGTGGTAAGTGGATTGGTCAGTAGAGGACAAATAAATTGCAGAGAATTAGAAGCAGCAAAGATGCACAAGGTAACAAATTGTTTTCTACAATGCTGGCACAGCTGTGGAGATACAAGTATAACCCTATATCTAGATCATTAAGCCATAATACTTGCATCAGGGAAGATGGAAAGAATCTCTATGAATGTTACATCCTCCTTAGGGACAAAGCAACCTGATTTGATGTTTTCCACTTTCTGGACCCGAAGGCTACAATCATACAGCAAAGATTTTACTTTCAATGGCCCATAAGGAAATTGTTCCAAAATGCCCATCATCTAGTCAAATACAACTACCACTGTCACCAGAAACTAAATATCCCGTAATACATATCACAGATCTCCAGCAGCAAACATAGTCCTATTATTACCCATGCCATTTCACTGGGATTTGTTTTGTGGGATCGTGGCATGAACCCAGATGTAGTGGTTCATGTAGGGACCAACGATGTAGGTAAGGTGAGTGAGGGGGTCCTGCTTAGAGAGTTCAGGGAGTTAGGAGTGAAGCTGAAAGGCAGGACCTCCAGGGTGACAATCTCGGGATTGCTACCTGTGCCACGTGCGAGTGAGGCGAAGAATAGAATGATTATGCACATTAATACGAGGCTAAGAGCATGGTGCAGGAAGGAAGGGTTCAGGTTTTTGGATAATTGGTCTTTTTTCCAGGGACATTGGGATCTGTTTCGAAGGGATGGTCTACATCTGAACTGGAGAGGTACTAACATTCTTGCAGGAGTGTTTGCCAGTGCTGCTCGGGGGGGTGGGGGGGGGTTTAAACTAGATGTGCAGGGGGCAGGGATCCAGATCCAGAGGGTTGGTCAGAAGGAGCATGGGGTTAAATGTGTAGAAGGTTTGGGTGATCTTGAGAAGGTCATCAAAATTCAGGGTGCAATTAGCCCGATGGAAGTTCAAGGAGCTGGGTTAGGTACAGTAGACAGTGTTTTAAGCAAAGAGGAGGAATGGGCTAATAATTCCATACTTGAATGCGCGTAGTGTCAGAAATAAGACAGATGAGCTTGAAGCTCAGATGAAAATGGGGAACTAAGATATTGTTGGAATAACGGAGACATGGCTGCAAGGGGATCAGGCCTGGGAATTGAGTATACCAGGGTATACGTGCTATCGTCGAGACAGAAATATGGGAAGAGGGGGTGGGGTGGCCCTGTTGGTGAGGAATGAGATTCAGTCCTTAGCAAGAGGTGACTTGGGAACAGGGGAAGTAGAGCCTGTGTGGATTGAGCTGAGGAACAGTAAGGGTAAAAAGACCCTAATGGGTGTTGTGTACAGGCCCCCAAACAGTAGCGTGGATATTGGGTACGTTGATTAGGGAGTTAACATTGGCATGTGCTAAAGGTAATGTAGTCGTTATGGGAGATTTCAACATGCAGGTGAACTGGGAGAATCAGGTAGGTGCTGAACCCCAGGATAGGGAGTTTGTGGAGTGTCTAAGGGATGTATTTTTGGAACAGCTTGTGCTTGAGCCAACCAGGAACGAGGCTATTTTGGACTTGGTGATGTGTAATGAACAGGAATTGATAAGTGATCTTGAAGTAAAGGAGCCATTAGGAAGTAGCAATCATAACATGATAAGTTTTTATCTACAATTTGAGAGGGATAAGGGCAGATCAGAGGTGTCAGTGTTGCAATTAAATAAAGGAGACTACGGAGCCATGAGGGAAGAGCTGGCCAAAGTTAAATGGGCGGATGCCCTGGCAGGAAAGACAGTGGATCAGCAGTGGCAGATATTCTTGGGCATAATACAAAAGATGCAAAAGCAGTTCATTCCAATGAGAAGGAAGGATTCAAAGAGGGGGAAGGGGCCACAGTGGTTGACAAAGGAAGTCAGAGATTGTATAGCATTAAAGAAAAAGAAGTATCACAGGGCTAAGATGAGTGGGAATACAGATGATTGGGAAAGTTTTAAGGAACAGCAGATCTTAACTAAAAAAGCAATACGGAGAGAAAAAAATCAGGTATGAGCTCAGTCTAGCCAGGAATATAAAAGGAGATAGCAAAAGTTTTTTTAACTACGTGAAGAGAAAGAAGATAGTTAAGAACAATGTTGGCCCCTTGAAGAATGAATTGGGAGAAATTGTTATGGGAAACAGGGAAATGGCAACAGAATTTACTGCGTACTTTAGGTCTGTCTTCACCAGGGAGGACACAAGCAATCTCCCAGATGTATGGATGGGCCAGGATCATAAGATATCAGAGGAATTGAGATAGATTGACATTAGGAAAGAAACTGTGATGAGTAGACTGGTAGGACTGAAGGCTAATAAATCCCCGGGTCCAGATGGTCTGCATCCGAGGGTTCTAAAAGAGGTAGCTCAGGAAATTGCAGATGTATTGGTAATCATTTTCCAATGTTCCTTAGATTCAGGATCAGTTCCTGAAGATTGGAGAGTGGCTAATGTTATCCCACTTTTCAAGAAGGGAGGGAAGGAGAAAACGGAGAACTATCGCCTAACGTTAGCCTAACGTCAGTTGTGGGGAAGATGCTTGAGTCCATTATTAAGGACAAAATAGTGGCACATCTTGATGGCAGAAATAGGATTAGGCCGAGCCAGCATGGATTTACCAAGGGCAAATCATGCTTGACTAATCTGTTGGAGTTTTTTGAGGGTGTAACAAGGATGTTAGACGAGGGTAAGCCAGTGGATGTTGTGTACCTAGATTTTCAGAAGGCACTCGATAAGGTGCCACATAGGAGATTGGTGAGTAAAATCAGAGCTCATGGCATTGGGGGTAGGGTTTCAACATGGATAGAAAACTGGTTGGCAGATAGAAAGCAAAGGGTAGCAGTGAATGGGTGTTTCTCGGACTGGCTAGAGGTGACTAGTGGGGTACCACAGGGCTCTGTATTGGGACCACAGCTCTTTACGATTTATGTCAACGATTTAGATGAGGGCATTGAAAACTATATCAGCAAGTTTGCTGACAATACTAAACTGGGTGGCAGTGTGACATGAGAAGAGGACGTTAGGAGAATACAGGGAGACTTGGATAGGCTGGGTGAGTGGGCAGATACTTGGCAGATGTCATTCAATGTGAATAAATGTGAAGTTATCCACTTTGGAAACAGGAACAAGAGGGCAGAGTATTGTCTGAACGGTGTAGAGTTAGGTAAGGGAGAAATGCAGAGACCTAGGAGTCCTAGTTCACCAGTCAATGAAGGTGAATGAGCAAGTGCAACAGGCAGTGAAGAGGGCAAATGGAATCTTGGCCTTTGTTACAAGGGGAATTGAGTACAAGAGCAAGGATGTCCTTTTGCATTTGTACAGGGCCCAGGTGAGACCACACCTGGAATATTGTGTACAGTTTTGGTCTCCAGGTTTAAGGAAGGACATTCTGGCAATTGAGGAAGTGCAGCGTAGATTCACTAGGTTGATTCCTGGGATGGCAGGGCTGTCTTACGCAGTGAGATTGGAGAGATTTGGCTTGTACACGCTGGAATTGAGGAGATTGAGAGGGGATATGATTGAAACGTTTAAGATAATTAAAGGATTTGATAGAATTGAGGCAGGAAATATGTTCCAGATGTTGGGAGAGTCCAGTACCAGAGGGCATGGATTGAGAATAAGAGGTCAGTTATTTAAAACAGAGTTGAGGAAGAGCTTCTTCTCCCAGAGAGTTGTGGGGGTCTGGAATGCACTGCCTCGGAAGATGGTGGAGGCCAATTCTCTGGATGCTTTCAAGAAGGAGCTAGATAGATATCTGATGGATAGGGGAATCAAGGGATATGGAGACAAGGCAGGGACTGGATATTGATAGTGAATGATCAGCCATGATCTCAGAATGGCGGTGCAGACTCGAGGGGCCGAATGGTCTACTTCTGCACCTATTGTCTAAAAGGGCAGGTAGTGTGCTGAACTCTTCTAATCTGGCCTAAGCTAGCTGCAGTGATTCAGAATGTACCTTCTGAATGAATGCCAGAAGCATTTTCAATAATAACTGCAACTTTCAAAAAGATTAAATGAGAAGTAATTGCAAGGATGTGGAGATAGACGTTGTGAGTAATTGGATAACTCATTCATACAGCTCATTCAGATACAGTGACATCCAGTGCCAAACAATTTTGGTCAGCTTCCTAGTGCAGCAAATGTGGGGAACAACACGGGATTCCCTTGCTATAGTTAATATCAACACCGATTGACACGTCATATCATTGTTTTATATCCAGATGGAGTGATAACTGCAGGAACATCAGTATATTACACAAAATGTAATCAAGTAAAAATTGCAATTTCTGATACCAGGTTAAACGCAGTTCCATGGCATTAGGTGACCATGCCGAGATTACACTTAAAGCTGGAAGCATTACTTAGCTTCCTGTCTTTTCTGATGGACTGGATTCGAATTCAGAAATGCCTCACTGCCACATTCAACTGCCAGTCACCTTGCTTACGAAACACCAGACCAACCAGAAGTTCACATCCCACAGTTATTTAAAGGGATTTATTTCAGGCTGCTGTAAACTCCTGGAAACTTGACACCAACTATAACTCTGGAACTTCCACATTGCCCAAAGAGAGCACGATAGAGCCACGCAAATGGTCGAAGTGCTACACCTGCCCATTCACCTCCACCCTCACCTCTATTCAGGACCCTAAACAGTCCTTCCAGTTGAGGCAACACTTCACCAGCAAGTCTGCTGGGATCGTCTATTGCGTCATCATAAGTTGGTGGACTGCTTCACTGAGCACCTCCACTCCATCCACCAAAAGCAGAACTTCCCAGGAGACAAACATTTTAATTCCGATTCAAGTTCCAATATGTCGGTCCATTGCTTCCTCTTGAGCCATGATGATGGCATACAGAGGGTGGAGGAGCAACAGCTTATATTCCATCTGCACAACCTCCAACCTGAGGGCACGAATATCAAATTCTTCTTGCAAAAAGAATTTGCTCCCCTTCCCTTCGTCTACTTCATACACAGGCCTCCTACTTCTTCTCACCTATCTATCACCTCCCTCTGGTGCCCGTCCTTCCCCTTCTGCTGTGGTCCACTCTCCTTTCTCTTCAGCTCTATACTTTTCCTAGCAACTTGGTTTCACCTATCACCTTCTAGCTATCCTCCTTCCCCTCCTCACTTCTTTTATTCTGCCACCTTCCCCCTTCCATTCCAGTCCTGAAGAAGGATCTCAACCCAAAATATCAACTGTTTGTTCATTTCCATGGATGCTGTCTGATGTGCTGAGTTCCTCCAGCATTTTGTGTGTGTTGCTTTGCCTCATACATGACTTAATTGTAGACATGATATATTGTGGCTGCACAATATAGGATGCAAAAGGGAAGCAGGAGGATACAGAACATGGTGTGGTAGTCTCAGTGGCGATGGATAACAGATTTTTAAAAATTTTGTAAAAATCCCCAAGGATCAGGTTCCCCTCCATACAGACCTTACGGATATAAAATAGAATACATTCCATTAGACGAGAGAACAAGCACTCAAGCAACATGGAAAAGAGGAAATTCTGGATGAGGGAGTGATTCAGGGAGGGAGGTGCACGACAAGCAGGTGAAAAAACTCAGGGGAGTGTCAGGCGTGTAACAATTACTGATTGATGAAACTGGATTAACTTTCACTTACTCCAATATGACCAGAACAATATTTAAAAAGAACAAAGGAGAGGATGACTTCCTGAATGTGTCAGTAGAAATGTCTCAGGTGTTTCTGACCCAATAAGGCAAGAAGCTGTACCGGATAGGTTTTGGGGGGGAAGAGAGGGGGGGGGAAGAGAGGGGGGGGGAAGAGAGGGGGGGGGAAGAGAGGGGGGGGGAAGAGAGGGGGGGGGGAAGAGAGGGGGGGGGAAGAGAGGGGGGGGGAAGAGAGGGGGGGGGAAGAGAGGGGGGGGGAAGAGAGGGGGGGGGAAGAGAGGGGGGGGGAAGAGAGGGGGGGGAAGAGAGGGGGGGGAAGAGAGGAGGGGGGAAGAGAGGAGGGGGGAAGAGAGGAGGGGGGAAGAGAGGAGGGGGGAAGAGAGGAGGGGGGAAGAGAGGAGGGGGGAAGAGAGGAGGGGGGAAGAGAGGAGGGGGGAAGAGAGGAGGGGGGAAGAGAGGAGGGGGGAAGAGAGGAGGGGGGAAGAGAGGAGGGGGGAAGAGAGGAGGGGGGAAGAGAGGAGGGGGGAAGAGAGGAGGGGGGAAGAGAGGAGGGGGGAAGAGAGGAGGGGGGAAGAGAGGAGGGGGGAAGAGAGGAGGGGGGAAGAGAGGGGGGGGAAGAGAGGGGGGGGAAGAGAGGGGGGGGAAGAGAGGGGGGGGAAGAGAGGGGGGGGAAGAGAGGGGGGGGAAGAGAGGGGGGGGAAGAGAGGGGGGGAAGAGAGGGGGGGAAGAGAGGGGGGGAAGAGAGGGGGGGAAGAGAGGGGGGGAAGAGAGGGGGGGGAAGAGAGGGGGGGGAAGAGAGGGGGGGAAGAGAGGGGGGGAAGAGGGGGGGGAAGAGAGGGGGGGGAAGAGAGGGGGGGGAAGAGAGGGGGGGAAGAGAGGGGGGGGAAGAGAGGGGGGGGAAGAGAGGGGGGGGAAGAGAGGGGGGGGAAGAGAGGGGGGGGAAGAGAGGGGGGGGAAGAGAGGGGGGGGAAGAGAGGGGGGGGAAGAGAGGGGGGGGAAGAGAGGGGGGGGAAGAGAGGGGGGGGAAGAGAGGGGGGGGAAGAGAGGGGGGGAGAGAGGGGGGAGAGGGGGGGAAGAGAGGGGGGGGAAGAGAGGGGGGGGAAGAGAGGGGGGGAAGAGAGGGGGGGGAAGAGAGGGGGGGGAAGGGGAAGAGAGGGGGGGAAGAGACGGGGGGAGAGGGAAGAGACGGGGGGAAGAGACGGGGGGAAGAGACGGGGGGAAGAGACGGGGGGAAGAGACGGGGGGAAGAGACGGGGGGAAGAGACGGGGGGAAGAGACGGGGGGAAGAGACGGGGGGAAGAGACGGGGGGAAGAGACGGGGGGAAGAGACGGGGGGAAGAGACGGGGGGAAGAGACGGGGGGAAGAGACGGGGGGAAGAGACGGGGGGAAGAGACGGGGGGAAGAGACGGGGGGAAGAGACGGGGGGAAGAGACGGGGGGAAGAGACGGGGGGAAGAGACGGGGGGAAGAGACGGGGGGAAGAGACGGGGGGAAGAGACGGGGGGAAGAGACGGGGGGAAGAGACGGGGGGAAGAGACGGGGGGAAGAGACGGGGGGAAGAGACGGGGGGAAGAGACGGGGGGAAGAGACGGGGGGAAGAAGAGACGGGGGGAAGAGACGGGGGGAAGAGACGGGGGGAAGAGACGGGGGGAAGAGACGGGGGGAAGAGACGGGGGGAAGAGACGGGGGGAAGAGACGGGGGAGAGACGGGGGAAGAGACGGGGGAAGAGACGGGGAGACGGGGGGAAGAGACGGGGGGAAGAGACGGGGGGAAGAGACGGGGGGAAGAGACGGGGGGAAGAGACGGGGGGAAGAGACGGGGGGAAGAGACGGGGGGAAGAGACGGGGGGAAGAGACGGGGGGAAGAGACGGGGGGAAGAGACGGGGGGAAGAGACGGGGGGAAGAGACGGGGGGAAGAGACGGGGGGAAGAGACGGGGGGAAGAGACGGGGGGAAGAGACGGGGGGAAGAGACGGGGGGAAGAGACGGGGGGAAGAGACGGGGGGAAGAGACGGGGGGAAGAGACGGGGGGAAGAGACGGGGGGAAGAGACGGGGGGAAGAGACGGGGGGAAGAGACGGGGGGAAGAGACGGGGGGAAGAGACGGGGGGAAGAGACGGGGGGAAGAGACGGGGGGAAGAGACGGGGGGAAGAGACGGGGGGAAGAGACGGGGGGAAGAGACGGGGGGAAGAGACGGGGGGAAGAGACGGGGGGAAGAGACGGGGGGAAGAGACGGGGGGAAGAGACGGGGGGAAGAGACGGGGGGAAGAGACGGGGGGAAGAGACGGGGGGAAGAGACGGGGGGAAGAGACGGGGGGAAGAGACGGGGGGAAGAGACGGGGGGAAGAGACGGGGGGAAGAGACGGGGGGAAGAGACGGGGGGGAAGAGACGGGGGGAAGAGACGGGGGGAAGAGACGGGGGGAAGAGACGGGGGGAAGAGACGGGGGGAAGAGACGGGGGGAAGAGACGGGGGGAAGAGACGGGGGGAAGAGACGGGGGGAAGAGACGGGGGGAAGAGACGGGGGGAAGAGACGGGGGGAAGAGACGGGGGGAAGAGACGGGGGGAAGAGACGGGGGGAAGAGACGGGGGGAAGAGACGGGGGGAAGAGACGGGGGGAAGAGACGGGGGGAAGAGACGGGGGGAAGAGACGGGGGGAAGAGACGGGGGGAAGAGACGGGGGGAAGAGACGGGGGGAAGAGACGGGGGGAAGAGACGGGGGGAAGAGACGGGGGGAAGAGACGGGGGGAAGAGACGGGGGGAAGAGACGGGGGGAAGAGACGGGGGGAAGAGACGGGGGGAAGAGACGGGGGGAAGAGACGGGGGGAAGAGACGGGGGGAAGAGACGGGGGGAAGAGACGGGGGGAAGAGACGGGGGAAGAGACGGGGGAAGAGACGGGGGGAAGAGACGGGGGGAAGAGACGGGGGGAAGAGACGGGGGGAAGAGACGGGGGGAAGAGACGGGGGGAAGAGACGGGGGGAAGAGACGGGGGGAAGAGAAGGGGAAGAGAAGGGGAAGAGAAGGGGAAGAGAAGGGGAAGAGAAGGGGAAGAGAAGGGGAAGAGAAGGGGAAGAGAAGGGGAAGAGAAGGTGAAGAGAAGGGTGAAGAGAAGGGTGAAGAGAAGGGTGAAGAGAAGGGTGAAGAGAAGGGTGAAGAGAAGGGTGAAGAGAAGGGGGAAAGTGAGCAAATTATCAGTGAGACGGCAGCAATCAGCAGATCTTGAGAATTATGATAGTAATAGAAAAAACTAAAAGTAGAAACTTTTTGACAAAGATGTCAGGCAAAGTCAATGCAAATTGGTAAAGAAACAATTGGAAAACCCGGAAACAGGCAGCCAGCCAACATCTGATCGAGTGAGTGAGCAAGTCTGTCCAATGGGTCCAGTTCTGTTTGACCAGCCTCCAGTCGTTGTAGCTGGGGGTTAGGGAAAGAAGGCATTGAAAAACCCTGCTCCTACCCGGCTGAAGAAATCTACAGTCCCACAGCAGCCAGCAAATCCATACCCATCCTTCCAGCTTCCCTAAAACTTAGTTATGGACATTGTGTAAGCATGAAGATGTCAGGCATTCATAACCTAGAGGAGAACCTGTAGTGTAAATGTGTTCTTAGTAGTTTGTGTGGATTGAAGACCTGCCTCTGTGGTTCTGTGACTACAGGAGTACAATGAGATGGGAAGTGAGAACTAAGATAAAATGAGCAAAGATCAAGGGACAGAATAAGTTCAAATCGAAAATAAACTCTGAAAACGTTCCCCTTAATAACATGGTGGCTGAGACCAACAAAAAGGAAGTTCAATATTTAAACTGAAGACACAACTGAAATACTAAATGAATACTTTGTATCTCTTTTCTGGGAGACAAGACGCTGTCTAGATGTCAGAAGGGGAGGAAGTAGAAACGACTTGTGGAGTGAAAACTGATAAAGACGCAGGGCTGGCTGTGCTTAAAGCAACATCAGTAGATGTGAATGGAATGCATTCTAGTTTGCCTGGTGAAGTGCAAATATATACTGCTGCAGATCTTATTATACTTTCAGTTGTTCTTTGGATGTGGGACATATGCCAAAGGACTGGAAAGTGGCAGATACATCACATTTGTCCTTGCAACACTTTATGTACATGAAGGTCGACTTCTTGCCATCCAGTTTAATATCAGTTGTGGCAAAGCTTTTCAGCATAATAAATCAGGGCAAACATTACCGGTTACTCCAAAAGATCTGCATTGATAAAGGAGAGCCAGCACAGTTTTAAGGTAAATTGTTTAGCATTAATTTTCTTCTGCTAATGTTACAAAGAAGCAGAAGAAAGGAATTCCAGAGAACATACCTCTGCAGATTTTCAATAAAAAGTTTGATAAAAATTTACCCTGATCTTCCCTTTCCTAACAACCTCATATCACCGGAAATTAAAGGTTATCAGCTGTATTGATAGAAAACTGACTTAAACCAGGTCTACTTCCAGCAGTGATCCCCACCACTATCCAGTGCTGAGCTCAACAGGCAGGCATATCAATCTCTAGAAAAACAGCATTCATACACAAAATCCTTAAAATTCACTGGAAGGACAAGGAAAACCACAAATGTGTCCCCTCCTAGACTGATACCTTATCTTTGAGTCCATAATTATAGTCAACTAACAACATAGGACAGGCTGCATTCCCTACATGTTGAATACCAGAATTCTGAAATACAGATTATTCAGAGCTCCAACACAGAGAGAGGTTGCAAGACAGGGCTAGAAAATGACTCAATGATGCTCTTAAAAGTTCCCTTAAGCAATGCAACATCACTCAAAGCTCTGGGGAATTCTTAGCACATGATCACTCACAGGACAGGAGGTTCATTTGAGAAGTGATAGGAGTCTCACAGTGAGCATACTGTGGGAGCATAAAGGGAGCTTTACACAGGGAGCCACACACAGGGAGCATAAAGGCCCAGAACAAGTTGCAGAAAAAGTGATCCATCTCATCTCCTCTCACCCCCATCAGTCACCACCTTCTCCATTTGTGAAGGAGTCCCCAGTTACCATACTGGTCTCAATGGTCACCTTGAAACCCACAAAACCAGTGGAAGTAATCATATTTGATCCTGATGGGCCCCCTAAAATTAAGTGGGAACCGAGAGCAGAGAACAATTGTTTTCTCAGACAATAAATGCTGTTTGTTAAGTTTCAGCGCTACACACCAGTATTTTTGAAAGAAAGGTTACTCCAGTAACTTGGACAGGGCCGTGAATTAATGGGTGAAATGCAGCTTTGGTGTGTGATAAACAGTGAGGAAGGTCATAATCAGCTGCAAAGCAGCACATATAAACTGGCTGGAAGTACATTCAAGCACTACATGTAACTTAGCCAGAGTAAACTGAAACACATTGGCAGAAAAAGCAATAACAGACAATACCTACTGCATGGCAGAGCTTTGAAAGTTGTGCAGGAACAGCAGGACTTGGGTGCACAAGGGTATAAAATCTTTAAATTGACACTTTTAGAAAATAGTTCAAGTATAGGGGATCCTGGGAATCTTAAACAGAAGGCACAAACTACAAAAGCAGAGCAACCATTTTGAGCTAGTACAGGACACTGGTATTAGATAGGGTTCTGGTCAACCCCAGCGAGGATGAAGTAAATATTAACCAGCTTGTTACTGATATTAACTATGCCAGCATGGAGAAACTACACCTATGCTCCCTGAATCAAAGAAGGTTTAAACAATATTTGATAGAGCCATACAAAATCACAAATGGTTTAAATAAAAGCTGAATAGAGGGAAGTTTTCCCATAATTATGGACAGAAGATACAAACAGGATGCGAGGATGATTTTTTTAAAAACACCATCCATGTACATCCTGGAGTTTACTATCTCTAAGTGCGGAGTTAAACATTATTGATCTGCACCTTCACAAAAATCTGATGGGTAATAGAGTGGATATTTTACACAGTTTGGGAGAAACAGTGGTGGGGGGGTGCAGGACAGATATGCGGCTAATGGGTTTGCTCTATTATACTAGTCCGCACAGATGAATAGCCAAATGGCAACCTCTTGCACTATAACAGGTCTGGAAAACATTGAAATCATGCAACTTAAATCTACTGACATAGATACATACTCTTACCCCAAATTACTGACGTATCTCATCCCAGAAATAATAGCATTGTAAAGCTAAGGAGGATGAATCTCACTCAGGTTGTCTGCCACTCCTCCCTTGTTATAAAATAATGACAACAGTTTAGTTATTTCCACTTACCACAAATATGATTGTTCCAAGGAGAACAGCTTTAATTTTAACATCCAAATCCATAGGAAACTGAATTCCAAAGTTATCAGTATCTGTGAGGTATTCACGTACAAGACCCGACCATTGCTTCGATATCTTTCCAACAACAGTGGCCTCATCCCGGCTTACAACCTATAAGAAAACAACAAGATATTTTCATTCCCATTGTAAGAATAACTATCAATTGCCCCCTGCCAACTTTCATTGATTCTTATGTTGCTGGCATTAAATTAGTAATATCAAATTGCAATTCACATCCTAATGTTGAGAGGTTACAATTACATCCTTGGTTATCAGAGGTAAATACCAGCCAGAGAGCAGGAGAAAAGAGGCACCTCCACAATTTGGAAAAAGGCACTATAGTTGTCAGTGAAATGAACATCAGGGGAAGTCCTGTGTGCCGGGAGCCAAGGGACACACAAGAACCTGGAATTCAGTGGCTCAAATAATCTTCAGCAGCGCTAACCCAGCATATTGGAGCAGCACAAGACACATTGTAACTTCAAAATATGCCGAGACAAGTGAAGAAAGCACTATAACACAAAAACATATCCCTCTAAATGTAGGATGAGGAACAGGTCCTTCATTCAGCCCCAGACACCAATAAAGAAATCTGCTTATAAACACAAGAGATTCTGCAGATGCAAGAAATCCAGAGCTAACACTTATTGCTGGAGGAACTCAACAGGTCAAGCAACATCAATGGAGAGGAATAAACAGTTGACATTTCAGGCTGAGACCCTTCATCAAGACAGAAATTGACACACGTGGCAGAGACCCTTCTTAAATGAAGGACCTCTCCTGGCTGGAGACCAACAACTGCTCCAATGGCAGAGTAACCACGAAGGCACAAGCCACCTCAGAGGCTACATGAAATATATTCACTGTATTTTCAAATTGCACTTAATATTTCCTTTTGTGAAGAGTATGCATCTTTATTAATCCAAACCCTGCTACATTACCTTGAACATGATTCATATCATACAGTACATGGACCTCCAGTCAGCCTGAGCTTGGCAAAGTATTGAGAAATAACACCCACATTCACCACCCCCCATTATATTGTCATTTCCTTTCCATCGGTACAACCATGAGAAAAATAAGATGGCAGTCAGAGGTCAACAAGGAAGAGGACGGAGTATATTGTGTTATAATGCCAGAACCCCAAGCACCAATTGGTACAATTACACATAGAAATTAGATTAAAAGTTTGGGTGACATGGAGAAAGATACACGAGGCTCCAACAGTTTATTGTCTGGCATCAGGACTGGATTTTAAGTGGCACTCACTGTGATCAGTGAAGGATATGGGGGTTCTGTTAGACGTTGGACTTTATTGCAAGTAGATAGATACTTTGATGCAACTGTACAAGGTTCTAGAATGAGAACATATCTACAGTACTGCACACAATTTTGTTCACCCTATTTAAGGATATACTTGCATTGGAGACATTGTAGAGAAGGTTCAGAAGCTAAGATCTAGATAAAGAGGATGGTGAATGAAGGTTGACCATATCCTCATTAAAGGAACGAGAAGGGATCTTATACAGTATATGAACTTACTTCAAAGTTTACATCACCAGGACGACTCATTGCAAAGCAGGAACCTCTAATTTTCAATACTGTTTCATGACTTTCATTCAGGATACTCATTTTGGGTATAAAAGGATGCCATTCCAGGACAATATAGCCAATAGCTTTTCCTGGTGGTGCTTGAACCTCCATCTGCAAGAGAAAATAACACTTAATCACTGTTGAATATTAAAATATTAATTATGCAAGAGTACAAAGATAAATAAATTTAATATGAAAAACAAATGTTCTCATGGCCCATGATTAGATGCAACTACATTAGCACCAATTAAATACACAAATTTACAGTCCACCTTCTCTGGTTATTTCTAACCAAGATCTGACTCAGCTCTGAGTTCTACTGATATTATAACATTTCCTTGAAACTCCTCCTCTAATTCCATCTAAGCTCCAAATATCCCATCCAATTTTCCACCTTGTTGCTCATGCTGAACACATATTAGAATCAATTCTTTGTCAAGAGTAGGAATTCTCAATTTCCTCAATCTTTCTTCAGACAAATTACTGTATTTGCTTATGCAAATTACAAAAAAATAATGAGAAGCTTCAGTTTACAAAACATTATTCCAGATATTAATTTTAATAAATACTTAATAAGATTGAATGTGTTGATAGCATATTGCTTCTGAAGTCTGCAGTCTTTTGCATGCATTAAAATAAGTAGGAAGCTCTGGATTGTGGGGCAGAAACACTACTTCACAAAAACTTATCACAAGGACTCCAAAAATGTGACATGTTGAGAACAGATGCTTTCAGTTGTACATTGTTTGGCACATCTACAAACATGTGGGATTTTTGGTCACAGTGACACACCCATGGGGTCACTCCTCGTACCTAGCCAAGTAACACCAACAACTATTATTTGGCATTGTGGAGCTCTTGTGAACTGAGACACCTGACTGAATTCTCACATTTAAATTACTGACCAATGGTTTGAGCATTCTACATATTGGCTCCTTTATCCCCCACTCTGCCGAGCACCCTTCCTATTTTGATGCCCAAGGACTACCTTCAAATTTATTTTGTTTTCCTATGAGGCAATTGTTTCAAGTCTATGAAAGTGGTAAAGTAATCTTGCACTTCCAGCAACTTTAAACATAGTTTACTGAATGACTTGCGCAGGTTACTTAGGCATAATTACATGGGAGTAGAAAATCCCATTCTTATATGTGAGTTGCCATTCCCTCAGAATGAAGAGCATTTTGAAAATGCTATTTAAATTTGTTATTTTAGCTTTCAACTCAATCCCATTTAGTTATCCCATTCTATATTTCATGATGGCAAAGTTTCTCTGATGGTCTCTTTTCTCACTGCTACCAGAGAGGAGGTATGGGAGCTGGAAGGCACACACTCAATGATTCGACAACAGCTTCTTCCCCTCTGCCATTCAATTTCCGAATGGACAACTGAACCCATGAATTAATTTTTGCACTACCTATTTAACTATGTTATATATAGTTACTGTAATTCACAGATTTTTTTCTCTATTATTATGTACTACATTGTTCTGCTGCTGCAAAGACAACAAATTTCACAGCCTGATTCTGATTCAGTGCAGGTGAGACCATCACAATTTCCAGGTCTTATTTCAGTTTGTGGGTGGCAGGTCCATATTCATTAAACAGTGTGACTGACTAATTGCAAGTATTTTTTAAATAAGTTTTATCTAATCTTAAGTACTCTAATGAGACACTGCCATCATGGGAAATGATAGTCTAAGAATCCCATGATCTGGAATGGATATTATTGATCTAGATCAGGGGTTCCCAACTTGCTTAATGGTGCTGGTCCATGGCATAGGAAAGGTTGGGAACCCCTGATCTAGATGAAGATGAGGGCGGAAATTGGCCACCAGGCAAAATTTGAGCTACCGTTTCCTTCTGTTCACAATAAGCATCAATGTCAGAATGTCATCCTAAACATTTAGACATTGAAATCTGTCTGTCCATAATAAGCATAATTCTATCTGGTCCATCCATGTTCCCAGAACAGCAATCACAGCAGTCCCATTTCCTCTTTATTTCCCAGGACACTACAACCTCTTCTCTTTCCTGTGCCTGTCAACTCCCCTCTGGTTCTTTTACTACTTCCCTCCACTTGCTGAGTCAATTAACCCATCTCTTGTCTGTGGGATGCTGGAGGAAACTGCAGCACCCACAGAGAACCCATGGAGTCACAGCAAGAAAGTGCAAATCCCACACGGACATCAAAGGTCAGAATCAAATGCAACGTTGGAGCACTGACTACAGCATGGATGAGATGCTTCCAATAATGGAGGCTATGATGTGCTCATGTGAATAATCAGACAAGATTACAATGGGCAGGGAATCAGGAGAGCTGAGGGACATTTTGAACACAAAAGACTGCTGATGCTGGAAATCCAGGGCAACGCACAAAATGCTGGAGGAACTTAGCAGGTCTAGCAGCATCAATGGAAGTGAATAAAGAGTTGATGTTTTGGGCCAAGGCCTTTCCTCAGATCATTTGATCCTCCATCAAAATGAAGGACTTTTGCCCACTGACCTCTGGAACAGGTTTCCAGGCCATATCAGTTTCCATATCAGGTCACAATGCAGTTTCAAAAAAAGAGGTGGATGACTGCCTGCTTTTGGTTGTTATCTTTTAAAACTGAATTTCAGACACAACAGAATGAGAGGTGGGGGAATTGCAATACTGACAGGGGAACATCACAGCTTAGTGAGGACATCCTAGAGAAGTCACCCAGGGTGGCAATGATGGTAAGAGGTCAGAAACAAGGAAGGTGCAATCAGAAATATGGGGTTACATCAATATATGCCACACAACAGTCAGCAAGAGCTAGTGGAATAAATATGTAGGAAGATCAGGGAAAGATGTAAAAATCAACAGGGTTATTGTAGTGGACAACTTTAATGTCATAGCATCATAGCCCAACTCTCCATGCTGACCAAGTTGCCTTCATTAGTTATTAACATATTTGGCCCACATTCCGCTAGTCTAAATCCCATTTTCTGCCCATATCCAAATATCTGATAAGAATGCAATGGCCACTTTCTCCAGCAGCTCACTCCATATAACCATCTCAGGTCCTCTTCAAATCTTCCCATTCTTACCTTAAATCTGTGTTCTCCAGTTTTAGACTACGCTAACCTGAGAGAAATACTGTGACCATTCACCTGATCCATGCCAATCATAATTTTACAAACTTCTAAAGTCCTCAGTCTCCCAGGTACCAAAACAAAAAGCTCCATCCTATTAAGTCTCTGATTGACCATACTCTCCAGTCCCAGCAACAGTCATTGAATCTTTTCTTCACCGCTTCCTGCTCAATGACATCGTTCCTATTGCTGGACATTTAGTACTGCACACAATACTCCAAGTGTGGCCTCACTGTTCTGCTTTCTCCAGTTTATTTTTTTTTAATGCACAGCCTGGTTGATGCCGGGAACATATTGCCAGGGGAGATGGTCTAAACAGATATAATTGCAACATGCCAAGAGGCAATTAGGCAGGAAATAGATGGATATGGACCATGTGCAGGCAGTTGGAATTAGTTTAATTTGTCATCACGATCGAAACATATATTGTGGGCTTAGAAGTCTCTTCCTGAGGCATTTTATTTTCTATAATGTGACCACATTCACTACCTGGTCAAGGTGTACGCTGAGTCTAATGGTAGCAGTTTTAATTGATGTTGAGAATAGGAAAGGAATGTGTTCCCTGAATTGGTTGGGACAATATACATTATTTAACTCATTTATTTGGTTCTCCAGGCAGATTTCTGTGACCAATTTTGGATAGAGGAACTTTGTGAAGTATGATGCTCCAGTTATTCCCACTTCACAATATTCCTATGTCACAACTTGGGGTTTCTTTCAGTTGGAACAATTGCCTGATTATCTGGTTAACACAAAGCTACATAGTAATCAGACCAGAGAATCAAACACTACAATACCTCATCAAAATATTCTGCACCTCGAGTTTATAAACTTCAGCTTCAAAAAACTTATTAGTCAAAGACAGCACTGTCTCCCTTGAAGAGCATTTAGTGACAGAGTCAATATTAAACTTACTCTATTGCACTAAGTTTAGTTTCAACAAGGGCTCCATATTTGAAATACATGGATGATATGCCGATCCATGGCCTCCTCTTGAGCCAAGATGAGGCCACCCTAAGGGTGAAGGAGCAACACCTTATATTCCAGCAACACACTCAAAATGCTAGTGGAACACCTTATATTCCATTTGGGTAGCCTCCAACCTGATGGCATGAATATAGATTTCTCCCTTCAGTAAACTAATTCCTCCTCCCCCTTTATTCCCCAACCTTTTACCTCTTTTCACCTACTTCCCCCTTGGTCCCTTCCTTCTTCCCTTTCTGCCAAGGTCCTTTATTCTCTAGCCCTTGACCGTTTTCATCCACTTCACCCCTATTACCTTCCAGCTAGTCTCCTTCCCTATCCCACCTCTTTAATTGGGCATCTTCGCCCTTCTTTCTCAACCAGCCCAAAATGGCGGTCATCTATTCATTTCTATAGATGCTGCCTGACCTACTGAGTTCCTCCAGGATTTTGCATGCGTTACTTTGAAATATTGAGTTGTTTAAGAAACCGGTTAACCTTGTGATACTTCTTAAGCATGATCCCAGTGTTTGGTATGATTGCCAACTGGAATTGTAGTAATTCTTCTGTTCACTCATGAGTTTTTAAAACAGGTAGGAAGATTTCAGGCCAATGAATTTTCAAGGGTAAAGCAACATTGAGATTAAATTATATAGTCTGTGGGAAGAATCTTCAAAAATCTCCCACACTACCTAACCCTGAAAAATCATGATTGAATTGTTATAACTAAACTCCATTTCAAGATTTCAGCTGGTATTAAAAACTGATTCTTCAGAAATAAAGGACTCCAATACATAACATTTCCAAAAGCATCTGGACTTTGGTAAGAAACCAAAAAAAGGGCAGTGAATCACTAAAGAGGTCATGCTTAAAAATAAAAAACAGATGAAGAGCAAGTGAACAGAAACAGCTTCAGATACAACCAACAACTCAATTTTATTTTACACTCACCTGATGTATGCAATAAGATCCACATCCTAAAGGGTGCACAAGGTGCATGACGGTTTGTCCTAGGTCATCCAAAATCTTTATGATAAATCTGCTATTACATCCACCACAGCACATTCGATTATTAATTTCGCTGTCTTCAACTGCGTAATAAACTCTTTGCCCCAAGCCGTTTTTTACCTCATACTTGATTTTGGTCTCATATCCTACTAAGGCTGAAAAGCAAAATACCGCACTTCAAAAGACAAATCAAAGTTAGCCGAAATATGAAAATTATCATTTACTCTCAGCAGACCATGAACACTGCTCACAAGGCTAACATATACACTACTGGCCTTTTAAAGGGTGACAAGAGAGGCACTTTCAGAAACAGCTGGAGTCATGGATCCAGTTCCTGCACTGTGCTCAAGCAGTGAAGTTTGGAGGGAGGACTGCACCTATGTGCTTGCTACCACTGAGCCTGAAATGGTAGACATAACATGTTCGAGAGGGGATACCGGGAAAAAATCTTAGTAAATAAAGTGGTGGATGGAATGTCAGCTTAGAAAGTCACTGACCCAGATGCTGTCAAGAGTTTGTGTATTGGTGGTGCTAATCTCACCTGGCAAATGAACATTTATCTCTTTATACTCCCAGTGTCTTGAACATTGAAGGTAAAAGTTGACCATCACGGGCATCACTCAGCAGACAATTCTGCCTCTAACAATCGCAAGCAGCAATGTATCTGTGTTGGTTAAGTTACACTTTTGGTCAACAAACAACCTCAAGATGTCATTATTTTGGGATTTAAAATAAATAATGCCACCAACGGCCAAGACCTAGTTGGACCACCTCTCGGTAGAGATGGATATTGCTGAGCACCTGTTTGTGCAAACAAAACCTGCAACAGTGTAACAATGGTGCAGTGGTTAGTGCGACACTATTACAACTCAGGGCATTGGAAGTTCGGAGTTCGACCCCGGCATCCTCTGTAAGGAATCTTTATACCTTCTCCCTCATGCAACATGATGGTTTTGTCCGGGTGCTGAACCAGGTTAGTTGACTGGTCATTGTAAATTGATTAGGCTTAATTTGGGGTTGTCAGGGGTTGCTTGCGGGCTCAGCTCGAAGAGCCAGAGGGCCTATCACACATGGGATAGTTTAGATTAGATAGATAGATAGACAGACAGACAGCTGATTGGATGATAGATAGACAGACAGCTGATTGGATTGATAGATAGACAGACAGCTGATTGGATCGATAGATAGTCTGACAGCTGATTGGATAGACAAACAGACCTTGCTGCACACAGAAACTGCTTCACCTGAGGACTTCTGAACAGAACTGAACACAGCAATCACTCTCAGCTCTGACCTTAAGAATGTGGGAAGGTCAGTACAAGGCATCTGTGGACAGTTGTGCTGAGGACACTGACCCATTGCAGTAAGGCCCAGAGATTGAGTTAAGTGGCTAATAACAGCAGCTGTCTTTTGCCCTCATTTTAACTTGGTTCCAAACAGATAAGGCTGGAAATCACGAGAACATAAACAAAAGGCACTATTCAGTTGCTTTTATTGTTTGCTGATTTGTTGTTTCTCTCTGCACATTCGGTGTTTGACGGGTCTTTTTTCTAAATGGGTTATTTTGGATTTCTATATTTTGTAGCTGCCTGTAAGGAGATGAATCTCAAAGTTGTATACATAAATGTATTTTGAACTTTAAAGGACATAATCTTCCACAGAAAGGCTGAGAGGTCCACACGCCCTCTAAATGAAAAGGTTCAGAGTTTGCTTACAAATGTGGAGGCCACCAATCCCCAGAATAGTGATTTCCTAATTAGACACCAACATTTAGATGCCTTGCATTGTCAGTGGGGAAAAAAGCATATTTTTCAGTGTCCTGCTGAACCTTTGACAGGAACGTGGAACCATTCATTTGAATGGAACAAAATGACTGAGGGAGAACAGCAAAGACAATTAAATCACACACATTCAAGAATTCTTCTCTTTAATGGCATAATAAATTTTCCCATTCAAACTAATGTTATGATCCCAGCCCCCTCCTTTGTGAGAATTGCAAGAGCACCCGTTGAGGTGGGGGGGGGGGGGGGGTCAGTAGTCCCAGGAAGTGAGAGAGAGAGAAACGTGAAAAATTGCACGTCCCACCAGGGATACAGAATAAGATGCCAGCAACTATTGTCTCATGGAGACCACGTGAAAAGCCCTCGGGCAAGGTGGGCTGGTTGAGAGAGAGATTGCATCATCCCAACCAGATTGACACCTGCGACCCCATGAGGAAGTATAAAGGAGAGCCTCAGGGGGACAGCCTCTCAGACGCACCCAGAAGACACGAGAGGGTGGTCCCGCAGCAGCAGGAAGCCATTCTGAAGGAAGCCACGTGCGTTAGATTCCGGGATTGGAATTTGTGGCTGGAATCACAGGAAACCGCTTTTAACTAACAACGGGGAGAGGGAACCAACGCTCCCCCGATTTCATGGAAGATTCATCAAGACTCGGCAAGTTCTTTCTCTTCTCCCCCAATCTCTCTCTCGGTCGCCCCACGCAAAACCCAGCGATTTTAAAAGAGCTGAGGCTTGCAGACTTTCAGAGTGACTTTTATATTTACAACGGACAATCTATTAACCCCAAGACACCAGCAGAGCTCACTTCTTAATGATGATTATTACTATACCTGCGCTTTAGATTGAATGTTGACGATGTGCACTATCTGAATGTATGTATTAACCCTACTTTTGTGTCCCTTTATAAATAAAACGTTTGAAAATAGTGACAACAGACTTCAACAGACCTCTCTATCTTTGCTGGTAAGTTATCCAGTTACGGGATACGTAACGCTAACTAGCCAATATTGACAGAAATCAGAATGGCAGAATGTGAAAGGCTATTTAACTCATCTTCTCCATCCTGGAAAAAGTACACTTTTACTCACCATTTAATTACTGTTTTAAACAAGTTCAAAATTAAAACTGTTCCTGAAATCCAGCTCTGATTTTTAGGTTAAACACTTAATATTGAGCTTCATCCCATATAGCAGGGTCTTAGCAGATATATTAAGAAGGTGTGATGCATCCATCATGGAATAGAGGACTGTCTACTCAAACTTAAGCAGTCAATTTTTATAATGTTCTAATTAATACTGTTAGGACTCAAATTATTTTGCAAACATATTAGATGCCAATTCGAGATCTGATGGATGTCAGATACTTTAAAATGTTCAATTTCTGAAGATTTCTATACAAATCCATTTCAATGACATAGCTATATTAAAAAATTATCAATGCAGAACTAATATCTATTCAGCTCAATAATTTAAATAAAAACTCAATCAAATTACACTCACCTTCAATAAGCTCAGTAACCTGATGAACAAGTATCTGATCGATCTGTGAAGGGCAGAATATACCAGTTCAATACTTGAGTTATCTCAAAATAAACTTTGCAGCACGAGCACTGTATTCTATGTCAAGATTTAATAACAATCACAAGATGACAACACATTGCACCATTTCCTATCACTATTACAGTTCAATAAATTACTTCAATATTTTAAAAACAAGCTCTCAATGCATCTTTTGTTACAAAGGATAAGTGTCACAACAAAATACAGAAAGTTAATATTGTTCAGATTCCCCATAACATCTTAGTTTCTAAATAATTCTAATAAATTGAAGGACTGTGGTGCTGGGGGTTATCTAGACAGATAACTGATGCTGGAATCTGGAACAAAACAAACTGCTGGTGGAAATGGAGTGTCTAGGTAACAGCCATTTCAGGTGATAATGGTACCAAGCTCTGCCATGTGAAGCAATGACTGAAAATGAATCAAATATACTCTACTCTGACCTAAACAGGAGCTCTCGTCCCAGTTCCAGAACAACTCACTTATTAGAACAGCTACAAGTGACTTCTGGTCAAAATTGCCAAGAAGGGATCCATTTTGGGAAATTCATGCCAATTAGAATAGGATCAAGTCCAGCTATTAAAAAGTATTGACCATAAGGTCCTTCGAACTGGAAGACACACTACACCAGCAGACAGACAGGTTTTGAGCCAAAATTCCATTCAAGAAATCCCAAGGTCAAAGTCGTTTAGCACAATCAGAGTATCGCTCTAACACTCATTATATTTTATTAAGTGTAGATAATGATCCACTGAAAGATATGCTGCTGTTAGCTCTTCCAGGTTGTAACATGAAGGAATAACATGCTCACTCACCAATGTAAGGTTCTCTAATCCTGGTGGACAGTTAGGAATAGGAGTTGGTGCTTGCATCCACTGTGCCTGGGGCTGTGTTGATACACCTGTCTGGTGACTTACCATTCGAGAACTACCATGATAGACAACATAACTGGGATGATCTGCATAAGGACCTGCTACATATACACAGGATAGAAACAGAGAAACAAAAATAAATTTCCAATCACAATAAAAAGTTATCTCATATTTCCTGATAGATCTTAAATTTAATATTTTGAACCTCAGCAGTTGTGCTTAAATATGTGGCAACTTTCAGATTTTAGTTTGTGAAGTTTTGTTCATAATCCAAAGGTTTGTTTAGATGCTTCTTTCCTTTACCCAGGCGTAAAACCTGCACAAGCCAGCTGCTCCAAGAAATATTACTGATTAGCATTGAAGACATTCAGTAATGAGCCCAAAAGACACATTCTCTAAGCACTCAGCAGGTTAGGCAGCTTCTGTGGACAGAGAAACAGAGTTGACATTTCACTGGATGAAATGTCATCAACCTGAGATGTTAATTCAGTCTCTCCCTCCCCGTCCCTCTCCTACCTCCCCCTACCCCCCGTTTTCCTCTCCCCCTCCCCTAACCAGTCCCCTTCTCCCCATCCCCATGCCCCTTCCCCTCTCCTACCCTGGCTACTTCCCCCCCTCTCTAACCCCGTCCCTCTCTCCCCCTCCCCCTCCTATAATAATTAAAGATAAACAAGTTTGCTGAGGACATTGCAATATATTCATCTAGAAGCATATGTTTCCTTCATTAATTCCTTATTTATTTGAAGTTTAGTCTTTAAAACTTGTTTGAAACATGAGTGGGCTCAGTCTACCAGATGTCAGGGCATATAAATTATCCTTTGAAATGACCAAGTTAGCTAAACATTGGGACAGGGCTGATGTTGATTTAGATTGGGTAGTTATAGAACGGAGCTTGCACCACATTCTCCCCTTAACATTCTCTCACAACAAGTGGAAAACAAGACTAATCTATATCAAGGAGTGAGTGGAGTACAATTCATAAAGCTTGTAAAATGTCACATTTAAATCAGTTATGCTCCTCGCTCTGGAATAACCCTGCGATATGCTTTGGGAAAAGAATGGTGTCCTGCAAAGAATGGAAGATTAAAGATGTAAATACAGTCGGTGATCTCTATGAGAATGGGATTTTTATGTCGTCTGTGGATTTGCAGAGGAAATATAACTTTGTAGATAAAGGGCATTTCTGGAACTATTTACAAATAAGACATTGCATTAGTAGCATATTCAAGAATCGTGGCCCACAAAGTAACCCTTTAACTGAATACTTTACACTACCACAGGAAGCTCATAAAGCATCAGTGTTTTATAAAATGTTCAAACACTCTGTGGGTGAACCGTGTAACAATCTCAAGGCAGTATGGCAAAAGGATCTTGGAAGTGATATTGAAGATAATGAGTGGTCAAGTATTTTATCAAATGTGGGTAGACATATTAGAGAAACAAGAGGGAAATTTATTCAGTATAAGATTGTACACAGATATTATTGGACACCAACTAGACTCTACAAAATGGGGATTGTTGATAATCATTTATGCTGGAAATGTAACAATGAGCTGGGCACATATTTTCACATGATTTGGGAATGTTCCATGGTTTGTCCATTTTGGTGTAAAGATTTGTTGGGGAATTGGTCGGGTCCTACACTGCCCTTGTGCCCATGGCTTTGTCTCCTGGGTGATAGGACAATGATACCTAATGTAAACAGTGACAATTTTGCTATTTTAAAGGTGGGTTTTTCTTTTTTTTTGTAGTTAGTGGGTTTTTTTTAGTTAGTTGGGTTCTCTTTTTTTTTCCTTCTTATCCGATCAGCTTTTTTTCTTCAGCTTTATTAATTGTATATATATCAATTTGTTGAAGTTTTGTATCATTTTATAGCTGTAGAAGATTATGTATCAATAAAAAGATTCTAAAAAATAAAATAAAGGTGGGTCTCATCACAACTGCAGGAATTATTGTATGGAAAGCGGCCAGTGAATGAGTGGGCCAGTGAAGGAGTGGAGATTTGAGGCTTTGACTCGAGAGATTCTGGCAGTTTTGGCAGTTGGACTCTGCAATCAAGTCAATCAAGATTTCAATAGCTCAGACTCAGCAGAAAGCAGCTGATTGGGCAATCGAGGTCAGGTGACCAAGCAGTTTGAAAAGCTCAAACAAATAAATAGAGGGGTAGTGCAAGATGTGGGATCAATTTTGGTTATACATTAATTTAAACTTAAATTATAAGTTTTTTTCTGTTTCTTAGTATTATATGTTTTCCTACTGTGGGATGGCTGTGTAAATATGCTGTACTGTATCTGCTCTATGATATACTGTGCAGCTTTGTAAAATAAGAAATAATAATAAAAATTTGAATTACAAAAAAAACCTTGTTTGAAAATTCATTTCATCTCCTGATCAATCCTCATTGTGAATGGTTTTCAAAAAAATCAGTCCCAGACATTCTTTTTTGTTGTCCTACTCCTACAGCTATTGAATTGGGGTCCAGATTATTGCTTTCTTGTTTATTTTTGTAGTTTTAATATTCTTTACACTTGTTTTTAACGTTTGTGTGACACCTGTTTGTCTGCGCTTTCAGTCTAGTTTACAGAACAAGGGAAGAGCATGAGGACAAATTCTTCATTATTTAATTTATTTGCTATTTGTTGTCATTTGCTGACACTACCTGACCTGTACTCTGATGAACAATATTTTTTAAAATGGCAGTGTCTATAAGATTAGCACCTCATTCTTGACAATAGACAATAGGTGCAGAAGTAGACCATTCGGCCCTTCGATCCTGCGTCGCCATTCTGAGATCATGGTTGATCATCTACTATCAATACCCAGTTCCTGCCTTGTCCCCATATCCCTTGATTCCTCTATCCATAAGATACATATCTAGCTCCTTCTTGAAAGCATCCAGAGAACTGGCCTCCACTGCCTTCCGAGGCAGTGCATTCCAGATCCCCACAACTCCCTGGGAGAAGAAGTTTTTCCTAAATGACCTACCCCTTATTCGCAAACCATGCCCTCTGGTACTGGACTCCCCCAGCATCTGGAACATATTTCCTGCCTCTATCTCTATCTTGACTTCTGTAAAACCTTCTGAACACATCATATCCAGATCTATCACAGTTTAAAGTAACAACCTTTTGAACTTCCTGTATTTTCCAATGCCTCTTCAAAATCATCGGGGTATCACGGAGGTTATCGGGAATGAAAGGGTGAATGTATGATTACTTGGTGGCTCTGGGCCTGTGCTAGCTGGAGTTTAGAAGATCGAGACAGGAATCCCGTTGAAACATATCAAATACTGAAAAGCCCAGATGGAGTGGATTTGGAGAGAATGTTTCCTACAGTGCGGTTGTCTTGGAAAAGGGGGCAAAGACCCACAATATAAGGACATCCCTTTAGAACAGAGGAATTTCTATAACCAAATGGTGACAAACCTGTAGAATTCATTGTTACAGGTGGCTGTGGAGGCCAAGTCATTGGGTAAATTTAAAGTAGAGGTTGATAAGTTTCTGATTAGTAAGGGAGTCAAAGTTTACGGGGAGAAGGTGGAAGATAATAAGTGTACTTTGAATAGGACTAAAAGGGACAATAAATCAGCCATGATTTACTGTGGAGTAAACGCGATGAGCCAAATGCCCCAATTCTGCTCCTGTGTCTTATGGTCGCCTCTTGACTGGACACATTTTGCTCTGCACTGCTCAACTTACTGACTTACAGTCAAAAGTTACATGGAGCCATAATTAAACTGCACAACTTCCTGAGTGTGAAATCCATTCTGGTTGATAAGGATATCTTTTCTGAGACAGAAGGAGAAAGCGCTGTAAAAAATAAGCATTCTTTTTCTATTGTATCATTGAAAATGTTGCTGCAATTTTTTTTCCAGTTGTTTGTGCATGTTGCATAATGTGATTTTTGATGCAACAAATTTTACGTTGCGTAATTTATAGAGAACACTTTTATTCTAGGATTTGTAAGTCCATGGTTATAGTCTTTCTTGAACTAATGGAAAAGCACTGACATATTTAAGTTTTCACACCAGTTTTGGAGAGCATGCAGATCCTTGTTGAAGGTACTCCCTTCTGAGTTTCATTGGACCAAGTAACTTAAAAGCTGTCATTTCTCTTCAGAATTGGCAAGCTTTTTCTGCTGAGGTTAGGTGGGACTGCAACCAGAGGTCATAGGTAAAGGGTGAAAGGTGAAAAGTTTAGGGTAACGAGGGAAAACTTCTTCACTCAGAAGGTCATGAGAGTGCAGAATGAGCTGGCAGCACAAGTGGTGCTTGCAAGCTTGATTTCAAAATTTAAGTGATGTATAGATAGGTACATGGATGGTAGGGGCATCAAGGGCTATGGTTCTGGTGCAAGGGCAATGGGAGTAGGCAGTTTAAATGGTTTCAGCATGGGCTAGATGGGCCAAAGGGCCTGTTTCTGTGCTGTTACTTTTCTATGACTCTAGAAAGCAGTCTATTAATACTGATGTTAAGTTACCATTTTAAGTTGTTAACTCTCAAACATGACACAAGATCTTCAGAGAAACGTTGGTGTTAGTACTAATCTTTACATTACTTGGTAAAGAAAAATGGCCAGTCAAAATGCAACTGCTCAGGTCATCAAAAACAAAAGTGGCTGGAAACCTCCATTCTGGAAAAGAAATGGATTAACAGCACCAACCCTTTGATGGAAGTTGCATGAAATGTAGCTGTAAACCCAAAAATCAAATCTGGTGAATAGCAGCATCAAGATTATAGCCTGTGAGAAGTTCTGGAGCTCTTTTCTTTATGTTGCTTTTACAGTCAGGTGTTGGAGGAAATGTATTACCATGGAGTACAAACTGGTTGTCACAAAAGTAAAAGGTTAGAATCAATGGTTCCTTTTCAGGCCGTAGGAGCATCACTATTGAGATTAGTTGAGGCTCTCAAAGGTTTTATGATTTTAATTTATGGTCTGAGAGGGAATGAAAGGCAAGGTTTGCAAGTTTGCCAATCATGTAGAAATAGGAGTTGTGATATGCTACTATGTTATAGCACTGGAAACAGACAGAGTCAGCATAATTGAGGTAATCAATTTGGTAAGAGGCATCAAAGGTCATGTATATGGAAGGACATTCTAAACAAGTAAAGCTCGGGGTTTTGTAATACATGTTCTATTACATGGATTACAAAATGCTAGCAGGTAATTCCAACAAGTAGATAACAAGGCAAATTTCACATTGTCCTTCATTGCAAAGGGGTTGGAGTTTGAAAATACACTTCCCATGGAGAGCTGAGGTTACAACTGGAATACTGGGCACATATTCAGCCCCCTTACCTAAACGGAGCCAATCCAAAAGAGATGCACTGTGCTAATTCCCAAGAGACCATTATTCCTTCAAGAGAGGGAAGACAGTTTGGGTCTGTATTCCATGCAGCTTAGAAGAATAAAAGGTGACCTATTTCAAACATATAAAATCCCAAAGAAGTTTGACAGCACAGATGTTGTAATGTTTTCACAAGTGGGAGAGTCACAAACCAGGGGACAAAGCTGTTCAGTAAGGGGAATAGATATGACGTATTCAAATTTATAATACTGAATAGTTCAAAGTAGTAAAGGGGAGCCTTCAGGACTAATACCTAACTCATTTGCCAACTGATTACCTGGTCATTATTCATTCTGCTGCCTTAGAATGACCCTGTGGAAAAGTTTGCTGATATACTTGTCTGTAGAATAGTGACCACACTAAATTCACTGCCCGATAACCAATTGGAATATGAAAAATACAAATGTTATTCCACATTATTTGTACTTTTAGAATGCCCCAACTTTAACTTACACAAGATTTACAAAGTTAAAAACAAGATAGCCTTCCCCATCTTTGATCTTCAATTCACCAATACAAGTTAAATAAAATTAGGTACAGTGGAATGCAAAAGTTTGGGCACACCGGTCAAAACTTCTGTTACTGTGAATAGCTAAGCGAGTAAAAGATGACCTGATTTCCAAAAGGCATAAAGTTAAAGATGACACATTTCTTTAATATTTTAAGCAAGATTACTTTTTTATTTCCATCTTTTGCAGTTTCAAAATAACAAAAAGGGAAAAGGGCCCAAAGCAAAAGTTTGGGCCACTTGCATGGTCACTACTTAGTAACACCCCCTTTGGCAAGTATCTCAGCTTGTAAACACTTTCTGTAGCCAGCTAAGAGTCTTTAAGTTCTTGCTTGGGGAATTTTCACCTATTCTTCCTTGCAAAAGGCTTCTAGTTCTGTGAGATTCTTGGACCATCTTGCATACACTGCTCTTTTGAGGTCTATCCACAGATTTTCGATGATGTTTAGGTCGGGTGACTGTGAGGGCCATGGCAAAACCTTCAGCTTGCGCCTCTTGAGGTCGTTCATTGTGGATTTTGAGGTGTGGTTAGGATCATTATCCTGTTGTAGAAGCCATCCTCTTTTCACCTTCAGCTTTTTACAGATGGTGTGACGTTTACTTCCAGAATTTGCTGGTATTTAATTGAATTCATTCTTCCCTCTACCAGTGAAATGTTCCCCAAGCCACTGGCTGCAACACCAGCCCAAAGCATGATCAATCTACCCTCATGCTTAACAGTTGGAGAGGTGTTCTCTTCATGAAATTCTGCACCTTTTTTTTTGCCAAACATACCTTTGCTCATTGCAGCCAAAAAGTTCTATTTTAACTTCTTCAGTCCACAGGCATTTTTTCCAAAATGCATCAAGCTCGTTTAGATGTTCCTTTGCAAACTTCTGATGCTGAATTTTGTGATGAGGATACAGGAAAGGTTTTCTTCTGATGACTCTTCCATGAAGGTCATATTTGTGCAGGTGTCGCTGCACAGTAGAACAGTGCACCACCATTCCAGAGTCTTCTAGATCTTCCTGAAGGTCTTTTGCAGTCAAACTGGGGTTTTGATTTGCCTTTCTAGCAATCCTATAAGCAGTTCTCTTGGAAAGTTTGCTTGGTCTTCCAGACCTCAACTTGACCCCCACCATTCCTGTTAACTGCCATTTCTTAATCATATTATGAACTGAGGAAACAGCTACCTGAAAACACTTTGCTAAATTCTTATAGCCTTCTCCTGCTTTGTGGGCATCATTTATTTTAATTTTCAGAGTGCTCGGCAGCTCCTTAGAGGAACCAATGGCTGCTGATTGTTGGACAAGGTTTGAGGAGTCAGGGTATTTATAAAGCTTTGAAATTTGCATCACCTGGCCTTCCTAATGATGATTATGAATAAGCCATAGCCCTAACAAGCTAATTAAGGTCTGAGACCTTGGTAATAGTTTTCTGAGAGCTTAAATCTCTTGGGGTGCCCAAACATTTGCATGGTTCTCCTTTCCTTTTTTTCCCCCACTCTAAGAAAGTACAAAACAAAAATAATACACTAATCTTGCTTAAATGTTGAAAAGAATGTTTCATCTTTAACTTTATGACTTTTGGAGATCAGTTCATCTTCTACTCACTTAACTATTCCCAGTAACAGAAATTTTGACCAGGGTGCCCAATCCTTTCCATGCCACTGTACATAATGATGCAGAGGCGGTGGGTAGAGACCTTGCTGAGATTGGACTGGTGGATACGGAGGAGCACTGGGCTCAGAAGCAGGATACGAATGAAGACCTTGGGAGGGAAAATAAACTGCATTAAATGGTTTGAAAACTAAAGCAAGTGGACACTAACTTTGGAGTCATAGAGAAGTACAGCACAGCAACAGGTCCTTCAGCCTTCTAGACAGCACTGAACATTATTCCGGCAGATCCTACAACCAAGCTGGTGCCAAATCAGCTTGATAAGCTTTCCTTTGGATCACACTAATGAAAGTGAGAGGAGGATCTTGACAACAGGGCATCTCAGGATCTCCATACCTTCTGCCTAGGCTTGTTATGATGATCGTCATCATCCATTGCCCTTTGAGACAGATGGATGCCAACACCAATCAATGGGGTGAATGCAAGCAGCCTTTTTCCACTGAGGTGAGTAGGACTACAACCAGAGATCCTGGGTTAGGTTGAAAGGTGAAAAGTTTAAGGGGAACACGAGGGAAACTTCTTCACTCAGAGGGTCATGAGAGTGTGGAAATAGATGCCAGCACATGGTCTATGTGAGCCGGGTTTTAAAGTTTTAGAGAAGTTTGGATTGTTACATGGATGGGAGGGGTATGGCAGGTTGTTGTTCCAGTACAGGTCGATGGGAACAGGCAGAAGTATTCAAATGATTTGTCATCTCTGAAAAAGGACCGCTTATAACCAAAGTAATGTTAAGAGTAAATCTACCAGAATATAACAATGGAGCAGTTCTAATTTGCAAGTAGTTTGCTGAAAGACAAAATGAAACTTCCAGAATCAAATGCCATTACTCAACAACATGCTAGCTCAGAGATGGTGCTTTGAAATGCATAATCAAATTGCTAACTTTAATAACTTAAATGAAACTCTGGCCAGTGGATTTGAAGCAAGTGCTAATTCTGAGACAGCACATCTACAGTCTCTCATCTGCATGCCCTGTTCACTGTCTGCATGAAATTGATATGGAGGAGCTCTAACAGAACATCAACAGCAGTCCAATGAAATAAAGCAATTGCAGGAAGTCACTCGTGTGATAGATCTGGAATGAGGACAGCAACTTGATGTGATGTGAATGTGACCAAAGTTTTCGTGAACATTGAAGATAAACTGCTGCTGCTGACTTTGAAAGCAATTCTTTTTTTAAAGGTATCAAGTTCTTTCCCCCAATGCCTTCTACCCTGTCAGAAAACTAGAAAAGATTCCTCACCCAAGAAGAGGGATGAGACCAAGTTGGGTTTAGGTATAATAAATTGAAAGAAGCTAATCTATTAGATATCAAGGAACAGAAAGCATTAATTTGAAATGATGGTTAAAAGATGCAGAAGAATGTGGAAAAAAAAACTTTTCATAAAAAGGTCATTATCCACTTCCGGTTGGCAGCCATATGGAGTAGTTGCAGAGAACGAGCGCTCTGTTCTATTTTCTATCTCCACACTCCTCCTTCCCCCTTCTCTCACACAAAACTGTTAGACTTTTTGCTCTTCCACCTGCCTGCGACTACACTCGCTTCACAATGACTTCAAGGAGTACTAAGCCTGGGAAAAAAGATGACTGAGTGACTGGCCTGACTGTGGAGACCATCTCCACACTGCTAGACCAACATTGTGCGGCGTTATTGGCTGAATTCAAATCTCCTTTCAGCTGAAAGCAAAACTTGACCAAATACAATCCACAGTGGAGGATCTTGGCCAACACTTACCTTCTCTCAAGCTCACCACGAACGACTTGAGCCAGCGTATCAGTGAACTGGAAACAATTTGCTCCAGCTTATGTGAAAACAATATCAAGTTAACAGCTAAAGTTACTGACCTGGAAGGCCGGAGCAGGTGGCAGAACCTACGCTTCCTGGGCCTGCCCAAGTCTGTCAAAGAAGGGCATCCTACTGAACTTTTTTCCACCTTGCTTTGTGAGATCTTCAGGAAACAACCCTCCCGTCCCTGCTGGAGATTGATAGAGCCCACCGTTCACTAGCAACCAAACCAGCCCCAGGACAGAGATCATGCCCGGTTATTCTTCGCCTGCACCGCTACTAGATTAAAGATCTCCTGTTTAGAGAAGCCCGGCGGAGAGGGAAGCTAGAATACCACAGCCAACAGATTCGGGTTGTGGAAGACTACTCTCTTGAAGTTTTGAGCCTGCGAGCTGAGTATAGAGAAGTAATGAAGGAGCTGTACAACTGAGGACTCAGGCCTTCCCTCGTATATCCTGTGCGGCTCTGCATCACACTTCCCAGTGGTGATAAGAAGTGGCTACGCTCAGTTGATGAAGCACGGAACTACATCGATAGCTTGCCCACTGCATGGAACTCTTCATAAAATACTTCGTTTTCCCCATACCCTCTGCAGGCAATAGTAGCAGTGCCTGGATAGCGCGGTCTGGTTTGACTTGGCTGGGTTATGTACTGACTACTATGAAGGGTGGAACAATATTCACTCAAACTGCGCTCTCTCTCTCTCTCTCTCTCTCTCTCTCTCACACACACACAAGAGTATTTCCTTTTATCTCCAATTCAATGAACTCTACAACCTTTCATGGGAAGAGCACTGGGTAAAGTCTGCTTATTTTTTTTTCACTTTTTTCAAATATGTTTATATTTCTGTTTTATGGTTCATTTTTTAGAACCATATTTAACAAACCTTGGGGAACTTGTTTACCTCTCATTAAGCACAATGTCTCTTTAGGAGTGTTAAATGCTTACTGTTTCCTTTAAATAACAACAGAGTTGCAGAAGATGTTACAAGTGACAGGAAGTTGTACTGTTGGATGAATATTGTTCTTAAGAGCTTGCTGCTATGTTCTTTGGCAGCTGTGTTGTTGTGGGGTGGGGGAGGGTACTCCAAAGCTGGTACGGGTTTAAGATCCCCAGAAGTTCTTGCTATACAGGATTTATTTCTGCCTTGTTTCTCTTCGTTTTAGACCCCAGAGTTGATACCCGAAACCTTGATACTGCTTATGCCTATTAATCTGTATCTTTTTTAAAGGAGAATAGTTAGTCCATTAAATTTTGTGAGCTGGAATGTCAAAGGACTGAATCACCCTGTTAAAAGAAGGAAGGTGTCCTCGCATCTCAAACAGTTTAATACAGAAATTGCATTTCTACAAGAAACACACATTCGCAGTTCTGATAATTCCCGTCTTATGTCACAATGGGCGGGGCAGCACTTCCACTCCACTTTTCAGGCTGCCAAGGGGGTCTCAATTCTCATAAATCAAAACATTCCCTTTGAGCTCCACAACACGATATCAGACACAAACGGCAGCTTTGTCATTGTCTCAGGGAAATTACATAATACATTGGTAGTGCTGTCTAACATATATGTTCCTAACTGGGACGATGTGGGCTTCTTTGAATGTTTTTTTTTGTGCTGCTTGATCTGAGTTCATACTGTTTCATACTAGGTGGAGACTTCAAGTGTTGATTAGATCCGGTGCGGGATCGATCGTCTCCTATTCCTAGAGTACTAAGCAAATCTGCCTCATTAATTCAGTCCTTCCTTTCCAACTATGGCATCTCCGATGTATGGCATTTTCTCCACCCAAATAAGAGAGAATATTCTTTCTTCTCACACGTTCAGCACACCTTTACTAGAATTGACTATTTTATAAAATCGATAATCAGCTAATTCCTTCGGTCCATTCCTGTGTTTACCAGAGCTTAGCGATATCAGACCACGACCTGGTTGTCCTGTCCATAACTCTTCTTGGCCTTCCTCATATAAATAAGTATTGTCATTTCAATTCAACCTTACTGTCAGATAATGATTTTGTAAAATTTATGGAGGACCAGATAATCTTTTTCCTTAACACCAATACGTTACCTGAAACCTCAAGCCTGGTTGTTTGGGATGCTATGAAAGCATACTTCAGGGGTCAAATAATTTCCCATACTGTGAATATGAAAAGAAAGACTGGATCTGGCCAATCAAATTAAAGCAGTAGACCAACAATGTGCTCAATTTAAAAATCCGGAGTTGTACAAAAAACGATTGGAACTCCAAACTAAATTTGATCTTATTTCCACTCACCCAACTGAACGCCAACTTTTGAAGAGCAAGAGCTGGTTTTATATCCACGGTGACAAATCAACCAACTAAGGGGCCTTAAAGCCAAACAACACATCACAAAACTTCAAATGGAAAACGGAAGCTTCACCTCAAATCATTCTGAAATCAACAACACATCCAGGAATTTTTACTCCCAACTTTATTCTTCTGAATCCCAAATGATAGCATTTCAGTCCAGAATTTTTTAAACAGCTTAAATATCCCCATATTCTCCTGATTTCAAAATGAGACTGAATGAGCCAATATCATCAGAGGAAATATCCTCAGCCATCTCATCACTGCAAACTGGTAAATCTCCAGGACACGACGGGATCCCTTCAGAATTCTTTAAATCATTTTTGTCACTGCTCTTACCTCGATTAACCTTGGTTCCATTTGATTCGTTTAAACAAGGTAAGTTGCTAGCATCATTTAATGAGGCATACATCATTCTTCAAGTGAAGACAGGCAAGGATCCAACAGAGTGCTCCTCATACAGGCCAACCTCTGTTAAATGTTGATGTCAAATTTTTAGCTAAAGTTTTGGCCTGTAGACTGGAGAATTTCATACCCTCAATTATTTCTGAAGACCAAACTAGCTTAATCAAAAACCACCTCCCCTTTTTTAACATACGCCACCTCTTTAATATTTTATACTCACCTTCAGTTGGGATCCCTGAATGTGCCATTTTCTTAGACACAGAGAAAGCATTCCGCCATGTGAAATGGAATTACCTTTTCGCTGTCTTAGAAAAATTTGATTTCGGACCTAGTTTTATCATGTGGATTAAACTGTTACATTCGTGTCCAACTGCCTCTGTTTTGACCAACTCTCAGCAATCCCAACCCTTCAACCTCAAATGTGGAACTCGGCAAGGGTGCTCTTTAAGCCCTTTACTTTTCGATCTGGCCATAGAGCCACTGGCGATTTAGTTCCATAGTTGTGCGGACCTGACAGAAATTTGGAGGGGGGCAGTTGAGCCCAAATTTTCCTTTTATGCTGACAATCTTTTACTTTTTATATCAAACACAATCACCTCCTTACCATCCATGTTCTCACTCTCTGACAAATTTAGCCAGTTTTCTGGATACAATCTTAACTTACACAAGAGTGAACTTTTTCCAATAAATAGAGAAGCACAAATGTTTCATCACCTCCCTTTTAAAGTAGTGAATAACCAATTTACTTACCTTGGTAAGTTACGATTTTTCCATAAATGTCCCCATTGTTTTAGGAGCTACATCTAAAAGTATTAATTGATAAACGTGAACTTACCTTGAGCAGCCATTTCATGCACTCCTTTCAACCCAAAATGGCCTCTGAAAACAAAGAATAATTAGGAAACTATAATTTAATAAGCATAGCTAAATATTTTAAGCATTTATTAACCATTTTTTCTATTTCCTAATTTCTAAAGATATAAATGTACAAAAACACATTTAAACATTTAACTAGAATGAAATCACAATCCATCATCCTGGTATAAAAAGCACCAAACCCAGACTTCCTCAACCATCTCACCAGAGAAAGGGCAGCAGTTCTATTTGAGCCCATCTCCTCTTCCCCAATGGATCATCAAGCAAGTTGGGCAAGACGTTTACAAGACCTCCGCTGCCAAGCAGGAGCCCAAGATTACTCCCAAGCAAAACATTGCTGCAATGCAAGAGTCAAACTTAGAGTCATAGAACACACAGCACAACCAGGCCCTTCAGCCCAGTGCGAACCATTAATTTGCCTAGTCCCATCGACCTGCAGCCTACCCATCCCTGTACCTATCCAAACTCCTCTGAAATGTTGAAATCAAACACACATCCACAACTTCAGTTGGTAGCTCGATCCACACTCTCACTATCCTGATTGCAGTTCCCATCATCTTCCCCTAGAACATTTCACATTTCACCCTTAACCCATGAGCTCTAGACTCAACCAACCTCAGTGGAAAAAGCCTGTTGGTATTTACCCTATTTATACCCCTCATAATTTTGAATACCTCAATCCAATCTGCCCTTATTCTTTTACACTCCAGGAACAATTTCAAACTTTTCCAATAACTCAGGTCCTCAAGGTGACCACAACTACAAACAATACCACAAATTAGGCCCCACCAACACCTTATACAACTTCAACATAACATTCCAACTCTTGTACTCAATGCTTGGATCTATGAAGGCCAATGTGCCAACAACTTTCATTATAAACGTATGTACCTTTAATGCAACTTTCAAGTAGTTAATGATCTATATTCCCAGATCCCTCAGCCCTACTGCACTCCTCAGTGCCCTACCACTTACTGTGCAAGTCCTACCCTCATTTGTACTCCCAAATTGCAACACCTCATACCTGTATGTATTAAATTCCATCTGCCATTTTTAACACTATATTCCAGCTGGTGTAGATCTCACTGCAAGCATTGATAGTCCACTTTACCCCCCAATCTTGGTGTCATCTGCAAATTTGCTGATCCAGTTTACTATATTATCATCCAGGTCACTGATATAAATGGCAAACAACAACAGACCCAGCACCAACACCTGCGGTACTCCACTAGTCAGAGGCCTCAAGTCACAGACGTAACCTTTTACTACCACTCTCTGGCCTCTCCCGTGAAGTCAATGCTAATCCAATTTACTACCTCATCTTCAATGCCAAGCGACTGAATCTTCTTAACCAATCTGCTATGCAGGACCTTGTCAAAGGCCTTGATCACGTCCACATAGACAACATCCATTGCATTACTTTCATCCATTTTCCTGGTAACTTACTAATGAAACTCTAATATTATTAAACACGACTTACTACATACAAAGCCGTTGATTATCCCTAATCAGTCTGTCTATCCAAATATTTATACACATGTCTGATCCCTTATTATACTTGCCAATAACTTACCCGCTACTGACGTCGGGCTCTCCAGCCTATAACTTCCTGTCTTATTCTTTGGGTCATTCTTAAACAACAGAACAACATTAGCTATCCTCCAGCACTTCACTCATGACCAGGGACATTTTAAATATCTCTTCTAGGGCCCCTGCAATTTCTGCATGAACCTCCCACAGGACAAGGAAACACCTTGCCCAGGGGATTTATCAACCCTAATTTGCCTAAAAATACCAAACATCTCCTCCTCTGTAATCTGCAATCCTTCCACGATCTCACTACTGTCTTGCCTCACTTATATAGATTATGCCTGTCTCAGAGTAAATAAAGATGCAAAAAAAAATTTAACATCTCCCCCATCTCTTTTGGATCCATGCAAAGATGATGATTCTGATTTTCCAGAGGGCCAATTTTGTCCGTTGCAATCCATTTATTCTTAATGTGTAGAAGCCTATCTATACACCTCATAATTTTGCAGACCTCTACCAAATCTCCTCTCAGTCCTCCATGTTCTAGCGAATAAACTCCTAAACTATTCAATCCTTCCCTACAACTCCGATCCTCAAGTCCTGGCAACATCCTTGCACATTTTCTCTGCAATCTCACGTACATCTTTCTTTAGGTCGGTGACCAAAACTGCAGACAATAATCCAGACTAAGCCTCAGAAACATCCTATACAATTTCAACATAACACCCCAACACCTGCACTCAATGCATTGCTTTATGGTCCAATGTGCCAAAAGTTCTCTTTACAACCCTATCTCCCTGTGATTCCTCTTCCAAGGAATTATGGATCTGTTTTTCCAGAACCCTCTTTTCTATCCTATTTCTCAGTGCCCTACCACTCACCATGTAAGACCCACCCTCCCAAAGTGCAATGCCTCACACTTGTCTGCAATAAATTCCAACAGCCATTTTTCTAGCAATTTCCAATCCCACTTGTGTTTCCTGCATCAACAATCCTGCAGACTGTTGGGTAGTCTACAATATAATCTCATTAATGTGGTTATATGTTTCTTATTCTTCAGTTTACCCATAAAGTCTCACTGGATGAGCTTTCCAGTCTATCCTGACTGAGCACTGCTGTGCCATTATCCCTGACTATTAATGCATTCCTCCCTCTTTAGTTTAAAATAATGGAACCCCAGAACATTGAGCTGCAATCT
This sequence comes from Hypanus sabinus, assembly GCF_030144855.1. Taxonomy (NCBI): domain Eukaryota; kingdom Metazoa; phylum Chordata; class Chondrichthyes; order Myliobatiformes; family Dasyatidae; genus Hypanus; species Hypanus sabinus. The sequence goes on from NC_082708.1 coordinate 75,614,317, forward strand.
GTCTGACTAATGACTGCAACGTCATAATTCCAGCTGTTGACCCACGCTCATCCACATTTCCTACGATACTCCTTGCATGGAAACAAACACAATTCAGAACATTAGTCCCACCAAACTCAACCTTCTGATTCCTGACGTATGCAGGCTTAACAACATTTTTCTCCACCTCCACTCTACTATCTATTCTGGCTCTCTGGATCCCATTCCCCTGCAACTCTAGTGTAAACCCAAAACCCCACGCAGAACTAGCAAACCTTCCCACTAGGATATTTGTCCCCCTTCATTTCAGGTACAAACCATCCCTTCTATACAGATCCCACCTTCCCTTGCAGAGAGCCCAATGATGAGAAATCGGAAGCCCTCCTTCTTGCACCAACTCCTTAGCCACATGTCATACTGTATGATCTTCCTATTTCTGGCCTCACTAACAAGTGCCACAGGCAGCAATCCTGAGATCATAACCCTAAAGATCTTTGCAGGACCTTGTCATCCATCCCACCCATGTCATTAGCACTGACTTGTACGACGACATCTGGCTGTTCAACCTCCCACTTACGAATATTGTGAACGCGATCCAAGAGGTTTCTGACCCTGGCAGCCAGCAGCCAACAAATCCATTTGAGAACCTTGTTCACAGAAACTCCTTTCTTCAAAATTAGGACACATTTCTAGCAAACATAGCAAAGTTACTGGCCTTCTTCATTACACTGAAAGAAATACAAGGAGATAGTTGAAACTGGGAAAGGGGGTGGGTGAAGTTAAGAGCTGGGAAGTGGATTGGTGAAAAAGATATGGGCTGGAAAAGGGGAATCTGATAGGAAGGCCGTGGAAGAAAGGCAAGGGGGAGGAGCACCGGAGGGAGTTGATGGGCAGGTAAGGAGATAAGGGAAATAGGAATGGGGAATGTGTGCCATCAGGCTTCTGTACTTCCTTTCTGATGGTAATAATGATAAGAAGGCATGACCTCGATGATGTTGTCTATGGTGTGGAGGCCAACGCCCATAGAATTAAGAGTTTATAGCCCTCTGCAATGTTTTCCAACCCCGTGCATTGGCACCTTCATGCTAGATGGTGATGCAAGCAGTCAGAATGGTCTCCATAGTAATCTGTAGAAATTTGCTGGAGTCTTTGGTGAAATATCGAATCTCCTCAAACTGCAAATTAAATACAACTGTGGGTGTGCCTTCTTTGTAATTGCATCAATATGTTGGGCTGAGAATACTGTAAATCTGCAGAAATGTTGCAATACAGTTAAATTTCTTATGTCACCACCTCTATTTCAGCATCATGAACCTAAACTAAGGCATTCTATAACAGTTTTTTTTAAAATTTGTCTCTCAAAATTCCAATTAATTCTTCAATGCTGCATTTTATGCTTATAAGAAATCCATATTCTAATATTCAAAGGCTTTTCTTACATCAAATGTACATTCACTGTTATGATTTTTTTTAATATGAACCAGCTGCAATGAGGAATCTCAAAATTCTTGTATACTAGTCACATTCTGGAGAACACCCACAAACCAACCTTTTATCATGATGCTGAGATACTACCTAGGATATGCTGGGACACATCAGTGTTGTAACCAGGGGTCATTGGGTCTTTCAGGTCTTACAATATCAGACACTCTCGCCCAGGGTTAATGAGGCCCTGCCTTGTGTCCAGCAGGATTGGTCCACAGGTCACACCTCTTGATCCACAGCTATCTGAAGGGTCACTCAGCAGCCTCTCTGTAATGGTCTTGGAGGCTCCCCTCTTTGTAGTCCCCATACTGCCAAGGAGCGAGGAGGTTCTGTACAGCAAACAGCCGCCAAAACCTTTACACCCCACCTTTATAGGCTCGCATCATGCTCTCCACCACAGTCTCTGGTACTGCTCTAACAGCCCTGGTATTTGGCTTTCTTTCACTCAAATGCCTCCTCAATCTGATCTTCCCAAAGAACTATCAGTTCTACCATGACCAAACTATTCAGCCAGGAAGCTCCGGAATCCAACTGGAAGCCAGTGGATTCCAGAAAAGGTCAGTATGAAATGGCACCAGGCTACACAAGGATGTAGAAATACCACTGTAGGCCAATCAATCCCTGCGAATACGTCCCGCTGACTGACTTCCGCCATTGGGAATTTGTCTGAAAATCCATACGGGCAACCTTCGGAAGTGTGCAGAAATGCCGCCGCGTGGCCCGGGTCAATCCCTTTGTCCACTTAGCCATTCAGTAAAAGATAGATCACAATTTTACCTCACTCTCTCTCTCATGCACTGACCCTATCTCCTTCAGTCCAATTCATTATCTGCAATTATGCAAACAGCACGCAAATTCACAACAGGAGCAAGTCTGCCAATGCTGGAGCCCTGAAGAAGGATCTCAGCCTGAAATGGCGCCTGTTTATTCATTTCCATAGGTCCTGGGCTCTTCCAGCATTGTGTGTGTAGCATACAAATTCTTTTATCTTTTAGACTAAGTAATTAGTTCATGAAAGCCAAAAGTTAGGTTAGGCACCAAAATGGTGAAAAAATACATTGTGATGACCACAATGTCATGATATAGTGAATTTTCATTTTTGGGAAGGAGAGCTAGTTTGTAGTGACTGTGGTCATCACAATGTATTTTTTCACCATTTTGGTGCCTAACCTAACTTTTTGCTTTCATGAAAATTCACTATATAAAGTTGTTATTTACAAATGAATTTTTTTCTAAAGGTTCCAAGGTTCAATTTATTGTCAGGGTATGTGTGTACAATTCAACTCTCATATTCCTCTTCTCCAGATAGCCATGAAATACAGGAAACCATGGGAATTGTTGAAAGACATTAATTCCCACCATCCCAGCATGAAAAAGAAACAAAACTTGCCAATCCGAAAATCCCTCACTCATTCACCACAGAAATAAAACAGCGACAATCAAATCCCTGAACCCCCCCCCCAGAGAAAAAGGCCAACAACAATAACATTGAATTCCCCAGCCCTTCCCACAGAAAAACAGCAACAATTGCATCACATCCCCACACAAAATACTAACAGATCACCCACCTGTCAATCAGACACAAGAAAGGCAAAACCAAAAAACAGGGGACCAATTTAAAGTACAATCCAATAATGACATGAATCTCAGAATACCAAATACATCTTCCCATCGGTATTCAGAGTGAGCAGTCACGTTAACTCAGTCCTTCTGTGAAGGACAGGCCCGAATGCTGTCGACCTGGTTGCTGTCGGCGCCCTGGTGACCTCAGTTGGGAGCCTTCCCTTCCACATTCGCCTTAAAGCTTCAAAATGGAGTTGTTCATGACCCCCCAACCCCATTTGTCATCTTTTCCATGAGTCAGCTCGTGTTCTCAGTCCTTTTCAGGACACAGTCTCTCCACAAGGCAGCTCTCCAGACATAGCAGAGCACTAGATCATTCCAGGGTTGTACTGTTTAGAAACCACACTGCAACTAAGGGAGTTACACTTCTCATTGGTAAAGGCAACTGAAGAGGATTCTACCAGTGGCTTTCCTTGTAACAGCCTACCACAATTAACAGAACCTTCCACAATTGTCATCAGCACAGCATGACATGCCCTGGCACATCCTCCTCTCTCTCCAGATGAAGACAATGAGATTCACAACCGAAAATCTTCACTGCTGAGTTCTGGAGGTTCATGGGTGTTGTGTATGTGGCTGGGACATAACAAAGCTATACAAATAAAAGTACACTGGAGATGGGAGCTAAGTTAACAGGGTTCTTTACAGACTGAAACCAAACTGAACACATGTACAGGTCACTATGTGCCTAATAGCACGTATGTGTTACTACAATATAAAGTAGTTCCATTTTATACAGTAGGCTATATGGTACACTCCTCCCCTTTTATTTTTATAGTGTATCAACTTTTTTTTAAACTGGAAGCACTATACTAAACAAATATGTGTACCCTTAACATACAAATGCCTACTAATTGTTTACTTAGTAACTTAATAATATTAAAATATAATGAAGTAACAATAATAATAATTATAACTGAAGCCTCCAGGGAGTGTCTTCTCTGCCTCTATTCTTTAGAAAGTCTCTTTGAAATCCACGTCATCAGTATTGATATAAACATTAACCATTCCATTCAAAATCTTCTTCTGGCTAGTCTCAGTTTCAGATTCATCTTCACTTCTATCCTTAGTCACAGGATTCATTTGGAGAGGCAGCAGAAACAAGACAAGGTGCAGGGATCTTCTGACTATCCTCAGGATCAGGCGCAGTTGTTACGTTGCTCTGTTCAGATTTCAAAGCTGTTGTTGATACTCATCACACATCTATGATCCCTTCTCAATTTGTCCTGGCTCAAGAGGGAGAATTCCTTCAGATGCACATTCAGCACAAGTGTGAAAATACAACTATAGAAACCTTAGTTTGTTGCCAGAATTCACCTCTGTTTTGATGCTGTTTCCCAACTTCTTTGTGAAAAACAAGACACATTGGCTAAGGATTCAAAATATGTACATGAAAAAGAAACTTTCCTGTAAAGGATTAAGTGTATGATTCTCAATGGAGTAAATGATTGGTTCAAGATTTACCTTGTACGATAGCTGTTCTGTTTGAATGGAATTGATTTTGTCCAGGAGCTTTTAAGGAATTACTAATTTTCATGGATCTTTCCAAAGGAAACAGTTCAGGAGCAAACGGAGATGCTGATCTTTTTGTAGGTTTAAGCTTATTGAAAGTTCACCTATCTTCCATTATCTGTTCATTTGTTAACAAGTAATTTAACTGCACAGATAGAGGTTTTCGTCTTTTGTCTGGAATTGGAACAGGGTCATTAGGTCTCCTTCTTAGTTTTCTAGTCATTATTGGCTTTACCTCCATAGTCTGTGAGTTCCATTGTTAGCCTCTCATTCTCAATCATCTTTTCTTTTCTAACTCAATCTTTGCCTTCATGCCCTGAAGTGTTTCTATTCCTTTCATGAACACTTACTCAGAGTCAGCAAGTATTTGTGACAGTCTCTCAGATGTAGCCTTGCTGCCCTCTTTTGCTGACACAACTAGTGCCTTGATGGTGTTCCAATCCAACTGTACATAGAGGCTCAAGCTGCTGTGTTTTGTCTCCATAGGTCACTGTCACTTTAATTTTATCTTTGGGATGCACTTTAGCAGTAGTTTAAGTCTTTAGCAGTAGTTTAGTTCATTTCAGAGGTATGTGGAAAAGCAGTTGTTTGTAGCCGTGTACAGAGATCACTGTTAAAGCGGAGCCTGTGTCCAACTCCATTTTCAGTCTCACGCCTGCCACTTGCGGAGTGATCCATATTACTCTTTGATCATCTGTCTACTTCACGCTGTGAAGTTGCAGACAAGACAATTCACTTTTGTCTGAGCCGTTTTCATCAGAATTGCTTTCTTTCATTTTGCGCACATTGACGTATTTTCCTTTCTGGGTTTCTGGTTTCTCTGTATTTTGTCCTTTTTCTGTTGTGAAAAGTATATGTAAAGTATAGTCTGCCAATGTGGCACTGTTTGCCACAGTTTCTGTATTCTTTATCTTTAAACCAACAATCATCAGGGTCCTGAGCTATTCCCACAATGGTAACATTTCTTTCCTTCATTTCTGTTCGGTGACTCTTTATTTGTGGCATATTCCAGAGATTTTTGTTGTATCTCGGAAGCACCCGGTGCTGCTGATTCCATTGATATTGCAATGTTAGCGTTTTCTCGAATGTAAGGTCTTTTTCACACAGGTGCCTCTTCTGTGTTTTACAGTGCAAGCCACACACTAACCTATCCCTCAATGCATCTGATAGACCAGCTCCAAAATGATAATCTCATAATTTGTGCACCAGCACAATATTCAGAAATGCTTTCATTTTTCTCTGAATCAGTTTATGAAATTTAAATCTTTCAGCAATGACCAGTAGTTTGGGGTTTAAGTGCTGTTGGAGGGTGTCTACTATTTGCTTGAACGTTTTGTCAGCTGGCTTTTTAGGGGTCAACAAGCTCCCTGGCAGCCTGTATGTTTTTGCGCCCATAACATTGAGTAAAGGCTGATTTATATTTCAGAGTACGGACTATGCCGTAGGCCTGATTTATACTTCTGCACGTGTTGGTGTGTCTGCGTTGCTCTGCAACTCACCGTTGGGGTTTCTATGCCACTCTGTTGAGTTTCTTCGTGAGAGACATGGACAAGGAAATGCTTTTCAAATATTTTTGGATGTTGGCAGGTAGATTTGACAATTTGGTTCATCGTCTCCAACCATTTATTTCTCGTCAGTGTACGCACAGCCAACAGACGTTGTGGAGGAGAAGCTACTGGAAATGCGTAGGAGGAAATGTGATGCTACCAAGCAGACCAATCACAGTTGTTGCAGTCTGCGTCGCGCGAGTTACTTTTTTGGGGAGGTGCACATCACCCTATGGTATAGGGTACGTGGTGCCCAAGGCGTAGATTCGACACAGAAGTATAAATCAGGCTTAAGACGTGGGCTTTCTTATCATCATTAACACCGTTAGCATCACAATATAACTCCACTCTTTCAATGTAAATTGCCCAGTCTTCAATGCCATTATCGACTGCTGTAATAGTTCCAATCCGCGCCATCCTATGTTAATTAAGCCCCGGTCCCTTGTTTTCTTTTTGACTCACGTGACCATTTTGCTAGCGTCCCTAGCGCACTCCATCTGGGTGCATGAGTTGCTCCTTTTTATCTCCCTTCTGGGGCAGACAGATCCTCAGCCCCTGGGGGGTCAGCGCTGGCTGTGGTCTTGGCTGGACGTGCTGCGGCTCCGACTGTGCTTCCATTTCCATTCAGACTCACGGCCTTGGCTCATACCTTGCACTCTTCTTCTGAGTGTCATTATCAATTAAAACATGGCGTTTTAGGTTCATTAACCTCGTTGCCAATTTGTTGTGTATATGGCCGGGTTGCACAATAAAGCAATAAATACAAAAACACTGGAGACGGGAGCTAAGTTAACAGGGTTTTTTACTGACTGAAACCGAACTGAACGCACATACAGATCAATACGCACCAAATAGCGCATGCTCTATACATGCCTAATAGTGCATACAACGACGTGTTACTACAACATAAAGTAGTCCCATTATACACAGTAGGCTATACGGTACAATGGGGATAGAACCCATTTGATTTCTTGCTATTAAGTTGGGATGTGGCCATTTCGTCCTCAGTAGTAGTGGCAAAGGCTCAACTGAATCAGCTGCTGTGAGAAGCATCCTTCTCCTGGATAGAGCTATAGTTGAGGACATTTTCAATTTGCTCTGGAGCTAATGGAGCCAATGCTGAAAGCAGAAGAAACCATTTAGAATCAAGGGCTCCTTAAGCAATAACTATTTTTACGTCATACAAGAATAAACCTGATTCTACCTCTGAATAGAATTTCAAGCCATCGTGAACCTGTTTATTGAAGTGTTCAAGAGCATGGACCTTTCACTCCAGAACTGTGAGAGAAAAGGTACTTTACAATCTACCCTGGTGAACAGCTCTGCCTCTGACTATAAATGATAACACTGGGAACATGGATCACTTTTCAAGTCAAGAAAGCATTTTTCACAAAGGCTTATTCTATCAATGTACCAGCAAAGCATTCAATCATGAATATCTGAAGATTAAGGCCACAGGCCTGTCACAAAACTCAGTCTCTGCCTCTAATACATGTCTCGGCCCTGGACAACCTACAACAGACCCTCAATCCACCAGAGAGACATTACCAGCAGCAGTCTCCATAAATTCCTCCAAGTTCATTGGAAAGGTTTGTGAAATAATGTCAGGGTCCTTTCCCAGGCTAAATTCTCAAGTGTTGAGCCCCTAATCAGCTGGTTATATTGGGCAGGCTACCTGTTTCACATGCCCAATATGCTCAAAGCGTTTTTGAAGAAATATAATAACCCAAAAGGAGCCTTGGGAAACAATGTGCGTACGTATGTATGTACACACACACACGCACACACAACCACCACAACCCCCACCCCCTATGAGGATCAGCAAGAAATGCTAGGCCAGCTAACCATGGGGAGAGGATAAGCTGATTAGCTTGAAGCCCTCTTGCAGCATGATCAACTAGGTTGAGATCAGTAGCAACATAGTTTCACTGGCTATTCTGAGCTAATCGCCTGGTACGGTGGATCCTATTATGCATGCTGACTGCTTCTTCTGCACTAGAAAAGACAAACATCAACACAGCCAACACACAAAATGCTGGAGGAACTCAGCAAGCCGAGCAGCATCTATGGAAAAGAGCACAGTTGACATTTCAGGCCGAGACTCTTCGGCAGGACTGGAGAAGGGTGGCCGCTGAAACGTCAACTGTACTCTTTTCTATAGATGCTGCCTGACCTGCTAAGTCCCTCTAGCACTTTGTCTGTGTTGCTTGGATTTCCAGCATCTGCAGATTTTCTCTCGTTTGTGATTGGACATCAACACAGAAATGCCTATGTACCTCCATGCTTCAGTCCCGAATTCCTTCTCGAGAACTGCCCTCTCAAAGTCATGGATTGCCACAGCTGACAAGGGACAGTTACCAAATACATGAACTCTCAAGCTGGATTTCAGAATCTCGTTGTCCAGTTGGTGATCACACAACCACAAAAATCTGAGCTAGTATCGATAATCCTATCTCACTAGGAACTTGTGGAACATTGTCTCCGTTTTGAAGCGCATGAGGATCCCAAGTAGACTGTAATTGAGGTTAAGCTCGCAACAGCAATCTGTTCAGTGCTCTACCTTTGAAATGTTCACTTGAATCAAAGACAATTCTTACTTCTACAGGTATCTGGGATTGGTAAACACCAAAGTTGGGCAAATACCAGTTTTCTTTGTTGGGATCTGGTGGAGGAGCTCGCTCAGCATGATTGTTCCTGAAGAGTCTCCCCATGAAATCCACGTAATGATCTTTCATTTCTGGTTTCAATAGACAATATGATAATAGGTGCAGGAGTATATCATTCAGCCCTTCGAGCCAGCACTGTCATTCACTGTGATCATGGCTGATCATCCACAATTAGTACCCCGATCCTGCCTTCTCCCCATATCCCTTGACTCCGCTATCTTTAAGAGCTCCAGCCAACTCTTTCTTAAAAGCATCTAGAGAATTGGCCTCCACTGCCTTCTGAGGCAGAGCATTTCACAGATCCACAACTCTCTGGGTGAAGAAAGTTTTCCTCAACTGTGTTCTAAATGGCCTACCCCTTATTCTTAAACTGTGGCCTTTGGATCTCAACTCCCTAACATCAGGAACGTGTTTCCTGCCTCTAGCATGTCCAAACCCTTAATAATCTTATATGTTTCAATCAGATCCTCTCTTATCCTTCTAAATTCCAGTGTATACAAGCCCAGTTGCTCCAATCTTTCAACATATGACAGTCCCGCCATCCTGGGAATCAACCTCGTGAACCTACACTGCACTCCCTCAATAGCAAGAATGTTCTTCCTCAAATTTGGAGACCAAAACTGAACACAATAGTCCAGGTGTGGTCTCACCAGGGCCCTGTACAACTGCAGAAGGACCCCTTTGCTCCTATACTCAACTCTCCTTGTTATGAAGGCCAACATGCCATTAGCTTTCTTCAGTGACTGATGAACAAGAACCCCTAGATCTCGTTGTACTTCCCCTTTTCCTAACTTGACACCATTCAGATAGTAATCTGCCTTCCTGTTCTTGCCACTAAAGTGGATAACCTCACATTTATCCACATTAAACTGCATCTGCCCACTCACTCAACCTGTCCAAGTCACTCTGCATTCTCATAACATCTTCCTCACATTTCAAACTGCTACCCACCTTTGTGTCATCTGCAAATTTGCTAATGTTACTTTTAATCCCTTCATCTAAATCATTAATGTATATTGTTAATAGCTGCGGTCCCAGCACTGAGCCTTCTGGTACCCCACTGCCTGCCATTCTGAAAAGGACCCGTTAATCCCTACTCTTTGTTTCCTGTCTGCCAACCAATTTTCTATCCATGTCAGTACTGTAGCCTCAATACCATGTGCTCTAACTTTGCCCACTAATCTCTTATGTGGGACCTTATCAAAGGCTTTCTGAAAGTCCAAGTACATCCACTGGCTCTCCCTTGTCAATTTTCATTGTTACATCCTCAAAAAATTCCAGATTAGTCAAGCATGATTTCCCCTTCATAAATCCATGCTGACTCGGACTGATCCTTTTACTGCTATCCAAATATGCTGCTATTTCATCTTTTATAAATGACTCCAGCATCTGACTGATGTCAGGCTAACTGGTCTATAATTTCCTGTTTTCTCTCTCCCTCCTTTCTTAAAGTGGGATAACATTAGCTACCCTCCAATCCACAGGAACTGATCCTGAATCTATAGAACATTGGAAAACGATTACCAACGCGTCCATGATCTCTAGAGCCACCTCCTTAAGTACCCTGGGATGCAGACCATCAGGCCCTGGGGATTTATCAGCCTTCAGTCCCATCAGTCTACCCAACACCATTTTCTGCCTAATGTGAATTTCTTTCAGTCCCTCCGTTACCCTAGGTTCTCTGTCCAATATTACATCTGATTGGATCTGTCTTCACTAGGGAAGACACAAACAAAGTACCTGTTCAACTCAGCTGCCATTTCCTTGTTCCACATAATAAGTTCACCCGTTTCTGTCTTCAAGGGCCCAACTTTCGTCTTAGCTAATTTTTTCCTCTTCACATACCTAAAGAAGCTTTTACTATCCTCCTATATATTTTTGGCTAGTTTACCTTCATACCTATTCTTTTCTCCCCATATTGCCTTTTTAGTTATCTTCTGTTGCTCTTTAAAATTTTCCCAATCTTCTGGCTTCCCGCTCATCTTTGTTATGTTATACTCTTTTTTTTATACTGTCCTTGACTTCCCTTGTCAGCCATGGCCGCCCCTTACTCCCCTTAGAATCTTTCTTCCTCTTTGGAATGAACTGAGACTGCACCTTCTGTATAATTCCCAGACATACCTGCCATTGTTGTTCCACTGAAATGCATGCTAGGTATCTTTCCAGTCAACTTTAGCCAGCTCCTCCCTCATAGCTCCATAGTCCCCTTTGTTCAACTGTAATACTGACACTTCCGATTTTCCCTCCTCCCTCTCAAATTTTAGATTAAAACTTATACTATTGTTCACTACTTCCTAATGGCTCCTTTACCTCGAGTTCCCTGATCAAATCCAGTTCATTACACACTAAATCCAGAATTGCCTTCTCCCTGGTACAAGCTGCTCTAAGAATCCATCTCGGAGGCACTCCACAAACTCCCTTTCTTGGGGTCCAGTACCAACCTGATTTTCCCAGTCTACTTGCATGTTGAAGTCCCCCATTACAACTGTAGCATTACCTTTGCAACATGCCATTTTTAACTCTTGATTCAACTTGCACCCTATATCCTGGCTACTGTTTGGGGGCCTGTAGAAAACTCCCATTAGGGTCTTTTTGCACTTACAATTTCTCAGTTCTATCCATACTGACTCTACATCTCCTGATTCTATGTCACTCCTCACAAGGGACTGAATTTCACTCCTCACCAACAGAGCCACCCCACCCCCTCCGCCTACCTGTCTGTCCTTTCGATAGGACGTATACCCTTGAATATTCATTTCCCAGCCCTGGTCCTCTTGCAGCCATATCTCTGTTATTCTTACAACATCATACTTGCCAATTTCCAACTGAGCACCAAGCTCATCCACTTTATTTCTTATACTTCGTACATTCATATATAATACTTTTAATCCATTACTCCCCTCACCTTTCACATCGATTCCTATTGCACTTGGCCATACTCTCCGATCCTTTCAGTGATCATTTCCTTCTCAATGTGTGACTGAGGCACGAGTCAACTAAGGACCAGCTCTGTGTTGTTTGGTAGGGTTTGCCATGGAGAGCAGGAAAAAAAAAGGGAGATACCCAACTGTTTGGCCCATCTTCGCTAAACACTTTGTTCATGATTCGAAGGAAGACCTTGTTTTCAATGGAACTTACCAACTCAATCATCTTCTGAGTGACAGAAGACCAGCTTGTCCAAATATGATTGAGCAGAGGCAGGTACGTCAGCGCACTTGGTAAGCTTACTTACAATCTTGTTTGTCATATGGATTCTGCTCTCACATGGTCTGAAATTACTCGGACGCCCGTTCTCCAGGACATTACTCGTAAGTGTGCTGGTACTGGTCTGATGAGCACCATCAAGGCAGACTTCACTCAACCCAGATCCAGTCGTTGAGCATAAGTGCATCATGCTTAATGTGCTGCGCTGCGCTGGTCCTGTATCTTTGTGCACAGACGGTGTTTCTGCCAAGCAACAGGAGAACCTCAGCAAAAGAGTCAAGTGGAGGGATCTTGTCAGGCTGTGGCCTTAAGAGGTGAATGGCTGCATGCAGATTCAGGAGTTGGGATCCCAACCCTAGTGTTAGGAATATGGTCACACTCAATGAGGATTGGCAAGGGTAAGCAGACATCCCCTCCTATTGTCACAACAAATCCACTAACTTCTTCTGGCAACATCTGATGCTCCAGAGCATGTCCTTTGAGTGTATGGGAAAACAGAACTTTAAATATTGAATATATCTAAGAATGCTGATTTTATCAATGACACATTGCTTTGATCATCTAATATCACATATGCCTTCATTTCTTTTTAAGTAGGATTTCCTTTCAGGGAGATGTTGACTGGGCATATTTAAGAGCAGGATTTGCTTTGGAAGCCTCTCTGCAGACCTCTGTGTGTGAGGAAGTAGCTACATCTGATTGACGCTCAGCTGGCTGCCCACCGTGCTCTGTGCTGGAACCGAGGTGCTGATAGACGCTGGTCACTGTTGCAATCACAGCAGTGTATGACGGCTTTACAGACTTTTGCTTATGTACAACATTTGAAGCAGATAAAGGGCCCGTTTAGAAAGTACATTTGGTCTCTGAGTGACTTTTCTCTGAATTCTCTGCATTTTAAGGGCTGTCATTTCTTATCAACAGGGTATTGTCTTGTGGGGTTCACATTAGAGTTTTCTACTTCACTTTTGTTGATTACAATTGGGATCCTGATTTTCCGTGCTTTTGCTGGAAACCTCTCTTTGAATGACGTGTTACTGGAAATTGAGAGCATAAAACTAGGGTCATTTCACAGTCCTGCCTCTGATGACAAATTTTCTTTTCACTTTACTGTCCTCACTGTGCATAAGGACACAATTACGTAGCGAGCTGAACAACTATTCAAAATTCACCCGAGAAGGAAGCTTTCCTTGATGTTTATTTTTAAATGTGATTTATTTAATTGTGTAAAGATATTGCTATTTCAAGGACAAATAAAGAATGCTTGGAGATGTACAGTACATCTTCCCAGCATGCATTTCAAAACTAACCCACGCATGACATTTTAATAAAAAACAGCTTGTTTATAGGAAGAAGTGTTCATACAAATGAACTATACATCTAAAGGCCAGAACAATATTTAAACACAGCAGGTATAGCATAACACCCTACAGAATCTAACCTAGAGGGATGCAATCTCCAAAACCCTTATGGGATGACCAAAAGGGAAAGGAAATTGCAGGTGGTTCACCTGGTAAATTCTTCTCTGGATTTGTAACAAAATTAAGCCAACGTTCCATTTGTCAATCACAAACAGTTAGTATAAACAGCTTATTACCGACAGTGCCATCATGAAACCTGTTGCATCTGTTTACTAAATTGGTTCGATGTACTCCCCATAGATCTCAAATCCTTCTAAAAAGTGGTATCTCACAATACACAATGCCCGAAAATTGTTAATGTACCTCCCCCAGTTCCATTACCTTCAATCATTTCCAAAATCTTCTGAAAGTACTGAATGAATCATTGTGTCTCAAATAGTGCACTCATGGTTAGTACCAGCAGAAATATTCCACTGTCAACCCCTCTGTATCATCCCCCTGGCTTCTGAGACTTTGAAAAGGCTAGATTAAAGAAGTCTCTGACCAACTATCATCAACATGTTATGCCCAGAACTAGTGGGCTGAAACACTCAATCACTGTTATACAACCAGTGAAACCTTCGCTCAGACTGAAGGTTTGAGATGTGTCTATTTTAACACAAGGGGTATTGTGAACAAAGCAGATGAGCTTAAAGTGTGGATCAGTACTTGGAGCTATGATGTGGTGGCCATTACAGAGGCTTCAATAGCTCAGGGACAGGAATGGTTACTTCAAGGGCCGGGTTTTAGATGTTTCAGAAAGGATGGGGGGGGGGGGAAAGAGGTGGGGACGTGGCACTGTTGATCAGAGATAGTGTCATGGCTGCAGAAAAGGTGGACGCCATGGAGGGATTGTCTATGGAGTCTCTGTGGGTGGAAGTTTGGAACAGGAAGGGGGTCAATAACTCTACTGGATGTTTTTTTACAGGCCACCCAATAGTAACAGGGATATCGAGGAGCAGATAGAGAAACAGATCCAGAAAAATTGTAATAATAAGAGTTGTCATGATGGGAGATTTTGATTTTCCAAATATCGATTGGCATTTCCTAACAGCAAGAGTTTTAGATGGGGTGAAGTTTGTTAGGTGTGCTCAGGAAGGTTTCTTGACACAATATGTAGATAAGCCTACAAGAAGAGAGGCTGTACTTGATTTGGTATTGGGAAATGAACCTGGTCAGGTGTCAGATCTCTAAGTTGGAGAGCATTTTGAAGACAGTAATCATAATTCTATCTCCTTTACAATAGCATTGGAGAGAGAGTTAGAAAAGTGTTTAATTGGAGTAAGGGAAATTATGAAGCTATCAGGCAGGAAATGGGTAGCTTAAATTGGAAACAGATGTTCTCAGGGAAAAGTCAGAAGAAATATGGCAAATATTCAGGGGATATTCGTGTGGACTTCTGCATAGGTATCAGACAGGGAAGTTATGCTAGGGTACAGGAAACGCGGTGTACAAAGGCTGTAATAAATCTACTCAAGAAGAAAAGCTTACAAAAGGTTCAGAGAGCTAGGTAATGTTAGAGATCTATAAGATAATAAGGCTACTAGGAAGGAGCTTAAGAAGGAAATTAGGAGAGCCAGAAGGGGCCATGAGAAGGCCTTGGTGGGTAGAATTAAGGAAAACTCCAAGGCATTCTACAAGTGTGTGAAGAGCAAGAGAATATGACATGAAAAAATAGGACCAATCAAATGTGACAGTGGGAAAGTGTGTATGGAACCAGATGAAATAGCAGAGGAACTTAATGAATACTTTACTTCAGTATTCACTTTGGAAAAGGATCTTGGTGATTGAAGTGGTGACTTGCAGCATATAGATATTAAGAAAGAGGATGTCCTTGAGCTTTTGGAAAGCATCAAGTTGGATAAGTCGCTGGGACCAGATGAGATGTACCCCAGGTTACTGTGGGAGGCAAAGGAGGAGATTGCTGAACCTCTGGTGATGATCTTTGCATTAATGGGGATGGGAGAGATTCCACAGGATTATGGATGTTGTTCCTTTATTTAAGAAAGGGAGTAGAAATAGCCCAGGAAATTAAAGACCAGTGAATCTTATCTCAGTGGTTTGCAAGTTGATGGAGAAGATCCTGAGAGACAGGATTTATGAACATTTGGAAAGGCATAATATGATTAGGAATAGTCAGCATGGGTTTGTCAAGGGCAGGTTGTACCTTACAAGCCTGACTGAATTTTTTGAGGATGTGACTAAACACATTGATGAAGGAAGTGCTACAGATATAGTGCAAATGGATTTCATTAAGGCATTTGATAAGGTACCCCATGCAAGGCATTGAGAAAGTAAGCCGGCATGGTATCCAAGGGGACATTGCTTTGTGGATCCAGAACTGGCTTGCCCACCGAAGGCAAAGAGTGGTTGTAAATGGGTCATATTCTGCATGGAGGTCAGTGACCAGTGGTGTTCCTCAGGGATCTGTTCTGGGACCCTTACTCTTCCTGATTTTTATAAATGACCTGGATGAGGAAGTGGAGGGATGGGTTAGTAAGTTTGCTTATGACACAAAAGTTGGAGGTGTCGTGTATAGTGTGAAGGGCTGTCAGAGGTTACATTGATAGGATGCAAAAAATGGGCTTAGAAGTGGCAGACGGAGTTCAACCCAGTTAAGTGTGAAGTGGTTCATTTTGGTAGATTAAATATGATGGCAGAATATAGTATTAATGGTAAGACTCTTGGCAGTATGGAGGATCAGAGGGATCTTGTCTGAGTCTACAGGACACTCAAAGCAGCTGTGCAGGTTGACTCTGTGATCAAGAAGGAGTATTGTGTATTGGCCTTCGTCATCGTGGAATTTAATTTAGGAGCCGAGAGGTAATGTTGCAGCTATATAGGACCCTGGTCAGACCCCACTTGGAGTACTGTGCTCTGTTCTGATCGCGTCACTACGGGAAGGATGTAGAAACCATAGAAAGGGTGCAGAGGAGATTTACAAGGATGTTGCCTGGATTGGGGAGCATGCCTTATGAGAACTGATTGAGTGAACTCGGCCATTTCTCCTTGGGGCAATGGAGGATGAGAGGTGGCCTGATAGAGGTGTACAAGATGATGAGAGGCATTGATCATGTGGATAGTCAGAGGCTTTTTCCCAGGGCTGAAATGGTTGCCGCAAGAGGACTTGTATTGTGCTGTAGGTTTTCTATGTTTCTAACCACAAAAAAGCTCCACCACATTTGGCAACTCTGGGCACCTGGCTGTAGTTCTCCTCCAGACATATCAGCAGAGACCGAGGACCACAGCACCAGTTGTGAGGGCATCAAACTATGGTCAAGGGAGATGGAGGTGCATTTACAGGACTGCCTTGAATGGATACAGATCTTCCTGTAAGACGATAGCACATTTGATTACAACAGCCTCTATGGAGTCAAAAGTGTTAATGACTTTCCTTTAAATATATTTTTATACGACTGTAAGGCCACGCAGCTCTACCCCATCATCGTGTTATTCATTGATGGAGGAACTGAAGGAGCTAGATTTGCTGTGGATCATGCTGCCGCCTGCATCAGAGGGGTGTCAGAGGCAATGTGCAGTCTAACAACAAGTGACTGTCTTAGTCGCTTTTCTTGTGATTACAAGAGCCAGTTGGGCACCATTAATGCAGAATGCTACAAGACAACTCACTGATTTATTGGCAGACGACAGGGGGAGATGGCATGGGATCTGCGTGGCTTTGGTCACAGCGAGGACTAGGCCCCAAGTCATGGTGCCACCTGCTTACAGCTGCTCAGGAGAGAGGCAGAGCCGTCGCTCTCCACTGGAGGCGCTGTGGTGCAGCGTACAAGCTGGAGCCTGTGCTGCCCCCAGTGTTCACTCAGCAGAAAACAAGCCACAGTGTTAGATTGATTCACGAATTCAGGGTCTTGGACTACTTTTCTGTGTAACCGTATTTTACTGATACTTTCTATGTGCCTTGTGCTGTGTGTGACTATTGGTACTGTTTTTTGCAACTTGGCAATGGAGTAACACTGTTTTGTTTGGCTGTATTCATGGGTATTCATGTGTGGTTGAATGACAATTAAACATTAACTTGAAATACTGGACTAGATCATATTCAGGAATTCATCTTCAGATCTGAATAAGCCACATACATCACCAACTTCATCACTGTGAATGAGAGTGTGCATTCAAAACATACCCAAACCAGATGCCATAGATGAACCTGGAGTTTCACAGTCTGTTGAGAGCGAGATCTATGACTTTCAAGCCTTTTGATCCAGAATCCAACAAATCATCTACTACGATCTACAGAAGGCCATTGGGAAAACAAAAAGTCAAATCCTAGTGAAGCTACAAAGAGAATTGGATACACAACTTCTGTGGCAGCATCTGAATGCCATTACTTCCCATAAGGTGAAATGACAGTGATGCTTCATTCCCCAAATGAACCATGTAAGAGAATAAATCCCCACAGCATCCAACAACCCTGACAACATCATCTCCAAATCTAATGAGCTGACCAAAACTGAACAAAGTACTCTAAATGCACCCTCAATGTCTTGTCCAATTGCAACACAACATCGTAACTGCTGTATTTAACACTGACTCATAAACATAATGGGTAAAGCCCTTCTAACAATTGAGCACATCTACACAAGATGCTGTCATAGGAAAGCAGATTCCATCATCAGAGATCTTCACCTCTGAAGACCATGTTCTTCTCTCACTGTTGCTATCAGGTAGAAGGTACAAGAGCCTCAGAGCTTGCACCACCAGGTTCAAGAGTAGTTACTAGCCCTCATCCATCAGGTTCTTGAACAAAGTGAATAACCACACTCACTTTCCCATCCACTGAAATGTTCCCACAACCAATGAATTCACTTTAAGGACTCTTTATCTTGTTATCTCATGTTCTCATTATTTATTGCTAGTTATTTATATTTGCATTTGCACAGTTTGTTGTCTTCTGCACTTTAGTTGATCTTTCATTGATCCTGTTATAGTTACTATTCTATAAATTTGCAGAATATGCCCACAGGAAAATGAATCTCAGGGTTGTATATGGTGATACATATCTACTTTGATAATAAAATTTACTTTGAACTTTGAAGGCCAGATGCCAAAATCTTTCTTTACCTCCCTACTTGCGGTGACACTTT
Organism: Hypanus sabinus; assembly: GCF_030144855.1. Lineage (NCBI taxonomy): Eukaryota > Metazoa > Chordata > Chondrichthyes > Myliobatiformes > Dasyatidae > Hypanus > Hypanus sabinus. Next base: position 75,632,835 of record NC_082708.1, read on the forward strand.
CAAGGAAACATATCTGTACTCCTAGATTTTTCTGTTCTATAATGCTACTATTAACTGTGGAAAATCCTACCCTCATTTGTCTTCACTAAAAAAATGCAACACTTTGCATTTACCTGAATTAAGCTCCATTTGCATTTATCCAACTGAACAAAATGTCCCTGTAAATTCTGATAACCATCTTCAATTTCAACAATATCATCTATATTAGTGTCATCCATTATGAGCCAGAATACCCAGACAGCAGCTATAAGTAGCTTTAAACAGCAGTTCAGCTGAGGAGACTGGCAGCTCCGCAGAGGACTTGATAAATTATCATGCTGTTGAGTGTTGGCAGTTTATGGATTGTCAGCATGGGCATGGACCAAAAGAAACATTACTGTGCTGTACGAGACTGTAGTGCTTGCGATCACTAAACCATTGTCTGAATTTCCCCACACAGTAACCTTTCATTGAGACCCAGCTCCTGGAGATTATATCTTCCAGGTTTTCCTGCTCCCTCCATGGTGAGGAACCTCCAATTCCAGGGATCAGGCAGGGCTCTTTTGCCTTTGAGACTACTGAATGAAGGGAAACCTCTGGTCCAGTAAAAGCTCTGGGACAGAATGAGGTCACTGATGGCATTGAGATGGAATACGGAAATCACCCAAGTAACTTTTAAGTATATCTATGATGTCACATTGCACCATACAACACATTTACCCACTTAACAGCCAAAAATGTATTTATTTTCCAATCTATTTTGCACAATCTTTTTCTATTCCTCCACCATTCAACTCTGGAACACCTGGACAGCAAAGATGTATACATCAGGATGCTTCTTTCAAATACAGCTCAGCACTCAATGCCATCATCCCCTCAAAACTAATTAATAAGCTTCAAAACCTTGGCTTCAATACTTCCCTGTGCAATTGGATCCTCAATTTCCTCATTTGAAGACCAGGCAGTTCAGATTGGCAACATCTCCTCCACAATCTCTATCAGCAGAGGTGCACCACAAGGCTAACAGCTTAGCCCCCTGCTCCATTCACTTTACAGTTACTGTAAAGTGGCTAAGGACAGGTCCAATGCAATATTCAAGTTTGCTTATGACACCACTGCCGTAGACCAAATCAAAGGTGGTGATGAATCAGCATATCGGAGGGAGTTTAAAAATTTGGCTTGAGTGGTGCTACAACAATCTCATACTCGATGTCAGCAAGAACAAGGAGCTGATTACTGACTTTGGGAGGAGGAAACCTCAACCTTCACACTCTTGAGCCAAAGGAGATAACTTCACGTGCCCCACCACTGAAATTTTCCCACAACCATTAGACTCACTTTCAACGACTCTTCATCTCATGTTCTCGTTATTTATTGCTATTTATGTATTATCATTTCTTTCTTTATGTATTTGCACAGTTTGTAGTGTTACGAATGTGGAGCAACTCTGAGGGGCCGAAGGGTGCAAAGTCGCCCCCTCCTTTTTGAGAATCGCAAGATCGCTATTATTTTGGGTCTGAGACCCAGGAAATGAGAGAGATACACAGCATGTCAGTAATGAGAGAGACACAGGAACAGCAAAGGCAGTTGTTATAGACACCGCAGTATAAACAAGGTTTGGAATGTCTCTTAATAAACACGGAACGGAACCACTGATTACTGCTATTGTCTCTTGGAGAAGGAATTGTGTATTGAGTACTGTACTATTCATTGAAACCCCTCGGGGACAACCAGAGTGGTCTGGTTGAGGGATTGCATCATCCCAACCTGATTGACATCTGAGACCCTGTGAGTGAGGATAAAAGACGGGTCTGGGGAACACCCCTTAGACACACCAGGAGAAACGCTAGAAATCCAGTGACAGAGTTTTATAGCGAAGCCGTTGAGAGCTCGTGTGTGTCCTCCCTTATTTGGGTGGCAGGCTCATCACAGAAGAACGGTTAAGATAAAGGAGAGGTCACACTTGAATGGCCACAACAATGAGACATTGACGGATCGAAATCATAAAGGAAGGTTGGCAAAACACTTAGCGGTAACTGTTCCCATTCTTCTATCTCTCTCTCTCTCTCTAACAATTGCAACACAGCGACAAACAAACGACGGCAGCCTGTGTGAACTGAAATGAACTTTATATTTCCATCGGACAATTCATTATCCTCTAGACAATGATAGAGCTTATTTCTTATTGATTATTATTATACCCACACTTCTAGGTTTAGTATTGACGACGTATATTATCTGTACATTTGCATTGATATTATTTTTGTGTATTTATACTAATAAATACTGTTAAAATAGTATCACCAGACTCCAACGGATGCTTCTATCTTTGCTGGTAAGTAACCCAGTTACGGGGCTCGTAACAGTAATCTTTTACACACTGGTTGAACATCCAAGTTGGCGTGCTCTTTCATTGGGTCTATTAATGCTACTGTTTGATCATAGATTTATTGAGTATGCCCACAAGAAAATGCTATGCATGATGACATACATGTAATTTGACAACAAATTTACTTTGAACTTGATCCAGTCAATACTTCCCTTCCAACTGTTCAATTCCAAATAAAAGTAATACTTATGCAATCCTCTTTTGATCATTACATTGCTACGCATGGTGCAAAATAGGCACACACCTAAGTTTGATAAATACCTAGAAACCCTTTTGAGAACAATGTGCTGTTTGCAAACCAAAAGAATAAATAAATTGGAACAGGTTATTTTTAGTCAATATATTGACTACACAATCAAGCTATCAGAATATTTACTCTCAATTTCAAATGCCACCCTTCGCACACACACAAGTGTCACAGTGGTACTTAAGAACTTCAACCACTCAACAAATTAGTAATACAAACTTCAGAGATCAGCAAACCCTCACTGCATTTCTGTCAAAGATCAGTCACATGTCAGAGTCAGTGAATGTTGCTCTAACTATTGGCCCATGTCCAAACAACTGAGAAGCAAGAAACAAATCACTAAATATGCAAGCTTCTGTAAATTTAATCTCAAAACCCACAAACAGCACTGGTAGCTCACCAATAGAAGGTTTAAAACTGTCTTCTTTCCCTTCTTATCACGGTTCAGGTGATTTAAATGCAAATTTTAAATAGATCTTTTTTGCACTTCCATGGACAGAAGGAAATAAATCTTATTACTAACTAAACACAATTTAATTGTGCATGGATTTTCTTATATTGATTTTTTTTAAAGATACAGACATTAACAATATGTTTCCTGTTATGGGCACCAGATTAAAAATTGAAGTCACTAAATGCATTTTTAATCATTCAGTAGATTTAGCTCATGGAAGAGAAGCAACAACAATAATTAAATTATTTCTTCAGTGGAAATACAAATATACCAAGCAAATCACTGGGAATTCTTAAGCAAACTCTCGTAAAAGTGGCACAAGTAATGATGCCAGATTCAATCCTACAGTCAGCATAGTTTGCATGTTCTTGTTGTGAACATAGGGGTTTTCCTCCGACATCTCAAAGACCCACAGGATGGTAAATTAATTGCCCCCATAAATGGCCACTATCAAGGTGGGGGGAAAGGGATTGTTGCCAATTTGATGTTGAGAATGCAGGGAAAATTTAGAACAAAATTGGATGAATGCAGAGTAGATATAAATAATTCTCTCATGGTCACCTTGGACTCTGAACCAAAGGGCACATTTCCATGCTGAATTTCTTTTAAACCCTAGAAGTAACTCCGTCCCTTGTAAGTATTACCAATGCCATCAACCCTGAATGAACTGGTCAAAAATATTAATGGGAGCAGGAGGCCATTCAATAAAATCATGGTTGATTACCTGTTTTCAACCTACCTTGGTAAAAGCAACTGATCTGTCCAAGACTAAGAGAGATTAGAGTTGAGAACAGTCCATCATGAAAACCAGCAACCAACATCAAAGACCCTCCCATCCTCGTCATCCTCCCTTCGCTCCCCTTCCGTGGAGCAGAAGATACAAAAGCTTGAAAACATGTACTACCAGGCTTAAGGTCAGCTTCTATCCCACTATTAAGACTTTGAAACAGATTTCTTGCAAGCTCTGCTGAGTTCCTCCAGCATTTTTGTGTTGCTTAGATTTCCAGCATCTGCTGATTTTCCCATGTTTGCACTTTATCTACCTGCACCACACTTCCTCTGCAATATTACCTCAAACACTATAGCGTGCATTCCATTACCATCTTTCCCTTTTACTACCTCAATATACATGTCTTGCTACTATGTATTTGGATGGCATGCATGTAGCAATAAGAAACCATTTACCTTCCCAGTCTTAAAGAAAGGTCTCAGCCTGAAACATCAACTCTTTGTTAACTTCCATAGATGCTGCCTGACCCCGAGTTCCTCCAGCCCTTTGTGTGTGTTACTAATGTAACCCTCAGGCTCAATTAACTCGTGTTCATCTAGGGGAAGCAGCCGTCAGCCGCGCCAAACTGGGTAATCACATTTGTGTGGATGCTGTGTAATGTACGCCAGCACGAACCCACAACGCAAAATATCAGACAGTACTCAATATGCGATTAAAGGATTACACTTTATAACTCTTAATTTGGCTATGTAGTTAGTAGAGAAACAGAATATAAAAGAAAAAGGCCCCACTTTAAATAAAATAGTTTGTGCACAATAAATTATTGGAGCTCACGCACAAACAACCTCCGCCGAAACGTCACCGACACTCAGACCCTCGGATTCCAGTCTCCGCCATCTGGTGGTCTGCCAGCGCTCTCCACACACATCCTTCCTCCTCGACTGAAAGCCTGCGCAAAGCCCGATACCCAGACACACAGGAAAGAATAACGTGTCTCCCATTGGTTACCTACCCATTATCTGTAGTTATAACCCAAACATCACTGCTGCAGAGAAACTATTACATCAGCAGTTAGCATTACAGGAAAGCCATTACATTAGCCTTAGCAGTTAACATTACTGAGAAACCCTACATTCTCCCCCTACCGAATTTAGTCATACCCTCACGACGTTGAGATAATTTACCAACCCTTCCTGCAAAACACAAAGCCCAATCCAGGTGCAGAAAGCAGTAACATAGCTCCCTAGGACAGTAGAGATTACACCCTGTTCCCAGGCACTACATTGGCCAACCTATCTGGCGGTCTCCTAATTCTCTGAGAGCTCCATACCTCCTCACCTAATTCTTCAGGCTCAGATGCTACTGGGGATACTTCGGGTCTGCTTGGTGAATCCTCCCCTGATCTATCACTCAAAACCCCCTGCAACTCGCAGCCCCATCTCGTGCTCAGGCCCCACCTCCACCTTCCCTCCTTCAGGGTCCTGCTGTACCCCAGGCTACCCACAGATAACACCCCCTCCACCTCACCTGACTCAGTGGGAGAAGGGTCAGGGGTCTCTTTCTCAATCAATAGGGAGTTAGCAAAAGGCAACATGTACCATTCAAATCATCATCCTCCAAATTAATATTCCTCTCATGGGCGGGGCCCGGCCCAGCCTCTTCCTCTGTGAGCCCTGCAGTCGCCCTGCATTTTCACAGAGTCCTCTTACTAAGTGTCGGTTCCAAGTCGGGTTCTGGGTCTATCTGCACCTCTTGTCCCGGGGCATCAGGTGGTTCCAATGGAGAATCTTGACAGGCCCTTTCCCCTCCTCTGGTTTCACCCGGAAAACTGGTAGGTCTGGCATCTGACTCTCCACCATGTAGGGGGTGGCCACCCAGCGGTCAGCCAACTTGTGCTTTCCCGGTAGCCCCAAATTCCTTATGAGGACTCGATCTCCCGGCAGGAGTTGGGAGAACTTCAGTTTCTGGTCATACCTCCTCTTATTTCTTCGATTCTGCTTGGCAACCATCACCCCAGCCAATTTGTAAGCCCTTTTCAGCTCTCTCTTCATATCACATACTAAGGCTTCAGTGGTAAGTCACCAACGTCAGTCCTGACACAAAGGTCAATGGGCGACCTTGCCTGGCAACCATCACCCCAGCCAATTTGTAAGCCCTTTTCAGCTCTCTCTTCATATCACATACTAAGGCTTCAGTGGTAAGTCACCAACGTCAGTCCTGACACAAAGGTCAATGGGCGACCTTGCCTCATGCCCAAACATCATTTAATATGGTGACTACCCAGTAGCTTCATTTTCTGTACAGTTGTAACAGTGACCCAGTACGTTGACTCCACCAGCTCTTCTTGCTTATCTCCAGAGTCCCGAGCATGTCTAGCAAGGTCCAATTAAACCTCTCAGGCTGGAGATCGCCCTGCGAGTAATAAGACATGGTCCTCAATTTCTCGACTCTAAGCATGCCCAGTAACTCATGGATGAGTCTACTCTCAAAGTCCTGCCCCAAGTCACTGTGTATCCACCTGGGAAGGCCATAATGAACAAAATACTTCTCCCATAACACTTTTGCCACTGTGGTCACCCTCTGGTCCTTGGTAGGAACAGCCTGAGCATATCTGGTGTAATGGTCCATGATGACTAAAACACTCGCTGTGTTGCTGGCATCGGGTTCTATGGACAGGAAATCCATACACACCAGTGCTCAAACCCAGCTGCATCCATATCAGCACAAATTTGAAAAGAGTGATCACAAAGCCCAGTTCCCAGACATACAGGAAAGGATAACATGTCTCCCAATGGTTAGCTACTCATTATCTGTAGTTGTAACCCAAACATCGCTGCTACACAGAAACCATTACATCAGCGGTTAGCATTACAGGAAAGCCATTACATTAGCCTTAGCAATTAACATTACTGAGAAACTCTGCACTTTAATGGTCTTGAACTTTCCATTAGATGCTCCAGCTTTGCATCCTCAGAACTCAATATATCACTTCTTCCCATCATGGTAACAACTTCATTCCATGTTCTAAATTTCTTTCTCAGCATCTCCCGCCTCTTCATGATTCTGCTTCATCTATTTCTTACTGCCCCACCTCTGAGAAAAAAAAGACATTCCTCTATGAAGCACCTTGTGACATATCCTTTGAGAAATGCAAACGGCATTTTTCTCCAAAGATCCACATTAGAATTTTCTTCTCACCCAAGGACCACTTATTTTGTACACTGCCTCCACTGCCTTGAAGTCAACAACAATTGGGTCATTGGCAGAATTATGTGATCAGTGGTCTAACTTTGTAAACACATTTACATTTTTAAGAAACAGGTTTTATTAGAAATTTTGTTTAAACAGAGAGAAAGCCCTTCTCTTCTCCTAGTAAAAATTAAGTTTGATTTGTCTGCTCTCTGGACAGCCACATAAAACATCTCTAAGGGAATCATTGCATGCTTATCCTTAAGCAAAATAAACACTGATTTATTTTCTCACAGGTTCCTTTATTAGCCATTGATTATTCAAAGCAAATGTAAGATGGCACAGGCAGTCCAGCAACTTGAGACCCTTCCACACCATAAATTTCCAAGTTATGGAGAAATCAGATTAAATTCACTGTTACTTATACTGGCTGCAGCTTAATTGTTTCTCAATGAAGTAAATTTATACACATCATTAACTACTTCTGTACTGCTATGGCACTTACTTTCAATACCACACCAATGTAGAGAATTTCAGATTACCCACCTCCTCGTATCTGAATACTAGTATCTACTTATTCACAAGTCTACGAGGCCTGAGCCTGGGTAGGGTGCATCTCGTAACACACAGGTGACATCAAACACAGACCGCGAATTTCTGAATGTTGTACAAAAGATATATATACTCCAGAGACTCCCAACCTGCACGGGAGGAAACCGATCCGCAGAAATCACCGGTAAACCTGCAGAAGGCTGTACAAACAGTTTTTCCGCCCAAGAACTCTGTCATGCAGCATAGAAAAATGCAAGCGTCCGCAAGTACTTATCATGTACTGATGTACTGGGTAAATCTTCAAAGTCCATTCTAACTCCTTTCTTACCAAATTTTTACTGTGCAGAGTCAAAAGCTGCTTTACGTAGTTCACGCGAGAAACCGTACGTTCTGGAAAAGGAACAGGCAATATAAGAAAGGAAATTCAATAACACCAGCTAATAAACAACTAATAGAGGCAAGAGACAGTATCTTAGATTTTGTTCCAAACTATAATCAGCTTAGTTACCGCAGATGATATCCATATCCATGAACAAAAAGAATTTCCGAGTTCAGCTACAGAATACATTTTAATATATATATATATTTAAAAACACACCCAGAAGCAGACTGACAATGTCTGTATTTACCCCCTCTGGATCGGACTAGGCGGTGTCCACTCCTTTACAGAAAAACTGCTTGTACTTTGACGTCAACCACTTCTATCTTTGGTCACCGACATAATAGGAGGAGATTTAACCACGTGTGCGACTTACATTAAATTAAACCAGAAACAGCTATGTAGCATTTGTATCTTATTATTGAATCTATTATATGTATACTCACTTTCCTTTAAAGAATATGCGTTTGAAATGCACGTAAAAGGGCGTCAAATAGAAATCCATAAAGTTGTATTTTTGTACGAGATGTTTATATTTTACCTAATAGACCGATGGTTAGGCAATTGCATAAACAAATAGCAGATTGCCAACAAAACAGCTTGATGCGCAGCTGTAATTTATGTTGGGGTAAGGACAGTTACGAATGTGAAATTAAAGTGGTCTATCCAGCAAGTAGACATGGTCGCAAAACAAAACGCAGCATGCACAACGCGCTGGAGGAACTCAGCAGGTCGGGCAGCATCCGTGGAAACGAGCAGTCAACGATTCGGGCCGAGACCCTTCAGTTGGACTGAAGAAGGAGGGGGCAGGACCCTATAAAGAAGGTGGTGGGAGGGGGGAAGGAGGAGGAGAAGACTGGAAGGTGCCAGGTGAAAAACCAATCAGAGGAAAGATCAAGGGGTGGGGGAGGGGATATGCGGGAAAGGTGAAGAAGGAATGTAAGGGGAAAGCTCTATGTGTAGTAGAAGGAGGTGGAACCATGAGGGGGTGATAGGCAGCTGGAGGAGGAGGCAGAGTGAAACTGAGATGGGGGGAAGGGAGGGGAGGGAATTACCAGAAGTTGGAGAATTCAATGTTCATGCCAAGGGGCTGGAGACTACCCAGACTGTATATGAGGTGTTGCTCCTCCAACCTGAGTTTGGCCTCATCATGGCAGTAGAGGAGGCCATGTATGGACATACCTGAATGGGAATATGAAGTAGAGTTGAAGTGGGTGGCAACCAGGAAATCCCATCTGTTGTGGCGGATGGAGCAGAAGTGCTGGACAAAGCGGTCCTCCAATCTGCGTCAGGTCTCGCCGATGTAGAGGAGGCCACACTGGGAGCATCAGATGCAATAGATGACCACAACAGTCTCACAAGTGTTACCTCACCTGGAAGGACTGTTTGGGGCCCTGAATGGTGGTAAGAGAGGAGGTGTAGGGACAGGTGTAGCACTTATGCTTGCAGGGGTAAGTGCCAGGTGGGAGATTCATGGAGAGGGATGTGTGGACCAGGGTGTCGCGGAGGGAACGATCCCTGCCGAAAGTGGAGAGGGGTAGAGAGGGAAAGATGTGTTTAGTGGTGGGGTCCTGTTGAAGGTGGAGGAAGTTGCGGAGGATAATGTGCTGAATCTGGAGGCTGGTGGGGTGGTAGGCGAGGGCAAGAGGAACTCTATCGCTGTTGTGATGGGAGGATGGAGTGAGGGTCGGAGTGTGGGAAATGGAGGAGATGCGGGTGTGGGCATCTTTGATGACGGGAGAAACCACGATCCTTAAAGAAAGAAGACAGTTGAGATGTCCTGGAATGGAAAGCCTTGTCCTGGGAGCAGATGCAATGGAAACAGAGGAACTGGGAATAGGGAATAGCATTTTTGCATGTGGCAGGGTGGGAAGAGGTATAGTCGTGGTAGTTATGAGAGTCTGTGGGTTTATAAAAGATGTCAGTGGACAGTCTGTCTCTAGAGATGAAGATCGAGAGATTGAGAAAGGGGAAAGAAGTGTCCGAGATGGACCAAGTGAATTTGAGGGCTGGGTGGAAGTTAGAGGCAAAATCGATGAAATTGACGAGCTCAGCATGGGTGCAGGAAGCAGCACCAATGTAGTCATCGATGTAGCGAAGGAAAAATGGAGTAGTACCAGTATAGATTTGGAGCATAGACTGTTCCACATAACCAATGAAGAGGCAGGCATAGCGGCAGCCCATGCGAGTGCCCATAGCTACACCCTTGGTCTGAAGAAAGTGGGAAGAGCCGAACGAGAAGTTATTAAGTGTGAGTACCAGTTCCGCCAGCCGGAGGAGGGTGGTGGTGATGGGGAACTGGTGAGGTCTATTGTCAAGAAAGTTGCAGTGGGCTTTCAGACCTTCTTGACCTCAGCATCTGCTGAGTATTTTGTGAAAACAAAACGCAGGCAGCTTACCAAAAAACGATTGACACAACTGGCATCCAATGAACTGGCACCAACTTTGGAACAAGGTAGCCAATCATAGAAGACGTATGTCCATCTCAAATTGGAAATGGAACGTCTTTTACTTTAACATTACTTCAAGAAATGGGGGCCTTTTGCCTGATAATCACTAGAACAAAATTAATTTGTGTTGCTTCTCGTAGGCAATCATTATCACATCTTTGTGTGTTGATTTGATACAATTTTCTTCTTTTCTACTTCTGGTGAAGTATTCCAATATGTGGATACAAGGAAAGTATACTCTACTGGAAGAACAAATGCTTGCAAACAGAATATTTGTGAGCAAAACATATTTAAGTATAGTGAAGCAACATCCTGGAAAGAGATTTAAAAAGGAACACTACTACATTATCAGGAGAATTCTGGTGCAAATTGTTTTGATCTGACCAGACTTGTGCCTAACCAATCTTATAGAGCTTTTTTTAGGAGGTTACCAGGAAACATGTTGAAGGAAAGGCAGTGAATGCTGATAGATCCTGAAGAAAGGTCTTGGGCCAAAACTGTTTACTCTTTTCCATAGATGCTGCCTGGTCTGCTGAGTTCCTCCAAATTTTGTGCATGTTGCAGTGAATGCTGTCTAGATGGACTTCTGCGAGGCCTTTGACACAGTCCCAAATGGGAGGCTGGTGAAGAGGGTTCAGTCTCTTAGTATTCAGAGTGAGGTAGTAAATTGGATTCAACATTGGCTTGGCAGGAGAAGCCAGGGAGCAGCAGCAGATGGCTAGGCACTCTGACAGGAAGACCATGACAAATGATGTGCCACAGGGATCGGCACTGGATCCATTGATGTTTGTTACCAATATCAACAAACCAGATGATAATGTGGTAAACTAGATCAGCAAATTTGTGGTTGAAAACAAGATCCGGGTATAGCTGATAGCGAGGAGGGCTAGCAATGCTTGCAGCAGGATCTATACCAGCTGGAAAAATGGGCTGTAAAATGGAAGATTGAATTGAATGCAGACAAGTCTGAGGTATTGCACTTTGGAAAGACAAATCAGGTGTGTTGTGTCCAGCTCTGGTCACCTACCTACAGGAAAGATATCAATAAGATTGAAGTACAGAGAAAATTTACAAGAATATTGCTGGGACCTGAAGTTGAGTAAGTTAGGATTTTATTCTCTGGAGCATATGGTAATAAGGGGAGATTTGATTAAGGAATACAAATTATGAAAGGTATAAATAAGACCATAAGACTTTGAAGCAGAATTAGACCATTCAACTCATTCTGTCCTGTCACACTCACCTCAATCATAAGCAAATGCTTTGAGAGGCTGGTCAAGGATTACATCTGCAGCATGCTACTACCCAACTGGACCCCTTACAATTCACCTACCACACAACCAACTGACAGAAGATGCAATAGCCACTGCTCTACACACCGTCTTTACACATCTGGAGAAGGGGGATGCTTACCTGATAATGCTGTCCTTGGACTACAGCATTCAACACCATAATTCCCTCCAGGCTTGACAAGAAGCTCAGAGACCCCATCCTTCACCCTGCCTTGCGTAGCTGTATCGTGGACTTCCTGTCAGAATGCCAGCAGGTGGTAAAGGTGGGCTCCCTCACCTCTACCCTTCTGATGCTCAACACAGCAGCCCACTAGAGCTCTATCCTAAGCCCCCTCCTTTACTCCCTGTACACCCATGACTGTGTTGCCACCCACGGCTCCAATCTGCTAATGAAGTTTGCTGGTGATACTACATTAATTAGCTTAATCTCAATAATAATGAGGCAGCCTGCAGAGAAGAAGTCTTCACCCTGACACTGTGGTGTCAAGAAAACAACCTCTCCTTCAATGTTGCAAAAACAAAAGAGCTGGTGGTGAACTACAGGAGGAATGGAGACAGACTCACCTCTATTGACATCAATGGATCTGGGTTTGAGAGAGTGAACAGCTTAAAGTTCCTCAACATTAACATCACTGAGGATCTCAAGTGATCTATTCACACCAGCTGTGTGGTGAAAAAAGCACAACAGCTCCTCTTTCACCTCAGACAGTTGACGAAGTTTGTCATGAGTCCCCAAATCCTTAGGATTTTCTACAGGGGCACAATTGACAGCATTCTGACTGGCTGTATCACTGCATGGTATGGGAATTGTACTTCCCTTAATCACAGGGCTCTGCAGATAGTAGTGCGGACAGGCAGGCCAATACATCTATATATGTGAACTTCACATTATTTAGGACATTTACAATGACAGGTGTGTAAAAAATGCCCGATGGATCATTGGGAACCTGTGTCACCTGAACCACAAACTAATCCAGCTGCTACCATCCACGAAATATTGCTGCAGCATAAAAGCCAGGACCAACAGGCTCAGGGACAGCTTCTTCCACCAGGCCATCAGACTGATTAATTCACACTGATACAATTGTATTTGTAAGCTATATTGACTGTTCTGTCATTTATCTTACTGTACATATTATTTATTACAAATTACTATAATTTGCACATCGTTCATTCAGAGATGTGACAAAGATTTTTACTCCTCATTTATGTGAATGCTATAAGAAATAAATTCAATTCAATTTGAGTCTGCTCTGCAATTTCTTCATGGCTAGTTTATTATCCCTATTCACCCCATTCTCCTGCCTCCTCCCTGTACCCTTTGATACCCTTACTGATCCTGTCAATCTCTGCTTTAAATATGCCCAATGACTTGGCCTCCATGGCATCAGTGTCAATGAATTCCACAGATTTACAACAATCTGGCTAAAAAAAAAACCCTCAACTAATGTCTCCACAATCCCTTCAGCTACCTCTTTCAGAACTCTGGGGTGTAATCCATCTGGTCCTGGTGACTTATCTACTTCCAGTTTCCCAGGTACTTTCTCCTTGGTAACAGTGACTACATTCACTTCCGCCCTGACACTCTTGAATTTCTGGCATACAGCTGGTGCCTTTCACAGTGAAAAACCGGCACAAAATACTCATTGAGTTCGCGTGCCACTTTTTTATCACCCATTAAACCTCCCCGTATCGTTTTCTAGCAGTACAATATCTCAGCCTTTTGGCAAAGATCATTTGCAGCATTGTGTAATGATATCCATCCTCACGTATCGCTTATTCTTTATGTATCTGAAAAATGAATTTGGTATCCTCTTTTATATGACTGGATAGTTCATATTCATAGTTCATCCTTACTACTTCCTTTGTTGCCTTCTGTTGGCTTTTAAAAGTTTCCCAATCCTCTAGTTTCCCACCAACTTTTGCTATATTATATGCCCTCACTTTTGCTTTTATGCTGTTTTGACTTGTCAACCATGTTTGCCTTTACCCTCTCTTCAGAATTCTTCCTCTTCTTTGAGACCAGAAAGTCAAGCCATTGCTGTTCTGTCATATTCCCCGCTGTATCCCTTCCCAATCAGCTTTGTCCAGCTCTTTCCTTCTGCCTTGCAGTTCCCTTTATTCTGCTACAAATCTGATACATCTCATTTTAGCTTGTCCCTCTCAAAATGCAGAATGAATTCTATCCTACTATGATCTTTGCCTCCTGAGGGTTCTTTTACCTTAAACTCCCTGCCTAGGATAATGCAAGCAGATGTTTTGCACTGAGGTTGTGTGAGATTAGAGGTCATGAGATGAAAGATGATACATTTAAGGGGAACCTGAGGGGAATCTTCTTCAGAAGGTGGTGTAAGTCTGCAACAAGTGATGGATACCGGTTCAAATTCAAAATTTGAGAGGTTTTGATAAGTAATTGGGTGGGAGGGAAATGGAGGACTGTGGTCCATGTGTCGATCAATGAAACTAGACCAAATAACAGATTGGCACAGACTAGATGGCCTGTTTGTGTGCTGTAGTGCTCTGCAATTCTATTGCAATAGTTAACACTGCTGTATTTGCACTACTTCTGTTTTCTAAGGCAGCCCACTGTGGTCGAGAATGAGTTACTTCCATCGCAGGGACTCCTCAGCCTACAAAAGAGAAAATATTTCATTAAGTGAAAGTTAAAAACACATTGTCCAACACCTTTACAGTAGAACATCTGGCTGTATTCCTTACCTCGAGAATTTTGGTCAGTTCAATCTAACACATGAAAATATATCAACACAAGAAGCAGAAATAATAACATTGTTTTATTAAAGTTTAACATAATAAACATAAATAATTTCAAGATATTTACAAAACTTGCAGCAAATGCAAGAAAGTAGGACACGTACAAAGAGCATGCCAGGCAGCCAAAATTAAATGACTGCACTATGAAGAGAAAAAAATAAGAAGTCAAGTTGCAATTTCAAAATTATCACTAACCTGCACACTGTGGATGAAAAATCTGATAACGATGAGAACGACACAGGACAGATTAGACTTCAGATTTATTATATGAAAACTAAAAGGAGAAAAGCAATATGGCTTTCATCAGAAGTGAATGCCAAATGTTTCAGTCATTACACAAGGTGTGTTTGAACGACATTTCAAAGATATGGAAATGAAGCCTGTAGATATCCAACTAAGAACTTACTGAAGAAAAGATAACTCCTGTGGGAATGACATTCGTAACAGTGAAATACAACAACCAACAAACCACATTGAGCTTGCATGTGGTAAAAACAGGAGGGCCAGCATCGTGAGGCCATGATTGGCTGAGACAATTACAACTTGATTGGAGGTCCATCCACCATTTGCCTGCCACATCCTATGCAACAAGAGTCAGCTGAAAGTGAATTAAGAAAGGTACTAGTTGATTCCATAGCATTGTTCAAGGATGGTATAAAAACATGAACATATCAAGGGTAAAATAGTGTTAAATGAAAATGTCACACCCAAGTTTTACAAAGATTCTGTGATAAAGTAGTCAGTGAACTACATCACGTGGAGGCTGAAAGAATTCTTTCCAAAGTTTTGTGGATCCCATGGGTAATCACAGTGGTCCCAGTAGCTAAGAAGAATGGGTTTGTCGGGATCAGGGGCAATTTTAAGGTCACTATCAACACAATACTGAAAGTAGATCACTGCCATCTGCCCAGGACAGCGGATATCTTTGCAAACCTTTCTGGAAGGCAACACTTCAGCAAAGTGAGCAACTGAGGCCTACCTACAGGTGGAGAGTCCAAAGTGTTTCTCACCATAAACACCTACAAAGGGCTTTATCACTATAATAAGCTTATTTTTTGGAGTGGCATCTGCACCTGGACTCTGGCAGAAAGCAATGGACCAGGTGCTGCAAGGCCACTGGGCACTCAGTGTTACCTGGATGACATCATTGTTACCGGTGAAGATGAGAAGGAACATCTCCAAAATCTCAAGACAGTGTTAAAAAGATTAGAAGGTTATGGACTCAGAGCACGACACAGCAAGTGTGAATTATTTAAACCAATCATCACTACTGTGGTCACACCATCAACACACAGAGAATACACGGGTATGCTGAGAAAATTCAAGCAGTGGTGGACCAAGGCCAAAGGATGTATCACCACTGTGGTCCTTTTTAGGATATGTTAATCACTACACCAAGTTCCTGCTAAACTTGTGTTCCATCCGTTTACTATAGATCCAGAAGAAATGGCAATGGATAAAGCAGTGTGAGGTGGTTTTCCAAAAGGCAAAGGAAATGGTGACATCAGACACTGTGCTCACACATTCTGATCCACATTGTCCAATGAAGCTTGCCTGTGACACCTCACCTTATGAGATAGATGCAGTCATATTACATGTTATGAGTGATGGAAATGAACAACCGATAGCCTTTGCATCACATTCCCTTACCACTGCAGAGAAAAAATATGCACAAATTCATAGAGAGACTTTGAGTCTGGTTTGGGGTATAAAACATTTCAACCAGTACTTGTATGGGAGAGGGTTTATCCTTGTTTCTGATCATCAAACACTAGTGTCCGCTTTCAATCCACAGAAGGGTGTTCCACTGACCGCAGCAGCACCAACAGAGAGATGGGTTCTGTTACCTGGAGGACACAATTACAAGATCAATTTCAAAATGACAATTATTCATGGAAATGCTGATGGATTGTTCCATTTAGCCTGGGAAAAGGAAATATCAGAATAATTTACAAAAGAGGACACTCCGCTTGACATATTCTCCCAAATTGTAAATTGAAATTCTCCCTATTATCGCAAAGGGAAATCAGAAAATACCCCACACTGCATGGCCACCTAAAATGGCTGGAATGTGCAGCAGAAATTCCAGTTCCTCCACTTGTACCGGTGCCAGGATGTATTTGCCCTTGATGGAGGTTGATGGGTACTGAGTTGTTGTACCATCCAAGCTGACAGCTAACGTGTTGGAGGAGCTGCATGCCAATCATCCAGGCATGGTCAAAATGAAAGTATTGGCTCAAACTTTGTCTGGGGTGGACACTCCACAACCAACAACTCACCAGATATGCCATTCTTGGGTCGTCCCTTGCACTTACACTTGGATCTCCTCAAAATCAATCTCAGGAAGATTATGCAGGTCAAAGAGCTGAGACTAATTGAGGGCTCCTCAAACAAGGAGGTTTGAAGTGTCTCTCCTGGACAAGTAGTCATGGTGAGAGACAACAGAGGTGATCAAAATGGGTACTTGGAAGGATTAAGGACAAATAACACCACTCTCCTACACAGTGGAGATCATGTCTGATATCTGGAAACTATACATTGATCAGTTGAGCAGAGCAAAGTCAATTGTTACAGAAGAAAGGTGTCTGGAGCTGTCAAAACCACTCTTTGCAGTCTCCAAGTCAATTCTTCCAAACAAAACAGAGGAGACTCAAAAACCTGTGATTGTTTCACAGCCACAAAGTTCACCTGCCAAGCAGGAAAGATGTTTTCCCACAGGAGTAAGAAATACTCCAAAGCAATTAAATTTTTAGGCCTGAATGGGATAATTTAAAATTTATTATGCTGTGGATGTCTATAAAACAGTTGTCAAAGAAACTTTGGAACTCTTCCTCAAAGGTTAGTTGAAACATTGTTGTCTTTTAGACGGAAATGTACTGTGAGTAGACAGGAATGCAGCATTGAAGTAGTGCTCAGAGTAATCATGATCTTACTGAAAGGTGACGCAGGTTCAAGGGACCAAGTGGTAAATTCATGCTTCTAGTGCACATTTCCACACATAAAGGTGGCAGCAGGGAAGATACGAGATGGTTAGCACTGGTCTTAGTGCAGGCTATGACTCTAAGCTTGATGGAATTTGTGACATCGATGGTGATGGATCTTCCTGTGACTGTTTCTGAATGGCTGAATGAGGCTGAAAGGAGGAGTAAATGGAACTCTAGAAACTTTTTTCATTCATTAAGCTCCTTACAGTGAAGCACAAATCATCTAGCAAGTAGCAACATTTAACGTTCTGCTCCATATTTTGTTTCTAAAAATGGCTATTTGATTAGCTAATGATTTGTTTGGTGTTGGTTGTGATGCTATGAACTTGTCCTCTCGCAGTGTCTGTTGTTCAAACATAAACATATCCTCACTTGTAAACTCTTCACCATCAGGTTCCAATAACATTTCTATATTATCCCAGTTTAGTTATTCAAACCATGTTGAACAATTTCTTCAGGGAGATATATTGTACATATTGCTTGGGCTACATCACCCCAAGATCAGATTCAGATTAATTTATCACGTGTACATGGAAACATTCAGTGAAAGATGTTTTTGCGTTAACAGCCAACACACTTATGGATGTACTGGCGGCAGCCCGACAGTGACGCCACACATTCCCACACCAACATAGTGTGCCCACAATGCTCAACAGAACAACACAGAGCACAACAAAACAGAACGCGGCAAGCAAACAAACAACAACAGCAAAACAAGCCGTTATCTTCTCTATCCCCCAAACCATTCTTACAAACTTAAAATATTTATCTTAGTTTAAAGAAGTGTTATGCAATTCAGATCTCGATGGAGACTACAAGTCAGCATCATCTTGATTAGTACATCAAGGGGTCCTAATGTAGTCCATGGCTATCTTGATAATGTACTTCTTCCAATTTTCCTGAATGCTGTATTTGACAGTACCATCTGGCTTTTAAATAATATGACTCATTAGAGGGTGCAGGTAACAAATTTGGTAAGTCCTTGTTCTGTGAGTTCCTTAGTCAACTTTAATGGTGAGTTAGAATCTGTTGTCAAAGTCCTCACTTTTTATGTTGGTGAGAAATACAATGTGATGTAATTCTAGAAGAGTAGCACCATCCCAACTTGTTTCAATTACCACATCATTGCAAGATTTGTTTTTGGATATTCCTACAGAACCCTCAGATGCTAAGTAGTAAACTAAGAGACACATAAACTGATTCACCCAATATATTACCTTCATGGAGATAAGTAAGATGATCTTTGGCTACATTAATGACTGGAACAGGTTTCTCATTCCTTGAGATAAACTCAGGGGTATCTGTTGTGTACTTAATATTTCAGTTATATTAAATATTGAATAATATTGTAAATATGTTGTTGATTAACTCTTCTTTATTTGTTTAAATAATTACTGTTTATATGTAAAAATAATTGAATTGCATATATCATGACTCTACAATGTGATATGTACGTATACCTCTCTTAAGGTAAAGCTAAGTTAAACTCACATTTCAGACTCTGTCTTTTCCTTTAAGTTAGTTTAATGTTTTTAAGTTACAAAACATAATAATATTCCTCTCTAAGAGAGTATTACAAGAACCACCCCTTGTAATAACGATCAGCAAGGCACAGAAAATCTGTATTTACCAACAGTAACTTTTATAGTCTCAACTAAAAAGCATGTAGGTTCACAAACAACCTGTGTGCACACCACTAGAATCCCTGACCTTCCATGAACAGTCAATGAAGAGAAAAGATATAACTAGGAAAGGCGTCTACACTGGCTAGGCGTTCTTCGTGGTTCTGACCTTCACCTGTCCGTGGGCTCCTCCTTATCTGCAATGGTTGGTCTCTGATTGCTGGAGAATTATCGCCCCTATGTATTTGGAGCTCCTGACTCTTACAGCGTTCCTCATTGGTTGAATTGTTGGATTGCCATCCCATTGGCTCAAGGTCCCCTTCTTACTAGTTCTAATCCAGGGCTACAATCATGGTTCTGCCCAGCCTTACGTGTTTGTGTCTTCCAACTCTTACTGGTCCAAACTAGTTAAAAGAGGCGACCCAGAAAAGAGTCTAACAAGATTACAGGTTGCTTCTTTGGTGGGTCTGGCATCTTACATAAAAAGCAGCTACTCACCTGAGAATGGTCTCAGGGTTAGCAGAGGGGGAACAAAGACAATTGGTTTGTCTGCTTCCCCTGACATTGATTCATCATATCCATTTCTGGACAAGTGTTTCACTTCACCTCCATTACTGATTCCTTTGAAGAGAAGCTACTTTTTCTAATGAGTTGCTGCAGCTCCCTTGGTAATGTTTCTGTTTCTGTGGTATCTGGACATGATGTCTCTCCTGTGAGATGAATTAAGCATAACTGCATGTTTCTGTAATGAAAATATTTCAAAATTAATTTCTTCTTTTTCTTTCCTCATTCCGTGGCAAGGCAAAGAAGGCACGATTACATATGTTAAACACCATCAGAACTATTTTATCTGGATTATGTAAAGACTACTCTTTAACAACTTCACTAAAATACAGAAGGAAAGAATACTTATCAATCAATCAATCAATCAGTGAATTGATCTAATAAAATGCCAGAGGGAACCCCAGGTGTCCAATGGTCTCTTTTAGTTTCTTTTTTCACTCCTTCTCTGTCTTATGTCAGTTTTATGTTAGCTTTTATTGTGACTCCATCCCAAAGCAAAATTCCAATTTGCACAAAGTAGCCCCTTCTTATACCCTTCCAAACTCCTACCTTAGTGATTTTACATGCAGCAAAGTATTATATCTTCTTAGCTCTCGGGACCTTTCACCTCGGTACATAACTTAAAGACAGAAACATACAGGAGGTTTTGTAGAAAGGCATGCTTTTCACCATGTATATCAGTACTCCATTACATTCTCAAAACATTCCTACATTGACAACATTTTGTTTTATAACCACCATTTTGTGTTATACACTTTTGCACATTCGAAGCATAAATTAAATATAGCTTCAGGAAAATTCAATTCTCTCCTGACACTCCACTCCTTGAATCTTCATTAGTACATTATAATAAAAGGAAAAGAATAAAACACTACATTAAACAGCAGGATTATCACAGTGAAGGTTCCATATGGGTAATAAATAATAAAGCACAGGAGAAGCCTCACAGTGCAACCACCTAAACTCCTGCTTAAAGCAGCAAGTTAGAGTAAACCACACTACAAACCTAACCAATATTGGGATTATAGCAAGATGCAAAAGGATCCCAATGCAGGGGTTGTTGCATTGGAAGGTGTCTCCTCTTTTCATGTCAGAGCGACGTCCTCATGTACAGCCAAGCAGTACTCTCTACCCAAAGGAGGGTCCATATCATAGACAAAATTAGTCCAATGCTTACATTCTGCCAAAATAAAAACAAACATATGTTGTCAGTCTTTCAGAACTTTCATGATTTCTCTAATTTCATCAATTTCTTCCTGTTTAAACACACTAAATTATCTTTCACTTGTACTGATACCCAAAAAGTGTTATTATCTCCGCTTGTCAGAATCTCCCTCTTGCAAACCGGAAAACTTAGTAAGCACATTCATACCTTCCCACACACTACAGGAACTATTTCCACAGTTCTGCTTCCTCCTCAGGTGCTAGGTTATGCTGCATTATTCAGATTTGGATTCAGACTCAAACATTGTGCCTTTGACTCCTCCAGTGGACTCACAGATCTGTGGCTCTGGCCAACAGGGCTCAACTTCTGGACTTCCAATTCAAGCCCGGGCCTCGATCCTCCACATTGACCCCAAGACCTGCTGATCACTGAACACCAAGCCTCAAATTCAAGACTCACCAATGACGAGACCCTGAACAGGCCTCAAACTCTGGCCGCACCAATTTACTTCAACCCAGGTGGTCATCGAACCTTGTTCCTCCTGTCCACATGGAACTCTTACTCTGGAACCAGCGAACAACAGTCTTCATCCATGCTGGTCTGCTGGTCCAGTTTCCAGCCAGACATCCCACATCTGTATTGTTGGCTTTCAAATGTGGATCCTATCCTCTAAATCCTCCACATCCGTCTATAAATTCTAATCTGACAACTAACTTTCCCCTCTATCCCCAGAATGATCCCCATGAACCCAAAAACAACACTAACAGCAATGAAAACGGAGTTAACCTCAATGGAGGTCACAGCTCAGCATCATATGGTACTCGCAACTTGTAGTGGAGTCCTCTGAGAATACCCCAGTCATGATTGGAAGATCGGGTCTCAAAGTGACCTCACTAGCCTCTGTGGAGGTTTCTGTCTCCACTAATGCCCAGTAGCAGGCGTGCGATTGTCTTTCAAAAGCTGTGAAATATTCAGCTCTATCAGGCAGGGTGCGAGACCAGAAGACGAGGAGAGCATTCACTCCATTTTGTTCAGCCATAAACTCCACACAGCAGTGCAGAGATACCTGTAACTGGAATGGCAACTCCGGTCAGCGAGGGGCAAAATTCAGTGCCAGAGTCACTGCTTCTTTGGCAGCCATCGAGGATGTCCTGACCAGCGGCATCACCATCTGGTAGAGCAATTTCAAAGCATCTGACCACAAGTCCCTACAAAGGATTGCAAGGGGTACTGAGAGGATAATTGGGTTCTCTCTTCCACCCAGCAAGGATATTTATCAAGAGTGCTGCATACACAGCGTCCCTTAGCATGCATCCTACAATCCATTTGACCTCATACCATCAGGCAAGAAGAACCTTAGCATTAAGACAAGATCTGTTAGGATGGTCAGAGCTTCTTCCCCCAGCCCATAAGACTACTGAACCCCCTGCCAGCACCCCGGTCTCATCCCGTAGAAAGCACCAATAGTGTTATTACTGTTTACTTTTTAATTTGTGTCGTAAGTGTATCTTATTTATTACTTTTTGTGTTGTGTGTGAGTTATATGTACTGTGCTGTGTACCTTAGTCCAGAGGAACATTGTTTCACTTGGTGATATACGTATTGAAGGACTTTAAACTAACAATGCACAGGATCACACAACCCTGCCTTACTAACTTCAAAATATTTATCAGTTGTCAGCTTGAAGTTTCAATTGAGTTTTACTCCGCTATTGTGAATGGCGATTGATCTTGCAAATAGCGAATTCAAGCGTAAAATATACCACATGGTCTATATCTGTGATTGAGAGCCAATTCTGTACAAAAGTAGCAGGTTTTTGTTCAGACTTCAGAACAGTGTGGGTTACAGGGGCCATGCTGTTCTCCTTGCACACAAGCAAAATAAAAATAAGTTTGAGTCATAAGTATGTGTGTGTTCTGGCCCCAGTTATCCTCTTATTATTGGTGATGACACCATCATGGCAAAACTTGCATATGTCCAGGACAAAGAGACAGGCAGAAAAAATCATTGCAAACACTATCTACCCAGCAAACTGCTTTTCTAAAAATTAACTTCTGGAAAGAGCTAAAGGGCTTTTAAAACAAAAACTTCATGCCATCTTAAAAGTTTCTTACCCCAGGGAATTAATCGCATCAAACATTCTAATTAACTTTCCCACCCCTTCTTACCTATCACCTCAGTCACTGCACTGTACCACTTTAAACCACTTTTTATAATGCTGTTTACATTGTAAATACATGCTTTATGCATATTTTTCCTTATCCATACTGTAACCTCTAAAGTTACAGCTCTATTTCAATCTTTGATATCTCTTTTTTCCCTTTTCAAGGTTCTTTTGAAGACCCTGACCAGGAGTTACACTCTGACTTTGGTTCTCTGTGGGAAAGGGACCCGTTCTCAGGGCCTCACGACCGGCTGCTTTTTGATATATCAAGGACGCAGCCTGGAAGACTAGTATTCCTTTGGAGTGCCAGATTTTCATGGCTCTGGAGACGGGCTGATTCTGTGAAACGTCACGGGAGAATACGGAATACTGGGAGCAGTGGGTTAGCTGCTGTCGGTTGTATGTTCGCAGAGCTGTACCTTCCTGAGGCCAACTCTCTGGGTGCAGAGCTCAGAAAAAGTGATGCAATAGTCTTTTAACATCGAAACTCAGCAAGTTGTTTGTTATGTCTCCCCTCTTGCTGTGAAATGGGGACATCTCTTTTCCCTTATTTGGGAGAGAGAGAAAGCCTGTGGGATGGGGGCATCATTCCCTTGCTGCTGCTTGTGCGTGGGAGGGGCTTTGGGGTTCTAAGTTTAACTGTCATTTATTCCTTGGGCAGCTCCTCTGATTTTGTGGATGTTTGAGAAGAAAAAGAAATCAGGATGTACATTGTATACATTTCTCTATTGAATCCTATTGAAATTTATTTCTATATAATTCTTTATTCTTATAATTGTTGAATGCTGAATTTAGTTGCATGTCACACCAACAATCCACAGCAAATTCCTAATGCAGTGGATTCTGGTTAATTGGGATACTTCAGGTCCAGTACATTTTGGGCCAATTAAACAGCTGACTCAATTAGCTGAAGTTTCATGGAAAGAGTTTAAAAGGTATAAAAAGCAAAATACCATTTAATTGTGTATTTAAATGAAGAACAGAACAACTTAGAACAGTATCAATACTACTACAGTATCATAAAACTGTGTATTAGGTCCTAATATTTATCAATGGAGGAATTGATCCAAAGTATGTTGCCATTTTCTTTTGATAGACTGCAAATGAACAAAACCAGCACAGACGCTTAGTGTAGATAATGGACTGCCTCATACACTCCTTTCAACTATTGCATCCTCCAAATCTTCATCCTCATTGTAACATACAAGGTAATTGTTGATACCTTTAAATTCTTTGTAGTTCCTAATTTGTTGAAGTGGTGAAGTTGTTTCATTTTCACTCCCGGCCGTTTCTGGCATCTCCAAGCTGGAATGCTTGAAAACACAGTGAGAAAAACAGTTCTGAGCTGTCTTACTGCTTACTTGTCAAAAGCTATCAGTGACAGAAATTATTGTTTTTTGAACTCAAGTGCATGCAACTGACACTATTTAAAAACTTCACTCTAAGCATGGCATAGTATCTAATGGCCGTGCAAGTGCACATGACTGACGCTAGTTTAGAAACTGTTCAGCAACAGTCTCCTGCCTCAATGAAGCAGCACAGAATCCAAAATAAGCAAAGGGAACCCTGGATTTTTTTCAATCAGTTTTTGATCCTTGAACACTTCATTATTCCTTTTTTGTACTATTTATTTATTTTATAATTTATAGTAACTTTATGCCTTTGCACTGTACTGCTGCCACAAAACAAATTTCATATATTTTAAGACAATGTTGATGAACCTGATTCTGATTCTTTTTATCTGGTTACTTTGTGAGAGTCAGAACAGAACAGTTAGGTGTGGTATGTTCCATGTCTAGTAGGCCCACAAACCTTTGTGTTTCTTGTTTATTAGGGGGTAGGGATAGCCATTTCAGCTATCTTGTTCCATTCTTCAGCTGGGATCCCTTGATGCCCTAAAATGCACTCACTGGATTTCTAAAAGTTGGATTGTCTGACTCAATCCTTGTACCCTCCATTATCCACTCATCCTTAGTCCTTCATGTGGCTTACCAGCACATCCAGGGATTTGGCTACCCCCTCTTTGGTGAGTCTTCTAAACAAGATGCCGTTGATATCGCAGGCTGCCAGCACATCAGGCAAAAGCATACGTGCTTCGAGGTCCCGTGCTATCAGAACATACCCCTGATGCAATCCGGTGAGGGTGTGCTGCCTGCCTTCCCTGTAAGGGCAAATTGATCCTGTGACCTGGATGATGAAGAAATGGAAACGAATGCATTGGCCACATCTATTACTGTGTACCACCACTTGTTCCCTTGTAGCATTCTCTCCACTAAAGTCTAGGTCGGCAGCAGGTAACAGAGGGGCGTGCTTATTTAGCTGACAAAAATCATCCCTCATTCTCCAGCTGCCAGGTGATTTCTTCAGTGGCCAAATAGAACTGTTATACATTATGCTGCATGCCTGATCACACCTTGTTTTAATAGCTCTGCATAATGTCAGAGACCTATGCTATCCAGCTATCTCGCTATCCAGCACTGCTTCACAGAGACAACAGTGCTAGGTGGAAGTATTGTGAGAGGTTCCCACTTTGCAGTCCTTCTTCTTGTAAAGTTTAATGGCTGGTTGGCAGACCAACATAAGGTGCATTACCACCTCTGACTGAAGTGCAACATGGAATAGATAGACAGGAAGTATATGTACAAATTTCACACCTGCCAAAACATTTAAATAACGTCAAGAAGTCTAATACTTTTCCGAAAGCCAAATACACACTTATGTGTATACACACATAAATATACATAATGATGACACACTTTCCATGCTAAACTGAAGTTCTCAATTTAGTAATTAGAAGTTTCCTTTTCACCTCAAAGGAACTGCAATCAAACAATACAAGCCATATCATTTCTTGAGAAGTGCACTCCCTACAAGTGCCCATATCATGCAGATTAATTTGGAACAAGGAATCATTCAACGTAGGATGCCCAATACACAAATGTGTAAGTATTATTTCTTCCCTCTTTTTACACATATCTCCCAACTAAGTTCCCACCATCCTCTGAACTTTATATAAATGCCGTTCTCTGGAACATAGAACATTACAGCACAGAAACAGACCTTTTGACCCTTCTTGGCTGTGCCAAACCATTTTTCTGCCTAGTCCCACTGACCTGCACCAGGCCCATATCCCTCCATACACTTCTCATCCATGTATCTGTCCAAGTTTACCACTTCATCTGGCAGCTTATTCCACACTCCCACCACTCTCTGTGTGAAGGAGCCCCCCACCCCAATGTTCCTTTAAACTTTCCCCCCTTCACCCTTAACCCATGTCTTCTTGTTTTTTTCTCCCCTAGCCTCAGTGGAAAAAGCCTGCTTGCATTCACTCTATCTATACCAATCATAATTTTATATACCTCTATCAAGTCTCTCCTCATTCTTCTAAGCTCCAGGGAATAAAGTCCTAACCTATTCAACCTTTCTCTGTAACTCAGTTTCTCAAGTCCCAGCAACATCCTTGTAAACCTTCTCTGCACTCTTTCAACCTTATTAATATCCTTCCTGTAACTTGGTGACCTAAACTACACAATACTCCAAGTTCGGCCTCACCAGTGCCTTATACAACCTCACCATAACAGTCCTTATTCCTTAATACACCATAACATTTCATGTTGGAGAAAGGCTACAAATTCTTGCCTTTTAGTGCTGAAGTCTGATCAAATTTTTAACTGTGATAGTTCAATATAGCCATTTAATTGAAATGCATTTACCTGAGTTACATGGTGGGAAATACTTGTTTTCTTTTCTTCATCCAAATTTTGTTGCTGCAGTGATTGAATAGACTTTCTAAGTATGGCTTAATTATAGCTTTCACCACCACTTATCGCAAAGGAACCACTACATTTACATCCTCGATTTTAAGTGATTGTTTGGCTAGAATGTCTGCCACCTCATTTCCTTCAACCCCTACATGGGCAGGAACCCATAAAAAATGTTTACACAGGCCTAGATCCTGCAGCCTCAACAAGCGTTGTCCAATCTCATGAAGAATGTCTGGCCTACAATTTGGAATATATGTTTTAATAGATGAATGAGAACACAGAAATACATCATCTCCAACCCATTCCATGGCTAAAATGATAGCAACCATCTCAGATGTGAATACTGATACTTTAATCATCTTTTCTGAATTGTCACTGAAGCTTTGGAATATAGATAGAAACACCTGAGCAACCTGTCACTGGATGTTTTCAACCATCTGTATGGATATATGAGAGAGCGTAACATCCGCCTTGCATATATTGCTCAATTACCACTGATATACAGTCCAACTTCATCCTCATCTTTTTTTTGAAGGCTTAAATCAGCCATAGGAAAAGGGAAAAATCATGAAGGAGTGACAGAAAAGGGACTATATTCCATATTAAACAACCCAAGATTCTGTGCCATTCATTTCTTATCCATCCAAAACTGAAGACCTTATGAATACAGTGCTCCCAGCACAGCACTATTGTTGCCAATATTGGATGGCCAACTTCATGTCCTTTTCCATTAACCCAGTAAACCATTGCTAACTGTAACCTGCATAGATCTAAAGGTACTTTAACCATTTCTACCAGTAATGCCAAAATTGGGGATGATTTATTAACACCACAGCATAATCTCAATGCTTAAGCTTGAACTTTATCTGGTGAGGCCGAACCATAATCAAAGGGAGATATGATTAAGGCATATACATTTGTTTAAATGACTTCCTACTCATACCCCAATTACATCCAACTAAACACTTGACCACATTAAGTACTATTTTTACACTTATCTAGAATTTTATTGACATGCACCTTCCCTATGTCCATCCACATAACTAGAAACCTTCATAATGTCTCTTGTTTAAGAGATTTACCATATAACTCGAGATCAATTTTGGGTGTAAAGCTTTTTTAGAAAAACAAATAACTTGAGTCTTTGCAACAGAAAATTTAAAACCCCACCAGTGTCCCCATTCCCCTACTTCATAAATAGATGCCTACATTTTTCTAACCATATAATTTATATTCCTGCCTCTCTTCCACGCTATGCTATTATCAGCATGTAACAATTTGGAAAGGTCTGAGCCAATATTTAAGAAATTATCAATCATAATATTAAAAAGGAGTGGGCTACACACACTCCCCTGTAGAGCCCCATTCTCTATCTCATACTCCATAGAGAATGTTATTCCTGCCTTAACCTTTATTTTCCTTTCACATAAAAAATCTTGAATCCAATCAAACATTATATCTTCTATCCCTACCTTTTCACTCTGTTCAACCCTACAAAATGATCAGCTTTAGAATTTCAAATGCAAATTTTTCCTATTTAGTCTGCACTGTTTTCACTGTAACACATTCATCCCAATAATGTTTTCAAGTAACACAGCTATCAGTTTTTGGGCTTCCATCTGTGGTCCTGCCCCAATATCCAATCAAACCATTGTTTCTCATGCCTTTATTGTCAACTCCCCTACCCACATCAGAGACCCTTTTTCTGGTCAGGGTTTCCACTTATAACTGAGTATTCCGAGCTGTGTCTACAGAGCATTAACCCTTTATTCCCTTCATTCCACTGTAAAGTGATGGCTATGTAAGGTCTCAAGTCCCCCCAGACTGAGAGACTTTATTGTTCTAACTGCCTGGGGACCCTTACCAGATCCGAATGTGAAAGTTGAGGAGCACTAGGCCACAGTAAATCAGTCCTGTTACCCTGTTATCAATCATTCTCCCTACCATGCACTCCATTTCACCCCATGGGAGGGACACTAGGTTCAACTTTCTCACCTGTGCAGTGGTGTTTGCATGAGGCATGCATGGTTCCCATGGGAAACCCATCAATCTTTCCCTTTGCCACTCCTGCGTTGAAAAGGGCCAGAAATATTTCTTCAGCAGTTAATCAGGGGTTATTGGCTACATAATCCTTATTGTCTGCCAAACTTCCTTTCGACTGCAGAGTTCTGACTTCCACTTTTCTAAAATCAATATACCATAGACCCTCCAGTATGTTCCATACCTCCCTCAAGAATACCCCATTGGTAGTGCTAAGACAGCCAACAGGACTCTATTCAGGTTGACTGTCACATGGTGAATTAAACTATCAGTGTGGTCCCTGGGCGAGTATCTCCTCATCGAGATCGTCTCAACTTATTCCCTGGTAAATCTCAGTATGAGAGCCCCAGATCGGAGTGCCATGATTCCCTCATCTACAGTATGTGCCTCCCAATCTATTGAAGAGGGATAAAGCCTCAGTACTGTGCATGGGATTTGTGCAAGAATATCCATGGGGACACCATCATCACATTGCCCCTGGTAATTAATACTGCTTTGTACAGAGCCCAGCAAGATCAATAAGGCCATACCCTTATTCACCTATTTGCAAAGTAATGACCATAACCAGGATGCATATCAGCTTTCCAACACATGGGAGGACAACACACAGACAATGTGTTAACCATCACTCCAAAACTATGTCCATCTCGCCTGGTACACTAAACTCAGTTCTCTCTATGGATATGTCCTGTTGTTTGTGAAACATTGTGCAGAATTCTGCCAATCAGGAGTGCCCAAACTTTTGCATGAAAAGTCAGATAGGTGTAGGAATGGCAGGGTTTTAATAGGATTGATGGTAAATTCCCTAACATTGACCAGAACTGCTTTACTACTAATGGATTAGACAGTGCATAACTTGTTAAGTGGGTACAGGAAAGTTTTCTGAAGTGGTAGGTAGAGGACCTGACTTGAGAAGAGGCAACACTCAACCGACTCTGAAGAACTGAGGCTGGGAATGTGAGTGATGTGTTAGTGGGAGAGTACTTTGGGACCAAGGAACTTAATTCTGTTAGCTCCATGATAGTCAGAGGAATAAAAAAAGATAGGACTGGTTCATGTTAAAACCCTAAAGTGGGGGACAATAATTGCGAAGGCATCGGCTAGGAACTATCAAAAGTTGATTGAGAGTAGTTGTTTGCAGGTAAAGGGACATCTGGCAAATGGAAATGTTTTAAAAGTGAGATAAGGGATGTTCAGGATGATCATGTTCCTATTGTAGTAAAGGGGAAAACTGGCAAGATAAGAGAACTTTGTTTGACAGAGGGGTACTAAGGGTCTGGTCAGGAAAATGAAGGAGGCATATAAGAAGGAGCAGTTGGGATTAGCCATGTACCTCAAAGCCTATGAGGGATGTCGTAATACATTTAAGAAGGAAATTCTGAGATCAATAAGGAGCCATGAGATATCCTGGGCAGAGAAGATTAAGGAGAATCCTTAAAGTTTCTTCCTCCAAGCCAGTAGACTGCTCAATTCCCAGAGTCTAGTCTGACACCAACACACACACACACACACACACACACAACCACTCCCTTTGCAATTTTTGCTCATTTCTTTCTCAATTCCCGCTAAAACATTGTTTACACTGTTTACATATACATAATTTATTATTGTACTGTAATTTGCCCCTTACTGTGCATATTGTCTTGTGTAGGTCTGAAGTCTAATGTAGTTTTGTGTTATTTCAGGTCGCACCATGGTTCCGGAGGAACGTTGTTTCGTTTTTACTGTGTAATGTACTAGCAGTTATGGTTGAAATGACAATAAAAGCAACTTGACTTGACTAAAGATACTGTAAGTATATTCAAAGTAAATGAGTAGCTTGGGAGAAAATAGGTCCCATTAAGGCTCAAAATGGTATTTACAGTATCTGTGGAGTGATGGCATATGGGTGTGGTTTTAAATGAATGCTTTTTATCTGTATTTGCCATGGAGAAGGACTGATCATGAAGTCAGGGGAGGGAATGGTGATATCGCAGTGCACATCAACATTATGGAGGAGGATGTGCTAGAGGCACTTGAATACCTAAAGACAGATAAAATCTCAGGGCCTAACTAGATGTATCCTAAATTTCCTGGGAAACAAGGGAGGGGATTGCTGGAGTCCTGGCAGAAATTTCTATAGTATCATCAGCTGTAGGTAAGGTATCATAAAACTGGAGGATAACTGGCATTGTATATTTAGTTAAGAAGGACAGTGAGGATGAGCCATGGCCCAGTTTTCAGTGAGATAGCAGTACGTTCAGACATAGCAGCTTCTCCAGGGTCAACCAAAGGTGTTTTTTTAATCTTTTTTGAACATCTGTTTTACAATTGCAAGATATTGCTGGACATTAATGCTGAACTTCAAGTACTGCAAGTCTACCCCATCAGAGAGCTGTTCATTGGTGGAGGAAGCAGGCTTGGTGTGTATTGTGATACTGTGCACTAGAGAAAGGTATCTGAGTTGGTGCGCAAAGGCAGCTTGCAGTCTGACAGTGAGCGATTGTCTTGTATGATCCCGTTGGACATCGGTAATGTAAAATACTGCAAGACTATTTCCCTTGTTTATTGGTGAGACAGATGGCAGGAGAGCTGTGTGGCCTTGGTTGTAGTAAGCGCTGGGCCTCAAGCTTTGTGCTTGTCTGTCCAGGATAGGAGACGCCAGAGGTGGTGGAGCAAACACCCACGCTGAGTTGGGGGCTGGCCCTCCCATCAGTGCTGACCTCCAATACTCACTTGGTGGAAGACAAGCTGGATTGCATGCATGTGTTCATCTGCGGACTGCTGAGAACTGCTGATCTTGCTGATAACACCCATGCACCATCAATCTACAGGACATGTCACTCAGGGATTTGGGCTATATATATATTTTGTATGTTTATTATTGTCTGAGATGCCTTGTGCTGTGTATGACTGTTGGCACTGAGTCGTGCCCTTTGGCCCTGGAGGAACGCTGTTTCATTTTCCTGTATTCAGAGATAATCATGTATGGTTCAATGGTAATTAAACTTCAGCTTGAACTTGAAATCCAGGTCAATGAGCCTAACATTGGTTGTGGGAAAATTTTTGTAAGGGGTTCTGAAGGACAAGATGTATTTGGAATTGAAAAATCAGGAACCAATTAGGGATCACCAACATGGCTTTTTGCAAAGTTGATTGAGTGTTTTCAAAAGGTGTCCAAGAGGGTTAATGAGGGTAAGGAGATAGATGTTATTTCATGGACGTTAGCAAAGCCTTTAGCGAGGTTCTACATGGTATGCTAGTCTGAAAGGTTAGAACACACAGAATCCAGAGTGAATTAGCTCGTTGGATACAAAGCTGACTTGGTGGCAAGAAGTGAAGGATAGTAGTGGAAGGTTGCTTTCTGGATTGGAGGCCTGTGATTAATAGTTTGCTGCAGGGATCAGTGCTGGGTCCGTTTTTGGCTCAAGTTCAAATTCAAGTTTAATTGTCATTCAACCATACATATGTATACAGCTAAACGAAGCTGGGCCAATGAGCAAAACACAGTACATAGTGTCACACACAGCATATATAGTTGCAACAGCACATACAGTCACAAACTAATATTAGCACAAGTCCCTGAGTAGCACACCATGAAGATTGATGGTGCATGGGATATTGTCCTGGAGCCATGTTTCTACAAGAACAAGCATGCAGCAGTTCGTCATCTCGGGCTGGGTTAGCCATGGGCCAAAGACAAGCTTGTCTTCCAGAGAGTGAACACTGGAGAGCAGCCCCAGTAGGAGATCTGGCATGCAGTCTGGCCTCCAACCCTGCATGGATTCCAAAGTGCCCAATGTGCCTCTGTTTTCTCTCACAGCTTCTCCTCTGCTGGGTGGCTGTAACAGGTGACACCACGGCGTGAGGTCCTGGTCTGAACAACAACTGAGTCCATACAGCTCCCTTACCACCAGTCTCGCCAATGAGCTGGACTTGCAGTATTTTGTATTACTGATGTCCAACGAGGTCTTGCAATCACAAGGAAAATGTCTAGGACAAACATTTGCACCATTTGTTTGAGGGTGCTGAGACCAAGTGCACTACCATCTTACTGGAAGTGATTATCATGTATATTAATGATTTAGATAATGCAGGTGGAGTCTTTAGTAAGTTTTCAGGTCAAATAATGAAGAATATTGGTGAAGCTTACAAGCATTGATCAACTGGAAGAGTGGGCAAAGAAATGACAGACGGAATTTAACTCAGAAAGGTGCTCGGTGTTGTATTTTGGTAAATTAAACCAAGGTAGGACAATACATAGTAAAATGACAGGCCCTGGGAATTGTTAAACTGGGAAATCTAGGAGTACAAATACATAGTTTCTTGAAAATGACAATACATTTAGATGGCATAGTAAAGAAGGCATATGGCAAACTTGGCCTTATTGTTTGCGGCATTATTCACAAGAATTGGGACATCATGCTAGAGTTGTACAAAATGCTGGTTACACCACACTTGCAGTATTGTCTTTGGTTCTAATTATCACAATATAGATTAAGCAGAGAGAGTGCAGATAGAAATTCACAGATGTTACCTGAATTGGTAAGCTTGAGTTATAAGGAGAGATTGGAAATGGTACATCTGTTTTCCTTGGAGCAAAGGGGGCTGACAGGTGACATCAAAGAGTCTAAAACTGGAGGGAGTTGGTTTAAGGTGAGATGGATTAGATTTAAAGGGGATCCAAGGGGTAAATGTTCAGCAGGAAGAATAGTTGGTACCTAGAATGAGTTACCAGAGGAGCTGCTGGAGGTAGGACCAGTAACAGCATTTCAGAGGCATCCTTCATGCTTTAGTCTGGTCACCAGAGTCCTCCTGGCACCAATGCTTCTCCACCCCTGATTATTAGTTGATTATTTTCACCTGTGTCTTGTTTTAGTTATCAGTGCACCTATACCTTGGTTTTCTATTTAAGTTCCCCGTTTTATTGTCATTGCTTAATTTTGAGTTTACCTACCCCATATGTAGTGATTTGTGAGTTCTAGCCTGTGTCCTCTATAAACCAATCAATAACTAAAGGTTCCTTGTTCAACTCCATTCTTATCTCTGGTCTCCTCCGTGCTGGAGTCCAGCTGATCTAAACCTCCTGGTAATGCACTGATTGTAGATGTGGAATTTCTCCTAAACAACTCTGGATCAAACCCAGCCTGACAATTTCCCCTTATGACAGCAAGACTAAGCCACAACATGGGCCCAACAGAGTATGAGAATCTCTGATCAGTGCCAGCCAGCCAGGAAGTCACAGCAAGTGGACATGAGCGTGTGCTCCAACAGATCGTGACCTCCCTGCAGAATCTCTCTGAGATCATCCGGTTGTGCCAGTAAATGCCTGCTGCTTCCCCAGCTCTCAAACCCAAATGATTTGATGGCAACCCAGGGACCTATAGAGGGTTTGTTTTACCCAGTGTTCCCTGGATTTTTGATTGCATCTCACTAAGTTCCCCTCTGACTGCTGCAAAGTGGCCTATATTATCTCACTCCTCTCTGGCAATGCTCTCGGCTGGGCTATGGTGTTCTGGGAAAAGTTGTGCTGACGTATCCTTCTTCACTAGGGAGAGGAAGAAGGTGTTTGACCATCCAGTCAGTGGACAAGAGGTGGACAACTGACTCTTATTTTATCAAGGTACCCATAGCGTGACTGACTATGCAATCCAGTTCCACACTCTAGTGGTAGAGAGAGGTTAAAATACTGATGCCCTTATTGCCATGTTACACTGTAGGTAATTAGGTGAAATTAAAGATGAATTGGCAGCTAGAGACCCAGCTGAGGATCTCAAGACTCTCCTCGATATCTCCATCTGGGTTGACAATCATCTCCAGGAAAGGAGAAGAGTACTGTAGTGAGTCCTCTAGGGCTGCCAGTCACCAAAAACCTCCAGTCATATTGACCTTGGTACAATCATGCATACTCCTCCCCAGCTCCCCTCGACTTTCTCCAGAGGAGCCAATGCAGCTGGACGGAACTCAACCTTCTCCAGCTCAGTACGCCAAAAAATAAAGAACTAGGTTTAGGTCATTTGGCCTATCAAGTCTGCTTTGCCATTTCATCAAGGCTGACTCATTTTTCCTCTCAGCCCTAATCTACTGCCTTCTCTCCATATCCTTTCATGCCATGACTAATCAAGAATCTATCAACTTCCGCCTTAAATATACCTAGTAAGGCCCGTGGCAATGAATTACACAGATTCATCACTCTCTAGCTAAAGAAATTCTTCCTCATCTCCATTCTAAAAGGACACCCTTCTATTTTAATGCCTTGTCCTCAAGTCATAGACTCCCCACCATAGGAAACTTCCTCTCCACATCCACTCTGTTCAGGCCTTTCAACATTTGATAGGTTTCAATGAGGTCACCACTCATTCTTGGAATGGAGCTGGATGATATTCTCATCTTTTCCAAATCCTTCTGTACCACCAACATATCAAATATGTTCGATGTGTCCTTCAATGTTTCCTCTAGACCAACTATCTGTCAAACTGGAGAAGAGTGAATTCCACATCTCCACAGTCTCCTTCCTCCGGTTTTCTGTCTCTAAGAGGAATCTGCAGATGGACCTTAGCAAGACCCAGTCCATCAGGGTTTGGCCACAACCCACCATGGTCAAGCAGCTCCAGTGGTTTTTCACGTCTGTTCATTTTTACCAGAGGTTCATCCACAATTTCAGTTCCATTGCAGCACTTCTTACTGCT
This sequence comes from Hypanus sabinus, assembly GCF_030144855.1. Lineage (NCBI taxonomy): Eukaryota > Metazoa > Chordata > Chondrichthyes > Myliobatiformes > Dasyatidae > Hypanus > Hypanus sabinus. The sequence goes on from NC_082708.1 coordinate 75,668,239, forward strand.
CTGACTAAGGGAACCTCTAGCTCATTTCGCTGGAGCCCAGAAGGGAATAGAGAGCTGTTGACAGTCAAATTAGCCCTGGAGGAATGCAGACATTGGCTGAAGGGGGCAAAAACAACAATCTGTGGTTTAGACTGACCACAAGAATCTGGCACCAGGTTTGCTGGTCACTTTTTGTTATATCTACCATCCAGGTTCAAAGAATCAGGAAATGTTGCAGTTATATAGGACCCTGGTCAGACCCCACTTGGAGTACTGTGCTCAATTCTGGTTGCCTCACTACAGGAAGGACATGGAAACCATAGAAAAGGTGCAGAGGAGATCTACGAGGATGTTGCCTGGATTCGGGAGCATGTCTTATGAGAATATGTTGAGTGAACTCGGCCTTTTCTCCTTGGAGCAATAGAGGATGAGAGATGACCTGATAGAGGTGTACAAGATAATGAGAGGCATCTATTGTGTGGATAGTCAGAGGCTTTTTCCCAGGGCTGGAATGGCTAGCACAAGAGATCACAGTTTTAACGAATAAGCACAGAGGAGAAGTCAAGGGTAAGTTTTTTATGCAGAGAGTGATGAGTGAGTGGAATGGGCTGCCGGCGGAAACAATAGGACCTTTTAAGAGATTCCTGAATTGATACATGGAGCTTGGAGAAATAGAGGGCAATGGGTAAGCCTAGGTAGTTCTAAGGTAAGGACATGTTCGGCACAACTTTGTGGGCCGAAGGGCCTGTAGGTTTTCTATGTTTCTAGTCAGAAGCCAGATGCCTCTCCAGGCAGCTTGAACAATCAGATCTGGTTACTGTCCAAGAAACCATCCTCCCGAAGTCTAAGCTCATGGCAGAGGTCTGATGGTAAATTGAGACCATTGTCAGAGTACAACAGCAGGAGGCAGACCCAGGGAACAACTCACCGGGTCACCTATTCACCCCTAACCCTATCCATTCAGATATGTTACAATGGGGTAGAAATTCAATTCACATATTGCAGGACATCTGGGGATTACTTGAATGGTGGAGTTCATCAAGAGGCAGTTCTGGTGGCCGGGCAAAGATGGGGAAGTTAAATCATATGTGGCAGCCTGTCACATCTGCATCCAGAACAAGGAAACCAGATCACGTCCACAGGGGCTGCTACACCCACTTCCCATTCCTTCCCGTCCCTAGTCGCTAGTCCCATATCTCCATTACAGCTGCCAGCATTTTGAGGTAACACCATGACAGAGGATGCGGAGCAAAGATGGTGCTAAACGGCAACTCCCTTGTTCGCATCTTTGGAAACTTCTATTTCCATCTTTAATATCTTTATTTTTCCCTTTCAGGGTTCTTTTGAAGACCCTAACCTGGAGTTACACACTGACTTCGGTTCTTTGCGAGAATGGGACCTGCTCTCTGGGTTCCATAACTGGCCATTGTTCGGCACACCAAAGGTTCGGCCTGAGAGACCGACTCGAATTCAGAAGCCTAAGATCTCAGGGCTCTGGAGATGGGCAGATTAAGGTTTGGTATCATGGCAGGAGACCCGTGTGTCATCGGGAGAGTCAGAAAATTTTCTGCTTTGTGCTCGAAGACCCGAGATCTTTGAGATCTTCAGGCACAGAGCTTGAAAAAAGTGACATAATGGACTTTTAACATCGTAAACCAGTGAGTTGTTTGTTACGTCTCCCCGCTCGCTGGGAAAATGGAGACTTCTTTTTCTCCCTTATTAAGAACCTATGGTATGTTGAATGCTTTGGGGTAACTGCAATTCTGTGTCTTTACTATTGCTTTTCTCACACTTGAGTACTCCATGGCGGTGCCAGTGCTTGCTTTTTTTTGCCAATGGGGAGGAGGGGGATTGTTGCTCTCTGCCGATTACTTATGGGAAGAAGGGGAGCTGGGGGGGGGGGGGGTTCTTACATTTAACTGCCGTTCATTCTTTGGGGCACTCCTCTGTTTTCATGGATGTTTGTGAAGAAAAAGCATTTCAGGATATATATTGTATACATTTCTCTGACATTAAATTTGGTCCTTTGAACCTTTGATTATGATGGTGGTAGACAGGTTCTCCAAAGCTTGCGATTTTGTACCTCTACCAAAGTTTTCCTCAGCTTGGGAGATGACCAACCTTGTACTGCAACATATGTTTAGACTTTCAGGCTTTCCCCGGGATGTTGTTTTTGATCAAAGCCCTCAGTTCTAATGACAGGAGCAATTTCAAATGACAAGTAGCAGCCAATGAAATCTGACATGTTGTCTCTTTCACCTCCCTCCCAGATTACATGTCACGTTGAAACCTAATAGCTCAATGCTTAATGCATAAGGAATTTATAAAGCTCAGTTTCATTGATCAATGTCAATAATAAACCAGTCCTTTAAATTAAAACTGGAGATCCTTTTTAAAATGTAGAGGACTTGCACAAGACAGCCAACCACAGAGGCGTTTGTGGTCCCACAGAATCAAAATTAAAGATCGATTTCCTTTATAATTCAGTAAAAGTGTGCTTAAAGCTGATCTTACAATGGTTCACCACATTTTATTCTATCTTAACGCTAGTACCTGAGTACTTGCCCATTCTCTGAGGAAAAGGCCACTGTAATGGAATATATTTGGAGAGGAGTCACTATAGTAACCTCCATAACATTGATCTCTGAAACCACTTTGTACAAATGAAGATGAACTTTGCAAATGGGAAGTGAGCCATAAAATTTGAAATTCTCTCTCAAATAGCAAGTGGTTAACTTCAAGCACCTCTTACATCAGGGTTCCAAACCCGAGATGCATGGATCCCTTGCTTAATGGTTTTGGTCCACAGCATTAAAAAGTTTGGGAACCCCTGTTTTTCTTCTTTCAGAACTGAGGCACAAATCAGTGCCTACACTCATATGTTAAGTTATCACTGTTGTATCATGAGAGTTCATTTCTGATGGAAACCTCTGTGATCTTTGGAGATGAAATACAAGGTTATGGTTATTATATAATATCCAGTCTTTGCTATGCAGTCCATTAATTTCTAAACCTTTAAACACTGAGTGGCAGGAGGATTCCATCATCAATGGTTCCCCTCCAGTATCAATTCAAGGTTGAGAGACTGCCTTAACATTTATAATTATAACAGAGTTTGATTTTAAATTCCTTAAAGTTAATTGTCTTGAAGGTTTTATCTACTAACTTACTATATGTAAGTCTAATTTGCACGATGCACCACCGAGCTTTGTTTCCCCTTGGGATTATTGTATGCTTAATAAGCCACCAAATATTATCAAGATCAGAATATCTCCTGGGTACTCTGGGAAAGTCTAAAGGGTTAGGAAAAATTGCTTAGTTGGGTCCATGGGAATGGGAGGAGGCTCAGGGACCTATAATGGTGGGTGGGGGTTGGGAGGTGGTTTGAAAGGAGGTTTGATTTAGGCCCGTTTGGATAAAGGGGGCAATGTGATGTTATTGCTGTGTGGGGAGGTTAAAATGAGTGACTAGGGCATAAAGGTTAAGCTTAGACAACACGTTACTGATGTCCCAATCTGGCTGCACTGTGAAAACACAACTGTCACAGTTATTTTCAACAAGTTTACCATCTTTAGGATGTCATTTGGGTTCAAGCCCCAGCGATAAAACAATAGTTCCAATCTGCCACGAGCAATCAATTTATTTTCTCAGGATTTTTAAATAATTTGGATAATGTGAATTATCAGAATAAAAGCATCATGTGGGCAGTCCAGAAAATGCCCAGTAAACTGGTAGCATAGTGATTAGCACGGCGCTTTACAGTACCAGAAACCCAGGTTCAATTCCTGCCACTGCCTGTCCGTTTCCTGGGGAGCTTCGGTTTCATCCCACAGTCCAAAGGTGTACTGGTTAGTGGGTTAATTGGACATTGTAAATTGTCCTGTGATTCAGCTCAGATTAAACTGGGAGATTGCCCGGTGGCGTGGCTCAAAGGGCCAAAAGAGCCCAATCCGTGCAGTATCTCAATAAATAAATTAATTCTAACAGTATTTTATCACCAGATTAATTTTCCACTAGGTGTCTCCTTTCCACAGAAAAATTAAATGATTTCCTGACAGCAATTCAACATTTTATTTTCAATCACTATACATGATAAAGTATAGAATCAAATCCTAGGAGTGACATGGAAGGATTCTGTTGAAAAGAAGATTAATTGCAAAATGATACAGCAACAAGCACAATGTCCCTTTGCTGAGTTGTCTGTAAATCAACCTGCAGGTGTTACGTACCCGTGACACGTGACAGTGGTGTACTTGTCAGGTGACAGGTGTTGAAGCTATACTGGACTTGAGGTAATGGTCTTGTGATGGTGGAGTGACGTCATTTTCCCGCCAGTAGAGGTCATGTGACAGGTTTTTTTTACAGGGTATATAGGGAGGACCCCTCCCTGTGAGGAGGGGCAGTTCGTGGCTGGATTTGCCAAGTTGACTTCATGCTGCTGCATGATTTAATGTTATGACACAGTTTAGTTGAAAGATGAAGTTTTATCTAATGCCTAAAGTTTAAAAGGTCAATGCCAGCAGTTTCTTTACAATACTGCTGGTTGAGATTCAGTGGAGAGTGAAGATATGAGTTCGGGAGTTAAAAGATCAAGGAGAATCGATTTTGATGATGAAACAGGTTCGACCTTGTTTGATCCTCATTCGGAAGGAAATCGTTGACTGTTCTCGTGTTAATCCCTGTGAAATAGCAGAAAGGATTGGGAACAGTTTTGTAAAGGAAAGGTCAGTGCCTTTAAGCCATTACATATTATCTCCATAAATTCTTCGTGGGAAAAGTTCGATTTGGGAACCGAAGCAACACGATGTGAAAGAGAATTTAAGTCATCTTAAAAAGTGTCTCCCTTAAATGGACTGTAAGCATTTTGAACTTTTGCAATACTACTTGGAAGGACTGTTTTTGCGACATCACTTTAAGAACTATTTAAGCTGCCGCACAGCAGCGAATTTCCGGTTTCGTTGGTGATTTGTTTACTTTCGGGGGGGGGTTGTCTTTCAGTGTTTAATAAACATGTTATTGGTTATAAAAACCCCTGCCTAACTCATATATTTATTGTTGCTCAGAAGGGGATGATAGCAGAGCAGAATGAAGACCCTGAGATTATAAAATTAAGAGAACAAGCTCAACACATTGAGAAGGTGCCAGTAGGATATTATTTGGAAAAAGGAGTGTTGATGAGGAAATCGATTAGTAAGGAAATACACACTAATTTGTTGGACTATGTTTTGAAATTTAAGGATAGGTTACATAAAGCTTGTAGCTTAGCCAAGGAAAATTTAAAATTGGCTCAGGATAAAATGAAAACTTGGTATGAGAAAGAAGCTAGGATGAGGATGTTTAAGCCTGGAGATAAGGTGTTGGTTCTTTTCCCAGTGCAAACGAATCCTTTACAAGCTAGATTTCATGGTCCTTATGAAATTGTGTCTAAAATCAATGATGTGGATTACGTGATAAAAACTCCAGATCGTAGAAGGTCAACACAACTTTGCCATATAAATATGATTAAACCATATTTTGGGAAACAATCTGATACTATGACTGTTGTGGTTAGTGAGAATGAGTTTGATTTAACTAGGAACATGATAGATGATTCATCTGAATTTCATTCTAAATCCAACACTGTTTCTATTAGGTTACCAAATTCAACCATTCTGGGAAATATTGATGAGAAACTAGCACATTTACAGCTAGAGCAGAAACAGCAGATGAAGGAATTAATTTTTAAATATAAGGATTTGTTTCCAGATGTTCCGAGAAGGACTACTATAGTTTCACATGATGTAGATGTTGGAGATGCCAAACCTATTAAACAACACCCATATAGGATGAACATAGAAAAATGTGAACTTGCTGAGAAAGAAATTAAATATATGTTAAAGAATAATATTATTAGACATTCTAACTCGAATTGGAATTCACCATGTGTTATGGTGCCAAAACCAGATGGTAGTATTAAGTTTTGTACGGACTATAGGAAGGTGAATGCTGTAACGAAAACAGATACATATCCGATTCCTAGAGTAGGTGATTGTGTAGATAAAGTTGGAAAAGCAAAGTTCCTTACAAAGATTGATTTACTGAAAGGGTATTGGTGTGTTTCATTAACGGACAGAGGTAGAGAGATTTCTGCATTTGTAACTCCATCTGGGTTATATGAATATAATGTTCTTCCATTTGGGATGAAGAATGCCCCAGGTACTTTCCAGAGGATGATTAACTCTGTGATTCAGGGATTGAAAAATACTGATGCTTATATTGATGATTTAGTGACAGGAAATGATACTTGGGAAGCACGCATTATTGCGGTGGAGAAATTGTTTGAAAGGCTTTCAAAAGCTAACTTAACTATTAATTTAGCTAAGAGTGAATTTGGACATGCCACTGTGACTTACCTTGGTTATGTTGTGGGTCAAGGTCAGGTAGCTCCTGTTCAGGCAAAAGTTCGGGCAATTTTAGAGATTCCCACTCCAATGGGGAAAAAAAACTCTTCGAAGATCCTTGGGAATGGTAGGATATTATCGAAAATTTTGTAAGAATTTTGCTAATGTTGCCCTTCTATTAACTAACCTTTTGCAGAAGCATGTGAAGTTTGTGTGGACAGTGCCTTGTCAAGAAGCATTTGAAAAATTGAAAACAATGATATGTCAACAACCTGTGCTTAAGGCACCTGACTTTGAAAAACCTTTTTCATTAGCTGTAGATGCTAGTGATGAGGCTGCAGGAGCAGTATTAATGCAAAGGAATGAGGGTGATGAGGTTGATCATCCAGTAGCTTACTTTTCTAAGAAATTTAATAAGCATCAAAGAAACTATTCAACAATAGAGAAGGAATTGTTATCTCTTGTTTTAGCTTTAGAATATTTTGAGGTATATGTTGGTACAACTCAAAAACCACTTGTTGTTTACACTGATCATAATCAGTTAGTGTTTCTGAGTAAGATGAAAAACAAAAACAGAAGATTATTAAATTGGAGTTTGATGTTACAAGAGTACAATATTGTGATAACTCATATTAAAGGTAAAGATAATGTGGCTGCTGATTGTCTATCTCGATGTTGAATGTACACTGTAATTTTTTTATGGAGTGGTTTTTTTTACAATTGTAACACTCCTACTGTATTGTAAATTGTATGTTATATGATACTGTATTGTATATTGTGTATGTTATAAAATTTATATATTTGTTGTTCTCGTGAATAATTGTTAAAGGTTTTGTTCTTGTCAGACCAAAAATGTTTTTTGGAGGGAGGTGTTACGTACCCGTGTCACATGACAGGTGTTGAAGCTATACTGGACTTAAGGTAATGGTCTTGTGATGGTGGAGTGACATCATTTTCCCGCCAGTAGAGGTCATGTGACAGGTTTTTTTTTACAGGGTATAAAAGGAGGACCCCTCCCTGTGAGGAGGGACAGTTCGTGGCTGGATTTGCCAAGTTGACTTCATGCCACTGCGTGATTTAATGTTATGACGCAGTTTAGTTGAAAGATGAAGTTTTATCTAATGCCTAAAGTTTAAAAGGTCATTGCCAGCAGTTTCTTTACAATACTGCTGGTTGAGATTCAGTGGAGAGTGAAGATATGAGTTCGGGAGTTAAAAGATCAAGGAGAATCGATTTTGATGATGAAACAGGTTCGACCTTGTTTGATCCTCATTCGGAAGGAAATCGTTGACTGTTCTCGTGTTAATCCCTGTGAAATAGCAGAAAAGATTGGGAACAGTTTTGTAAAGGAAAGGTCAGTGCCTTTAAGCCATTACATATCATCTCCGTAAATTCTTCGTGGGAAAAGTTCGATTTGGGAACCAAAGCAACACGACGTGAAAGAGAATTTAAGACGTCTTAAAAAGTCTCTCCCTTAAATGGACTGTAAACATTTTGAACTTTTGCAATACTACTTGGAAGAACTGTTTTTGCAACATTGCTTTAAGAACTGTTTAAGCTTCATTGCTTTAAGAACTATTTAAGCTGCCGCACAGCAGCGAATTTCCGGTTACGTTGGTGATTTGTTTACTTTTGGGGGGTTTGTCTTTCAGTGTTTAATAAATGTGTTATTGGTTATAAAAACCCCTGCCTAACTCATATTTATTGTTGCTTGAATCCGTAACACAGGGAATAATGAGGTTGTATCAAATACAGATGTTTCTCATCCACAATCATTTGTCTCTCAAGCAAACAGTTTCTATCCTGTGCATAGTATCAGTCTTCCTCTGCAGGCAACTTGATCACAGTCCTCAACAGAGTCCTCAATAACAGAACTAATGAATGCATTGCTTTCAATAGTTTGCTCAAAGTTCGTTTATTATCAAAGTACATATGTCATCATATAAAACCAAAATTTGTTTTCTTGTGGGAATACTCAGTAAAAGCAAGAAACAGAATAAAATCAGTGAAAAACTTACACATGGCATTGGAGCTGTACTTAGCCTCACAGTTATAAGTACAGAGAGCAGGGTGGTAAGCACCTTGAGGTGCACCTGTGCTGATGGAGATTGTGGAGGAGATTGTTAAGTTAAATAACTCCAAAACACAAAAACAGAAAGACAAACATGAGGCCCAGGATAACTCATGCATGTTTAACTTGTTTTACTTTAGTGAGGTGCACACATATGATGTGTTGTCAGAATGACATAGAAAACATAGAAACATAGAAAACCTACACACAATACAGGCCCTTCGGCCCACAAAATTGTGCCAAACATGTCCCTACCTTAGAAATTACTAGGATTACCCATAGCCTTCTATTTTTCTAAGCTCCATGCACCAATCTAAAAGTCTCTTAAAAGACCCTATCGTATCCGCCTCCACCACCATTGACGGCAGCCTATTCCATGCACTCACCACTCTCTGCATAAAAAACTTACCCCTGACATCTCCTCTGTACCTACTTCCAAGCACCTTAAACCTGTGCCCTCTTGTGGCAGTCATTTCAGCCCTGGGAAAAAGCCTCTGACTATCCACACAAACAATGCCTGTCATCATCTTATACTCCTCTATCAAGTCACCTCTCATCCTCCATTGCTCTAATGAGAAAAGGCTGAGTGCACTCAACCTATTCTCATAAGGCATGCTCCCCAATCCAGGCAACATCCTTGTAAATCTCCTCTGTGCACTTACTATGGTTTCCACACCATTCCTGTAGTGAGGTGACCGGAACTGAAAACAGTACTCCAAGTGGGGTCTGACCAGGGTCCTATATAGCTGCAACATTACCTCTCGGCTGTTAAACTCAATCCCATGGTTGATGAAGGCCAATGCACCGTATGCCTTCTTAACCACAGAGTCAACCTGTGCAGCAGCTTTGAGTGTCCTATGGACTCAGACCCCAAGATCCCTCTGATCCTCCACACTGCCAAGAGTCTTATCATATTACCTATATTCTGCCATCGTATTTGACCTACAAAAATGAACCACTTCACACTTATCTGGGTTGAACTCCATCTGCCACTTCTCAGTCCAGTTTTGCATCCTATCAATGTCCTCCTATAACCTCTGACAGCCCTCCAGACTATGCACAACACCCCCAACCTTTGTCATCAGCAAAATTACTAATCCATCCCTCCACTTCCTCATCCAGGTCACTTATAATTATAACGAAGAGTAAGAGTCCAAGAACAGATCCCTGAGCCACACCACTGCTCACCGACCTCCATGCAGAATATGACCCGTCTACAATAACCCTTTGCTTTCTGTGAGCAAGCCAGTTCTGGATCCACAAAGCAATGTCCACTTGGATCCCATGCCTCCTTACTTTCTCAATAAGCCTTGCATGAAGTACCTTATCAAATGCCTTGCTGAAATCTATATACACTACATCTACTGCTCTTCCTTCATCAATGTGTTTAGTCACATCCTCAAAAAATTCTATCAGGCTCATAAAGCACGACCTGCCCTTGACAAAGCCATGCTGACTATTCCTAATCATATTATACTTCTCCAAATTTACATAAATCCTGCCTCTCAGGATCTTCTTCATCAACTTGCCAACCACTGAAGTAAGACTCACTGGTTTATAATTTCCTGGGCTATCTCTACTCCCTTTCTTGAATAAGGGAACAACATCCGCAACCCTCCAATGCTCCGGAGCCTCTCCCTTCCCCATTGATGATACAAAGATCATTGCCAGAGGCTCAGCAATCTCCTCTCTCGCCTCCCACAGTAACCTGGGGTACATCTCATCTGGTCCCAGCGACTTATCCAACTTGATACTTTCCAAAAGCACATCCTCTTTCTTAATATCTAAATGCTCAAGCTTTTCAGTCTGCTGCAAGTCATCACTACAATCACCAAGATCCCTTTCCATAGTGAATACTAAAGTAAAGTATTCATTAAGTACTTCTGCTATTTCCTCTGGTTCCATACACACTTTCCCACTGTCACACTTGATAGGTCCTATTCTTTCACGTCTTATCCTCTTGCTCTTCATGTACTTGTAGAATGCCTTGGGGTTTTCCTTAATCCTGCCTGCCAATCCTTCTCATGGTCTCTTCTGGCTCTCCTAATTTCTTTCTTAAGCTCCTTCCTGTTAGCCTTATAATCTTCTCGATCTCTAACAGTACCTAGCTCTCTGAACCTTTCATAAGCTTTTCTTTGCTTCTTGACTAGATTTACTACAGCCTTTGCAAACCATGGTTCTTGTACCCTACCACAACTTCCCTGTCTCAGTGGAACATACCTATGCAGAACTCCATACAAATATCCCCTGAACATTTGCCACATTTCTTCCGTACCTTTTCCTGAGAACATCTGTTCCCAATTTAAGCCTCCAAGTTCCTGCCTGATAGCCTCATAATTCCCCTTACTCCAATTAAATGTTTTTCTAACTTGTCTGCTCCTATCTCTCTCCAATGCTATTGTAAAGGAGATAGAATTATGATCACTATCTCCAAAATGCTCTCCCACTGAGAGATCCAACACCTGACCATGTTCATCTCCCAATACAAAATCAAGTACAGACTCTCCTCTTGTAGGCTTATCTAATATTGTGTCAATAAACCTTCCTGAACACACCTAACAAATTCCACCCCATCTAAACACCTTGCTCTAGAGACATGCAAATCAATATTTGGGAAATTAAAATCTCCCACCATGACAACTCTTATTATTAGACCTTTCCAGGATCTGCTTCCCTATCTGCTCCTCAATATCCCTGTTACTATTCGGTTGTCTATAAAAAACACCCAGTAGAGTTATTGACCCTTTCCTGTTCCTAACCTCCACCTGCAGAGACTCCGTACACAATCCCTCCATGGCGTCCAGCTTTTCTGCAGCCATGACACAATCGCTGATCAACAGTGCCATGCCCCCACCTCTTTTGCCTCCTTCCCTGTCCTTTCTGAAACATCTAAAACCTGGCACTTGGAAGTAACCATTCCTGCCCCTGAGCCATCCAAGTCTCTGTAATGGCCACCACATCATAGCTCCAAGTACTGATCCACGCTCTAAGCTCATCCGCTTTATTCACAATACTGTACTCTTGCATTAAAATAGACACATCTCAAACTGTCGGTCTGAGCGCATCACTTCTCTATCATCTGCCTATTCTCCTTTTCACACTCTCTCCAAGCTTTCTCTATTTGTGAGCCAACCGTCTCTTCCCCAGTCTCTTCAGTTCAGTTCCCACCCCCCTCCCAACAATCCTAGTTTAAACTCTCTCCAATAGCCTTAGCAAACCTCCCTGCCAGGATATTGGTCCCCTTGGGATTCAAGTGCAACCCGTCCTTTTTGTACAGGTCATAACTGCCCCAAAAGAGGTCCCAATGATCCAGAAATATGAATCCCTTCCCCCTGCTCCAATCCCTCAGCCACGCATTTATCCTCCACCTCATTCTATTCGTATACTCACTGTCACGTGGCACAGGCAGTAATCGCAAGATTACTACCTTTGCGATCCTGCTTCTCAACTTCCTTCATATGACATTTTCATATGCCAATTACATATGCCATTCACATACTTTTACATATAACCCACAATGAATTAATATAAAAAACTAAAAAAGTTTAATCAAACATGTTTACAATATTACTCAAATATTACTGAAATATTAAATACAAAACACGCCTCCCTGCTTAGTTATAAACTCCAATCACGATAGAATGCATCTCAACTTTTACAGTATGTGATATAATACAACTACTATAAAGATATCCACAACATAGCATATTTTAAATTGTCCCATTCAGGCCTAAAGCTTTAATTATTATGAAGGATTTCTTCCTCTTGTGGGACAAAGTCTTTCCTGACAATGGAGTGTCTCTCTGCTTGGCAGGTGAGACTTGTGGCTGTAAAAGAATCTCAGGTTCTGGGCGTCCTCAGCAGTAGTTGTAGGTGTTGCCTCTAGGACTGCAGGAAGTTCTCTAACAGTTGACTCTGCTCTCCTCAAATGATCAATGTGTTGACTCCAGATGTAATCTCCTCTATGTAGGAGAGTGGTCCAGTTCTGTCCTTAATCTTTCCAAGAACCCACTTTTGATCACTTCTGTAATACCTCACCAGGCCAACTTGTCCAGGAGTGAAACATCAAACCACCTTATTTGCGGAGCCTTCAATTCCTCTTGGCTGTTTGTTTTGCACACTCCTTCTTAGCTTGGGTTTGAGAAGATCCAAGCATGAGGGAAAGGGACAATACAGGAATCCTATCGCTGGTGAGTTGTTGGTTGTGGAGTGTGCTACATTGCGATATGTAAGGAGGAAATTGGTGAACTTCTGATTCAGTGTCATTGTAGTATGTTCTGCTGACATTGCTTGCAGTGTCTTCTTTAGACTCTAGACAAACATTTCCACCAAGCCATTTGTAGTTGGTGTGGTACAGTGCAGATATAATATGTCTTATTCTATAAATATTCAGGAATGACAAAACTGTCCTGCAACAAACTGTGCTCCACTTTCACTGACTTGAGTGTTCTGTACGTTCTGAGGAAGGCTTCTCAACACATGAACAGTGTGCAAGGCTGAGGAGGAGATATAGGGAGATATAGTGTTGAAGGAGCTACATGCTGGTCAACTAGACATGTCAAAATGAAAGCATTAGCATTAGCTTGAAGCATTGAGGAGGAGGCTATTGGGAACACTTCAGACCACTTTGAAGCTGCACCCACCACTACCAAGAAATTTGTGCCATGAATGTTTCAGCAAAATCCACATGAATCCTCTGCCAGGGCAATGCAGACCATTCCTAGGGATGAAGAGCTGCTGCTCCGGCCATCTTTTGGACATGTTGGAATCCCGAACAGTGCATGGGATGCTGTTCGATCTGCTGATCTATCCCAGGCCACCAGAGAATGCTTCAAGCTAATGCTTTCATTTTGACATGTCTAGTTGACCAGCATGTAGCTCCTTCAACACTATATCTCCCTGTCAGCTTGGATGGTACAACAATTCCCAATCCCCACATAGGGCAACCCCCATCAAGGACAAATTTATCCTGGTGCTGGTAAAAATGGGGGAACTAAGATTTCTGCTGTATCTTACAGCATTTTGATTGCTATGTAGATCTGAGACAGTGTGTTTTTTTTTCTCTGGTTTCCTTGTTGATCATCTCTCCATAATAGGGACACTTTCAATTTGCATTAGGGAGAGCATGACAAGAGGAGTGTCCTCCTTTGTAAATGTATCAGTATTTCCTTTTCCAAGGGTAAATGGGGGAGCCTTGCTGACTGGGACTCTGGATTGTGCTGTAGGTTTCCTATGTTTCTATGATTTCTGGGTACTTGGAGGCACATGATAAAATAGGCCAAAGCAGCATGTTTCCTCAAGGGAAAATCTTATCTGACAATGTTGTTGAAATTCTTTTAAGAAATAACAAGCAGATTAGACAAAGGAGAATTGGTGGATGTTGTGTACTTGGATTTTCAGAAGGCCTTTAATAAAGTACCACATGAGACTGCTTAACGTCTTCAGAACCCATAGTATTACAGGAAAGATACTCGCACGGATAGAGCATTGGTTGATTAGCAGGAGTCAAAGAGTGGGAATAAGGGGAGCTTATTCAAAGAGTGGGAATAAGGGGAGTACTAGTTGGCTGCCAAGTGACTAGTACTGTTTCACAGGGATCTGTATTGGGACAGCTTTTTTTTTACATTATACTTCAATGATTTGGATGACAATATTGAGACTGTTGTGGTCAAGTCTGCAGCCAATTAGGAGAATGGGCAAAGTAGTGACAAACGGAATACAGTGTCGGGAAGTATACAGTCATTCTTTTAGGTAGAAGAAATAAAGGTGTTACTATATTTATTAAATAGAGAGAAAATTCAAAAATCTGAGGTGCAAAGGAACTTGGGAGTTCTCATGCAGGATTCTCTAAAAGGTAACTTGCAGGTTGAGTCGGTGGCAAGGAAGGAAAATGCAATGTTAGCATTTATTTCAAGACGATTAAAATATAAAATGTTGAGGCTTTGTAAGGTACTTGTAAGGACTCACTTGGAGTATTGTGAGCAGTTTTGGGCCCTTTGTCTGAGAAAGGATGTGCTGACATTGGAGAGGGCTTAATGGAGGTTTACAGAATTGATTCTGCAAATTGAAAGGCTTATCATATAAGGAGCATTTGATGGCCTGTACTGGAATTCAAAAGAACGAGAGGGGAGCTCACCGAAACATTTCAAATGTTGAAAAGCCTCAATAGAGTGGATGCGGAGAGGAAGTTTGCAATGATGGAGGAGTCTAGGATCAGAGGACACAGCCTCAGAATAGAGAAACGTCCTTTTTTTAATTGAATTTTCAAATAGGTTACAGAAAGAGAAAAAAAATTATCAACCCTTCCCCCCTCCCCCCTAACATATCCCTATAGAAAAAAAAGAGAAGAAAAAAGAAAGAAAGAAAGAAAGAAAGAATGCCTGGATATCGGAAGGTCCCCACATGCTCCACAGAGTTCATAATAGCTTTAATATGTAAATTTATTTCTTTCCCCAGATAACCAATAATTTTATCTTCAGAGCACCTATATATTTAATCCTATTTTTTGAAAATAAGGGGGCCAAATTTTCAGAAATATTTCATATTTATCTCTTAAATTATAAGTAATTTTTTCAAGTGGAATGCAGCTAAAAATTTCATTCTTCCAACAATCTATACTTAAGTATGAATTCGATTTCCAAGTAACTGCAATAGCCTTTTTGGCTACTGCCAAAGCAATTTTTACTCTTAATCCATATTTTTCCAATACTTTAAATAAAAAATCCCATTCCAATCTATCAAATGCTTTTTCTGCATCCAAAGCAACTGTCACACTCATTTCTTCCCTCTTTAGTGCCAAATGGATTATGCTAAGTAACAGAGTTATATTATCTGCCGATTGTCTATTTTTAATAAATCCTGTTAGGTCCATGTGTATTAATTTTGGTAAGTATTTAGATAATCTATTAGATAAAATCTTTGCTATTATTTTATAGTCCGTGTTCAACAAAGAAATAGGTCTATATGATGTTGGCTTTAAAACATCTCTGTCTTTTTTTGGCAATACTATTAAAATAGCTGTCAAAAAAGATTCTGGAAGTTTATGCGTTCTTTCCGCTTGGTGTATTAGCTCCATAAAAGGAGGAATTAATAAATCTTTAAACTTTTTGTAAAATTCAGGCAGAAAACCATCTTCTCCTGGAGATTTATTACTCTGAAGTGATCCTAGAGCTTCTTCGACCTCTTTTAATGTAAAAGGCACATCTAATCCCTTCTGTTCTTCTGAATTCAATTTTGGGAGAGTTATTTGTGATAAAAACCTTTCTATCTCAACAACATCATTTTGTGATTCTGATTGATACAGTTCAGAATAAAAATTTTAAAAGTTTCATTGATTTCTAAAGGTTTATAAGTAATTTTATTTACACTTGTTCTAAATGCATTTATCGTTTTGGAGGCTTGGTCTGTTTTTAACTGCCAAGCAAGAATCTTGTGTGATCTTTCACCCAGTTCATAATATCTCTGTTTAGTTCTCATAATTGCTTTTTCTGTTCAGTATGTCTGAAGTGTATTATATTGTAGCTTCTTATTAACAAGTTGTCTTTGTTTTTCTTCTGTCATATATCTTTGAGATTCTTTTTCTAATTTTGTAATCTCTTTTTCCAATTGATCTATTTCTACCATATATTCCTTCTTAATTTTAGAAGGAACTTATTAGAACTTATTATCTGGCCTCTCAAATATGCCTTCATCGCTTCCCATAATATAAATTTATCAACTGAATGTGAGACTGAATGGGAGTTTGTATCTAAAAAAAACAATCTGTTTTTTTATAAAATCACAAAAATCTTGATGTTTTAATAATATTGAATTAAATCTCCATCTGTAAATTGATCCTCCTTATCCATCATTATCATTGTCATTATCAAAGGGGAATGATCTGACAATATTCTTGCTTTATATTCCATATTTTACACTCCTTAAAGAAGTTTTATGTTTATTTGAATAAAATGAATAATCTCTTTCTCTTGGGTTAATTCTTCTCCATATATCAATCAAATTTAAACCTTTCATCAATGATAAAGTTAATTTTGCTACTTTTGGTTTTGTAACAACCTTTGTTGACCTATCTAAAACTGGGTCTAGACAAAAGTTAGTCTCCACCTATTAATATTTTATCGTGTGCGTCAGCCAAATTCAAAAAAGCATCTTGTATAAATTGTACATCATTTTCATTTGGTGCATAAATATTCATAACAGTACATAGTTCTGAAAAATAAATAGATAATAAAGAAAAAAAACCCTTGCTAATGTTGTGGATAAAAAAACACAACATTATCCCCCTCCATTGTGCGGGTCATGGCAAACGCCATGATTACACACGTGAATCCTGTAGCGATCGATCCAAAGTTCCCCCAGCTCCCCCGTAACATGAAAAAAGTACATACAAGAGAAGAAAAAATAATAACACTACTCTCGATTAATATTTCTCAAATTTTTACCTTTCTCCCCGTAGCATATAATTAAAAGTATATTTAAATATTCTTCTGTCCTGAATGTCCATCAGCTCACTTCAGTGTCCCCATCTTCATCTTTAATGTTTCACTTTTAAATCTTTACTGCGTCTAGTGAATATTTGGGAGTTCTTGTGCAAACTCCTCCGCATCCCGATGATCAGTAAAAAATCTTCTTTTTCCGTCATCCAAAAAATTTATCAGTGTTGCCAGGTGGTGCAGTATAAATTTATAACCCTTTTCCCATAAATTTTTTTTCACTGGGTTAAATTCCTTCTTTCTCTTCAAAAGGTCATATCTTATATCAAGATAGAAAAGAACTGCTTTCCCTTCTATCATCAATGGCTCATTTCTCTTTCTTGCACATTGGGCAGCTGCCTTCAGGATTTTTTCTTTACCTTGATATCTTAAGCATTTTATCAAGATTGGTCATGGGTTTTTATTAGGTTGAGCTTTTGGTCTTAAGGCTCTGTGGACCCTTTTGATTTCAATCAACTGGGTTCCCTTTTCCATTTCCAAATTTTCCGGGATCCATTTTTGAAAAAATTTTATTGGATCCTCTCCCTCTATCCCTTCTTTAAGACCAACAATTTTAATATTATTTCGTCTACTAAAATTTTCAAGCACGACTATTTTTTGTCAACAGTTGTTTTCTTTCTGATGTCCAGGCAAGAATATTATCTTCCATTTTATTCACTCTACCAATAGTGTCTCCCGTTATTTCTTCCAGCTTTTTAACTTTCTTGTCTGTTTTCTCCTGTTTTTCACCATTTTATCAAACATAGTCTTCATATTTTTAATATCTTTTATTATTTTTAATGTTTTTAATTCTTTTAATTGATGCATTATTTGCGCCAAAGCTTCTCTTATGTCTCCAGAATATCTTCCACCTCCTACCTTTTCCTGTTGTTCTTCTTTTACCTCATCTTCATCTGTATGTTCCCGAGAATCCGAATCTTCTTCGGGTTCATTTTCACTTCCGCTTCCAATCGTAGCTGGAATTTGTAGTTCAAATTGCTCATGTTTGCGCATGCCCTTTCCTGAGCGCCCGCGAAGTTCCTGTTGTTTCTTCTTGGAAACTGTTGATATTGCGGCCGATTCCTGTTCTACATCGCCAGAGGTAAGATGCACTTGAGTCCGAGGCTTCTTTATGGTGGTGGGACCAGCTTGTACTGTCTGCAAAGTAGAAGTTTCCTTCTTTGTCTGTTTAGGAGGCATATCTACGGAAAACCCTGTGTAGTTTAGACGTAGTTTTTAGAAAATACTTACTAACTTTTCTTCAGTTAAACATTAATTTATTAGTTTTTTTTACGGGAGAGCTGGATTTCCACATCTCGATCCTACATCATCACGTGACGTCCCCCAGGGACGTCCATTTTGAATGGAGATGAGGATGAATTTCTTTCAGCAGAGAGCAGTGAATCTCTGGAACACATTGCCACTGGCAGCTGTGGAGGTCAAGACATTGGATATATTTAAGGCAGAAGTTGATAGATTTTTGATTAGTCAGGGCATGAAGGCATAGGGGGAGATTGGGGTTGAGAGGGAAATAGATCAGTCGTGATGAAATGGCAGAGCAGACTCAATTAGCCAAATGACTTAATCTCCCATATCTTATGGTCTTATAGTCTCACACTGCTTTGTCCATTGCTATTTTATCCCAATCTGTCGTCGTGACTATCCCTCCAGGTCAACGATGATGGTCTTTGTTCCGCTTCCACGGAGCGAAGACGCCTGTGCGTGTATTTGTTTAATGTGTACTTGATGTTGCACTCCAAGAAGCACATGATACTTCACAAATCAACCAACTGATTCCAATGGCATGGAAACCATGACAACTGCAGCTGATGTATTTGTTGCAGTCTTCATCTACTTTTACAGCCGTTGAATTCAAAGTAACTTCGTCCGCCTGTTCCACCCTTGAGGTCTTGGTTGGATTGTTCTTTGTCAGGGACCTCACCCTCGACCTTGCCGCCATGGGTGACCCTACCAGGAGCGTAGCTCCAGATGGCATCGCGCTCGGGATCTCAGGACCACACAAGCTTCTCCACCACGACAAGGTGACAATCCACAGAGAAGATCCCAATCTGTAGTAATGAGTTCAAGGGTTGGAGCACTGAAGCCAGGCAGTAGTTGACATATCCTAAAAAGAACCTCAATTATGATATGTCCTTTGGCCTTGGGGTATCCACCACTGCGTGAATTTTCTCTGCGCACTTGTGTAAATCTTTTGTATCAATGGTGTGAGCATAGTAAGTGATGCCTGGTATAAAGAATTCACACTTGTTGTGTCATGCTCTGAGCCCATCATCTTCCAATCTTTTTAACGCTCTTTTGAGATTTTAGAGATGTTCTCTGCCATCCTCTCTGGTAGCAATAATGTCATCCAGGTGACACTGAGTGCCTGGGCAATTTTGCAGCACCCAACCCACAGCTTTCTGCCAGAGTACAAGTGCAGATGTTATTTCAACACTAAGCCCATTGTAGTGATAAAGCCCTTTGTGATTGTTTATGGTGAGAAACACTTTGGACTCTTTTTCCACCTCTATCTGTAAGTAGCCCTCAGTTAAGTTCACTTTGTTTTAAGTACTTTCCTCCAGAAAGGGTGGAAAGGATATCCTCTATCCCAGGAAGAAGGTATTGATCTTCTTTCAGTACAAGGTTGATGGAGACTTTAAAATCACAAAAGATCCTGACAGACCCATCCTCCTTGGCTACTGGGACCACAGATGTTACACATGGACTCCACTCAACTTTTAAAAGAATTCCATATGGTCTAGCTAATTGGCTACTTTGTCATGGATGGTAAAGGAACCAGATGGGCTTAGAAAATCTTGGAAGTGGGATTTTCACAACACTATATTACCATTGATATGTTTGAGTTTTCCGATGCTATCCCTGAACTCTCCTTTGTCATCGTCCAATACGTTTCTTAATTTGGTTTCCTTTGGCTCTATTGCATTGAACGTGACATGCAAATGGTGGATGGATTTGTCTGGCAAGATGTTGCCTTTAGAAAACCATGCTGACTTAGGGTTATTTTATCATGTGCTTCTAAGTATCTGAAAACTTCATCCTGAATAATAGACTCCAACATCTGTCCAACCACTGAAGTTAGACTAACTGGCCTACAAATTCCTTTCTTCTGCCTCCCTTAAAGAGTGGAGTGACAGTTTCAATTTTCCAGTCCTCAGAAACCCTGAAAGATCATTCCTAATGCCTCCACAATCTCTTCAGCTACCTCTTTCAGAACCTTGGGATATAGTCCATCTGGCACAGATGACTTATCTACATTCAGGCTTTTCAGCTTCCCAAGCACCTTCTCCTTAGTAATAGCAATGACACCCACTTCTGCCCCTTGACACTCTTGCATTCTGCTAGTGTCTTCCACAGTGAAGGCTAATGTAAAATACTTATTACGTTCCTCCACCATTTCTTTGTCCCCATTACTACTTCTCCAGCGTCATTTTCCAACAGTCCAATATCTACTCACATCTCTCTTTTACACTTCATATATTTGAAAAACCTTATTGTATCCTCTGTTATATTATTGATTAGCTTACCTTTATATTTCATCTTTTCTCTCCTTATGGTCTTTTTACTCGCCTTACGTAGGTTTTTAAAAGCTTCCCAATCCTCTAACTTCCCACTAATTTTTATTATATGCCCTCTCTTTCCCTTTTATGCTGTCTTTGACTTTCTCTGTCAGCCATGGTTGCCTCATCCTCCCTTTAGAACACTTCTTTATCTTTGGGATGTATCTTTTCTGTGTCTTCCAAATTTCTCCCATAAACACCAGCTATTACTGTTCTGCCATCATCCCTAATAGTGTTCCCTTCCAATTAGTTTTGGCTAGCTGTTCTCTCATGCCTCTGTTGCTCCCTTTCCTCCACTGTAATACTGATAGATTCTATTTTATCTTCTCCTTCTCAAACTACCAGGTAAATTCTATCACCTCATAATCACTGTCTCCTAAGGGCTCCTTTACCTTAAGTTTCTTAATCAAATTTGGTCATTAGATAACACCCGATCCAGAATTGCTAATGACTTAGTGGGCTCAATCACAAGCTGCTCTAAAAAGCCATCTTGTAGGCATCCTACAAATTCTCTCTCTTGGGATCCAATGCCATCTGGATTTTCCCATTCTATCTGCATATTGAAATCTCCCATGATTATCGCAAATTTCCCTTTTTACATGTTTTTCCTATCTCCAGTTGTATGAGGTTTATCAGCTTAGCTTGTAAGTAAGAAAAAAAAAGTGGAATGGATGTGTAAGATTTGAGAAAAAATATTTGGTATGAATATGATATTAGGCTAAATTGTACTCAACTGGCTCTGCCGCCTGGGGTCACCCTTCCCCCTCCCCCACAAAAGCCTACTCTCACTATACCTGTACTAACTAGCTATGAATGCGGAGGTCCAGACCTTCTGAATATCCTGCAAGTGAGTGGTGAGACATAATGGCATCTCACTAAGACGCAGCCTGCAGAACCCAATGGCAGCTTTTGATGGGGAACAGGTTATAAACTTTGTAAAGGTTTTCAAATGTTTTGATATGCAAAGTTATTCAAATATCTTAAATGAAATTTTAATTTTAAAATGAAATGTATTAAAATAACACATTAATAAGTAATAAAAGATTAATTAAACAAATAAATACAAGAGATTCGGCAGATGCTGGAAATCGAAAGCAACAAGTGCTACAGAAACTCAGCAGGTCAGGCAGCATCGATGAAAATGAATAAGCAGTCAACGTTCTGTGGTGAGACCCTTCATCAGGACTGGAAAAGAAGAATAAAAAGGTGGAGGGAAAGGGAAGGAGGACAAGCTGGAAGGTGATAGATGAAGCCAAGTGGATTGGAAAAGGGCTGGAGAACAAGGAATCTGATAAGAGAGGAGTGAACCATAGGAGAAAGGGATGAAGGACAGGCATCAAGGGGAAATGATAGGTCTGAGGAGAAGCAGGAATAGGTCAGAGTGGTGAATAGAAGAGGGAAGGGGAAAAGATAAAGTGAAGGAAAAAAATGTAGCAGAAGGAATTGATGTTCATGCTATCAGGTTGGAGGTTACTTGATGGAATATGAGGTGTTGCTCCTCCACCCTGAGGGTGACCTCATTGTGTGAGAAAGGAAGGCCATGGAGGGCATGTTGCAATGGGAATGGGGATAGAAATTAAAATGGTTGGCCACCAGAAAATCCCAGTTTTGGCAGAAGGTCCTTGACAAACCAGGCCCTATTCTACATTGGTTTGCAGCACTGGGAGCACAGAAATACAATAGACAACCCCAACATTCTGTATTAAACAAATGAAGTGTTGCCTCACCTGAAAGGACTGTTTGAGGCCCTGAATAGAGGTGAGGGAAAAGGTACATGGGCAGATGTAGCATTTATTTTACTTGAAGGGATATATTCCAAGAGGGAGATTAGTGAAAAAAGATGAATGGACAAGAAAATCATGGAGGGAGCAACCCCTGCAGAAAACAGAGAGTAAAGATGTGTCTGGTGTAGGATCCCATTGAAGATGGCAGAGGTTGCAGAGAATGACGTGTTGAATGCAGAGGCTCATGGGATGCTAGGTAAGGACGAGGAAGTCTACCTGTTAAACAAGTAGAGAGAAGTGGTATGGAGAGATGTCCAGGAAATGGAGAAGTGTGGGTAAGAGCAGAAATGAAGGAACGAAAATTCCATTCTTTGAAGGATGTCCTGGAAAGTAAAGCCTCATCCTGGAAACAGATGTGGTGGAGATGAAGGATCTGAGCAAAGGAATAGCATTTTTTGAAGGAAACAAGGTATGAAGAGGTATAGTCAAGATGGCAGTGGAAATCAGTAGGTTTATGAAAGATGTTGGTAGACAGTTTGTCTCCAGAGATGGAGGCAGAGAAATCGAGAAAGGGGAGACAGGTGTCAGAAATGGACCAAGTGAATTTAAAGGCAGGGTGGATATTGGAGACAAAGTTGATGAAATTGACAATCTCAGTATGGATGCATGAAGCAGCACCAATACAGTCATCATAGTGCAGGAAGACTTGGGGAGCATTATCAGGGAAAGTTTGTATCATGAACTTCTAAGTAGTCAACTAAAAAGCAGGCAGAGCTGGGGTCCATGCAGATGCCCATGACCATCCCTTGAGTAGGGAGACAGTGGGAGGAGCCAAAGGAGAAATTGTTGAGGAAAATGACCAGTTCTGCCAAAACGGAGGAGGGTGGTGATGGAGGGAAACTAACTGAGTCATCTGTCAAGAAAGAAACAGAGTGTTAAGGTCTTCTTGGTGGGGAGTAGAAGTGTATGGGGATTGGATATCCACGGTGAAAACAAGGTGGTCAGGGCCAGGGAATTGAAAGTTGTTGAGGAGATCGAGTAAATGTGAAGTGTTGCAGATGTACATGGGAAAGGGGATAGAATGGAGACAAAGCATGTGAACACGAGTTCAGTGGCGCAGGAGCAGGCAGGTTTGTGGATCTTGGGTAGGAGATAAAAATGAGCAGTGCAGGGTAAAGGAACTATGAGCTTAGTGGCAATGGATGAGAGATCTCCAGAGTTGATGATGTTAGTGATGGTGCAGCCTGATGGTCCAGAGTGGGGTTCTTTTCTAGACGCAATTAACAGGAGGTGTCTGAGAGTTGCCACGTAAGGTAGATGTCAGTCCGCCATACTAGAACAGCAACCCCTTCGTCTGCAGGTTTGATGGTAAAATTTGGATTGGCGTGGAGAGAATGGAAGGCAATGTATTCAGAGGGGGTAAGGTGTGAGGAGAGAGGAGTGCTGAAGTTGAGCTGGTTGATGTCTCATTGGCAATTTCAGATGAATAACAATTTGGCAAATTATTTGGTATATTGAGATTTTCTCTTTCTAGTCCCATTTTTTCTAATTTTTTTTTAAACTTTCGATGACCAATGTAGTTTTCAAAGAATGGGATAGATTGGGTATTAAATGCTTCCAGG
Source organism: Hypanus sabinus (assembly GCF_030144855.1). Lineage (NCBI taxonomy): Eukaryota > Metazoa > Chordata > Chondrichthyes > Myliobatiformes > Dasyatidae > Hypanus > Hypanus sabinus. The sequence goes on from NC_082708.1 coordinate 75,692,064, forward strand.
ATCTGTTTGTTGGAGGAAGCCTCTTTTTGTTTGAGCAACTGTCAGTTAAATATAGCGTACCAAAAACCCACCTTTTTCGATATCTACAAATTAGAGACTTTCTGCGATCTCAATCACATACATTTCCAATGAGTCCTGATAAGAACTTATTAGATGTAATTTCTAATTTGAAACCTTTTCAAGATGGCTCAATATCCAATATTTATGGTGTGTTGTTGGGAATAAGAGAGGCTCCTTTAGACAAAATTAAAAATGCTTGGGAACAAGATTTACAGATTTCAATTTCTGAGGAGACTTGGAATGAAGTTTTTAAATTGGTTAACATTTCATCACTATGTGTTCACTTCCTCCTACAATTTAAAGTGGTCCACAGGGCCTATCTGTCCAAAGACAAGCTATCTCATTTTTATCCGGATATATCTCCCTGTTGTGATAGATGTAACAACGGAGAGGCTTCACTAAACCATACGTTTTGGACATGTCCAAGTCTTGAAACATACTGGAAGGAAGTATTCCAAACTTTTTCTGTACTTTTTAAAGTAAATTTTAAGCTGAACCCTTTGACTGCCTTGGTTGGTATTGTTGGAGAAAAAGGTAAAACTTTGGAGACATCTGATTTGCATATATTGGCTTTCATTTCTCTTATAGCTAGGAGGGCAGTGTGGCTTAAATAGAAGGATGTTGCTCCGCCTACTCACACTCAATGGTTACGTAATGTTATGTCATGATTAAATTTTGAGAAGATCCGTTGTTCAATTTCTGATTCTAACCAACACTTTCAAACATTGTGGGGACCATTCCTGAACTACTTTCATAACCTTTGATTTGGTGTTAAAGTACGGATGTTGGCTAATAACATAATTACTATGTGACAAGGATTTTTTTCCATCCTTTTTTCTTAACCAAACAGCTTCGATCTTGGTATTAGGTTTAGATTCTTTATTTATAATAAAATTATTACAATTCAAATTACAATTTAATTAATGTACATGTTTGATTATGAATATAGGGTACTGTGATTGCAAGTGTGATTTAAATATAATGTATTCGAAAGGATCCAAAGCAGTATGTCCAAATCAAGGAGGTTTAGAGACACAAGAGGGGGTCATCACTGCCAAAGAAGTGGGCTCGAGATGAGGCAACAGAAGAAGAGCTTGATGTCATGGCAGGTGTGGAATTCACTGAGCTGAGGGCGAAGGGGTACAAAGGTGAGGCCCTTGTGGAGGACAGTGTACTTATTCTTTCTACTACCAATCCACATATAAATCAACTGGGATTCTGACATTAAGGAAGTTCTGACTGGTGTAGGATGACAGATAAAAGTACATTCAAATTCTACCAATGGACTTCATGTAAAGGCCTGGCATCCGTTCTTCAGCTTGTCTTGAACTTTCATCAGGGTCACGGTAGTATTTGCTAACTTATTCTTTCTGTGGCTGAATGCTTTAGTAACAAATAATCCATTTTCTTCTATGGCCTCAGCCCTGCTATAGACTCTGTAATAGCCACTCAGTAAGGGTCAACATTTCCTTTAGTGGGGCACTGAGAGGGTAGGTGGGGGAGGTAATAATAGGCCATGTGTGTAAACAGTCAGATCTGAGTGTGAGACATGGAGTGCAAGTATGATAGTAAAATAGACCATATGAAAGTTAGACCTGAATCTTGACTGGCAGGAGAGGAGATATTGATGTGCTAGTGATGGTACCTTTGACATAATAACCAGCATGTGTAGATAGAGGAATGTGATATTTTAAGATGCATTCTCTGGTCTTGACAATAAGCAAGGTTATCTCACACCACTATGGTCTGCCTCTTCCTACTGTTGTTTTCACATATACCTGAATTGGATCTTAATCCAGCAGGAGCAGATCTATTCTCCCTCACTCCAGCATTTTTTTTAAAAATCAAGGCCTTCACTGCCCTACCAGTGTTCACTTTCACATATTTTGTTATCTCTTTTGAACAACACTAAAGAGCTCTAGAATGGCTTCCCCCTACTAGTTTCAATTTTATTTCCCACTCATCTTCAGCCAGACTCTACTGGACATAGTTTAAGCCAGGCCATTTTGTTTATTTCTGGAGCTACCACTGACATCAATAGTAACATGTAAAATTGGCACACCAAGTTTTGCTGATCCTGTAACCAACACAACAGTGAAAATTGTAAATTACTGTATGTTATATTGGAATAAAATCAGTACATATGTTCAATTTTAACAAATAGCCTTTCTGTATTGGGAGTGATAGTACTCTTTTCACTTGGCTTTACAGATGGCTTTGAAAACTTTGTAAGTCTGAGCAGTTGACCAATAAAACAGCTAAAATAACGATTAACCTTTTGTTCTATTTTTAAATGACCTGAATGTTTTTCCCATTTTAAATTAGGAAGATAATCTACTTTGAGACTCATTCCTTTGGTGTTGACGGATGGCTAACATACTTAGCTTAAACTGCCACACAGGAAATCTGTATTACTTGAATGAGGTTTTGGCAACACCAGTTGGCTGGAGTCCTAACTTAGTAATCTAGCTGTGCAGAATTCTCAAGTACATAAAGGAGCATGAAATCATTACTGCTAACGGGAACACCATTTCCCATTTTTTTCCTGTAATGTGGAGCTACTTTTTAAAACTGATGCCAAAGTTTTATTGTGGTTGCCATTTCTTCTAGATTGTAATGGGGACCTAAAGTTCACACATCCTTCCATGTTTCAGTATTTGTATTTTATCAAAAGCAGAATAAACACTTTCATTTTTAGTATATTTTAATTGCCCATTGAAAATATCTTTTCTTTGATGCTATCTCTGTAGTTCCTGTTTTTAAAAGTAATGATTTAAAGCAAGTTATCTGCAAATATAGTTAGACACATCCAAGTTTTTGTGAATCTGACTTTATTATGAACACAGTACAATTCCTGCCCTCAGTGGGAGCTTGATCTCTGAAAAAAACAATTGTAAGCACCAGTGCTGGCATTTAAAAATGAAGGGTTTGGAGTATAATTTTAGATTACATTGACATGATGGTGCAGGATTGATCTACAGTGAATTATTAAAACTACATTTTGAGAAAACAGAAACCAAAGCACCTTAATGTAATGTGTCTTGATGTGAATTAAGATCAAAGCAGCAAAGCAAAGACAAATTCAAGTTAAAAGAAGACAAAGATAAAAAGTTGGGAAACCAGTCAGAACAATATTGGAATTGCTCATAGAGCAAACACTTGTGGTGGCATTGTTATCTCAAAATGTACAGGACTATTTAAATACTAAGAAGAGTATGGGTGCACACTCCGGATGAACTAACTGTAATCACATTGTTTATACAGCATTAGACCCAAGGGGTCATTACTGGTGTTTATGTTCCACATCCCTCCCTTTCCTTATCTAACCTTACCAACAAAACTATCTATTCCTTTCTCTTATATGTTTTTCAAATTTCCCCTAAAGTGTCTGTGATTTTTACTTCAACTATTTATTGTGGTTGTAATTTTAACAGTTCTCTAGGTTAATCAAGATTTTTTGTTACCTGAATTTTTTACTTGAGTTTGAGTCTAATCATCTAATAATGCTGATTTTTGATTGCTATTTCCCTAAATTTTGTATGTTATAAATATCTTGAAAACTCTATCAGCCATCACTTTAAATAAAACTCTCCAAGATCTTTTGGTTTTCATTTATAATTGCATTGTCCTGAAGGATTCTGTTAATAATACGTTGACAAAGGACAATCTTTATGTGTCTTGCCACATTGCAAGTGTAAAATTAGTATTTGTATTAAAAAAGAAAAACAAAACATTCTTGATTGAAAAAGCTTTGCCAACATTGTTTGCAATGTCAAATTTGTACAAAAAATAACATCTATTGAATTCTCTGTCCATCGAAGTTACATCAAAAACTGAAGTAAATTATGCCTAGGATGTTGCTATTTTGTTACATCTAATAACCAAATAGGAATAAGATAGATTTTGGGAATATCGCCATGGGGATTGAGGAGGGGCAGGTGGGAGGTAATCCTAGATGTTGTCTAGATGGCAGGTGACAGAAATCCAAATTATGGGAACATGTGAATTCTCATCATGGGGATGGTGTGCAATTGCTGAGGCTTTGACCTCATTGTAAGGGAGTGCCCATTTGAGACTTCCCCAATTGCAGTTGGTAGCAGCTGATCAGTGGTTGGAGGTTATACTGCTGCAACACACAGCTCGAACCACATCATCAAGTTCGCCGATGACATGACTGTGGTAGGTGTCATCAGCAAGAACGACGAGTCAGCTTACAAAGAGGAGGTGCAGTGACTAACAGACTGGTGTGGAGCCAACAATCTGTCTCTTAATGTGAACAAAACAAAAGAGATGGTTGTTGACTTCAGGAGGGCACGGAGCGACCACTCCCCGCTGAACATCAACAGCTCCTCGGTAGAGATCGTAAAGAGCACCAAATTTCTTGGTGTTCACCTGACGGAGAATCTCACCTGGTCCCTCAACATTAGCTCCATAGCAAAGAAAGCCCAGCAGCATGTCTACTTTTAGCGAAGGCTGAGGAAAGTCCATCTCCCACCCCCCATTCTCATCACACTCTACAGGGGTTGTATTGAGAGCTTCCGGAGCAGCTGCATCACTGCCTGGTTCAGAAATTGCACCATCTCGGATCGCAAGACCCTGCAGTGCCTGCACTGTTTTTGTGCACTTTACACGGTCCTGTGCAGCTCTGTAGTCTAGTGTAGCTTTCTGTGTGTTGTTTTTTTTTTGTGTAGTTCAGTCTAGTTTTTGTACTGTCATGTAACACCATGGTCCTGAAAAACATTGTTTCTCATTTTTACTATGCACTGTACCAGCAGTCATGGTCGAAATGACAATAAAAGTGACGACGTGATATTGGAAATCAGGAGGTCCAATGATTGTTTGGTTTCATGAGATGCAAAGTAGGCAAATCTTTAAAAAGATGGTGGTAATTTACAGAGGACATTGTTGAGCCTGGAATTAAAACTGCATTCTTCCTGGGTCAGCAATAATGCCATAAAGACGCTCATTTCTTGGATACAGCTCTCCTCCCCATCCTTCAGCTACTGAATAAAAGTATAGGCAGGAGAGTGTGCTATAATACTTAAAGACATATCACTTTCTAGTAGTGGATTCTTCACCTTTCTTTTGTCCCTTCATTAAAACTAGAATGAGGTGGATCCGTCAGTTCAATTCCTTAAACAGATTTTTTGCTACCTGATCTGATGCAATCCAAATCTGTGATTTTTTTTTAATCGATCTATCCGTTTTTGGGAATTAAGATTCAACCCAGAGAGCTCAGGGTAGTTAATCTGGTTTTGTATCATTTTCAGATTTTGATTTACGATCCTGTCTTGTATCATTATTGCAAAGTACCATTTTGTAATGCGTTGCTGTATTGAAATCACCATTTACAACTATATACTTCAGTCTATTAAGTAAATTATTAAGTTATTGAAAGAAAAGATACTTACAGATGTAACCATGTGATTCTTTTTCAAATTTGAATAATGTCTATAATTATTTGTGATTCAATCCTAAACATACACTACATACCTTCCACTAATTACAAAATAATCACGTAATTCATCTTTGTTCAGTAAAACTTTACTAAAATAGTTATATTTTATACTTAAAGGAAACCATAAAGAAAGCTTTTGAAGATCTCCAATTTTCCCATCATAAAAAGCATCCATCATGTATTACAGAGATAATATTCCTGATGAAACGCACTTACTACTAAACCAATATTGTCTCCAAAGAACAATTTAATTTTCAGTAAGAAGCAAAAATCAAGATCCTTTCTCATTAACTACTCAGTAATACAAATAACTGGATTCTTTGTGTTTATTAGGAGTCTCTGTACTTTTATTTCTGTAAACACTGTGATTGCATTTTATAACAAATTTATTTGAGGGAAAAGTGTTAGAATGTCATGAACCTATATAAAACATAAATGAGGAATGAACTTTGCTAATCCAAGTATGCATTTAAATGAATTTTCTTCTCAAAATGCAACACCCATAACACATTATAGGTCACTGGTAACAGAAAATCTGTAGTCTATCATGGTCTGTAACTTCATTGGCTTGCATATCTCCATTCCACATTGCTACAAATTAAGAAATGAACCCTGCTTTAAATTGGAGTGCAAAAGAGCAAGTCCGTAGTATCATCAAGTATACTGAAAAATGTTTGCCAATTTTATGATGCTACAACACAGGACCAAAATCTTACTAAACTGCAAAGGTAGCTTACCATAAACAGAAACAAGCAATGGCATATTTCTCTGCAGTTGTGGAACATACATATATTAACACACACAAAAAGCTGGAGAAACTCAGCAAGCCGGGCAGCATCTTTGGAAAACAGTAAACTGTTGAAGTTATGGGTAAAGACCCTTCAACAGTCCTGCTAATCCTGTTATTCATTTCCATAGATGCTGCTTGGCCTGCTGATTTTCTCCAGCATTTTGCGCCTGTTGCTTGGATTTCCAGCATCTGCAGGTTTTCTCATCTTTGTACTAATACAATTAATACTAGTTCATTTAAATAACTATCAAGACAACGAGCTCTATGAAGATCCTTGTCCTCGATAGCAGTACATATGTCCTTGCACAAGCAAGGGTGTAGATGTCAGAACAGAAGTACCATCTTGATAATACACTTTGGCCTCCGCAACATATTGAACAGCAGAGAAGCCAGTCTCCTGTCATTTCAACTCAATCCATAATATCAAAAATCAGCCAACTGTATAGTACATAACAAAGATCTATGCATCAATAAAACAGGTGTCTGCCCAATATGCAGCATGAATTCACACCAACAGATTACCATCCCTATTGTAACAATTAAAAAGGTGGAAGATGTCATTAACAATTGGTTTTAGCATTGACGTGCTATTCACTGGCTAGATGCAAATCTTATGCAAAGGAAAACAGCTACAATCCTACATGTCAATCATCTCACATCCAGAATACTACTGCAACAGTCTCCCAAAGAAATATAATAAACTCAAAACCTGCATGTTTCATCAATGATGTTCCCTTCTTTTTTGGGGTCCCCATTGCTGAGGTCATAATGATCGCAAATATAACAAAATGAAATGAATAATTAACGTACAGAAAATGCTTCAGTTAGGCCTGATGAAGGGTCTCTGCCCAAAAGGTTGACTGTTGATTTGCTCTCTATAGATGCTGCCTGTTCTGCTGAGTTTCTCCAGCATTTTGCCTGTATTGATTAGGATTTACAGTCTCTGTAGTTTCTTGAGTCTCTGAACTAATCTGCAATGGATAAAACAGCTTACAATCTTATCCTTAATTTCTTCTGCTGAATCTCACTAACTCTCCACAGCCTTGTACCATCTGGAAAGAAGCAACTCCCATGTCAGGCTGCTGTTTATCGATCACAGCTCAGTGTTTAATACTATCATCCATTCAGTACTAATCAACAAGCTTCAAAACCTTGCTCGAGCTGCTGTACCTCTCCCTTCAACTGGATCCTTGACTTCCTCATTGAGAGACCAGACAGTGCTAACTGGAAATAACATGTGACAATCAACACAAGCATACCTCAAGGAAATGGGCTTAGCTGCCACCATACCCTTTCTAGTCACGACTGCATGAATAGGCACAGCTCAATCTACATCTCAAATGTAAGTTAGACCAACTGATGGAGCAGAGTCACGACGACAACTTTGTTTGCAGTGTCAGCAATATCAGGGAATTGATTGTAAACTTTAGGAAGAGGAAGTCGAGGAAGCACACACCAGTCCTCATTGAGGAATCAGCAGTGGAAAGGGTGAGCAGTTTTAAGTTCCTGGGTGTCATCTTCTCTGAAGGTCTATTCTGGGCCCAATATATTGATGCAATTGCAAAGAAGGGACATCAGGGGCTATATTTTATTTGAAGCTCGAGGAGATTTGGTATGTCACTGAAGACTCTAGCAAATTTACTCAGATGTATTATGGTGAGTATTCTGTTTGGTTTGCAGGGGCAACTTCATGGGATCAAAAAAACCTGTAAAGGTTTGCAAACTCAGCCTGCTCCATCATGAGCACTAGTCTCCCCATCTTTATAATGTGGAGCCTCAAGAAGGTAGCATCATCATTAAGGGCTAATCATCCAGAACATTCTCTCTTCGTATTACTACCATCAGGGAGAAGGTACAAGAGCCTGAAGACGCGTACTCAATGTTTTAGAAACAGTCTCTTCCCCTCTGCCGTCAGATTTCTGAACTGTCCATGAATACACTACCTCACTATTCTGCAACAGACACAAAATGCAGAAGGAAGTCAGCAGGCCAGACAGCATCGATGGATTTTGCACTATTTATTTATTTTATATTTTAATTGTAACTTACAGTTTTTTATGTTTTGCACTATACTGCTGCCACCAAACAAGAAATTTCCCGACATATGCCTGTGATAACAAACCCGATTCTGCCTCTTCCACAGCGTTGAATACGCATCATGGGCACTCGCAGTTTAACGGGAAAGTGCCTGCAAGCTGAAAACAAGGACAAGCGCTGCACCTTCTGAACTTGCATTCGAATTTGTCTTGTTCGCTGGAAACTCGTTTTGAGTATTTCCAAAACTCCCGTAATTACTTCAGATTTCCAGCAGCTGCTGCAACGGTCGGGTCTTGGTGAGAACGGCGGACCGACTGAAACAATCGCAGGGTCGTCGCCCGCCCTGCCCGACCCGACCCGACCCTTCGCCGCGCACTCTGGGAATAGCGGACAACAAAGGCACCGCTGCGAACTCCAGCTCCCGGAATGCAGCGCGACCCCCCCCCCCCCGTCGTCCGCGCTTGGCTGGCTGGCTGGCTGGCTGCATCTGGCCGTTCCCAGCCCAGGCTGCCTTCGGTCCGGCCGAGGGAGTGCGAGTGAAGCTGAGGTGAGGATCGAGTGGCAGCCAGCGAGTCGAGGGCTGGGAGGCGAGGGCGGGGGGCAGGACGTTTCTTCTCGGCCTCTTTGTGTGCCGCGCTTCGACGGTGTCTTCGAGGAACGCGCCCTGGCCTCGCTGCCGCCTCCGCCCGCAGTGGGGCTCGGTACGGGGTGCCTGCAGCAGAACAATGTAACGCCGCTTTTGTGAAGTGCCCGCCCAGGCGGACACTCGAGAGCCGCACTTCGTGCCGCAGCAGCAAACCATGGACAACTTTTAAAAAGCCCATGACGTGCATTCTCACCCGATTGAGGGGCAAATGTTGACGGGGGCTCTGCGGAGGTAGGGTGCAACAGGGAAAGTCTTTGTAAACACACACTTAATCAAAAACCTGCAGATGCTGGGAATCCAAAGCAACGCACGCTAAATGCTGAAGGAATTCCGCAGCTCGGGCAAAATCTATGGAAATGAATACAGTGGACGTTCCTGGTCGAATCTCTTCTTCAGAGCTAAGAAGGAAAAACGCCAGAATAAAAGGTGAGGGGAGGGGAATGAGGATAATCTAGAAGGTGAATGGGTGAAGCCAAGTGGGTAGAAAAGGACTGGAGAGGAAGGAATCTGATTAGAGAGGAAAATGGACCATAGGAGAAAGGGAAGGAGGGGTCCCAGGGGGAGGTGATTCGCAGGTGAGGAGGTTGGAGGCCAGAGTGGGGAATAGAGGCAGAGGGGGAACATTCTTTTACTGGAAGGAGAAATCAATGTTCATGCCATCACACTGGAGGCTACCCAGACATGAGGTGTTGCACTTCCATCCTGAGAGTGGCCTCATTGTGGCACAAGAAAAGGCCATGGACTGATGTGTCTGAGTGGGAATTGGAACTAAAATGGTTTGGCCACCTAGAAATTCTGCTTTTGACCAACTTCCGCCATCTCCAATAGGATCCCAGCAACTTTACCACTTCGCTTTCCACAGGGATTGTTCCCTCCGTGATTTCCTTCCCCAGTTGCATCTCCCCACGAATCTCAGTCCTGGCAGTTATCCCTGCAAGCGGCCAAAGGGGTACACCTGCCCATTCATTTCCTCCCTCAGAGCACCAAGCAGTCCTTCCAGGTGAGGGAACACTTCACCTGCAAATCTGTTAGGGTATTCTATTGTGTCCAGTACTCCTGATTGGTGAGACCTGCCTGTGTAAATTGGGGCCTGCTTGTTGAGCACCTCTGCTCCATCACCAAAAGCGGAATTTCACTTGTTAGCTTCCAACCTGACAGCATGAACATCAACTTCTCCTTCTGGTTTTAAAAAAGTCCCTCCCCCTTCTATTCCCTAGTCTGATCTCTTAGCTCTTCTCACCAGCCTATCACTTACCTCCTCCAGTGTCTCTCCTCCTTCCTGTTCTCCAATGGCTCACTCTCCTCTCAGATTCCTTCCTCTGCAGACCTTAACCTTTCCTATCCACCAGGCTTCAGCTATCACCCTTAACCTCCCCCCACTTTTTTTCTTCATGTTTTCCCCTTTCCTTTTCAGTTCTGAAGAGGGGTCTTAGCCCAAAACGTCGTCTTGTGCATTCATTTCCATAGATGCTGCCTGACCTGCTGAGTTCCTCGGCATTTTGTGTGGGAAGTCTGTAAAGCTTTTTTGAAACCTAATTCCAGTACAGAATTCATAAAGCCAGAATAAGTTCTCGTTTTGTGAAAGTTTTACTAAGTGAATTGGTTTTGTTGACTTGTTTTGCCCATCATTACAGTGGTTTTCTGATTAGTGCAATCACCGTTCACATTTTGACAACGGTTAAACTTCAGTTGCATGGAACTTCATAGTCACTTCACATAAGCATATCTCTGTTATATTTTGAGAAAGATTTTTTTCTAGGATATTTCCCCTAGGATGTATCCTTTTAAGATTGTGAATTTAAAGATCGTGCTTTTCCTCATGAGCCACGAATTGAAATAAATAATCCTTGCACTGTTTGATACAGAAAGGGGAAAATGGACAGCTGGATCTCTGGAGATTCACATGGTGCAGCTTACGTTCTTGCAAAAAAAAACCGTACAGATTAAATCTGGTCATGGAAAACTTAATTCCTATACTTTGGCAAAAATATTAGTATTATATGAAACAAACTATTTCAACAGGTTGATCACTTATTAAAAGAAAAGATTGATCTATAAAAATAAAACTTAATAGTAGCACAAAGTTTGTTAGTGCTTTATCTAATAGGGTGTGTATAAATTGATAAGAATATTGCTGTTTCATTTTCTGTAGCACTTGGTGCTATTTATTGGTTGTGATTTCTATTTTGCATTATTATTGATGCAGTCCTGCATAGATTTCAATGAAAGCTTATTAAGAGAAGTATTCAGTCAATCCTGTATCACAAAATAGTTAGTTGTACCATTGACTACCACAATACCTATTCTACAGAAATAAACTGAATGTTTTGGTACAGCTTATAGAAGTGTGGCAATAGCATTTTTACTCAGTTTATTCCACAGGCAAATAAACTATTATACTGGAAAAAAAACTTTATTTGGCAGTGTTTATATTTTCCACATCTGCATTAGGTATATTAAACTTGCAGGTGGGGTATGGCATTGTTTAATTCGCTGAGTTGATATAATTTTATTTTGGTATGTTGTAGGAAGTCTATAACTGAAGAGTAATTGCAAAGGGAAAACATAATACTATATGTAGTATCTAACAGAAATGCACAGCAGTTGCAATTGGAGTAGCCCAAGTGAATATCTCATAAACCTGTGACCTCTGCTACCAAGAAGGACAGTGACAACAGGTGCTTGGGGCCATTTGCCGGTTCCCTTCAAGTTGCACGCTATCCTGAATTGGAAATGCTACTCTTATTCATTGTTTTGGCTCTAAACCTTGGTGTTCCTAATTCAGCTTTATTGGGTATGTCTTATGCAGATAAAGTAATGAAAAATGTGTGGTATGCCACTAGCTTCTCAAGGCCAGTTTAGTATAGTTGAATAAATGTTGGTCTTGTTGGTACACCCCACTAAAATAAATAAAATTCTACCAAAACATTTTTTTTGTTTTCCTTTAACTCTTAAAAAAAATTTTGTACTACCATTACCCAGTCTTGGAAGAGTGGATTTTCCTTGGGTTAGGAAGACTTTAGATGAATCTCAAACTCACTATCAATCCTTTAGATTCTGGTTTCTAACCACATTTTCAGAATTAAATGCTATTTACATTCTTGGCATTCTATTTGGCCCAGTAAACCCTCAAGAATATTTACACCCATAATTTATAATAGCACTTTTACCTAAGCTGACTTTTCTCTAAAGCCTAATCCATGGTTCAGTTGTTTCTGGACTTGAATGTTTTGTTGCTTTCAAGGCAGCTTATTCTGCAATATCTTAAGTTTCAGCTGATTCCAAATTGTACTGCACATAGTTCTCCATCAATTAGTAATTGCTCATTACTTGTTCTAGATTGTCTCCAGTTCTCTGACACATGTAGATTAAATTTTCATATGCATTGGCTGTTAAGGTCCATTAATTTGGATACATCTGCAATCCACTTCTCCATATCCCTGTAACTTTGGCCAATAGAAATTTTCTTTTACAAAATTTGTGAGGGGAGAGTAAATAAATACAATTTTTATTGAATTAATTTGCATGTCATGATACAGCCACTGATAAACTGGCTTTGTGTTATAGAAAATACTGCTATGGACAGTTTATATCTTGCCCTGCTACCGCTCTGCCTCTCTTTCCCCGCCTCCCAACTCACCGGGGATATTTGTATTCTTAATCATGATCCTGTTTAAAACCCAGTTCAATTCACCTGATATCAATATTGTAACCATTTAAACTGATTATTTTCTGAAATGTATGGTCAATGTACTAAGAAGTGAAAAGTTGGAATAAAAATGAAAACCTGAATTATAACATTGTAAAGAAGTCTTTATGCTGAATTTGATCAAGTTTGGTCACGAGCTTTGTAGCAATTTGCTGCAAATATTTAGTTGAAACATGAAAAGTAACAATGCAGAGATTGGAACAAAAATAACTTGCGGTGTACACTGATGGATAAATTGGACAGCACCATCCCATTGGTCAGGTCATAGAGTGTGATGGAGTTGTATGGTATTACAACAGTTCCCTTCAGCTAAAATTCATTCATGCTGACTGTGATGCCTACCTACACTATCCACATCAGCCTTTGTTCCTCTACTTTCCTATCCAAGTTCCTGCCCAAAAGCCTTTTTCTGTCTCTGCTTCTTCCACTGGCAACACATTGCATATAAGCACCATTCTCTGTATGGAGAAAATCTTGACTCTATCTTTAAATTTCTCCCCTCTCACTTTAAACCCATGTCTCTAGTTTTAGTTTCTTCTATCCTAGGCAAAACACTGACTGACTATGCCTGCTATCATTTAAAAAAAACCTGTATAAGATCACCCCTCAACCTCCGGTAAGAATAACCTCAGTTTATCCATCTCTCATTAGTAAAGCTATCTGTTTTGGGAAGCTACCTGGTAAATCACTAATGCATTGTTTCCAAACTGACCACATCCTTACTATAAGAGTTCTGACCAGAACTGTACACACTAGTAATAACTTCAGTCTGACCAATGTTTTGTACTGCTGCAGTATGATATCCCAACACTTGCACTCAAGGCCCTGATTATGAAGATAAGGACTTGGTGTACTTTGTGTTACCAGTTTTTGGAACTACAAGCTTGCGCCCAAGGTCCCTTTATCCCTTGCACCCCAACATTCCTGAGGTTCATGCCATTTGCTGTATATATCCTGTCAGATTTTAATGTCCCAAATGCACTAACTTGCGCTTCTCTGGATTAAATTCCATATGCTACTGTTCAAATCAACCTCTGAACTAATCTTTGTCCTTCCATATCCTTTCACAATCTTGTTCACTTTTCATAACTCCATCAGTTTTTGTGTTAGCAAACCATTTTATCAGACCATAAATACAAGCATGTTTCAGATTCCAAGACCAGAATATTCTTTGAGGTGACTAGCCTAAAATTTCCCAGCTGTACTGTAATTAATGCTGTACAGATATAACACAACCCATTGTGTTGTGTGTGGGGATTAAATGTTTTGATCATGTTAATAAATAAGAATTGATCTGGTAATACCAAGGGAAATGGAACTGTGACTAAAGCATACAATTGTACCACTAAACCAGTCATTAGGAGATTGTGAAGTTAACGTTAGTTAGAGAACCACTGGTTACATTATCTTCATACATTAACATATCTCTTATATTCATGTCTGCACATTGCAAAGTGGACATCATTAGTGAGCTGTCTGATGGTACCATGTATATCAATTTGCTCTGTCACTTGTCTATCCATTCTGTCCAGGAGCAAATGTGCTCAGAGGGAAGCTCAAACAAATATACTCCCTGGATCCAGAAATATGCCAGGAAGAAAAGGCACATCTACTCCCCAAACTGCTTAATCCAAAGGATTGCAAGTATTTATATCACTGCTAACTTCACATCATTCTAAGGGCAAGTACCTTGCCTGTTTTATTAGTCAAATGCCATCATTGATACAAGCAAAATTAAAAACTAGCACCTTAAGTTCAAGGTCCAAGTCTGGGTAATGTGGTCTAAATACCTCTTGGCTTGTATCATGTAGCACAATTGCATCGAGCCAAAACAAACAAAGTTACATAGTCCCCCTCCGAGTCCTGATAAAGGTGACCTCAGCTTCTTGGACAAATGTCACTTGTGTCCATCCACTAACCAATATTTCAACTGTTCTGGTTTCTATGAACTGCATCTGCCTCTGGGGCATTTCTTGTCTTCATTTGCTGGTCTTCCTGCAACAGCCCCACCCGTGAGCTCCCATGCAGTGGCAAGTCTTTTGAAATAGAAGGCTTTATCATGCATCCTTTTATTCAATACCATTCATCCTGTGTGTGCACATAAGTTTAGTGTAGCTGTGGGAAATTTTAATTGTCCACTTGACTCTCATCTGAAGTTTCTGTTACTGTACCTGACTTGTAAGGCTTTGCCATTGTTATAATTGTAAATTTGGGCCCCATATTTAACTTCATGTGGCTGAGGATATTTAGGAATGTTGGTCAAGCCACACTTGAAATACACAGAAGGCTGTGATTAGGTTAGAGAGGGTGCAGAAAAAAATTGCAAGGATTTTGTCTGGATTAGAGTGCTTGAGTTATCGGGAAAAATTGGATAGTTTTGGAGCTGCTTTCCTTGGAGCAAATGAGGATGAAGGGTGATATGACAGAGGTATATAAAATTATGAGAGGTGTATATAGTGTGGATAACCAATGTCTCTTTCCCATGGTTGATGGTCTCTAAAGCTAGAGGGCATTGGTTTAAGGTGAAAGGAAGGAATTTTAGAGAGAATCTGAGGGTTAAATTTTTCAGAGCAGTTTGTAAGTGAAAATGAGCTGCTAGAAGAAAAAAGTAACAAGAGGCATCTGGATGGATACTTGAATGAATGAGGCATAAAGAAATAGGAAATTAAACCAGGTGTGGAATTGCCGTATTGGTAAGTATGAACATGTTAAGCTGAAAGGCTTTATTTCTATGCTATACAACTCCATCTCTATTTAGATTTGACAGCATTGAGTCCTGATAAAGGGTCTCAGTCTGAAACGTTGACTTCTCTTTTCCATAAATGCTGCCTGGCCTGCTGAGTTCCTCCAGCATTTTGTGTGTTGATAGAGCTGGATAAATTGTGTTTGTGGGTAATGTATAATCCTGAAAGTATTGTTAATTATCTGATTACTTAGTCGCCAATTTAATTTATGGATTTTTGACTCCTCCATAGCATTCCCAAAGAAAACAAGTTGCTTCCGAGGATGTTTCTGTGTTCAAATCTATTTTGTGTACTAGAAACTTGCTAAACATGAGTGGACTTAATCATAATGTTAAATATAGAGAGGCATTACTGGCAGCTCTGCTGCATCAAGTACTGGCACAAAGCCCTGCCCTATCTACTGTCGTGCTGTGAACTTATGAAACCGTTAAAGTGATTGTATTGTTGTATGGCTTAGTGTGTGCTGCTGAGGCAATATGCAGTGCTTGCCTCTGAAGGCTGATAAGCAGTGTGGTCTCACAACAATGTAATGTGGGCCTCAGGAATGCACCTTGACTGCTATGGTGACTACAGGCATTGGCAACATTGTTGGAGTGACCACAGTTAGGTTTGTTAATATGGAGAAAACCGTAGACTGCGGTAAGCTGCATGGCCAAACAAATGAGAGACAACCAATTGTATTCCATTCAACTGGAGATGGTGAGAGAAAATAGTAATTAACTGCAATATCCAACAATGACCTGAACTCAACACTCTTGGCAGCACGAAGCCCTGAATTCCACATCAGTGCTGCTCCACTTCCCCAGCTTTCCAACAGCAGCCTGCCTCGCAGCCATTCAACAGTTCCACATTGCTGCTGGAGTGTCTGTGGAGGGCAGGGGTTTGTGCCAAGTTCCTGCTACAGCAGAGCCTGAGCAGATACCTTGTTTTGTACAAGCAGTATGAGCTGTGAAGATTACTACTCTCAGGACTAAGAGACTAATACTGCATTCTGTGGTGTGCCAGGTGAGGGATCAGCATATAGATTTACAATGATCTCATTATTTTGTCAAATTTTTCACTATATTTGTGCAAATAAAATACTTTTAATAGTTATTCCACAAAACCAACTGAATGGGCTACTAAAGCCTACTTCATTATTCAATAAGTTCATAGTTGAGAATATATTCCTCAATTCAACTTGAATGTCCTCATCCTTTTAACCTTTAATTCCCTTAATGATTTGAATATTTATATGAGCTTTTTATATATTAATGGATTCAATCACCAATGCTGCTTGGGCTAAAGAATTCCAAAGGCTTGAACAACACTCCTAAATTCTGTGATTTTGCTCTGTCGTCCAAGAGTCTTCCATCAGAAGAAACATTCTTCCAGGATTTACCCTGTGAAGATCCCTAGATTGTTTACAGAAAATCATTGTACTGCATTTCTGGTTGAGCTATGTTTCCCTACCTTGAAGAGCAACTCGAGCTTCGAGCTGGGTAATCAAGCCACTGGATAAAAGGGAAATGTTTTTGCTTCTTTCTGTATTGCCACAGCTTTCTTTCAGTGCAGTGTCAAAAGGGAACACAAACATCAAGCTACATGAATGTGAATACTTTTTATTCCCTGTCCCCTTTATTTAAACTCTCGTAAAATGCTTAATTTGCTTTCGTATTCCTAAACAACTTCTGTGGTCATGTGAGAAAGGACCTTGGTTTGTCTGGTAGCTGGTGTTGAGAACTCAAGTTTAATATTTTCACCATCTGAGTAATAAAATAAACAATTGCATGTAGCAGTTTAAACTTAACAGGGTATCATATTCTATTAACAAATGTTTTTATGGTTCCTGTCAATACTCATTTTTTCTGAGGTTGGTGGAGTTGAGGGAAGGTGTCTGACAACTGCTCAACCAAGGAAAGCCACATGACGGAGAATGCAAACTTTGTTAAGTTTTTATGAAGATTGCTTGTATCCATTATGTGGGTTTCATATCTGTGTTTTACACCACCTATACAGCAGCAACGCTAGCATGTAAGCCTTTTACCCTTAATTGAACGGTTTCTTAATACTTTTGTGAAGTCAACACTCAAGAAAAATGTCAAAATGGGTATTTTTCAAAAACTATTCACATTGAAGTGGATGTGGAAGATTGTGACATAGGGCTTGGGAAAATTACCAGAAAGAGTTTGCTAATGTCACTTCTGGAGTAGCTATTTATATTTAATTTTTTAAATGGCCAAATATACTTAGCATGATGACCTCTACTAAAAAAAACAAGAGTTTAAAATGTGTATTTTCATCTGCATGTAATTAAATGCAAGAAAGCAAATTTTAAGATATTTTAAAATTGAAATATTTAAAATTTATTTTTTGTGATGTCTATTTAAAAGATTCACCTCATAATTTGTGTGTGTTGATTTAAACGTACTTTAGAAAAATGAAAAATAATTGCATATTCAAGTTTTAAGAATGTTTTAATTCTTAAGTGCATGTTACATCTTGATATGTTTTTTTTTAGAAACTTTACTCCTTAAGGGATGGATATTTACTATACATTGTATGCAACTTGATATGATGACAACTAAAGAAAATGGATTATTTCCAGACTGATGCTACACTATTGCAAAAACATCCTTCCTCCAGTTAGTGTAATGTTTCTCTACACGTGCCTTTACATGTAGCAGGATTTTGCTGAATTTACTATGGAATCTAAGGACTTTTCATGCTTCAGTAGAAAGACCTGTGAAGTTCAACGGGTGGCTGAGGATATTTCTGAAGCAAATAAAATAGAATGTTGTGAATTTGAAGCCCGGTGGCGAATCTGCAATAATAAGCTGAATAAGGAAACCACGATGATTCCTGAAACACACATTTCAGTTTTTCAGACTGAAGACACTATTTCTGACCAAATGTTAAACTTTTCTTTAAATGGAATAACATGTGAAGACAAATTTAACGGTGTAAAAGTTGACGAATTGGATACCACTGCCAATACTCAGTGTTTCTTCACAGAAAAATCTAATGGAGATGATACATTGCTGCCTTTTCCAAGCCAGAACTGGAGTTACTTTGAGTCCTTCATAAATGAAAATAAAGAAGAATTTTTAGATCTTTGCACAATAAATGATTTTTCAACTAACTTACTAAGTGAGGAAGGCAGTGACAGTTTTTTGTTTGATGAATCAGCATTAAATAGTGATGTCTGTTCACTGAAAATACGATATGAATCTTTTCAGGACAATATAAAAGATAAAACTAATGTTCATGCTCATCAAGATGATGCACAGCTCCAATTTTTTCCCAGCAACTGTTGTAATGGAATGAAAAAAGGGGAGGAAACTCTCCTAAAAAAAATTGCTTCTGCTCAAGAAGAGAAAAGGGAACATGACAATCCAGAACATCACACTTTATGTCAGTTAGAGAGTAAAAGCTGCCTTCTGTCTGGTGCTTTTATGGATGACTGGAAAGATGCTGAGAGTTCACT
This sequence comes from Hypanus sabinus, assembly GCF_030144855.1. NCBI lineage: Eukaryota > Metazoa > Chordata > Chondrichthyes > Myliobatiformes > Dasyatidae > Hypanus > Hypanus sabinus. The sequence goes on from NC_082708.1 coordinate 75,710,974, forward strand.
GGATTCAGTCTGTTCATCCTCAGTTCTCAGTGAAGATCAAGGAAAATGGAAGCTTTTGAAGAAAAGTGCAGATAGGTATTCAAATCAAACCAATTACACTTTGAGGGCTAAACGCCAGATACGGTACAATGATGATTATTTATATGACATTGATTCCCTAGACACCATAAAAACACTAGGGAAAATAGATCAAACTACAGATACTGCAAAGGAGGATGATGATGACTGGTGCCCAAGAAAAAGGAAGAAAACTGGCAAAAAAGAGCCGCCTGTAATTATAAAATACATTATTGTCAATCGGTTCAAAGGACACAAAAACATGCATGTAAAAATAAGTCGATTAGATTGTACTGAGCAACAGGTATTATTGACTGACGAAGTAGTAAAAAAATATAAAAAACTTTCACCACTTAAGGAATTTTGGTCTCCAGTTCCTAAATGTAATAAATATCATAACCAAGAAAAAAGTGATGGGAAATTAAAAATCTGCTCAGATGCTGGTACATCTTATATGTTTTTTGCTTCTAAAAATAAAAAACAACGAACACTTGCAAATGGCACGTCATCAGTTAAAATAGGGCACTCTTTGAATCATCAAAAAAATAGTGTAATTGAAACAGTTGACTCAAACACAGAAGTACCCAAGAATGTACAAAAGTATGATAAGTCTGTTTATGAATTTACAGATGAAATAGAATTAAAGCGTATCACTATTCGGACCATGAGTAAGCCTGGTTGGTTAAGAGACATGCAGCAGGAAGATTCACTACAAAAGTTAAAGAAACAAAACATACTTTCAAGGAAAAGGAGAACAACTGCTCAGGATGGTAAGGAAACTAGTGATAGAAATTACTTAGAGAAACCTGACGAAAACTCTCAAGTCCTAAATGCAGATGTGCAGAAAGTTCAAGGTGAGTGGAATTCTGCTTCTGATTCTTTTGGTAACTTCAATACCACCAATATGCATTCTTCAATAGTTGGTAATAAAATAGAAACTTCTAGGGAGTTACTTTCTCTAGATCCAGCCAGCAGTCCAGGCTGCCCTGTACTGTCTGTTCACAGTATACATTCTGCTCCAGAAATCCTTGGAGGATATTTCCGATCTCTGCTGGATGGCAATGATTTTGCTGTTAATGAAAATTTCCAAATTTCCCCACAGGATTCCAGTACTGGTCAGCAGTTCAATGAAGATGTAACAGAGAGTCCATTTTCTTCACGGCAAAGACAAATTAACATATCCACAAGATGCAGTAGTGATGAATCAAATAGCCTTAAGTTGGAAGTTGAACCAAACATCCATGAAGCTTGCAATTTAGAGACTATTCAAAGTGTACATCATCACAGAGTAATGGACAAAGAGTTATATTCCACAGGTGAAGTTAGCTCTGAAAATGACAAAACTAAGAATCAATTAAATATGAACAAAAGTGCAAATCAATGTGGCTTGAAGATGTACAGTTGTCAAAATGAAATAAATGCTAACTTCACTCAGAAAGTAAGTGAAGAAACAAAACAACTCTTTACTTCAAAAGACACCCTCTGTATTTTAGATATTTCAAGTTTTACCCCTGGAAAAGCAAAACCAACATGTAGCTCTGAATTTTCAAAAGGATGTACAGCAGAAATTCCCTCTAAGGTGATAAAATCTAATGCAAATTCTTTGCAACAGTGCAGCCAAAATCAATTTGCCAAGAAGGCTACATTTCTAAATGAATGTTCAGAACAATTTCAGATCCACAGTGAAGTATTTTCTACAACTGTCAAGAGTCAAAGTGAGCCCACATCTGTTTCATTCTTGTCACGCGCACAATCTTCTAATCAGTTACAAACTTTTGATCATGTGAGTTCAATTAAATATAAATATCCCAAAGTTAATGAAACTTCCAAAGTTAGTAAGGCAATAAATAGCTTTAAAAAAAGACATGGAAAATCAAATGAAAGGCAGTGGGACAGAAGAACTATTCAAAAGTACAAAAATCACAACAATGAGATCAAACACAGTAAAATAGAGAATATTGAGAAAGATAGTATCTTACCAGAAAGCTATAAAGGTTTAGAATATTTTTCAGATACATTATATGCAAATCAAAAAAAGCAGCCTAAAAGGGCATGTAAACCCACAAAAGGGTTTACTAATAAAGATTTAGAAATGTGTACAAAGCTTGTGAAGAAAGGTTTGATGAGTGCAAGAAACAAGCTCTCTATAAAGGAAGAAAAGCTGAATGCAAAAGCTAAATGCTGGATTGCTCCTGCAGAGTCTTATGAGTATGTATCCAGTAACATCCCTAGAGGAAGCAGACTATTGACTAGTGGTCAGAGAGAATTTGAGGAACCTGGTAATATTCTTTCTAACATAGTCTCTGGAATGGCAGCTGTTAAGCAATTTATGATGGCTTCAGTGAACCAATCTTAAATCAGGGAGAAGTTGTTCTTTCTGCTGTTAATCAGTATATGGAAGTGCAAAATATTCCAAATGGAAACCCAAATCAATTCAGATGTTGCATGTTGGTACAAAAGACTTAAAAAAAACAAACCACTGCGTGCTTCTGAATGTACCCTAGACAATGTGGGTTTTGTTAATTACCTTGCCAGTCATGTTGCAACTTGCTGAGTTCAAAGTATCTGCTTCTGACACACAAATAGCTGACTGCAGCTGTACAAGCAATGCACTTTGTGAATGAAGAGGGAAATTATATATCATTTGACAGTTTTATTATCTCCTCAAAATACTGGTGATATGTCTTGTTATACTTGGAGCCTTTACTCAGCAGATGTCCCTGTTAAATAAATTTTAGCATACCAGGTATTTTGAGACTGCCCACCAAAATGTTGAATATCTTTAGATGTGGTATGACAACTGCAAAATATTTCATGGTGCTATCTCTTTACGAAAAGTTTACTTTTTGTTACATTTAATAAAACAATCTAAGACTCTTTGAAAGCATATAAAATGGGATTTGCTTCCAACTTCTCCAATGCAAAAAATTTTTTGAATATTAAGTGTAAGTCTGGAATACATTTTGATGTATTTAGAATTCAATTTTTGTACTTTAAACTTTTGCAAATCTGCAGATTTTATATTTAGAATGCTCACATTAATAATCAAGCATCACTGCCTAGCTTTACTGTAAATGTAATCAATTACCCGGTTTAAATGTTTTATTATAAAATTATCCTTTTGTCAAATTTGCATCTTTGTGACTTTTAAGAATCAAGTCAAATATTTTATACTGTTAACCTGAGGTAAAACACTATTGTTTTATTAGATAAAACATTTTCACTAGATAAATTTTAGAAGATCTGAAATAAAAACTGAAAATATTTCACAGTGTGAAAGCATTGTGCAATATGATTTTGCTCTTCCACTGTAAATAACAAAGTAATCTATTTTGATTTATTTGAGAAATTTTTATTGTGGAGATTTGCTTAACATTGTGAATTGCAATCTATGTTAACCTCTTTTTTTTTTATTTCCCTTAAGAGCATGAAAGCTAAATTGATGTCTTAAGGAGAGTAGAATTAAAAATGGATTTGAAATGTTTTCATAGCTTGTGGATATGTATGTAGAAAAAAGAGATTGGAAGTTCAAATTGCTGGGTTGGAAAGGAAAAGGGGGCATGTTTAAAACCATCTCTTTGTAAAGTAGCACAGTAAACCAATCCATTGTGCTTCAGCTTCATAATATCACAATTTGTACTGTTTCATAATTTCATTTCAGGTTGATGGAAAAAAGGTATTTTGTATTTTATAATTTAAGTCATTGATTTTGTAGAATTTTTTAAATACATTATGATTTAAATATATCTTATAAGGAAGTAATTCATTCTTATCTGAATTCAGTGAAAGCAAAACTAAAGCAAATAACCCAGTTAGAGGTGTGATGGTATTGCAATGAAATTAGAGTTTGTGATTATTGACACACACTAATGAGCCACTTAAAATTTCAAAATTTGGGGTAGCTAATAAAGATGCAATATTTAGAATTGTAGGTGGAATTTTCATTAACTACGTTTACTCAGGTTAATGACGGAATCTGAAAGATTCCTCTAATTTATCTGCATCTCCAGAATCTGAAAGTTTTGTGAAGTACATTATAGAGCAGGTCAGTGTTGCATCAAATAGAATTGCTGTCATACAGACTCAAAAACCTATGTAGAGTTCGGAACTCCTGCACTGTCACACCTTCCCTCGTAATGGTATAGATATCCTCTGCATGCTCTGGTTTCCCTCTATAACCCAAATCCATGCAGGTTGGTTGTAAATTTATTAGTCACCATAAAATGTCCCTTATATGTAGGTGTGTAAAATCTCGGGGGGGGGGGGGGGTGATGTTGATGGAAACAAGGGGAGAATAAAACGACCATAAAACATAGGAGCAGAATTGGGCCATTTGGCCCATCTGCCATTCCATCATGGCTGATTTATCACCCCTCTCAAACCAATTCTCCTGCTTTCTCCCCATAACCTTTGACACCCTGATTAATCAAAACCTTAACCTCCACATAAATATACCCAATAACTTGTCCTCCACAACTGTCTGTGGCAATGAACTTCACAGATTCACCACCCTCCGACTAAAGAAATAACTTGTCATCTCTGTTCTAAAGGGACATTCTTCTATTCTGAGTCTGTGTCCACTGATCCTGGACTCATTTACTACAGGAAACATCCTCTCCACATCTACTATCTAATGAAGTCAAACTCATACTGTAAGATTTCTGATTGGTTAAGGCATCATGCCATTTTTTTTATTGTCTTGGTGACTCAAGTCTCCAGTGTAACAACTTAATTTCCTGTGCTAAAGCCACTAAAGGTGAGTACCAAGGGCAATGCAGTGAACAACTGGCATAATTCATTTTTGTCATGGACTCCAAAATGTGCTGAATATTATAACTGAGGCGTGTAGATACAGTGGTATGCAAAAGTTTGGGCACCCCTGGTCAAAATTTCTGTTCCTGTGAATAGTTAAGTGAGTAGAAGATGAATTGATCTCCAAAAGTCATTAAGTTAAAGATGAAACATTCTTTTCTGCATTTTAAACAAGATTAATGTAGTATTTTTGTTTTGTACAATTTCAGAGTGAAAAAAGGAAAGGAGCACCATGCAAAAGTTTGGGCACCCCAAGAGATTTGAGCTCTCAGATAACTTTTACCAGGGTCTCAGACCATAATTAGCTTGTTAGGGCTATGGCTTGTTCACAATCATTGTTAGGAAAGGCCAGGTGATGCAAATTTCAAAACTTTATAAATACCCTGACTCCTCAAACCTTGTCCCAACAATCAGCGGCCATGGGTTCCTCTAAGCGGCTGCCTAGCGCTCTGCAAATTAAAATAAATGATGCCCACAAAGCAGGAGAAGGCTATAAGAAGATAGCAAAGCGTTTTTAAGTAGCCATTTCCTCAGTTTGTAATGTAATTAAGAAATGGCAGTTAACAGGAATGCTGGAGGTCAAGTTGAGGTCTGGAAGACCAAGAAATGCTTGTAGGATTGCTAGAAAGGCAAATCAAAACCCCCGTTTGACTGCAAAAGACCTTCAGGAAGATTTAGCAGACTCTGGAGTGGTGGTGCGCTGTTCTACTGTGCAGCGACACCTACACAAATGTGACTTTCATGGAAGAGTCATCAGAAGAAAACCTTTCTTACGTCCTCACCACAAAGTTCAGAAGTTTGCAAAGGAACATCTAAATAAGTCTGATGCATTTTGGAAACAAGTCCTGTGGACTGATGAAGTTAAAATGGAACATTTTGGCCGCAATGAGCAAAGGTATGTTTGGAGAAAAAAAGGTGCAGAATTTCATGAAAAGAACACCTCTCCAACTGTTAAGCATCGGGGTGGATTGATCATACCTTGGACTTGTGTTGAGACCAGTGGCACGGGGAATGGAAGAATTAATTAAATACCAGCAAGTTCTGGAAGCAAACATCGCACTGTAAAAAAGCTGAAGGTGAAAAAAGGATGGCTTCTACAACAGGATAATGTTGCTAAACACACCTCAAAATACACAATGACTACCTCAAGAGGTGCAAGCTGAAGGTTTTGCCATGGCCCTCCCCTGACCTAAACATCAAAAATCTGTGGATAGACCTCAAAACAGCAGTGCATGCAAGATGGCAGAAGAATCTCACAGAACCAGAAGCCTTTTGCAAGGAAGAATGGGTGAAAATCCCCCAAACAAGAATTGAAAGACTCTTAGCTGGCTACAGAAAGCATTCACAAGCTATGATACTTGCCAAAGGTGGTGTTACTAAGTACTGACCATGCAGGGTGCCCAAACTTTTGCTTCAGCCCTTTTTTTTTGATATTTCAAAACTAAAAAATGGGGGGGGGGGGAATGAACAATCTTGCTTAAAATATTAAAGAAATATGTCATCTTTAACCTTATGCCTTTTGGAAATCACGTCACCTTTTACTCGCTTAGCTATTCACAGTAACAAATTTTGACTGGGGTGCCCAAACTTTTGCATACCACTGTATCTGCACAAAAGCATAGGTAGGGATTATCAGGCAAATAATTGTCAAAATGCAGTGGACTCCCGCAAATTAACAATAGCAGTTAACAAATTTGTCAACGTCTTCAGCATATAACAAATATTGGTTGTTCTTCAAAATTGCAGAATACAAATATTGACCTCATCTGATCTTTTAAACCCATTCCAGTTTTCTTTAGTCATGCTTTTATTTTCCTTTACGCTTTGAATGCAATTATTGAATCAATCTCCAATGTTATTGCATGTCAATTGTCATAATTTTTGCTTTAATTTTCATATTGGTTCTTGTTAATTACTTGAAATCTCACCACAAGCAACTGTTTATCTTTATTTGCAAAAAGCCCTTCAATTTTTAGCACTTTTGTTTTAAGTATAACAATCACAGCTACTTTGGTCTGCCCAGGTAACTTAAGGCTCTCTGGTATACTTATAGCCTTTCCTAAACAATAGTGTCCTAAAATTATATATTTATCTCTCTGAGGTTTAGCTAACAATTTATAAAATTTGGCATTGCTTCCCTGTACTTGTATTCTACGCCAATTTTTAAATCCAGGGATCCTGTATACAGTTTTGATAAGCTTATTTGGTATGCTTTGCAACATTTTAAAGTGACAGAAATACAAGAAATGCATTGCTGGAGGGCAGGGTTTGGTTCCTCTTAACTCAAACTTCACATACTGCAGTATGGTGAATAATCTATTGTATTATTATTTTTCTGTACTTTAAATTCAGATTTTACTTTCTGATTCAAAGCATGTTTCTTCAAGGAGGTTTTTTTTATTCTGTTACATTTAGTCATCATACAGGATCCCTGGATTTAAAAATTGGCGTAGAATACAAGTACAGGGAAGCAATGCCAAATTTTATAAATTGTTAGTTAAACCTCAGGGATAAATATATAATTTTAGGACACTATTGTTTAGGAAAGGCTATAAGCATACCAGAGAGCCTTAAGTTACCTGGGCAGACCAAAGTATACATTTAATGTATATTACTGATGTTTGACCATGCAGAACCCAAGGCCATGCTATTAAATGAACTTGATTTTAAGTAACTTAGATATCCAAGGAATTCCCTTGTATTATTTTTAAAAATGTCAATCTTATTTAATAAAACCACTGGTGCCTTGTTCCTCTAAACAACATATGGTTAGATTTGATTGGAAATAAGATTGAATATCAAATAGGGAATACTCTGTAATAGTGCCCAAGATATAAAGGAAAAAGACTGGAGCCTTGATGGTAAAGATATTCTGAAGTTCTTAATGATATGAGTATGGATGAAGTACAGTGGCTGTAAATATGTATTTGCATAATATTGGCTATGAATTATAATGGGTAGTGTGCAATGGAATGGAAGAAGTTGGATTGTCTTCCTTGTATTTGTGAGTTGATATACCACAACAGGGTTTCCGACACTCAATGACCTCTTAGAATATAAGTGTAAGAAATTGAAATTGGAATTACCCAAACAGATTTTCTGCTTGTGCCATCATTCAATAAGATTATGGCTGATCTTTCACCTCAGCACCACCTTACTACACCAACTACATAATATCTTGCTCCCTTAAAATCTAAAATTCTATAAATAGCAAATATGTGCCACAGCCTTCATTGGTAAAGAATTCCAAGGATTTATTGTACTCTGGGAGACACAATGTAAGCTTCATGAAGTGCATCTCATCTACCTGGCACATTGCAGCCTTTAATACCATACACCTTGTAACTGAATTTTTGCATATATCAGTTTTCCATATGTGAGATTGGCTTAGCTTGTTTTTTATCTCCTCGGGGAGTGGACCACATGCCTGGCTTGACCTTCTGTCTTTGCATTTTGCAACTTCTAAATGCTTTTGTCTATATTTGCTTGTTTATGTTCATGTTTTCTAACTGTTCCCATTCACTCAATGACCATCTAACATTGTTTCAGCTTATTTCTTAGGTTGCCTTGGTTTTATCCTGTCTGACATTCTTTTCCTTGCACCTTTGAAATTTTAACAGTCTTCAACTGAAGTGTTAACTGTTTCTCTTCCCACAGATGTGGCTTGAAATGCTGAATATTTCCAGCATCTTCTGTATTTATTTTTATGCTATCCCCAGGCTTATGGTTAATACACAACTAAATTATAAAATCAACTGTAAATACTTAAGCCAATAAAAATATATTTTTTATTCTTTTATTATAAGGAATAGTTAACAGGTAACATTACAATAAAATTAATTTGAAGTGACTGGGTTAATAGTACATCTTAAAGTTTGGACATATCCTATATTTATTTGGAGTTGTCAGTTATTATACCAGTACCTTAATAGACAATGATTCATTCCTACACTTTTGTTCTCTGCAAAGGAAAGGGAAATTCCCATGTTATGCTTGAGTTCAGGTGCTCAAATTTAGGACATGCAAGCTCTGTTTATGAGCATGATGGAATGTTGAATGTATTAAAGATATGTTTATATTGTGTAAAGAACTGCTCTGGTGATGTTTACTTAAATCCTTTGTAGGTTTAAACAGGTAGCATCACTCCAACTCTACTACAGAGCTTTAGAGCTTGCTTCCAAATCAATTATTTTACTTCACTTTTCTGTCCATTTTTAAAGTATAGATTTAGTTTTATTCACTTTCTATTTTCTTCAACAATTCACCTTCATCTCACTCAAATTTCTTGCAGAATTCTGATCCTATTTCTTACGAAATTTTCCAAAGAATATGTCACATAAGCACAAATTCCTGTTACCTCATTATAAAGAAGTATATATTCAATTTTTATTTGACAGTGGTGTCTTTAATATAAACCACAGATCATATCAACTTTCTGTATGGTTCTCTCCATCTATCTTATTTGCAGTTGTCTTTGGATGATATTAAGGAAGCACTTTTCATGGTTCCAACACATTTATCAATAGGTGATTTTTCACCTCACATTGATCTTTGAGTGCTGTTAAGGTCTCAAAAACTTGTTTTCATAATCCAGTCAGATTAAGAATCCGAGGTTAAGCACTTTTTTGGTTACCATGTTAACCTTGTAAAATTGTTAATCTTCCTTCAATCGCTGTTCTATACAGACAGGCAATCTTGTATGATTTTAGAATCAATGTTTGCATTTCTTGGAATTCCATATCTTTAGCATGGACTGTTTAATCTGAGGATCGTTTCTGGAAACTTACTGAATGGTTTTGAAAATACAGTTGCTTTTATTTCTCCAGTTTTGCTTCACCTGATTAGCCAAGATCAGTTTAAGATGTTTATTACTTTCACTATTTTCACTTCTCTTGATTTAAAAACCGCCTAATTGCTGCAATCGTTATTCACATTACACCTATTAGCTTTATTATCACCCTTTCCCCCCAGATTTATAAAATGGTCCAAGTGTTTAAAATAACAAAATTGATTGTAAAGCAGGCAGTTAAAACTTAGTGTTCATTTTCTTGTGATGTTTAAAAAAAACACCTTATAATCCAACATGGCAAAGTAGGTCAGTGTGTTTCTTAATATCAGATGGCTCTTGATCTTGGCATTTAGTGCAAACAAAACTTCAAATTCCAATTTAATAATTTGTAAGATGTAAAAAGAGATCATACATCTCCCACATTATTGACCATTTCATTAACTGTATAAAAACGAACAGCAGAACTCCAAACAAATCATAGCAGCTGATTTTTCTTTTCCATCAGTCGAACAGATCCAGTGGTGGAGACTGAAAGTCATTGATCCAAAGTTACTTGATAGTTCTGGCATGTTGCACCACATCATACCCTGAATTATTCATATTTTATCAATATTATCTGAAAGGAAGCCTATGCATTTAGAATCGTGTTTCAAAATTTGTATTCTTGTGAGTTTATTCCATAGATTAACAAAACTAATTCCATGGAAGATGTTTATGTTGATTTATTGTCTTATTCTCAGGTATATTTAAATCATTTCTGATTAGAGTTATATAGTCACATATTCAAAGAAGTATGTCATTAGATGCCTCCTTAAGGAAGAGCTCGTGATTAAGTTTACAGTAGAACAAAACAAGTCTTTACTTGATAACACATTGACATAAAGTAGTTGTTCTGTATGCATAAATTCTTTTGTTCAATTCCTAGCATCAGCTTTGGGTATGTAAAGTATTGCTTCTGGAAAATTTATTAATCATATAAATTAGCACACTGCTACAAATATTTGAATTTCTTAAAAAAATATTTCAAATTTGTGGTACATATGCTGGGATATTTGTCTCTTAATTTTGTTCTATAGACCTAAAATATGCTACCAAAGATACTGTTACTAAACAAAATTGTAAAACTAGTGTTTTTTAAATGGTAAGTGTGTAAAGATAATTTGTCACTACCCCTTAATAATTCACGTTATTTTAATAACAATAAGTTCATGACAGTCTTTGTTGGTAGTGGCTTGCATATTGATTTTAGTACAAAATAAGCTCTGGAAAATTAGTGATTTTGTAGCAATTGCATTCTTGATCCATGTAAAAGATTTCAAATCTACATTATTAAAAACATAAGCTGGAGCAAATGACTGAATCTTTGGAGGTATTATTTAGCATGTTCAGAAATTCAGAGGGATTTTCATAACTATCACAAACTTGTTCAGAGAAATTTTATTTTGCTTTAACTGGTAACTTAAGCAAGTAGCATCCTTTACACTGTAAAGGGAAGTTGACACCTTAATTTGTATTCAACTATAATCTAGATTGACAGTGCAGTATAGAAGTGCTGCAGTGTGTTTCTAATGTGATAGTAAATTAGTGTCTGACTGCCTGCCCAAGTGACTGCAAAACATCTCAAAGTACTATTGTATACATTGTATACATATTCCTCCCTCAAACAATGCCATAACAATCAAAATTGTCCTGAATATGCATTTTCTATTCAGGTGTAAAGTACTTGATATATCAATGATATGATACATTAAGTGTATATTTTTCCATAGTAATACATTTTCAGTAAATATTTAAATCTTTTGTGTTTTATGTCTTTAGGTCATAACCTTTTGTATAAAAGAGACTAAATTTTGCATCAAATCCTGTTGACTTGAAATAATTTTAAGGCTATTGAAAATCAAAAGTTATGCAGATGCTGGAAATCTGAAAAAAACTGCATGGATACAGTATGACTGTTGATGTAGTACATTAGTATTTCTGTCATTTTTTGTTAGTTCAACTTTAAAAATATGAATTATGACAATTACACCATATTTACAACCATTCCAAAATTTTACGACATAGCTTAGTACAGGCAGTATGTCCTTCACAGAGTTCAACTTTTTTGGAGAAATCAAGGGAGTCATCTGGATGTGATACCCATCTTAGGAGCAAAAGTTGCACAGGCAAAATTTGTATCTGCTAGAGTAACAAAAATGCAAAGTGATTTAATTGAACATGTGGAATCTTCACTGGGTAGATATAGAGAGAATGTTTCCTCATATGGGAGAATCTATTATTAATGGTCACAGTTTTCTTCAAAATCTTGAGGTCACCTATTTAAATGCGGTAGGGTAGAATGTTAATAAGGGCAGGTATGAATGTGGACTTGAGGTTGCAATCAGATCATTTGTAAACCTATTGAATAGTAGAACAGGTTTGAGGGGCTAAGCCTACTCTTGCTCAGATTATTTAAACTGATGAAACAATTATGAGAGTATGAAAACAAGTGTTGAAAGAGGCCATAATGAACAGGTATTGTTTCTTGTGATAGAGGAACAAGATACTGAATCTTTGAAGTGGTGCCAGGGATACTAAGAGATGTGACCTCAGAAACTCAACCAAAACAGTGGGGTCATCGAATAAAATCTTTGAATATTACTGTAAATATGCTGAAATATCTGAATGGGGCTTGACCCCTCAATGTTATAAGAAAATATCAACTGAGCCAAAGTGGAATAGAACAGTGTATTTGTCATGATAAATTTCATGACTGAACCATTTATTTGAAATGTGTGATTTAGCCATATTTTTGCATTTGAATCTTATAGCATTATCATCAATATTTATGTTTTGATTTATTTGTGTACTTTAATTTCAAGTTTTGTAGTATGTTTGTAATCTAACTCATGCATACTTTATGATTAAGTATTACTACTTGACTAGGTTTTAGTAACCTATTTTTGTTGACACCTCGCCAAATATAACATTCCCTGTTTATGCAGTTCTGTTAAGTGCAACATTCTATAAATGAACCATCTCAGAATATTTTGTATTGTAACATTGAGCTTGAAAAAGATTTTAGGGGTAGAATTATATATCAGAGATATTTAGCAAAACCGTCAAAAAGAAAACTGTGAATACCTTTATCCATTTTTATATATGATGTTATTAAGTATTTTATAAAATTTGTTCAGAAGTGAGCTGCCTCTACTCAGGGTAATATAGTTTTAGAAGACCGGAACAACTACTGAAATTTTAGATTATAGGTACTTTATTGTAGAAACACATTCAATAACATTTTTCTTGACTTTCAGTGATGAAAGAGGACAATGTAACAATATGCAGTAATTAGATTTCCTTTTTATGATCTATAATCAGTTGTTACTTTTTAAGTATTTTCTATCGATTAATTTGTATAATCATTTGTTACATGGCATGTTTTTCAAAAGGCCTGGTCAAATAAAATGACTTGTATCTAGGATGTGGGTTTTATGTATGTTAATAAAATATTTACACTGCTGGAACTAGAAACCTTTTCGCCAACTTACCTATGGTCATCCAACTTTGAATACTGAAGCTTGGACAACTTAGTGGAATCAAGTTTTTTTTTGTTATGGCACTATAAATGTACATTTTTAATGATACAGAAATTCATTATAGAACTTCTAAAAATGACAGAGATAGAGAAGTAAACTTTAGTATTTTTGAATTTTCAGAACAAATCTATATTTTTCACAACCTCAGGATATCATGAAGCATTTTACACCAGTTACTCTAGTTGAAAAGTATTGGAAATTTAGAAGTCAACTTTACCAAGAGCCAGCACTATGGTAATGATCAGCTTCATATGTTTTTAAAAAAACAGAACATGCCTAAAAAATTCAAATCAGATTAATTTGTTAAACAATGCTGATGTTCTACATCAGTGACTTTTCATTAAACTGGCCAGTTAGATATGAACAGATATTAAAATGCAAAGGGGAGGGAACAAGAGCCCATAAAAAATGGTAAGCTGAGGGATAAGTGGAATAGACACTAGGTGCAGAAGTAGACCATTCGGCTCCTCGAGTCTGCACTGCCATTCTGAGATCATGGCTGATCATTCACTATCAGTACCCAGTCCCTGCCTTGTCCCCATATCCCTTGATTCCCCTATCCATCAGATATCTATCCAGCTCCTTCTTGAAAGCATCCAGAGAATTGGCCTCCACCGTCTTCCGAGGCAGTGCATTCCACACCTCCACAACTCTCTGGGAGAAGAAGCTCTTCCTCAACTCTGTTTCAAATAACTGACTTCTTATTCTCAATCCATACCCTCTGGTACTGGACTCTCCCAACATCTGGAACATATTTCCTGCCTCAATCCTATCAAATCCTTTAATTATCTTAAACGTTTCAATCAGATCCCCTCTCAATCTCCTCAATTCCAGCGTGTACAAGCCCAATCTCTCTGCGTAAGACAGCCCTGCCATCCCAGGAATCAACCTAGTGAATCTACGCTGCACTTCAATTGCCAGAATGTCCTTCCTTAAACCTGGAGACCAAAACTGCACACAATATTCCAGGTGTGGTCTCACCAGGGGCCCTGTACAAATGCAAAAGGACATCCTTGCTCTTGTACTCAATTCCCCTTGTAATAAAGGCCAACATTCCATTTGCCCTCTTCACTGCCTGTTGCACTTGCTCATTCACCTTCATTGACTGATGAACTAGGACTCCTAGGTCTCTTTGCATTTCTCCCTTACCTAACTCTACACCGTTCAGACAATACTCTGCCCTCTTGTTCCTGCTTCCAAAGTGGATAACTTCACATTTATTCACATTGAATGACATCTGCCAAGTATCTGCCCACTCACCCAGCCTATCCAAGTCTCCCTGTATTCTCCTAACGTCCTCTTCGCATGTCACACTGCCACCCAGTTTAGTATCGTCAGCAAACTTGCTGATATAGTTTTCAATGCCCTCATCTAAATCGTTGACATAAATCGTAAAGAGCTGTGGTCCCAATACAGAGCCCTGTGGTACCCCACTAGTCACCTCCAGCCAGTCCGAGAAACACCCATTCACTGCTTTCTATCTGCCAACCAGTTTTCTATCCATGTTGAAACCCTGCCCCCAATGCCATGAGCTCTGATTTTACTCACCAATCTCTCTCCTATGTGGCACCTTATGGAATGCCTTCTGAAAATCTAGGTACACAACATCCACTGGCTTACCCTCGTCTAACATCCTTGTTACACCCTCAAAAAACTCCAACAGATTAGTCAAACATGATTTGCCCTTGGTAAGGCAGAAGACATTAAATGATGTGAAATAATAGTATATTGGAGCAAAAATTTCAGATTTTGCTTACATGAAAGTAATCATCTGAAATGACTGAGGGGTGCCTGTAAATCCAAGTACCAAAATACTAATTGGATCCTGAAGACTAATGTCCCTAGTCAAAAGGTGAGGCACAGCAGCCTGGGCTTGTAGAAACTGCCAAAACTGAAGACAAAAGGCCAGATTGGGTGTGACTTGGAAGTTCAGGGTCACACTTATGGCAGAATGGAGGGAGGTGTCCACTTTGTTTCCAATTTGAGCACTGGAATACTGTGGAAAACACATCAAAATGGCTAATCCACATTAAAAGGGTGGGTCCTTGAATGGTAAGGAAGGAGGTGAAAGAACAGTCAGTGGTGGGTGGTACTGTGGAAATGCGATAAGCATTGCTTCTGGAAGAGTGAACTAGAATGCTAAAGAGGAAGAAATGATAGAAGGTAAATCATGGTTGTTTCCTCAAGTTTTTTATGATTCTGAACCTCAAGGGTACTTCCATATCCAATATACACTTCCCCAACACAGCAGCATGCTGGAGACAGGTCATTGAACTGAGACGAGTTGTTTCTCTACTATTACTATCTGATCTATTTCCAGCATTAGAACAGTAGTACACAGTACTGGCTCTTTGAACCTACTCTAAATCAATCTAACCCTTCCCTCCCTCCCTCTTTTTTTACTTTCATTCATGTGCCTATCTAAGAGTATGTTATTGTTAAGTACTTTATTGATCCTGAGTGGGAAATGTACCTGATGAATCTGCCTCTACCACCACTATTGGCAGCACGTTCCATGCATCACCACTCTTCCTGAGATCCCCTCTATACGTTTCTCACTTTACAATTATGCCCCTCGTATTAACCATTTCCACCCAGGTAAAAGTCTTCGGCTGTCCACTCTATCCATGCCTTACATCAAGTTGCCTCTCATCTTCCTTCCTTCACTCAACCTACCTCTCAAAACAAGTACTGCAATCCAGTGAGCATCCTGGCAAATTTCTGCATCCTCTCTAAAGCTTCCGCATCTTTCGTATAAAGAGGGGACCGCAGAACTGAACACAATAGTTCCAAGTGTGGTGGAATTAGTTTTATAGAGTAGCGATGTTACGTCGTGGCTCTTGAACTCAATCTTCCGACAAATGAAGGCCTGTGTACCTTACACCTTCTTAACAATCCTAAAAATCTGTGTAGCAACATTGTAATATCTAGAGACATAGACCCTAAGACAACCTCTCTTCCTGAAATCATCTCCAGGCCAACCCCCTCTATTCCGTTTTCTGCTTGTTCTATAGCAATCCCACCGTCATTACAAAAGCATGGCTGCATATAACTCTCAGAGACATCAGAGGCCAGAAGCAAAAAAAAAGACCGATTTTTAAACTGCAAAATCACAGTTTAAGTCAAATAGGCATAATTTTACAATGGTGAATATTTTTAAAAATACATGGAAAGGAAGCTATTTTTTCTTTTCTTTACCAAATATATTTGGCATAGTATCTTGTAATTCTACAAATTATGCTTAACCAATTTTAAATGCAGGACTGTTTTATTCCAAGCCTGTAGGTGTGACAATTCGGCACTCATGGTCAACCCTTAACTGTTCTTGAAAAAAGTAACTTCCAATGTAATTTTCAAAAGGTAGTTGTGAGTCAACGACAATGTACGGATTTATAATCATAAACCTAGCAGATTTCTCTCCTTAAAGGATAATGATAAACCAGCTAGATTTTTTTTATAACAATCTAGTATTATCAAGTCAAGTCACTTTTTATTGTCATTTCGACCATAACTGCTGGTACAATGCACAGTAAAAACGAGACAACATTTTTCAGGGACCATGGTGCTACATGAAACAGTACAAAAACTACACTGAACTACGTAAAAACAACACAGAAAAAACTACACTGGACTACCCAGGACTGCATAAAGTGCAAAAAACAGTGCAGGCATTACAATAAATAATAAACAAGACAATAGGCACAGTAGAGGGCAGTAAATTGGTGTCAATCCAGGCTCTGGGTATTGAGTCTGATGGCTTGGGGGAAGAAACTGTTACATAGTCTGGTCTTGAGAGCCCGAATGCTTCTGTGCTTTTTCCCAGATGGCAGGAGGGAGAAGAGTTTGTATGAGGGGTGCATGGGGTCCTTCATAATGCTGTTTGCTTTGCAGATGCAGCATGTAGTTTAAATGTCTGTAATGGCAGGAAGAGAGACCCCGATGATTATCTCAGCTGACCTCACTATCCGCTGCAGGGTCTTGCAATCGGAGATGGTGCTATTTCCAAACCAGGCAATCACGCAGCTGCTCAGAATACTCCCAATACAACCCCTGTAAAATGTGATGAGGATGGGGTTACGGGAGATGGGCTTTCCTCAGCCTTCGCAGAAAGTAGACACTGCTGGGCTTTCTTTGCTATGGAGCTGGTGTTGAGGGACCAGGTGAACACTAAGAAATTTGGTGCTCTTAACTATCTCTACCGAAGAGCCATCAATGTTCAGTGGAGAGTGGTCGCTCTGTGCCCTCCTGAAGTCAACAATCATCTCTTTTGTTCATATTCAGAGACAGGTTGTTGGCTCTGCACCAGTCCATTAGCTGCTGCACCTCCAAGCTGTATGGTGACTCCTCGTTCTTGCTGATGAGACCCACCACGGTCATGTCATCAGTGAACTTGATGATGTGGTTCAAGCTGTGTTATGCAGCACAGTCATGGGCCAGCAGAGTAAACAGCAGTGGACTGAGTACACAGCCCTGGGGGCCCCATGCTCAGTGTAATGGTGTTGGAGATGCTGCCTCCAATCCAGACTGACAGGTCTTCCAGTCAGAAAGTCTAGTATCCAGTTGCAGAGGGAGGTGTTCAGGCCCAGTAGGCTCAGCTTTCCAATCATTCTGAGGGATGATTGTGTTGAATGCTGAACTGCAGTCTATGAACAGCATTCAAACGTTCTTTTTTGTCTAAATGGGTTAGGGCCAGATAGAGGGTGATGGTAATGGCATCATCTGTTGAACTTTGGGAACGGTACACAAACTACAGGGGTCCAGTGAGAGGGGCAGCAGGGTCTTGATGTGCCTCATGACGAGCCTCTCAAAACACTTCATGATGATGGATATGAGTGCAACGGGACGGTAGTCATTGAGGCAGGACACTGAAGACTTCTTCCGCACGGGGACGATGGTGGCGGCCTTGAAGCACGTTGGAACAATGGCGCTGCTCAGGGAAATGTTGAAGATGTCAGTGAGAACATCTGCTAGCTGGTCTGCACATCCTCTACGCACACTACCAGGAATATTGTCTGGTCCAGCAGCCTTCCGTGGGTTGACCCTGCACAGGTTTCTTCTCACATAATTGAATAATCTAGTATTTATAATCAAAATGCACAGGTCCCAACTAGCAAGGGCACAATATTGGATCTCCACTTAGGGAATGACAGGACAGGTGACAGAATTGTGTTCAAGAGGACACTTTGGAACTGGTGATCATAATTCCATTAGCTTCAATATTACCTAATGGAATATTCCCCAGGCTGCTCCACGAGGCAAGGAAAGATATTGCTGAACCTCTGGCTAGGATCTTTATGTCCTCATTGTCCACGGGAACAGTACCGAGGATTGGAGGGAGGCGAATGTTGTCCCCTTGTTCAAAAAAGGTGGTAGGGATAGTCCAGGTAATTATAGACCAGTGAGCCTTACATCTGTGGTGGGAAAGCTGTTAGAAAAGATTCTTAGAGATAGGATCTATGGGCATTTAGAGAATCATGGTCTGATCAGGGACAGTCAGCATGACTTTGTGAAGGGCAGATCGTGCCTAACAAGCCTGATAAGAGTTCTTTGAGGAGGTGACCAGGCATATAGATGAGGGTATTGCAGTAGATGTGATCTACATGGATTTTAGAAAGGCATTTGACAAGGTTCCACATGGTAGGCTTATTCAGAAAGGCAGAAGGCATGGGATCCAGGGAAGTTTGGCCAGGTGGATTCAGAATTGGCTTGCCTGCAGAAGGCAGAGCATTGTGGTGGAGGGAGTACATTCAGATTGGAGTGTTGTGACTAGTGGTGTCCCACAGGATCTGTTCTGGGACCTCTACTTTTCGTGATTTTTATTAATGACCTGGATGTGGAGTAGAAGGGTGGGTTGGCAACTTTGCAGATGACACAAAGGTTGGTGGTGTTGTAGACAGTTCAGAGGATTGTCAAAGATTGCAGAGAGACATTGATAGGATGCAGAAGTGGGCTGAGAAGTGGCAGATGGAGTTCAACCCGGAGAAGTGTGAGGCGGTACACTTTGGAAGGACAAACTCCAAAGCAGAGTACAAAGTGAATGGCAGTTTGGTAGTTTGGAGGATCACAGGGATCTGGGGGTACATGTGCACAGATCCCTGGAAGTTGGCTCACAGGTAGATAGGGTAGTTAAGAAAGCTTATGGGGTGTTGGCTTTCATAAGTCGAGGGATAGAGTTTAAGAGACGCGATTTAATGATGCAGCTCTATAAAACTCTAGTTAGGCCACACTTGGAGTACTGTGTCCAGTTCTGGTTGCCTCACTATAGGAAGGATGTGGAAGCATTGGAAAGGGTACAGAGGAGATTCACCAGGATGCTGCCTGGTTTAGAGAGTATGGATTATGATCAGAGATTAAGGGAGCTAGGGCTTTACTCTTTGAAGAGAAGGAAGATGAGAGGAGACATGATAGAGGTGTACAAGATATTAAGAGGAATAGACAGAGTGGACAGCCAGCACCTTTTCCCCAGGGCACCACTGCTCAGTACAAGAGGACATGGCTTTAAGGTAAGGGGAGGGAAGTTCAAGGGGGATATTAGAGGAAGGTTTTTCACTCAGAGTGGTTGGTGATGGAGGCAGATACACTAGTGAAGTTTAAGAGACTACTAGACAGGTATATGGAGGAATTTAAGGTGAGGGGGTTATATGGGAGGCAGGGTTTGAGGGTTGGCACAACATTGTGGACTGAAGGGCCTGTAATGTGCTGTTCTATTTTATGTTCTATAATTATGGGGAAGGATAGGAATGGTTCACGGGTTGAGATTCAAACTTACTGAAAAGCCAATGTTGATGGCATCGGAAGAGATCTTGGCAGATGATGTTGATTGGGATTGCTTGTTTTCAGACAAAGGATTGCTTAGTAAGTGGGAGACTTTTAGAAGTAAAAGTACAGAACTTGTTCCTGTTAGAACAGAAGGAAAAGATAACAGTTTTAAGGAACCTTGGTTTTTGAGGGATATTGAGACCCTGGTTAAGAAGAAGGAGGTGCATATCAGGTATAGGCATTGGCATCAAATGAGGCACAAGAGGAGTGTAAGAAATGCAAGAGAACACTAAGAGCGAAATCAAGGGGTGGGGTAAAAGCAGACATGAGGTCACTCTGGTATACAAGATGAAAGACAATACCAAAGGCTTCCATGGATACAGTAAGAACAAAAGGATAGGAAAGAACAACATTGGTTCACTTGAACATCAGTATGGTCATCTTTGCATGTTGCTGAAAGAGATGGGGGATATCCTGAATGATTTTTTTGTGCCTGTGCTTACATGGGAGACAGACACAAGGAATTGAGGGAAAAGAGCAGTGAGATTATGTTCCGTATCTGGATTACAGAAGAGGAGTCACTTGCTGTTATCAGGCAAATTAGGGTAGATAAATCCCCAGGGTGTGACAAGGGGTCCCTTTGCGGGAGGCTAGCGCAGAAATTGCAGAATTGCAGGTGCCCTGGCAGATACAGTATTTAAAACATTCTTAGCCATGGCTGAGATGCATGAGGACTCGAGGAAAGCAAATGAGGTTCTGTTATTAACTAGGAAATTACAGATCACTAAGTCTGACGTCAGTCGTGGGTAAATTATAGTAAGGTTTTCTAAGGGATAGGATATATAGGTATTTTGATAGAGACAGGGTCTGATTAGGGATAGTCAGCATGGTTTTGTGCATGATAGATTATATCTAACCAATTTTCTACAATTGTTTGTGGTTGCTATGAGGAAGATTGATGAAAAGGCAGTGGATGTTGTTTATACGTACTTTAGCAAGGCCTTTAACAAAGTGCCTTATGGGAGGTTGGTCCAAAAGGGTAAGTCGCTTGGCATCATGAAATAGTAGATTGGATTCAGCATTGGCTAAGAAGACAGAGAATTGTAGTAGATAACTGTCTCTTTGACTGGAGGCCTGTGACTAATGGTGTGTTGCAGGAATCAGTTTTGGGTCAATTGTTGTTTATCATCTATATAACGATTTAGATGATAACATAGTAAACATTTTTTAATAAACTTGTGAATGACACCAAGATCGGGGGGGCGTGGCAGACAGCAAGGAAGGTTACCAATATTTGCAGTGTGATCTGAAACAGCTGGAAAAATGGGTTGAAAATGACTGATTAAATTAAATGAACATAGTGTAAGATAACACACTTTGGCAGGACATGCCACACACAGTGAAGGTAGGCACTGAGGTGTATAGCTGAACAAAGGGATCTAGGAAAACATCTTTAATTCCTTGAAAATGGCAGCACAGGTGTATAGGGTCTTAAAATATCTGTTGTGAGTATTCTATAGATTGCCCAATAACAACACAGATACTAAGGACAAGATTGGAACACAGATTTTGCAAAGGTGCAAAAAAAAAGTTGTTATCATGGGGTATATCTCTATCATTGACTGACACCACCTTAGTGCAAAAAGTTTGAACAGGGTCAAATGTGTTAGGTGCATCCAGGAAGGATGCTGGAATTTATACATAGACAAACTGACCAGGTGAGGGGCCTTATTGGATTTGGTGTTAGGTAATGAACCAGGTCAGATGTCAGCTCTCTCAGTGGGAGAGTACTTTAGAGACAGTGACCACAACTCCACAACAGCCTTGAAGAAGGATAGGAGCAGATATTATGGGAAGGCATTTAATTGGGGATGGGCAAATTATTAGACATGAGTTGGGAAGCATAAATTGGGAAGAGATATACTCAGGGAAATGAACAACAGAAATGCGGAGGTTGTTTAGGGAGAACTTGCTGGGGATTCTGGATAGGTTTGCCCCATTGAGGCAAGGAAAGTATATGTATACTGAATAGATTAAAATGGTGCAAAAAACAGAAATAATATATAGTGTTCAAGGGTTCAATTTAGAAATCAGATGGCAGAGGGGAAGAAGCTATTCCTGAATTGCTGAGTGTGTGCTTTCAGGCTTCTGTACCTCATACCTGATGGTAATAGTGAGAAAAGGGCATGCCCTGGGTGCTGGAGGTTCTTAATAATGGAAGCTGCCTTTCTGAGTCAACACTCCTTGAAGATGTCCTGGGCATTTTGTAGGTTAGTACACAAGATGGAACCAACTAAATTTACAACCCTCTGCAGCTTCTTTCAGTCCTGTGCAGCAGCTCCCCCCTCCACTTCTTATACCAGACAGTGATGCAGTCTATCAGAATGCTCTCCACAGTACACCCATGGAAGTTTTTGAGTGCATTTGTTGACATACCAAATCTGTTCAAACTTAATGAAGTAAAGTTGCTGTCTTGCCTTCTTTATAATTGCATCGATATATTGGGACCAAGTTAGATCCTCAAAGATCTTGACACCCAAGAACTTGCTCACTCTCGCCACTTCCGATCCCTCTATGAGGATTGGTATGTGTTCCTTTGTCTTACCCTTCCTGAAGTCTACAATCAGCTCTTTCGTCATAGCGACATTCAGTGCAAGGTTGTTCCTGCAACACCATTCCACTAGTTGGCATATCTTGCTCCTGTACCTCCTCTCATCACTATAATGGATTTATTTATTTATTTATTATTATTATTTTCTTCTATAGTATGTATTGCATTGAACTGCTGCTGATAAGTTAACAAATTTCATGACCTTAATAATAAACCTGATTCTGATTCTGAAGGGATGGCCAGAATGAGGGTAAGACCAATCAGGGATATGAGAGGAAATGTACCTGAAGTCAGAGGAGGAAGGGATGGTCCTTAAAGAATATTTTGCTTCAGTATTCACTAGTGAGACGGAACAATGATTGCGAGGACAGTGTAAAACAGGTTAATTTGCTTCAACGTATTGACGTTAGGAAAGTGGATGTGCTAGAAATTTTGAAAACATCTGGACAGACAAGTCCCCTGGGACAGATGGGATTATACCCCAGCAAGCGAGGGAAAAGATTGCTGAACCATTGATGATGATCTTTGCGTCCTCACCAGCCACAGGTGTAGCCAGGTGGGAAATGTTATTCCTTTGTTCAACAAAGGGAGCAGAAGTAATGCTGGGAATTACAGATCAGTAATCTTACTTCAGTGGTGAGTAAATTATTGGAGCGGATTCTCAGTGATGGGATTTACAAGTATTTGGAGAAGTGTAGTCTGATTAGGGATAGTTGGCATGGCTTTGTGAAGAGTAAGTCCTACCTCACAAGCTTGACTGAATAATTTGAGGATGTGATAAAGTACATTGATGAAGGTGAGGTGTATATGTATCTTAGTAAGGTGCTTGATAAGGTTCCCCTTAACTGGCACATTTAGGAAGTTAGAAGACATGGGATTCAGGGAAATTTGGCTGTGTAGATACAGAACTGGCTTGCCCATAGAAGGAAGAGGCTGATAGTATTCTGCCTGGATTTGGTAACCAGTGGTGTTCCACAGGGTTCTCTTCTGGGACCCCTGCTCTTTGTGATTTTTATAAATGACTTGGATGAGGAAGTGAAGGTTGCGTTAGTAAGTTTGTAGATGACATAACAGTTGGTGGAGTTGTCGATAACATGGAGGTTTTTTGTGGGTTGGCAGGATGCAGAGATGGGCTCAGAAGTGGCAGATGGAGTTCAACCCAAATAAGTGTGAAATGATTCACTTTGGAAGGACGAACTTAAAGGCAGAATACAAGGTTAATGGCAGGATCTATAACAGTGTGGAGGAACAGAAGCATCTTGGAGTCCACATCCATAGATCTCTCAAAGTTGCCGCACAAGTTATGGGGCTGTTAAGTTGTGTTGTCTTTTATTAGAAATGGCTAATACAAATGGACATAATTTTAAGGTGACTGAAGAAAAGTATGGGGGGGGGGATGTCAGAGGCAAGTTCTTTACACAGAGTGTGGTGGGTGCGTGGGATGCCCTGCCAGGGGTGGTGGTAGACACAGATGCATTAGAAGCATTTAGGAAGCTATTAAATAGGTATATGCATGATAGAAAAATGGAGTTTTATGTAAGAGGGGTTACATTGATCTTAGAGTAGGTTAAAATGTGGGCACAACATAGTAGCCAAACAGCCTGTACTGTTATGTGATGTTCTATGTTTCAAAGAGAGCTTTTGGCCTTCATAAATCAGAGCACTGATCTTAATTTTTACAAGAAGTTGGTGAGGCCAAATTTGGAGTATTTTGTGCAGCTCTGGGCACCTACCTTCAGGAAAGATATCAATAAATTTGGAAGAGTACAAAGAAATCTTTCAAGGATGTTGTCGGGTCTTGAAGACCTGAGTTACAGGCAAAGGCTGAATAGGTTAGGATTTTATTCCCTGTAAAGTAGGAGAATGAGGGGAGATCTTATAAAGGTATACAAAATTATGAGAGGAAATAGGGTAAATACATTCAGGCTTTTTCTTTTGATGTAAAGTGAGACTAAAACAGGCATACATAGATTTTGGATGAATGGTGAAATATTTAAGGATAATCTGAGGGGAAAATTCTTCATTTGGGAACTAAAATGGATGTGGAATGTGCTACCAGTGGAAGAGGTGGATGTAAGTTTAATTGCAACGTATCAGAGAAGTTTGGATAGACACATGGATGAAAGGGGTATGGAGGTCTATGTCTGGGTGCTGGTAGATTGGACCAGACAGAGAAATGGGTTGGCATGGTCTAGATGGGCCAATGGGCCTTTTTCTGTGCTGTGGTGCTCCTTGACTCTACGGCTTTAATTGTTGCCTAGTATTAGAATTTTACTAAAGGGCTAGATTATAGTCCATCCAGTAGCTAGTGAGCTAGATCACATGGAAGCTGAAGGAATCGTTTCCAAAATTGTGCAAAGCCCATGGGCAACACCAGTGATCCCAGTAGCCAAGACGAATGGGTCTGTCAGGACCTGTGGTGATTTTAAAGTCACCAACAACCCAGCACTGAAAGTTCACTTACTGTGGTCACCCCCTTGACACAGAATTACACAAGTGTGCTGAGAAAAGTCAAGCAGTGGTGGAGGCCCCAAGGTACATGTCACAGTTAGTCCTTTTAAGGATTTGTCAATTACTGCCAAACCTGACTACTGTGCCCCACCCCTTGAACTCTTTACCTCAAGAAGAAACAGCAATGGACAAAGCAGTGTGAGGTGGCTTTCCAAAAGACAAAGGAAGTGGTGATGTCAGACACTGTACTCACACATTATACAACATCCAGTGAAGCTTGCCTGTAACACCTCATCTAATGGTATATTGCATGTGATGGAAGTGAACGCTCCATAAACCTTCCATCACATTCCCTTACTGTTGCAGAGAAAACAAATATAATACTCAAGGATTGGATTCTCCCATCTACCCTTGGAAAACATACCTGAAAAATTTACAGAAGAGGACACGCCTCTGGATGTATTCTCCCTAATGCAAATTGAAAGTCTCCCTATTATAGCAGAGGCAAACAAAAAGGGAAACCAGAAAAGACCCATGCTTTCTCAGATCTAGATGGCAAACCAAAATGACTGAAATGTGCAGCCGAGATTCTAGTTTCCACATTTTTACATTGTCAGGATAAATTCCACATTGTCAGGATAAATTCGCCCTTGATGGGGATTGAGAGTTGTTGTACCATCCAAGCTGAGAGCCAAAGTGTTGGCTGTGGTCAAAATGAAAGCATTGGCTCCTCGCTTTGTCTGGTGGCCTGGGATAGATCAACAGATTGACCAGTTTCCCATGCACTGTTCGGGATTCCAACATGCACAGAAGATGCCAAGAACAGCACCTCTCCAACCCTGGGATTGGCGTACTGTGCCCTAGCAGTGGATTCAAGTGGATTTTGCCAGACCATTCATGGGCACAAACTTCTTGGTTGTAGTGAATGCATCTACAAAGTGGCCAGACTTGTTCCCAATAGCCTCCACTGCAGTCTCACACACTGTTGATTTGTTGAGAAGCCTCTTCTCAACAACTGGTGTTCCAGAATACTTAGTTGTGACAGTGGACCACATTTGTTGCAGAACAGTTTCAGTCATTCCGGAAAATGAATGGAATAAGGCATATTACATCTGCACCGTATCACCCATCTGCAAATGACTTGGCGGAATGGTTCATTCAGGGTTTAAAGAATGCACTGTGAGGAGTGCCAGCAGACACTGAATCAGAAGCTTGGATATCACAGTGCAGTACTCTCCAAAGCCAACAAATCACCAGTTACTGGGTTTTCCCTTGGGCTCACACTGCTCAAACCCAGGCTCAGGACTATGCAGGATAAACAGCTGAGACAAATGGAGGGCTCCTCAAACAGAGCAGATTTCCTCATGGAGCAGTTCGATGTTTCACTCTTGGGCAAGCAGCCCTGGCGAGGGAGTACATTGATGATCAAAAGTGAATACTTGGGGAGTCAGAACTGTCAGAATCATTTTGGGCAGTCCCAGAGTCAAGTCCTACAACCACCATGGAGGAGGCTGCATCACCTGAGATTGTTTCACAGCCAAACATCTCAAATATCAAGCAGTGTGACCACTCCACCGCACCCCCCCCCCCCAAACGTCAGGAAAGGTGTTATCCCGAAAGAGTAAGAAATCCTCCACAGCAATTAATCCTTGAAGCTGAATGGGACAATTTAAAATTCACTACGCTGTGGATATCCATATAGTAGCTGTATTATGTAGTATACTGTATATCTATATATCTTGCTTGCTCATAAGGCAGATCAGATTTTCAGGTATTCCCATTTCTCAATTTCTCCATTATTCAGGGTAGGTTTGCAATTCCAGAAAGGTATTTATCTATGATTTATTGACTACTCTGATGCCTTCGACAATGTGGACCATAAGAAACTATGGCAAATCCTTAAAGAATTTGGGATACCTGGACATCTGATCTGCCTTATTTGAAACTTGTATGAAGATCAAGAAACAACAACTAGAACTGAACACAGAACAACAAATTGGTTCAAGATTGGGAAAGGAGTACAACAAGGCTGCATACTGTCACCCTACTTATTTAATCTACAAGCTGAACACATCATGGGGAATGCTGGTCTAGAGGATGCAAATGTTGGAATTAAAATTGCTGGACAAAATATTCAAAACCTCAGATATTCAGATGATACTACTTTCATGGCTGAAAGTGAGGAGGATCTGAGGAGGCTTCTAATCAAAGTGAAAGAAGAGAGTGCAACAGCTGGCTTGTTGCTCAATATTAAGGAAATCAAGGTTATGTCGACCAGCCCTATTAACTCCTTGGTAATAAATGAAAAAGGAATGGAAGCCGTGACAGATTTTGTCTTCCTCTGTTCAAAGATTTCTATAGATGGTAACTGCAGTCACAAAATTAAACAGCGCTTTCTTCTGGGGAGGGCAGCAATGGCAAATTTAGATAAAATACTGAAGAGCAGAGACATAACATTATCTATGGAGATCCATATGGTCATGTCTATGGTGTTTCCAGTTGTGATGTATGGCTGTGAGAGCTGGACTATTAGTAAAGCTGAATACAAAAGAATCAACACCTTTGAACTTGGATGCTGGAGGAAAGTGTTAAGAGTTCAATGGACAGCAAGAAGATCCAAGAAGTCAATACTTGAAGAAATACAGCCAGACTGCTCACTAAGAGGTTTAATTATGAAACAAGAGCTCAAATACTTTGGCCACATCATGACAAGACAGGATTCCTTGGAGAACCAACGCTTGGGCCCACTCCAGGAACGTATCTGGAACTCAGTCTGGTTTGGAATGCTGTTGGCTTGTTTCTATTGTTTCCATCATTCTTTTGTTTTTTTTCTCCCTCTTTCTCTGCACTAGGTTTTTTTAAAATTTTTTAAGTTGGGTTGTTCAGGATTCTTACTTTGTTGCTCCCTATTAGCAGACAAATTTCAAGGTGTATAATTTACAATTATACTTTCGTATACTCATATACTTTCTTGGATATTAAATGTGCTTTGAATCTTTGAATATATGTGTGTATGTATATATGTTGAGATGCATTATATATTGAGTTGGAGTTTATAGCTATGTGGGCAGGTGTTGATTTCATAGAAACAGAAAAGTACAGCGCATTATAGGCCCTTCGGCCCACAATATTGTGTCGGCCCTCAAACCCTGCCTCCCATATAACCCCCCCACCTTAAATTCCTCCATATACCTGTCTAGTAGTCTTTTAAACTTCACTAGTGTATCTGCCTCCACCACTGACTCAGGCAGTACATTCCCCGCACCAACCACTGAGTGAACAACCTTCCTCTAATATCCCCCTTGAACTTCCCTCCCCTTACCTTAAAGCCATGTCCTCTTGTACTGAGCAGTGGTGCCCTAGGGCAGAGATGCTGGCTGTCCACTCCGTCTAGTCCTCTTAATATCTTGTACACCTCTATCATGTCCCCTCTCATCCTCCTTCTCTCCAAAGAATAAAGCCCTAGCTCCCTTAATCTTTGATCATAATCCATACTCTCTAAACCAAGCAGCATCCTGGTAAATCTCCTCTGTACCCTTTCCAATGCTTCCACATCCTTCCTATAGTGAGGCGACCAGAACTGGACACAGTACTCCAAGAGTGCCCTAACTAGAGTTTTATAGAGCTGCATCATTACATCGCATCTCTTAAACTCTATCCCTCGATTTATGAAAGCTAACACCCCATAAGCTTTCCTAACTACCCTATCAACCTGTGAGGCAACTTTCAGGGATCTGTGCACATGTACCCCCAGATCCCTCTGCTCCTCCACACTACCAAGTATCCTGCCATTTACTTTGTACTCTACCTTGGAGTTTGTCTTTCTAAACTGTACCACCTCACACTTCTCCAGGTTGAACTCCATCTGCCTCTTCTCAGCCCACTTCTGCATCCTATCAATGTCTCCCTGCAATCTTCGACAATCCTCTGCACTATCTACACCACCACCAACCTTTGTGCCGTCTACAAACTTGCCAACCCATCCTTCTACCCCACATCCAGGCCATTAATAAAAATCACGAAAAGTAGAGGTCCCAGAACAGATCCTTGTGAGACACCACTAGTCACAACCCTCCAATCTGAATGTACTCCCTCCACCACAATCCTCTGCCTTTTGCAGGCAAGCCAATTCTGAATCCACCTGGCCTAACTTCCCTGGATCCCATGCCTTCTGACCTTCTGGATAAGCCTACCACGTGGAACCTTGTCAAATGCCTTACTAAAATCCATGATCACATCCACTGCACTACCCTCATCTATATGCCTGGTCACCTCCTCAAAGAACTCTATCAGGCTTGTTAGACATGATTTGTCCTTCACAAAGCCATGCTGACTGTCCCTGATCAGACCACGATTTTCTAAATGCCCATTGATCCTATCTCTAAGAATCTTTTCCAACAGCTTTCCCACCACAGACGTAAGGCTCACTGGTCTACAATTACCCGTCTATCCCTACTACCTTTTTTGAACAAGGGGACAACATTTGCCTCCCTCCAATCCTCTGGTACCATTCCCGTGGACAACGAGAACATAAAGATCCTAGCCAGAGGCTCAGTAATCTCTTCCCTCGCCTTGTGGAGCAGCCTGCGGAATATTCAGTCAGACCCCGGGGACTTGTCCGTCCTAATATATTTTAACAACTCCAACACCTCCTCTCCTTTAACATTAACATGCTCCAGAACATCAACCTCACTCACATTGTCCTCACCGTCATCAAGTCCCCTCTCATTGGTGAATACTGTAGAGAGGTATTCATTGGGGGCCTCGCTCATTTCCACAGCCTCCAGGCACATCTTTCCGCTTTTATCTCTAATCAGTCCTACCTTCACTCCTATCATCCTTTTGTTCTTCACGTAATTGAAGAATGCCTTGGGGTTTTCCTTTACCCTACTCACTAAGGCCTTCTCATGCCCCCTTCTTGCTCTTCTTAGCCCCTTCTTAAGGTCCTTTCTTGCTACCCTATATTCCTCAATAGACCCATCTGATCCTTGCTTCCTAAACCTCATGTATGCTGCCTTCTTCCACCTGACTAGATTTTCCACCTCACTTGTCACCCATGGTTCCTTCACCCTACCATTCTTTATCTTCCTCACCGGGACAAATTTATCCCTAACATCCTGCAAGAGATCCTTAAACATCAAGGGGATGTTTAAGATAGGTGGATAGGGGAATCAAAGGATATGGGGACAAGGCAGGAACCGGGTATTGATAGTAGATGATCAGCCATGATCTCAGAATGGCGGTGCAGGCTCGAAGGGCCGAATGGTCTACTTCAGCACCTATTGTCTACTGTCTATCAACAACACGTCCATAGTACATTTCCCTGCAAAAACATCATCCCAATTCACACCCACAAGTTCTAGCCTTATAGCCTCATAATATGCCCTTTCCCAATTAAAAATTTTCCTGTCCTCTCTGATTCTATCTTTTTCCATGATAATGCTAAAGGCCAGGGAGCGGTGATCACTGTCCCCCAGATGCTCACCCATTGACAGATCTGTGACCTGACCCAATTTGTTACCTAATACTAGATCTAGTATGGCATTCCCCCTAGTTGGTCTGTCAACATACCGTGACAGGAATCCATCCTGGACACACTTGACAAACTCTGCCCCATCCATACCCTTGGAACTAATCAAGTGCCAATCAATATTAGGAAAGTTAAAGTCACCCATGATAACAACCCTGTTATTTTTGCACCTTTCCAAAATCTGCTCCTCGGTTTCTCTGCTGCTACCAGGGACCTATAGAATACCCCAGGTAGAGGAACTGCTCCCTTCCTATTCCTGACTTCCAGCCATACTGACTCAAAAGAGGATCCTGCTACAATACCCACCCTTTCTGTAGCTGTAATAGTATCCCTGACCAGTAATGCCACCCCTCCTCCCCTTCCCCTCCCCCTAACCTTTTTAAAAGCACTGAAATCCAGGAATACTGAGAATCCATTCCTGCCCTGGTGCCAGCCAAGTCTCCATAATGGCCACTACATCATAATTCCATGTATGTATCCAAGCTCTCAGTTCATCACCTTTACTCCTGATGCTTCTTGCGTTGAAGTACACACATGTAACCCCTTGGGTCGCCTCAGGCTCGCTCAGCTCGTTTCGTCTAGGGGGAGCAGCCTTCGGCCCCGCCAAACTGGGTAATCAGCTGGTGTGGATGCTGTGTGATGTCCCCACCTCGCCCAAAAACAGACAGTACACCATATGCGATTAAATGAGTACAATTTATAAAGGTTACTATAACTAAGTGATTAATAACGATACAGTATATATGAAGAGAAAATTAAAGAAAAGGCGCCAAACTTATCAAAGTCCAAACCACTTCGTGCACAACCGTTGGAGCTCAATTACTGAAGTCTTCTGGCCACCATTCGATCCCCTCCGAACTCCTCGACTCTCCAAACTGCTCAGAACCCTCCGAGTGGTCAACCAAGCACATCTAGCTTCATCCCCCCCCCCCCCCTCAGAGAATCTCCCAGCCTCGGACCCCCCTTTGGGGTCCGATCCTCGCCCAGCTTAGAGCATTGCGTCCTCTCTCTCAACCCCCTCGCGCCGATCTGCCCAAAAGCCCGTCAACAAAAGCTTACAGACTCAGAAGAAAGAACATTAATCCCCATTTGGTTTACAAAGGAATACCATTCTCGTTATCAGTAAATTAGCATTCCTGCTAGTTAACAAAAGGAAACCCTTTCCCAACAGTAACAAAGAAAAAAAAAGAAACCCCCTTTACACACTTCCTCCACCAAATAAAAGTCATGTCCTCATGACTACTAAATAACTCGCCACCTTTCCTGCCAACACACCGTAACCCAAGCACAAACAGTGACATCTCCTCCCCACACAGTAACCCTCACGCCCTGTTCCTCAGGCGCTACTTAGGCCAACTATCTGGGAGTTCCCTAACCCTTCTGAGGGCTCCGTACCCCCTCACTTAAACCCTTCAGGCTCGGACACAACTGGGGATACCTTGGGCCCACTACCAACTCCTCTCTCAACCTCTCACTCATGCCCCACACTGCACACAGCTAACCCTCCCCGCTACACCTGACTCAATGGGAGAAGGGCCAAAGGTCTCTTCCTCAATCGAGGGAAAGTCAGCAAAAGGCAGCATGTACCACACATCCAGCACATCATCCATCGAATCTGTATTCTTCCTCATTCCTGTGATCGGTAGCTGCTGTTTGATCTTCTCCAAACGGAAACACGTGGCCTGCACTGCTCCCGCAGTCTCTTCAGCCTCCTGTTCAGTATTCACTGCACTTCTCTCCAGCTTTTTCTTCCTCATGACTTCTTCCAGATCAACTTTCAGGTTTTGCACTTCATTTGAACTGTCGATGGTCATCTTCAGGTTCCCTTCAAGCTTCCGTTTCTCTCTTCTGAGATTCGTCTGTAATTTCTTCACCTCTGCAAACTCTCCTCTCCGGGTTCTCAGTTTGCTATTACCCTCAGTCAGACAACTTTCTTCATTCTCTCCAACTTGTAAGTCTTCCGAATGGTTCCAGATCACTTTCTCCAGTCTCTCCGTCTTCATTTCAAACTTGATTCCGTAGAGACAGTCTCTCACGAGCTGCGACCTTCGCCAGCCCTGGCACGTGTCCTGAAAACACTTTAATTCGGTAGTTCTCAGCTGCTCCTGCAACGACCTCACTTCATATTCTCCTGAGGCAAATCCAAATACCAAGAGATCATCCACATACACCAAAACTCCAAACGCCTCCACATCCCCTATGGTCTTCCACCTGCCCCGCAGGAAGGTTGCAAGGGCTCCAGATATGCCCTGTGGCATCTTTTCGGACCCGAAGACTCCTAGGGAATTTATAACGGCCGTCTTCTCCTTGTTGGCCCCACTCATCGGGATCTGGCAATATCCACTCCTCAGATCCAGCACCTTAAACCACTTCACACCACTCAGACAGGCCATCGCCTCTCTGGCCCTCAGGGCCATATTCTGGTCACTGACAGTGCGCCTCTTCAACGCAATATAATCCATACACACGCTGCCTACATCTTCCATGGCTGTAGGGGCCAGTCGCCGCAACCTCTCTCTCTCCGAGGTATCTTCAGCAGTCAACTCCCCTCCCTTGTGGTATTTCACAGCGTCCACGAAGAGGGTCTCACCCTCAGATACTTCCCCCAGGCCGTACCACCACTGGCTCTTGTTTGAATTCGGTATCAGCCCAATGCTGCTACACACGTCCGCACAAGCAGCTCGAAACCCTGGGTGCATCAACAATGCCTCCAAACAGCGCTCACCCGCCTCCTCCGGGCAGGCTCCCAAGCGCACCAGCAGGATTTTGGTTCTCTCTAGAACAGAAACGCTGCCCGTCTCAACAGGGTCCGGACACATCAGCATTAACGATTCATGAACCTCAGTCTCCTCCACATTTGCCTCTAAGAACTCCATTTTCACTGACCAACAACCGTTGTCTGGATAATCACTGGCACTGGTACCCCGAATCTCCAGTGTCCTCAATGTTGTCAAGGGTAAATGCTTCCAATAACGGTTATGAAACAAACAGTACAACAACTTCACCGGCGCCCCGGTGCCGAGGATGGCTTTAACTTGACTTCCATCCATCCGTAACAACACCTGTGCGCATGGCCCCTCTAAGCCTTCAGGAATAGGGTCTGTTCCTTTCGGGAGTTCCTTGGTACATTGCTGGGAATGTGCTCCCCCAGAGACCCCAAGCCGTTCCCCCACTGGGCCACCTCTAAGTTTCCCGACACCTCTCGAATCAACGGAACAACTGATCCCCTTGACAGATCCCCTTGGCACCACAAGCAATTTATCTGCCCCCCTAGGCAAAAAGGGATACCCTAAAAACTTCCCACCAATCTCCTGCCACAGATATAATAAGCCCCCCAGCTGCGGCATTTGACTTCCAGTCGAACCACACGCGTTTTCCCACACTTTCCCAGAACTGGCAGCGGTCACTTCAAGGTAATTGCGCCTGACAGTTCTAACAAAGTCACCAGCCCGCCTACTCAAACTTTCAACCCGTCCCTGTCGCTTTTCCTCAGCCAAGCACTGCCACTCACCCAACAACTGAGGGGTCCGCTCCACCCACGCCTCCGCCCCTTTAGGGCTGGACATTATTCCAATAACCGGGCGGAGCTCACCACTGCTGAAACATCCCAACCTGTCATTCCTCAATCTCCAAACAGTACGGACAACCCATGGTCCCACCACCATTTCGTCAGCCAACAGCAACCACCCCACCCAACACACACACAGCGATAACCAGCAATCGCACACCCACAAAGGCACACCAGCTCTTCGCCGCAGACACAATTTAAAGAGGGTGATCACACAGCTTCCACAGAAATCAACCCCGGACGAGCACCCCACAATGTAACCCCTTGGGTCGCCTCAGGTTCGCTCAGCTCGTTTCATCTAGGGGGAGCAGCCTTCGGCCCCGCCAAACTGGGTAATCAGCTGGTGTGGATGCTGTGTGATGTCCCCGCCTCGCCCAAAAACAGACAGTACACCATATGCGATTAAATGAGTACAATTTATAAAGGTTACTATAACTAAGTGATTAATAACGATACAGTATACATGAAGAGAAAATTAAAGAAAAGGCGCCAAACTTATCAAAGTCCAAACCACTTCGTGCAGAACCGTTGGAGCTCAATTACTGAAGTCTTCTGGCCACCATTCGATCCCCTCCGAACTCCTCGACTCTCCAAACAGTTCAGGACCCTCCGAGTGGTCAACCAAGCACATCTAGCTTCATCCCCCCCCCCCTCGGAGAATCTCCCGGCCTCGGACCCCAAAGGGGGGTCTGATCCTCGCCCAGCTTAGAGCATTGCGTCCTCTCTCTCGACCCCCTCGCGCCGATCTGCCCAAAAGCCCGTCAACAAAAGCTTACAGACTCAGAAGAAAGAACATTAATCCCCATTTGGTTTACAAAGGAATACCATTCTCGTTATCAGTAAATTAGCATTCCTGCTAGTTAACAAAAGGAAACCCTTTCCCAACAGTAACAAAGAAAAAAAAAGAAACCCCCTTTACACACACTTTAGCCCTTCTACCTTATTACCTTTACACCCTTTATTCTGCTTCTCTTTCCTCAAAGCCTCTCTATATGTTAGATCTGGCTTTACTCCATGCACTTCTTTCACTGCTCTATCGCTCCGGGTCCCATCAACCTTGCAAATTAGTTTAAACCCTCCCAAACCATGCTAACAAACCTACCCGCAAGGATATTGCTCCCACTCGAGTTCAGTGCAACCCATCCAATCTGTACAGGTCCCACCTTCCCCAGAAGAGATCCCAATGATCCAAAAATCTAAAACCCTGCCCCTTGCACCAACTCCTCAGCCATGCATTCAATTGCCATCTCCTCCAGTTCTTACTATCACTATCACGTAGCACTGGCAGCAATCCTGAGAATGCCACCCTTGAGGTCCTGTTCTTCAGCCTTCTGCCTAGTTCCCCAAACTCACACTTCAGGACCTTATCCCTCTTCCTGTATATGTCGTTGGTACCAACATGTATCACGACTTCTGGTTGCTTTCCCTCTCGTACCAGGATGTCATGCACCAGGTCAGAGACATCCCAGACTCTGGCACCCAGGAGACAACAAACCATGCGGGTTTCCCTCTCACGTCCACAAAATCTCCTGTCTGCTCCCCTGACTATAGAGTCTCCAATTATTCCAATGATGACAGCTCTCCTCTTCTCTGTCCCATCCTTCTGCATCACAGGGTCAGATTCAGTGCCAGAGGCCCTGCCACCGTGGCTCACACCTGGTTGGTCGTCCTCACCAACAGCATCCAGGACGGGGTAAACTTATTATTCAGGGGAATGGCTACACGGGTGCTCTGCACTATCTGTCTACTCACCTTCGCTTTCCCCCCTGTGACTGTCACCCAATGACCTGTTTCCGGCAGCTTAGGTGTGACTCCCTCCCTGTAGCTCTCATCTATGACTGCCTCATTCTCACTTATGAGTCAAAGGTCCTCCAGTTGCTGCTCCAGATTCCTCACACGGTCTTCCAGATCGCCCAGCCGCAAGCACTTCTGGCAGATGTGTCTCTGCGGGAGAGGGGAGCTCCCCCAGGCCTGCCACATCTCACAGGAGAGGAACATCACCATCTCAGGAGGCACTATAAAGACTAACTGGGAACAAATTCATCCTCTGCCTCTTCTTGTCGAAGCCTCTCGAGTCAAAGCCTCAAATCTCCACTCATTCACTGGCCGCTTTCCACAGTAGCATTATTTATGCTTGTTGATGAAGCATAAACAAGAGAAAATCTGCAGATGAAAGAAATCCAAGCTCAGCAGGCCAGGCAGCATCTATGGAATACTGTAGTCGATGTTTCGGGCCTTTGGCAGGACTGGAGAGTTAAAAGGTGGGGGGAGGGGAGGGAGAAACACAAGACTCCAAGAGCTGAGCGCGTTGCTTGATTAAGCATTCTTGGTTGTTTACATAATTCCAGTTACGTGCGGGATACGTCATCGCGTCGTGACGTCACACGTGCGTGTCTCGTTAAAGGGAAAACGAACACTCAGCGCCACTGTGTTTTTCTTTGGGTTAGTTTTGAAGTTACAAAACATAACAATGGGGTTATAGGCTTGAAGCGCCAATTAGCCGACTCTTACGCCTGTTGTAAAATCAAGAAATAAATCCGATGAAAGGATTTTCGACCTGAACCTTGTTTCTTTTTCCACAAATGCCGAGTTTTTTTCTAGCATTCTCTGTTTTTTTATGCTTCCTTATAGTGTATACAGATGCAATGCAACGCCTCTTACTCATTTCCTTTGCCATTGTGCCAAATAAGTACTAATTTGCATTAGAACGCGCAAACCTTACCGTCGGCCGTGCTCAGTGCGCAGACTCCCGTACGCCGGCCGCGCTCAGTGCGCAGACTCCCGTATGCCGGCCGCGCTCAGTGCGCAGACTCTCGTCCACCGGCCGCGCTCAGTGCGCAGACTCCCATACACCGACCATTTAAGTGCGCAGACTCTCCCACGTCCAGCAACGGCATAACTACGGCCGTTGCTATGGAAGCCGCGTCTCCAGTTGTTAACATGGCGAGGCCGAGGTTCGCTCGGAGAACTCTTCGAGTGCTAATCTATTCCCCGCAGAGTTTTAGCATTGATGGCCTGTGAGGAAGTGGGTTGTAAGTGCGAATCTCCGCGGCACCTAGTCCGAACTGAGCGTTGTCCAGAATGGTGTTAGTATTGCGGCGGTGTCCCGGGAACTCGCGGGTCCTTTTGGAGAGCTCTGCCCGCCGGTGACAGACTGAGGTGGAGGGAAACTTCAGACGCGGCTGTAGCCATTCTCAGGATGCAGATGCAACGAACAGCTTCTTACTCGTATCCTTTTGTTATAGACCCGAACATAATTTCCCCGGGCAATTTCTTTGTGTTGCTCAGGAAATATTGATAACTCGTAACCCGAGATAATTCATTCGATCACTTCATCTACAATCAATCCATGAAATCGTTTTTAATGCATATTATGTTAAAAAGAAAATCAACACGAAGTTGTCACTGTGGGTATGACAGAAAATTGTGCTGTACTTTGAACCATTTTGGGCCGAGAGATATTACGGCCAAATTTACATACAGACTAATTAACTCAAGTCTAAATATAAATCTAACAAATTCCGCTTTACTATTTGTTCTAACAGTGGGTTATCACACCTTTTTAATGAATAACACATATTTAACTTTCAGAGTTTGCAAATTGAAATAGAAAACAGTCCCGAAAGTTCTAGTAATGAATTTTAATTGTTTGGTTGATGCTCTTTTTATATATTCTATACGTGGCCATACAGTTAGAACATAAAGCTTGAAGTTTCTTTTTTCTCAAAACCCAGAAGTAAACTGGATTTTCAAAGATCATTTTTAGCTCTTTTCTTTCTGTCTCTTTCACCAATCAACTTCCTAGCTCTTTGCTTCTTTCCCCCCCCCCCAGTTTCACCTATTGCCTCTCAACTCCCCCACCTTTCAAATCTACTCCTCAGCTTTTTATCTCCAGTCCTGCCGAAGGGTTTCAGCCCAAAACGTAAATTGTACTTTTTTGCATAGACGCTGCCTGGCCTGCTGAGTACCCTGGCATTGTACGTGTGTTGCTCGGATTTCAAGCAACCACAGATTTTTTTGTTTTTACTCTAGATAGTCCATCACTCTGAAGTATACAGAAGGATGGGAGTGACTGTGTTGATTAGTCTACAACTTTGAGATCTTGACCATCAAAGGATCTTTTGTTTAGGTGGCCAAGGACTTTTCTTGGTACTACGGAGATAAATTGGTTTTGATTTGGCTGAGAGGTGACACCAGATATTCCAATTTCACCTTGTGTTATGGTCCCATTTTTAGGAGTGAGTAGTGCCACATAGTAGGGTAATTTACTGGAGGACTTTTACTTTGTAGATGTTTAAATATTTATCTCATATGTCTCAGGATGAATGCAGTGACTTGGTCCTGAGGTGACCAAGTTTCATATACATTTGAAGATTTGTTCCATTCCATTAGGAAATGTGTTGGAATTTAAGTAATATTTCAGTGAAATTGATAAGAGGTTTGAACAACAGCTCTGCATCTCAGAGAGCCACCTCTTGCAGCTATTACAACCATTTGTCTTCTGGAAAAGCTTCTATTAGCTTTGCCAACATTATGGAGCAAGATTTGTTTATTCCTCCTTGCAAAATTGCTCAGGCTGTGCCAGGTTTGTTGGGGAGCAGTGGTGGAGATCAGTTCTGAGGTCTTGCCAAAGATTTTCTATCAGATTAAAGTCAGTACTTTGACTGAACCACTTAAATCAATTTTCTTAATTTGAAGCCACTCCATGGTTGCTCTGGCAGTGTGCTTTGGGTTGTTACCCTGCTGAAAGATGTACTTGCTCCCCATTTTAAGCCTTCTGGTAGAGGCCAGCAGGTTTTTATCTGGAATCTCTCTGTATTTAGCAGCCTTCATCTTTCCATCAATACTGACCAGATTTCCAGACCCTGCTGCTGAAAAGCATCCCCATGGCATGAAGCTACCTCCACCATACTTTACTGTAGGGATGGTGTTACTTGATTGATGCACAGTATTAGATTTACACCACACAAAAGGCTTCGTGTCGAGGCCAAAAAGTTCCATTTTAGTCTCGTGTGCCACTTTAAGCATGAGACCTTCTTCTACATCTTTACAGTATCTTCTAAGTGATACTTTGCGAAGTCTTTATGGACAAGGATATGCTTTTTAGCCAGTGCTTCTTCCTAGCCACTCTATCATAAATACCCTTTCTGTGCAAAGCCTCAGAGATTGTGGAGCCATGCACTGCATCTCCAGTTGCAGGCATTGACCTCTGCTGCTCACTCAGAATGACTGTTGGCATCCCAGTGGCCTCTCTTACAAGTGCCATTCTCCTCCAGCAACCAAGTTTAAAGAGGTAGCATAAACTAGGCAGTGTGGCTGTGGTTTCATATTTTTCCACTTTTTTAATGATGGTTTGCACTGAGATCCGAAGTATGTTTAGTACAGAAGAGATGGTCTTGTAACCTTGTGTTTCTCTATTATCATTTCTTTGTCTTCATTTTGATTCACTCTGTTGAGAATGTACAAGACTGTTGAACCTTACAAAGTGTGGTGAACTACATATACCTGTCTGGACACGCCCCCCCCCCCCCCCCCCCCCCCGCTGACTGCTCCTGTGGCTCCTCCCACTGACCCCGGTATAAAGGCGATTGGAGACACTGCCCCGCTCTCTGTCTCCAGGATGCAGTGTGGTGGTCAATTGCTGCTTGTTCTTTCTTCCAGCCAATAAAAGCCGATATCTCGCCTCACGTCTCAGAGAGTTACTGATGGTGCATCACAAAGAGAGGGGGGTATTTATTTTTATGAATTAATTGAAAATAGGCAATCCATCAGTTATTCTACATCAACAAATTGGGTGAGATGGTAAGGTAATATACAATATTGCACCTGAGGAAAGTTAGCACAGTAATTACAAAAGGGATGAATACTTTTACAGCCTCACAATTTTGGTTTTTAATTCTTAGCAAATAATTGACAGATTTTGGAATTTTTCTTTTGATTTGACATGATGCACAATGTTTTGCAGATGAGCTCAAATATCCTACTTCAATATAATTTAAATTTAGAAAATGACACAGTAAAATGAGAAAATAGTTGTGGAGGCCGAATACTCTTTCAAGGCACTGTATATAGGACCTGAACTTTGCATTTAAATTAATTTTAAAAAGCCCTACAAAGCACATGCAAGGATATATTTGGAGGAATAGAAACAACAGAAAAATAAATAGAAATTGAGGAAAATAAACAACATATTTTTCCACTTTTTCAATGATGGGTAGCACTAAGATCTGAAGTATGTTTAGTGCAGATGAGATGGTCTCTTACCCTTCCTCAGATTTGTGCTTCTCTAAGAAAATAAAGATTTTGTTGAAAAATTAATTAACAAAGACCAGAGTTTATAAATAACAAGAAGTTGTCATTTCTGGGGTTACCTGCAGAATAACTGATGGAATATACAGTGCATTGCAGATAAAATAAAGAAATTCATTCTCTTACCTCTGGAGTCATAAAACTAATGTAAATATAAGGATAAACAGAATGATAGTTGCCCACAAATTTGTTTAATGAATGGCATTATTGGGTATGAGTTTGAATTAGGTGAATCTTTAAGCAAACTATTTTGCAAAAGAGCTTCTGTAGTCAAAGGTCTGCCACAAATCTTACAGAAAGCATTGTCCAGAATTGTTTTAAAATTAATTACAATACAATTCAATGTGAATAATATAGAAAGGATTCTGTCCTCGTTGAAGGCCTGAGGTATACAGCATCCACTGTAGACCTATTGTGGCAGTAGGCAAATTGCAGTGGGTCCAGATCCTTGCTTAGGCAGCAATTACTACTGGCCGTGATCAACCTCTCAAAGCACTTCATCACAGTAGATGTGAGTGCAACTGGGCAATAGTTGCAAAAGCAGCTTACCCTGCTCTTCTTGGGCACCAGTGTGATTGATGCACTTTTGAAGCAGGTGAAAAACTCTGACTGCAGTAGTGAGAGATTGAAATGTCTTTGAACTATCCAGCAAGTTGGTAGGTGTATGTTTTCAATGACCTACTAAGTACACCATTGGGGCCTGATGACTTGCGAGGATTCAACCTTTTGAAAGATATTCTGACACTGTCCTCTGTGATTGACATCACATGGTTGCCTGATGGTGTAGGGATTCTATGTGAAGCATCACAGCCATTTATGATGTTAGGTCTACCTTGTTAGAAGTAATGGCCTGCAAACCCTGGCAGGGCTGATGTGCCTCTAACTTCACTTGGAATTGCTGTTTTGCTCTTAAGATAGCCTGGACACATAGGTTGTACCTAGACTTATTGTAGAGTTCTGGATCACCAGTCTTGAACCCTACAGATCTAGCCCTTAGCATACTGTGAATTTCAGTTCATCAAGTGGCTCTTGGTTTGGGTATGCCCGATACATTCTCATAGGCACGTACTCATCCACACAGGTCTTGATAAAGCTGGTGACAATTGTTGCATATTCAGTCAGATCTGAAGGTGTCCTTGAATATTGTCCAGTCTGCAGAGATGTTTGTGCTTCCAGATTTTGGGCTTCTGAATTATTGTAGGGACCACAGGTATTTCCTCGACTTTCACAATTGCTTCCATTATTGGATTTTGTCATTCATGCTACTGCTTTATTCTGACATTCATAGGAGCTTAAGAGAGTTTATTTTGCAATCAGATAGGAATATGTTTCAACAATCCAAGATTTCATGATTTTCCCAGTACCAAGACTGCTAGTTGCTACTTGAGCATTGGACACAGTTTCCAAACTTTGCTAACTTA
Organism: Hypanus sabinus; assembly: GCF_030144855.1. Classification (NCBI taxonomy): domain Eukaryota; kingdom Metazoa; phylum Chordata; class Chondrichthyes; order Myliobatiformes; family Dasyatidae; genus Hypanus; species Hypanus sabinus. Next base: position 75,752,859 of record NC_082708.1, read on the forward strand.
AATTTATGATGGAGGATATCATCCTCTGGATTAATTAAAGCTGCGGAAAGTAAAATAACTTACAATTACCCAATACATACTGTACATGATTTAAGAATTAAAACCACATTTCAACAAAGGAAAAATTAAGGCTTGGTGAAGTTTCTCACTCCAACCACCCCATCCACCCACCTTCCCTCTCACTTGGTTTCACCTATCACCACCAATTTGTACTCCTTCCCCTCCCCCACCTTCTTATTCTGGCTTTTTCCCCCTTCCTTTCCCGTCTTGATGAAGGGTCTTGGCCTGAAAGCGATTATTTATTCCACACCATAGATGCTGTCTGATCTTCTGAGTTCAGCATTTTGTGTGTGTTGCAGTAAAGGCTTGAATGTTTATTAAAGTTTATGTTTTGCATTCATTGATTAAGAAGTGACAGCCAACAATGGACTGTTTGAATGAGGAACGGCAGTTTCCAACCAGAGAATCATCCTGAGTTTATATGCAAATTATTATCCTTCTATGTAAAGATCGATGTTCTTGATCTATGATGATTACAGTAAATTTTAAATGTTCTGCACAGGAAGGAGATCAAGAAATACTGTCGAATCATTTTGTGCAATATATGTTCCATTAGCCCCAACAAGTGTGGATGTTATAGCAGTGTCGATCTGCAAGGGGAGCATGCACTAAGGTCAGACTCGAACAGTTATTTTTACATTATTGATAGAGCCCCTAAGGATGAAGCTTTCCTTTACTCAGACTCATGTCAATGAACATTAAGAAAAAGCATAAATATCCACAGCTCAGTCCCAGTATCTGGGGAAGCGCGATGGTGTAGTGCAGGGGTCAGCAACCTTTACCACTGAAAGAGCCACTTGGACCCGTTTCCCACAGAAAAGAAAACACTGGGAGCCGCAAAACCCGTTTGACATTTAAAATGAAATAACACTGCATACAACGTTTTTTTTGCCTTTATGCTATGTATAAACAAACTATAATGTGTTGCATTTATGAAATTGATGAACTCCTGCAGAGAAAACGAAATTACATTTCTGCATGCAACAAAAACATTTTGAACTCCGAAAAAAAGACGTTGGGTTGAAAGTTACTTTTAAGTAAAATATTCAATGTCTATTTGAGTCCTTCTTGTATTTATGAAAAACGCCGAACTTAAATTTTCCGCCAGCAGCAAACCAAAAATAACGTCAGCCAGCTGTCATCCTGAAAAATGAAAGGACTATTTCACTGAACAATGAAAAAATATGAATATGAGTAAAATAATAGGCAATTAAAATATTTATCATACTTGGTTAATGGGATTTCTGCTCCTGGACCTCAGCGCACAGCGTCTGCACATCAGGGCTGTATGATGTCACCTTCATCTTTACACAGGATCGCAAGCTGTCATCTGTGAGGTTTTCAATATCACTCCATTTGTGTTTCTGAGCAAGAACGGCCTTCTGACGGGCAACATCTTCAAGGTCTGCTGTCAAGCGTCTAAACTTGGACACCCATATGTCTTTGTCGGCTATGTCGGCCAGTTCCATCTCAAGATCAGGTTGACTCACACCTGCCAATGCAGTCGTATTCAGTAGGGAAGGATCGATGCTTAAGGGAGTGACCGGGAAGGATAATGTGTTTTTTTCCTCTCTGAACTCACAGAAGCGTTTCCCAAACGATGTTTGCATTGCGATGATTGCAGAATGTAAATACTCCGAAATTATCATGTCGTGACCTTGTTTGAACTCTCTCAAATTGGGGAAGTGAGACAAAGTGCCTTTCTGTAAATCTCTGGCAAGCACTGTCAACTTGCGCTCGAATGCCAAAACATCCTCCAACATGTGCAGGGCTGTACGTCCTTTCCCCTGAAGAGCTGTGTTCAGCGTGTTCAGGTGCGCTGTCATGTCTACCATGAAGTGTAGCTTTTCCAGCCACTCTGGCTGTTCCAGCTCAGGAAAGGTGAGCCCTTTGCTGCCCAGGAAAGTTTTCACTTCTTCCAGACACGCGACAAAGCGTTTCAGCACCTTCCGTCTGGACAGCCAGCGATAAAAACACGTTGTAGCGGTGTCAGTAAACTGCAGTCAAAGATAGCTTTATTCGAACTAAACAGCCTTGCTTTTCAGCTTCCCTCAACCCAGCCCCCATGGACGCAGATGCTGCAAAAGACGCGTACTCACAAACCCCCGTAGGCTATCTCCCTTAGCCGGAATGCTGGCTAATTGTGAGCCGTTTTATGATGTGGCAGGAAATGTGTCGCTACACTTAGGTTGTACAAGATCACCATAATTACATTTCAAAAGCTAACAAACTAACATAAAATACATTTTAATTAAATACTGACCAATTATTTCCCAAAGCCACAGGGAGCCGCAGCACAGAGGTGAAAGAGCCACAAATGGCTCGGGAGCCGCAGGTTGCCGACCCCCGGTGTAGTGGTTAGCACAGCGATCTGGGTTCAATTCCCACTGCTCCTTGTAGAAGTTGGTATATTCTCCCCATGACCGTGTGGGATTCCTCTGGGTGCTCCGGTTTGCTCCCACAGTTCAACGATGTACCGGTTAGTAGGCTAATTGGTCAATGTAAGTTCTCCTGAGATTGGGCTAATGTTAAAATTGGGGGATTGCTGGGCAGTGTGGCTCAAAGTTCTGGAAGGGCCTATTCCACACTGTAGCTTAATAAATAAATAAACAAATGTCTCAATTTAAATTGTGGTAAATATTCATTATATTAGTAGAAGCATACAAATAAGAAAATTGTTCAAGACACAACAATGCATTAAATGAACTTTAATGCTAAGATGACCATGGTTGTGCATTTAATTGTGCTTGCAGAGTTAAAAAAGTTTATCTATTACTTGACAACTTTTAAATAAATGAAATAAATCAACTTTTCTACGCCAATTTAAAAAAAACCAGATTCAATCAGAAATTTGCAGAAGTCAAATCCCTAAGGGTATTTCATACAGTTAGATGAAGAAACAAAGCATTAAGAGATTTGGAAGCAATGCAAGCATATGAGATTGACTTCTATTCATATAGATCATAAGAACCCACCCAGGCTTGTTTCAGTGTTTTAAATCTCAGATACAGTATTGATGAGGGAAATTAAATGAATGTTTTTGAAATAAATTTCAAAAAATTAATGATGAAGTAATGAGGCTTTATTTTGTTATTAAAGGGAATGTGTTAACCGCAAATTAGACAAAAGACAGAAAATGGGCAGGAAATTAATGGCCTTTCCGGGTAGCTCATAGATAACTCATCTATAATGTAATTTTATTGGATGTTTGACCACTAACACTCAAAGGTGTTTCAATGGGAAAAGGTTTGTATTTATCAGCATCGTGAAAGGTTGAGATTGTCCCAATGTAGCATTTTTTTACCTCTTTAGGTGATACCCAATATGGTTTGGGGGCAAATTATAGCATTCACTTAGCACACCACAAAATGGGTCAAATCTAGTTTCTAAATTATGAAGTATTGTTGGAAAGGAATCAGAAGGAAAATAAAATTGGTCAGATGAGGAAAGGGGTTGGAGAAAGGCAGAATATTATTTAGATACTGTGGATGGTATGACTGTGGTCCCAAACGGGTAACTGCTGCTCACACACCAGTGCTTCTTGTGACAAGGTAATAGGAAATAGGCTCTAGGACTTTCAGTGGAAAGGTGGTTATGCCATAAAGAAATTAAATAATTCAGATAAGGTAGAAATTGGGGAGGATTGGAGAATTTAAGATAAGAAATCTGTTTTGTAAAAGGTAGGGACAGCATTGCAGATAGTATCTAGTTTTCAATACCAGCAAAGAAGTGCTTAGGAATAGGATAGCAGGTGATTAAAAGATGCATTGGAAAATTAACGATCTTTTTTGTGTTGCTTTAGCAAGGGGAATGTAAAATCGGTTTAGTAAGACAAAGCTGAAAGCAAAATTTGGAAGAGGGGAAGGCTCAAGGTTAAGAATCAAGAGTGTTAAATGATAAAGAGGTGGCGTGAAAGATTAGAATCAGGCTTATTATTTTTGACTTGTACGTTGTGAATTTATTTTGCAGAAGGACATAAATTTACTACAAGTTACAATAATAAATAGTGCAAAGAAAGAAATTATGAGATAGTGTTCATGGGTTGATTTGGAGCAGGAGTTATTGATTCAGGAAGCTGTCCTCAGTAATGTTTTTTTTAAAGACCTGTTTGACTAGCAGCAATAAGAGAATAGCTCAAAGCTAGAAACCATGATTTCCAAAAAGACAAAGAATCGAAGTAAGCATACTGGTTTGGACAGAAAGGGAAAATTAATATTTTGGGATGGATTATTGTATCTCTTGTGAAATAGCCTATTTAAAGAACTTTTACATCTACACTGAAATTAAACATTGCTAGAACCAGAAAAAAAATGTAACCATGAGACAAGATTGAAAAATTGCACAAGCTGGGGATTTCTTTCTGTGGAACTGAGGATGAGATCGGACTCAAATGAGATGTATAAGATTATAATGGGATTGAACATCGTGAGCAGGCAAATCCAGTTTCTCTTAGTAAAGGGGTAAAAAAAAATTATACTAATTGGTAGAAGGACTGGAGAAAAGGTGAGGACAATATTTTCCCCCAAGGGTGGTAGGAATCCAGTACTCACATCTAAAAAGGTGGTGGATGCAAATACCTGTATTACTTTTAAAAAGTCATTGATTGTTTACTTGGAGCTGTGATCTGCAGCATTCTAGATCAAGTGCTGAAAGCTGAAAATTAGCTGGGAACAATTTTTAATCAGTATGCTATCCTTCTGTGCTGTAATTTTTTAATGATTAGATTACTAATGTGAAAACAGTTTCTTTTTCTTCTCTACTGTAGCAGTAAAATTGCTCTCGGTCCTATTGCAAATGTTAACTAAAGATTTTTAAACAAAATCTGACAATATAGACCTAACAATTATAATTAAGCAGTAGTAAAGCTAAATAAGTTTGAGGTTTTTTTGTAGCTTTTAAGTTAATATATATGATACTACAATTCTACAGTTGTTGGAATAAACTGGGGTCATTAAATATCGGGAAGATATATTGCATTTGCCATGTATGTGGGTGTCAGTGTGCACATTGATCTGGTGATAAATAGTCATGTGCACTTATTTTGTTTTTCTGTAATGTTGAACAATTTAGTATATGAAACAGTGTGTAATTAAGAAAATTAGAAACAAATAGGTATTTAAAGGACCTCTTTAAAACAAATTGGGTGTAAAGTTGTACATTTGACAAATAGTATTCTATACCATGGGTTGAATACATTCATTAATTCAAATTGGAATACATATGTCAACATAAAAAATTATTACTTTTTTCCTATGTTTGCCATGTTGTTATTTCTACATTTATTCTTGACTCTTGCCCTTTTAGAAATATAAAAACACACCTGGAGCCAGAGTGGAATGAAGAACAGCAAAGATTATTGGAAGTACAAAAAACAAATAGGGCTAAAGTTCATAAATTTAGTTTGCAAACAATCCGCAGGCAGAAGTAAGTACAATATGTCAGACTTGGAGTTGTGGAGTAAATGATGTTTCATACCCACGAAGTAAAGCTCGAGATTCTTTGCTTTCCAACTGACACTGGAATTTGCCATTGTTCATTTAACATTTTCTAATGCTGTGGCAATGAATTCTATATTCGCCACCCTCTGGCTAAAGAAGTAACCCCTCATCGCCATTCTAAATAGATGTCCCTCATTCTGAGGCTGTGCCCTCTGGTCCTAGACACTCCTATTCTAGGAAATGAGTACATGCACGGAGCCATCAAACACTCCTCATATGATAACACTTACATTCCTGGGATTATTCCCATGAACTTCCTCTAAACCCTCTCTGATGCCATGACATCTTTTCTTAGTTAAGAGGCCCAAAATGATTCTCAATACTTCAAGTACAATCAATGCCTTATAAAGCCTCAGCATTATATGTTTGCTTTTGTATTTTGGTCCTCTCGAAATGAATGCTAACATTGCATTTGCCTTCCTTATCATTGCAAGTTAACCTTTAAGGAATCCTACACAAGGACTGTCAAGTCCCTCTGTATTTTCAATTTTTTAATTTTCCCGCCATTTAGAAAATAGTCCATGCCTTTATTCCTTATGCCAAAGTGCATGACCATGCACTTTTCTACATTATATTCATCTGGCACTTCTTTACCTATTCCCCCAATCTGTCTAAGTCCTTCCGCAGACACCGTGCTTCCTCAATGCTACCTGGCCCTCAACTTATCTTTGTATCATCTGCAAACTTGGCCACAAAGCTATCAATTCCTTCATCCTTATCATTGACATACAATGTGAAAAGAAGCAATCACAACACCAACACCTGCAGCACACCACCTGTCACCAGAAACCAATCAGAAAAGACTCCCTTTGTTCCCATTCATTGCCTCCTGCCAATCAGTTAATGCTCTATCCATGCTAGTATCTTTCCTGTAATACCAAGGGCTCTAAACTTCTTAAGCAATCTCATGTGTGCCACCTTGTAAAAAGCTCGATGAAAATCCAAATAAACAACACCCACTGATTCTCCTTTGTCTATCCTGTCTGTTATTTCTTCACATAATTCCAACAGATTTGTTATGCACAATTTCCATTTTAGAAAACCATGATGACTTTGGCCTATTTTATTATGTGCCTCCAAGTCCTCCAAAAACCTCATCCTTAATAATAGACTCCAACTTATATCCCCCATAATCTCTCCAGCATTATTTTCCAGCAGTCAGATATCTACTGTCATCCTCTTTTACTCTTTATATATCTAAAAAACCTTATCGTATCCTCTTTTATGTTATTGGTTAGTGTACTTTTAGATTTAATCTTTTCTCTTTTTATGGCTTTTTAGTTGCCTTCTGTTGGTTTTTAAAAGCTTCCCAATCCTCTAACTTCCTACTAATTTTTGCTGTATTATATGTCTTCTCTTTTCCTTTTATGCTGTCTTTGACTCCCCTATTATAGGAAACATCCTCTCCACATCTGCTCCTCAGTTGCCTCATCCTTCTTTTAGAATACTTCTTCATCTTTGGGATGTATCTTTCCTGTGCCTTCCAAATTTCCCCAATAAACTTCAGCCACTGGTGACCTATTGTCATCCCTGCTAGTGTCCCCTTCCAATCAACTTTGGCCAGCTCCTCTCTCATGCTTCTGTAATTTCCTTTACTCCACTGTAATAATGATATATTCAATTTTACCTACTCCTTCTCAAACTGCAGGGTGAATGCTATCATATTATGATCACTGCCTCCTAAGTGTTCCCTTACCTTAAGCTTCCTGATCAAATCTGGGTCATTACATAACACCCAATCCAGAATTGCCATTCCCCTTGTGGGCTCAACCACAAGCTGCTCTAAAAACCCATCATGCATGCATTCTACAAATTCCCTCTCTTGGGATCCAGCTCCAACCACATTTTCCCAATCTACCTCAATATTGAAATCTCCCATGATTATTGCAACATTGCTCCTTTTACATGCCTTTTCTATCTCCTGTTGTAATTTTTCTATCTCCTGTAGCTCATATCATGGCTACTCTTCAAAGGCCTGTATATGATTCCCACCAGAGTCTTTTTACCCTTGCAGTTTCTTAACTCTACCCACAAGGATTCTACATCCTCTAATTCTATGTCAGCTCCTTCTAAAGATTTTAGTTAATTTTTTACCAATAGAGCCATTGTAATGTTTTTTTATGTCAAAACATTAAATTCATTCAAGGAAAATATGGGAATCCAGGAATGCGGGTCTGGCTTTGCCTTTACTTTAAACGAGGCTCATACATATCACGTGGTAGCGTGATGACATATGCAATTAATGAATTTATACATATAACCCTTAATGAATTTTTAAATGAACAAGAATTCTTAATACAACACTTCTCCCTGCTTAGCTATAAACTTTAATTCAATAGAGAATGCATCTCAACTACATATACAGCATGCTATATAATACAACTACATCCGCAGCATAGTGAATTTTAAATTGTCCCACTCAGGCTTAAAGATTTCTTACTCTTGTGGGATAACGTCTTTCCTGACAACGGGAATCAGTCTGCTTGGCAGGTGAGACTTGTGGATGTGAAACTATCTCAGGTTCTGGGGCCTCTTCTGTGGTGACTGTAAGAGTTGATACTCAGACTGTATGAAATGGTCTGACAGCTCGAGACACCTTTCTTCTTTTCCCTCTCTGGATCTACTTTGATCCCTTTATTTTTCTTTCTTATATTCCTCCTCTCTTTCACACCTTTCTCATTCACATCCTTTCTCTCCATCTCTTCACTCCTTTTTCTAATTTGTGCATTTTGATTTTGGGACGGTTCATTTAGTTCATTGGAGTATTCTCTTATTAATCCTTTGATTGCTTCCCTTAGATATGATCTCCTCTTAATTGCTTCATCTACAGCATCATGACAAATCCTCCATTTTTGTATCTCCATTGACTCCTTTCTTTTTGGCCTTCCATTCACACAGCCGGGCTTTCATCTTTGCATCTACTTTTACAAGCAGCTTTTTGTCACACACTTAAAGTTCATGTCATAACTTTAATGCACACAGAGTAGATTCTGGTTCTTCATACTCCTATAAGCTGAATGCTTGCAACTTTACTGAAGCTCCTTGAACTCTCTTCCAGCTTAAAACTAACCCACATTTCACAAGTCACTGCCTGATTAACATATCAGAAGTTCTTCAAATATGTTGCCTACAAAAATTGTAGTCGGACCACTGATTTCGTCAATTTCATAGTTCCTCTGAGCAGCATGGTCCTTCCTCATTCCAACATACTTTCCAACCAGAGACATGAAGGTTGGCACCAACACCTGTTTGTTCTCTGTTGGGCAATGGTTCCTGGTGTTTGGCATGGAAACATTAGTGGCGTCATCCAGTACATTTCTTAATTTGCTTTCAGTTGGCTTCATTACAGGGAATGTGGCTTGCAAGCAGTGGATGGATCTCCAATCAAGTTGTAGTTTTCTCAGCCAATCACACCCCCACAGTGCTGGCCCTTCTGTTTTTACCACATACAAGCTCAATGTGGCTTGTTGGGTGTTGTATTTCAATCTTATAGCTGTCATTCCCACAAGAGTTATCTTTTCTCCAGGATAACTTCCTAGTTGGATTTCTGAAGGCTTCAGTTTAATATCTTTGAAATGTCTCTCAAACTCATTTTGTGGAATGACTGAAAAAGCTGATCCAATGTCCAATGCTATTTTAATTAATTTGCCATTCACTTCTGCTGTGAGCCATATTGCTTGTCTAATGTTAATTTTTACATTGCTAATCCTGTGTCACTCTCATCGTTATCAGATTTTTCATCAACCGTGTGTAGATTAGTGCTCTTTTTGAAACTGCAACTTGACTTTTTAGCATATTTTCTACCCTGCGAAGCCCATAGAACATTACAGCACAGAAACTGGCCTTTTGGCCCTTCTTGGCTGTGCCAAATCTTTTTTTTTTTGCCTCGTCCCACTGACCTGCACCCGGCCCATATCCCTCCATACACCTCTCATCCATGTACCTGTCCAAGTTTTTCTTAAATGTTAAAAGTGAGCCTGCATTTACCATTTCATCTGGCAGCTCATTCCACACTCCTAACGCTCTCTGTGTGAAGAAGCCCTCCCCTCAATGTTCCCTTTAAACTTTTCTCCCTTCACCCTTAACCCATGTCCTCTGGTTTTTTTCTCCCCTAGCCTCAGTGGAAAAAGCCTGCTTGCATTCACTCTATCTATACCCATCAAAATTTTATATACCTCTATCAAGTCTCCTCTCATCCTTCTATGCTCCAGGGAATAAAGTCCTAACCTATTCAACCTTTCTCTGTAACTCAGTTTCTCAAGTCCTGGCAACATCCTTCTCTGTACTCTTCTCTGTACCTTCTCTGTACTCTTTCAACCTTATTAATATCCTTCCTGTAATTCAGTGACCAAAACTGCACACAATACTCCAAATTTGGCCTCATCAAAGCCTTATACAACCTCACCATAACATTCTGACTCTTATACTCAATACTTTGATTTATAAAGGCCAATGTACCAAAAGCCCTCTTTATGACCCTACCTACCTGTGATGCCACTTTTAGAGATTTTGTATCTATATTCCCAGATCCCTCTGTTCTACTGCACTCCTCAGTGCCCTACCATTTACTTTGTATGTTTTACCTTGGTTTGTCCTTCCAAAGTGCAATACTGCACACTTGTCTGTATTAAACTCCATTTGCCATTTTTCAGCCCATTTTTCTAGTTGGTCCAAATCCCTCTGCAAGCTTTGAAAACTTTCCTCACTGTCCACGACACCTCCAATCTTTGTATCATCAGCGAATTTGCTGATCCAATTTACCACATTATTGTCCAGATCATTGATATAGATGACAAATAACAATTGACCCAGCACCGATCCTTGTGGCACACCACTAGTCAGAGGCCTCCACTCAGAGAAGCAATCCTCCACTACCACTCTCTGGCTTCTTGCACTGACCCAATGTCTAATCCAATTTACTGCCTCACCATGTACACCTAGCAACTGAATCTTCCTAACTAACCTCCCATGTGGGACCTTGTCAAAGGCCTTACTGAAGTCCATGTAGACAACATCTACTGCCTTCCCTTCATCTACTTTCCTTGTAACCTCCTCAAAAAACTTTTAATAGATTTGTTAACCATGACCTACCATGCACAAAGCCATGTTGACTCTCCCTAATAAGTCCCTGTCTCTCCAAATACTTGTAGTTCCTGTCTGTTAGTACTCCTTCCAATAATTTACCTACTACCAACTTCAAATTTACCAGCCTAATATTTCCCGGATTACTTTAAGAACCTTTTTTAAACAACGGAACAACATGAGCGATCCTCCAATCCACCGGCACCTCACCCGTGGATACCGACATTTTAAATATATCTGCCAGGGCCTCTGCAATTTCAAAACTAGTCTCCTTCAAAGTTCAAGGGAATACCCTGTCAGGTCCTGGGGATTTATCTACTCTGATTTGCCTCAAGATAGCAAGCATCTCCTCCTCTTCAATCTGTATAGGTTCATTGACCTCACTACTTGTTTGCCTTATTTCCATTGACTCCATGCCAGTTTCCTTAGTAAATACAGATGCAAAAAAAAACATTTAAGATCTCCCCCATTTCTTTTGGTTCCATACATAGCTGACCACTCTGATTTTCAAGAGGACCAATTTTATCCCTTACTATCCTTTTGCTCTTAATATACCTGTAGAGGCTGTTTGGATTATCCTTCATTTATTTTTGTCTGCCTGATATGCACTTTGTACGTGTTCTACTTAGTTACATTTTCTGCAAGTTTCGTACTTAAATCTGCATTTGTTTGGTGTATGTGAGCCTTTCCATAATAGTAATGCAATTTGTTTGGCCAGGCCATTTTTTGTTGAGACAACATCTCACTCTCACTTTCATTTCTGACTGCAACTCAATTGCATCTGTCTGCACTTTCCATTGAAACAGTGATTTCCATTGCTTGTTTGAATGTAAGCTGTGCTTCAGGTAGGAGTAATTTTTGAATGCTTTCTTTTAAGATTCCACAAACTAAACAATCTGTCATTGAATGTTCAGACAATTTCTTCAATTCAGCCACATACACTGAAATGGACTCCCCATTCTTTTGATTCCACTGATGAAACTTCAAGCATTCTGCAGTCAACAATCACTTTGGTTCTAAGTTTTCTTTCATCACTTTTAGAATAGCAGCAAAGCTCATTTCTGCATGTTTGGAGCAGTCAAAATTCGAAGCAAACTTTATGCCTTTAAACCCCACTTAGTAAAAGTGGCACTTGGTTTTCATTGACTATTCATTTGCTTCAAAATACTGTTCCAATAGCACAGTATACCTAAGCCAATTACCCGTTGAGTTATCAAACTCATTGATCTTTCCGATGTAGCCACCATTTTTTTTTAATGATTATTATCACTCAGTACTCACTGTTTATGAATCCTACATTCTTCCGTTTACTGCCCTTTTTTTAAGAAAAGCTTGATCGTGTCCTCCTTTCCATAGATGGACTCTCCACGTGCTGGGCTGTTTCTTTTAAATATGACTGTTCCTTGCACAGATTTTTCAGTTCAAATGTCTTGCTGCAACAGCTCAGTAACTGTATTGGGTTGTTTTAAAAATACCTCGTTGCCACTGCAATGTTTTGTAACTTCAAAACATTAAATGAATTCAAGGAAAATATGGGAGTCTGGGAATGCAGGTCTGGCTTTGCCTGTACTTTAAGCGAGGTGTGCACGTACCATATGGTAGAGTAATGACATATGCAATTAATGTATTTATACATACAGCCCATAATGAATTATTAAATGAACAAGAATGCTTAATCAACCCATTTATATACAAGATTACTAAAATATTATTGAAATATTAAATACACAACACTATCCCAGGCCCTTTGCTTACCTACCTGGCCTTTTGATACAACACGTATGCTTGGATGCTAAGCTCCCAACTATGATCTTCTTAGATCATGAATAAGAGATGCCCACAATATCATATCTGCTAATCTCTAACAATGCCACAAATGCTTCTACCTTATGGCGTATACTGTGTGCATTCAAATATAACACTTCCAGTGCTGAATTCATCACCCTTTTTGATTTTTGGCCTCTGTTACACTTTAACATCCTCCTGACTGTAATTTTGCCCTTTCACCTCCCTGTCCTTCCTCATAGCATCACTACATATTGCATCTGGTTGTACATCAATTGCCCATCCTCAATCCTATCACTCCCATTCCCATCTCCCTGCCAAATTAGTTTAAAACCTTCCCAACAGCTTTAGCAAACCTGCCTGCAAGGATATTGGACCCCTTGGGTTCAGGTGTAACCCATTCATTTTTGCACAGGTCATACCTTTCCAACAAGACCCAATCTGAGACATTCCCGACCCTGGCACCTGCGAAGCAACATACCATCCGGGTGTCTATTTCACGTCCAAAGGTTCTGCTTTCTGCTCTAGTTATGGAATTCCCTATTGCTACTGCACCACTCTTCTCCCCACTTCCTTTCTTAACCATAGAGCCAGACTCAGTGCCAGAAAACTGGTTGCTGTGGCTTCCCCTTAGTAGGTCATTCCCTGCAACAGTATCTAAAGTGGTATACATTATTGAAGGGAATGGCCACAAGGGTACTCTGCACTGGCTGCCTACTCGCTTTCCCACTCCTGACAGTCACCCAGAGACTGGCCTTCTACAACCTAGGGGTATCTAGCTCCCTGTAGCTCCTGTCTATTATCTCCTCATTCTCCTGTATGAGCCCAAGGTCATCAAGCTACAGCTCCAGTTCCTATGGTCTCTAAGGAGTTGCAGCTCGATGCATTTTATGCAGATGTAGACATCAGGGAGACTAGAGATCTCCTAAATTTCCCACATCTCACACAAGGATCATACCACGACCTCCAGATTCATTCTCAGTGTAGTAGCTATGTACTAAAAGAAAAAAAACTTACTAGAAACTTTTTAACTTATTTTCTTAGAACCTCTGTATGTGTTTGTCCAAGTCTGTTCTTGCCCAAGCCTGTTGAGCCAAGGCCAGACCACTCTAACACTACCTCACTCACACCATGGCTGCTCCAATAATCCCACGCCTGCATTAATTCCATATTCCTTCATACCTCGCTCATTCAGCTACCTGTCCAGACAGCTCTTCAGTGTTTTTACTAGTCCTACCCTCACTACCACGTCTGCCAGTTCATTCCGAATGTGAAAAATTGGCCCATCTGCTCTTTTTTTAAACACTCCTGTCTCATCTTAAACTTATGCTCTCTAGACACCTTACCATGGGAAACAAACAATGGTTATATGCCTCTTTTAATTTGGTGTATCTCTATCATATCACCTCTCAGCCACCTTTGCTCCAGGAAAACAAACCCAGCCTATCCAATTTCTCTTTACAATTCAAGCCCTCCAGTGCAGGCAACATTCATGTGAATCTTCTCTAATTTATTCAGATCTTTCCTGTTGTGTGGCAAGTAGATCTGTATGTAATATTCCTAGTGCAGCCTAACCAAAGCCATAGAATCATAGAGATATACTAGACATAATTAGAAGCCTCTGCCCTCTGATTGTGCCAACCATTAAACACCCATTTGTACTACTCCCACATTAATACATATTTTTATTCTTCCCACATTCTCAATAATTCATCCAGAATCAGAATAAAGTTCTAATGTGTTGTGTAATGTGTTGTTTTGCAGCAGCAATACATTGTAATCATAATAATAAAGCTGTAAATTACAATAAGAAATAAAGATAAAAGCCATAAAATAAATAGTGCAAAAAGGGAGGGAAAAGTACTGAGGTAGTGTTCATGGATTCATTGTCTATTCAGAAATCTGATGGCAGAGGGGAAGAAGTTGTTCCTGAAATGTTGAGTGAGTGTCTTCAGGCACCTCCTGCTTATGAACATAAGAACATAAACAGGAGCAGGAGTAGGCCATCTAGCCCATTGAGCCTGGTCCGTCGTTCAATAAGATCGTGGCTAAACTGACCATGGACTGATCTCCATCTACCTACCTTTTCCCCATAACACTTAATTCCCCTACTATCCAACCTTGTCTTAAATATACTTACTGAGGTAGCCTGTACTGCTTCATTGGGCAGAGAATTCCACAGATCCACCAGTCTTTGGGGAAAAGCAGTTCCTCTTCATCGCTATCCTAAATTTACTCCCCTGAATCTTGAGGCTATGTCCCCTAGTTCTAGTCTCACTTACCAGTGGACTGCCTCTATCTTGTCTATCCCCTTCATAATTTTATATATTTCTATATGATCTCCTCATACTTCTGAATTCCAGGGAGAATTGCATCATGGTAACACTGAGAAGATGGGTGATAGGGTCCATAATAATGGACTGTCATTTTGAGGCATTGCCTTTTGAAGGTATCCTGGATGCAGGGGAGGCTATTGACATGATGCAGCTTGATATGTTTACAACTTTCTGCAACTACTTCTGACTCTGTTCAGTGGCTCCTCCATAACCAGTTAGAATGCTCTCCATAGAACATCTGTAAAAAATTGCAAGGGTCTTTGGTGATATACCAATCCCCTTCAAACTCCTAATGAAATATAGCTGCTGTTGTACCTCCTTTGTAATTGCATCAATATGGTGGAGATCTCAAGAGATGTTGACATTCAGGAACTTGAAACTGTTTACCCTTTCCACTTCTGATCCCTTGATGAGGACTGGTGTGTGTTCCCTGAACTTGTCCTTCCTGAAGTCCACTATCAATCCCTGGTCTTACTGCCATTGAGTGCAAGGTTGTTGCTGCAATACTACTCAACCAGCTGATCTATCTTACTCCATGCGCCTCCTCGGCACCATGTGAAATTCTGCCAACAATAGTTGTGTCATCAGCAAAGTTATAGATGATACTTGAGCTGTGTTAGCCACACATCATGGGTGTACAAAGAATGGAGGTGTGGGCAAAGCAAGCATCCTTGAGGTGTGCCAGTGTTGATGTCAGCGAAGAGGAGATGTTATTTCCGATTCACACAGACTGTGGTTTCCTGTTGAGGAAGTCAACGATCCAGTTACAGAGCAAGTTTCAGAGGGCCATGTTTTGGAACTTGTTGATTAGAAGTGAGGGTATGATTGTGTTGAAAGCTGAGCTGTAATCAATAAAGAGCAGCCTGATGTAAGTATTAATATTACTATTATCTAGTGAATCCAAGGTCATGTGGAGAGCCAGTGAGATTTCATCCACTGTAGATCTATTATGGCGATAGTCAAATTGCAGTGGCCCACATTATTGCTTAGGCAGTAGTTGTTTCTAGCCATGACCAACCTCTTAAAGCACTTCATCACAGTAGATGTGAGTCCCACTGGGCAATAGTCATTGAGGCAGCTTGTCCTGCTCTTATTGGGCACTGATACAATTGTTGACCTTTTGAAGCAGGTGGGAACCTCTGACTGCAGCAATGAGAGATTGAAGATATCCTTGAAAACTCCTGCCAGTTGGTTTGCACAGGTGTTCAGAGTTCTACCAGGTACACCATCAAGGTCTAACACCTTGTGAGGGTTTACCCACTTGAAAGATGTTCTGACATCAGTTTCTCAAGACTGAGATCACAGCTGCAGGGATGCGCATAGATGTAGTTCTATTATTCCCTTCAAAGCGTGCATAAGTGCTGAGCTCATCTGGGGTGAGGCATCACAGATATTCATGATATTAGGTTTCACTTTGTATAAAGTAATGGCCTGCAAACCCTGCCAGAGCTGATGTGCATATGAATCCGTCTCTAACCTCAATCAGAGTTATTTTCTTGCAATTAAAATAGCCTTCCAGATGCCATACTTGGACTTCTTATATAGATCTGGATCACCAGTTTTGAATACCACTGCTCCAGCCCCAAGCAGACTATGAATTTTTTGGTTCATCCATGGCTTTTGGGTTTGGTATGTCCAGTATGTTCTCAAAGGCACACACTCATCTACACAGGCTTTGATGAAGTTAGTGACACTTCTGGTGTATTCATTCAGATCCAAAATAGAAATCCCTGAATATTGTCCCGTCCACTGACTCAAGCATCCTGTAAGCACTCCTCTGCATCCCTTGATCAAGCCTTCTTGGTCCTCATCACTAGTGCTGTGGCCTATATGCTGGGAGTGGAAGTACAGCTACTGATTGGATTTTTCAAAGTGTAGGCATAGGATGAGCATAGGTGAGCATTCTTGATGGAGGTATAACTGTGGTCAAATGTGTTGGTTCCTC
Organism: Hypanus sabinus; assembly: GCF_030144855.1. Taxonomy (NCBI): domain Eukaryota; kingdom Metazoa; phylum Chordata; class Chondrichthyes; order Myliobatiformes; family Dasyatidae; genus Hypanus; species Hypanus sabinus. The sequence continues at coordinate 75,769,565 of NC_082708.1, forward strand.
TGGTTCCACAAGTGATATGTTGGTGATGGTTGTTCAGAGACTTCTTCAAGCTGGCCTGGTTGAAATATCCTGTAATGATAAGGAAGACATCAGAGTGCGCGGTTTCATGCTTGATGGTTACATTTCAACTTCAATGCCTGCCTGACATTGGACTGAGGTGAATGCACATCATTCCAACAGGATAATTGTGGAAACTTCCCCAGCAGATAAAATAAGTGATATTTGACCACTAAATGTTCCTGGTTGGGTGAACAGAACTGAGACAGAACCATCATGTTTGTGTACACAACAAATTAACTATAAAGCATACTCCACCTCCTCTGCCTTTAAGAAACTGAGCTGTTCTGTCTTTGTAGATAATGGTGAAGGCATTGAGCTGCTGCACTGCTAAATTTTTAAAAAAGTGCCCGGATTTTCCTCTCACCTACACACAAGGGGCAACTTACATTGGCCAATTAATGTCCAACCTGCATGTCTTTAGGTTCTGAGAAGAAACCAGACGAAACCCCTGTGCTCAGCGGAGAATGTGCAAACTCCACACAGGTACAATCTAAAGTCAGGGTTAAGCTCAGGTTTTCTGACTGAGGTAGTGATTCTACTCATTGTGTCGCTTGCACTACATAAAAGTAGCTTACCCTTCTTGAAGCCAGTCCATGAGTTTTTAATTATTGATTTAATAGCAGTCTCCAACTAAGCCAGCATTTATTAGTTATCCCTATTTGATTGTAAAAAGCCATATTCAAGAGGCTTGAGCAGATACTAGTTGTTCTGCAACTGAGTCAGATACTGAAGCAAGAGAACATACTCCCAGTCATTTCAAAGTAAATTCATTATCAAAATACTTATATAGTATGTTGCCAAATACTCCCTTGAGATTCCTTTACAGGAGAAAAACGAATACAGAAGAAAACTATACATACACCAACTAAGATTGCAAAACAATCGATGTGCAAAAGAAAACAAATTGTAAATAAAAAATTACTGAGAACTTGAGTTGTAAGGAGTCATTGAAAATGAGACAATAGGTCATTCAGAGTTATTCACACTAGTTCATGTGCCTGGTAGCTGTAGAGTAATAACTATTCCTGAACCTGGTGGTGTGGATCCTAAAGCTTCTGAACCCCCTATCTGATGGTAATGGCAAGAAGAGGGCATTGCCTGAATGATAGAGGTCTTTGATGATGGATGCAGTTTTCTTGTGGCAATGCTCCATGTAAATATATTCAATGGTGGGGAGGGATTTGCCTGTGATGGACCAAGCATCTAAACCTTTAGATGTTGCAATGAAAATCCTGGTGGAAGACATACCTCATTGCTACAGTGGGCAAAAAGACTTCCACATTGGGAAGATCAGAAGTCAGGCTTCGAGGTCCTTGATGCAGGGTTTTAAATAATTTCATGTATTGTCAGTCTTTTCATACGCAGTTTCAAGTATCGTATTCCACCACCAGACCCAATTATTGCTCAATTTGATAGGCTTTATCGTCATCACTTAATTTCTGACAGTTTTTAACCAGATGAGGTGTGATCAACACAAAAAAAAAATTAAAATTGAAATGACAGTGACAACTACTTTGTGCTGCTAAGCTTTTGTTCAACTGTTAAGGGGAAATTGTTTGCTGACTAAATTGTTCAAAAAGTAAAATGGTCTAATTACTTTTCATGACTTACTAAACAACAACAATATTCATGTCCCAAGTTGTCTATGAATTTGTCATGGAAACTTGTATTCATCAAGAAATAAATGAAACATATCTATACGCCTAGCTGAGTATGTCAGTGTACAGCAGATTCTGTGTGGCATTTGCAGGAACAGTGGTTGTCTCCATTGGTGGTACTCTTGTTATGTTGGTTTCAAGTTTTGTTAAACAAATTGGTAAACTATACTTATTTGATTTTATCTTCTTTCTACTGTATTGGCCAGTTTTAAAACATTTCTCAGCAGTAAGCTACTCAAAGAAATGAGTATTTTTCCACTGAAACAGTGAAGTTTGTAAAGAACTAATACAGGTTTTCAAATTCGCACAGTGTCATACAACAATGAGAACAGAAAATTGTTTCCACAGCTAGCATATTGTCCATATTGTAGGACACTGATTTTCCTATTTAATCAGCCTTACTATTTACAAATCTGTTTGAAAATTGCATCAGAGGCATTCAGGAGGACTATATCATAGCCAACATGTCCCATTTTAAACTACTATCCTTGAAGTATTCAGTTACAAAATATCTGATTAAACCTTGTAAACCTTCCCTACGTGTTATTTCCATTGTGTCTTGTGGTTACTCAAAACAATAATCAACAGAATTTATTTCATGATTTTACTAAGTGTGGGTTGAAACAGCTGTGGTCAATGTTATTTAAAGCATGTATGTAAAATAAATTGACAAATTTTGGAGAATTTGACATCACTGTGGGTTTCACAATTATATTGTTAAAAACCTGGATTCTCTTAATTTACTCTAGAAACCTATATCATGATGTACTTGGCACATCATAGCATTAGTGTTCCAGTTAAGGAGAAAAAGATGAAAAGCTATTTCCATTGTTGATTAAATTCCTTTTCAAGGTTAAAGCATCCAAATTAATATATTATTAAATAGTTAAGGAAATGTGTGAGGCACATCAAGGCCTTTTCTGGGAATAATTTTACATTGAATTACAGAAGAAATACAGCACAAAAGGACAATTCAGTTAGCATTTATACTTCACATGAGTCCATGCCAGCAATTATACTCCTTGCTACTGTCCTTTTTTCTCATCTTAATTTGTCATCAGAAATCTCTCTTCCCTTCCATACACTTGACTAGTTTTCCTTGAAATACATTTATACTAGTCACCAGGTCATCAGACTGATTAATTCACACTGATACAATTGTAATTCTAAGCTATATTGACTATCCTGTTGCACATACTATTTTTTACAAATTACTATAAATTTTTACTCCATGTATGTGAAGGATATAAGAAATAAAGTCAATTCACAACCATCATTCCATGTGATAATGGGATCCAGATTTTCATAACTCTGGGACAAGAAGATTTATCTGAATTCCTTATTAGATTTCTTTATGGTGTGTTTATATCTTTTATAAATGGATTTCAGTTATGCTCTTCCCCACAACTGAGGAAAAAAATTTCTTTATATCTACTGCAAAAGATTTTTTAAAATCATTTTTGAAGACAGCTATTTGGACATTGCACTCCCAGCGCTGATATTATATTGAATAATACCATTTACTTTGATAATCATGACTGATGAAATTATTTCTTAAATGATGTACATTCACTATATCAAGTAGCTGGGTGACTGAGCTTCTCAAAATTGGCTGTTAAATGTCAATCTAAGGAATCACATTAATTTTTCATGGTTCTGCCTTATGTTATCATAGTAACTTTTCATAAGTTCTCTGTAAATCATTACTACACTACCCTTGCAGAATTTTGTATTGCATATAGAGCCCTTCAGGAGAGGCACAGAGAAGATGAGGAAAAGGAACGAAGATTTAGTGAAAAGGTGCTTCAAGAACGAAAACTGAAGCAACAAGATGCAACTGAGAGATTTCAGCGAGCCCATCTGCTGTCATCACAGCGCCGGCAAAATATAACTGGTTAGAAATAAATGTATTTAATATGATTTGTTAGTTGTTGTACAGCAATAGACTCTTATTTATCCATATAATATTTTAAATTCATAAATAGTTTTAATTTACCAGCATAAATTCTAACTGTTCATAAGATTACTAGTGTTTATGCAGCAATCATGGTTTTGGGTATATAGATTCACAGACAACATGTTTACACAATTCACACTGTGGTTCCAAATGGCATTCCTTTTCAGGACCTGTTATGTCCTGAAATGATGAAGGCACACCAGACTACACAGCAGGAATCATTGTATACATTGTACAACAGGTAAACTTAGTTCAACATTCAGCAACATCTCTGTGTAACAAGATGGGGATTGTATGGAAATACAATTAAGAGGAAAACGAGAAAGGCTTTCAAAACCTGCAGCAGAATCTGGACCAGATGGGAAAATGGACTGAAAAGTGGCAGATGGTATTTAATTCAGACAAGTATGAGGTGTTGGGCTTTGGGAGGGTAGATCAGGGTAGGACTCAAACAGCGAATGGTAGGGCACTGAGGAGTGTGGTAGAACAAAGAGATTTTAAATCAATTGAAAGTGGTGTTACAAGTAGACGGGCATAAAGAGAGCTTTTGGCATTTCGGCTTTCATAAAAGGAATATTTTATTTCAGAGTATTGAGTACGAGAGTTGGGATGTTATGTTAAAGTTGTATAAAAAGTTGATGAGGCCAAATTTGGAGTATTGTGTGCAGTTGTGGTTCCTACCCACGGGAAAAATAAAATTGAAAGAATACAGCAGCAATTTACAAGGATGTTTCTGTGACCAGAGAAACTGAGTTTTAGGGAAAGGTTGAATAGGTTTGGAATTTATTTTCTGGAACATAGGAGAATGAGGAGAGACTTGCTTGACATATTAAAAAATAGTTAGGGGTATAGATAGGATAAATCCAAGCAGGCATTTTCCATTGAGTTTGGTGAGACTAGAACTGGAGGTCATGGGTTAAGCATGAAAGGTAAAATATTTAAGAGGAACCTGAAGAGGAACTTCTTCACTCAGAGGGTGGTATGCAGGTAGAACAAGCGGCCAGCAGAAGTGGTGGATGCAGGTTTGACTGCAACATTTAAGAGAGGTTCAGATAGGTACATGGATTGGAGGGATACAGAGGGTTATAGTTCTGGTGTGGGTCAATGGGACAAGGAAGAATAACAGTTCAGCATGGACTAGGTGGCCAAAGGGCCCATTTCTGTGCTGTAGTGTTCTAAGATGGAATGGGATGTAGGAGACTAAAGCGAGAAAGAGCCTTTGGAGAGAAGGATAAGGCTGATTCAGAGAGAGAAAGAGAGTGATATTCTAAGAGAGTATCGTTCTAAGAATGATATTCTGGGATTAAGGAACTAAGCACTAGTTACTATTAATTAGAGTGGTTGGTAGCTTGGATGTGGATGAATAGCAGAAACTTATTGGAGAAAATGTATGTGGAAGTAAGAGCATGGATTCAAATTATATTGAAAGAGAAGAAGGATTTGCTCCATTATTCATTCTTCTTCCCTATTTTCATCATCAAATTTAAGTTACTATCTTTCTGCATAGCAATGGTGGTATTGAACCTCTCTTACCATTTACATATAGTCAAATGCCCTAGAATAACTTGAAATCAGCAATTATGGTTAAATTCCTCAATTTCTATTTCTACTCAATACTCTTTTTATTATTTATTTATTTAACTGTGAGATTAATTTCCTCAATGCTAGTCTTTGTCAGTCCGAGAGTGCCTATTTTAAATACCCCTAATGGCCTAATTCTGCTCCTATGTCTTATGGCCTTATGGAAACATCTTGTAATAGAAGTTATTTTCTAGACAAGCATGGTTCTAAAGAATCTACAAGAACAGACACACACCTGGAAGGGGGCGGGGATGTTTATGTGCATAGATCTCTGGTGTTGGCTGTACATTTTGAGAGAGTAAAAAGACATTTTACTGAAACTTTATGAAGTTCTGGTTAGGCCACAACTATTGCATCATTAGGAAAGGTGAGAGGGTTCAGCAGAGTTCTAGGAATGAGAGATTTTAACTTACAAGTTGAAAAATCTGGAATTATTCTCATTGGAGCAAAAGAAGTCGAAAAAATTGATAGCGATTTTGAAAAGGTAGACAGAGAAAATCTACTCCTACTGGTTGACGGTACAATGACAAGGAGATGCATATTTAAGATGCAATGCAGAAGGATACAAGGAAGAGATTTGATTTCTTTCACAGAAGGTGGAATGGTCTGTAATTTGCTACTTAGTGGAAATGGAGAATAATCAAGGTGTTAAAAGGCAATAGGATAATTATTTGAGGGTGATAAATTGGTAGAGTTATGGAGATAGAGTGGGATTGACAATTGCTCTACAGAGAGTTGGCATGTATTCATGGGCTTAATGGCCACTTGTGCTTTTATGACTTGCAACAATCTAGCAATGGTTTTAGTCTAGTGCCCTTGCTGATGCTGTTGAATGAGCTGCAATCACATGTCGTAAACCAGATTGAGAACAATAATTACAATCAATTTGAGACCCATCCTCCAATCTCAGCCCTTCCAATTATCAATGTGTCCAGAGTCTAAGCTTTATGCTGTCTTCACGCCTTCTTAAAAGTTTCTTTCCTCAGGCAATTAATCTGATCAACCAACCCCCATCTTCTGTCTATTACCTCAGTCACCGTACTGCATTATAAACACATTAGATTATTTTTATAATGCTGTTTACATTGTAAATACAAGCTAGTATTTATTTATATTTTATTCCATATCTATACTTTAACCTCGAACTTCATTTTTAAAGACTTTTTTATTCTCTATAGTTTTTGAATATTGTTGATTTTGTCACACCAACACACAATAGCAAATTCCTAATACAGCTGACCTTGTTTGATCCTAGTACAGCCCTCTTCTGTGAACAGACTGGATTTGCACCTGTTTCATGATATTTTGTCAATTGATTCATGGAGAGGAATAAACAGTCCTGAAAGATTGACAGTTCATTCCTCTCCATAAATGCTGCCTGACCTGCCGAGTTCCTCCAGGATTTCATATGCGTTACTCTGTTCAACTATATAATAGCTGATATGTTATTTACACTCAGTGGTCACTTCATTAGATACACCTGTACACCTTGTTAGTGCAAGTGTCTAATCAGCTAATCTCATGACAGAAGCTCAGTGCATGAAAACATGCAGAGATGGTCAACAGGTTCAATTTTTGTTCAGACCAAACATCAGAATGGGAAAGAAATGTTATCTAAGTGACTTTGCCCATGGAATGATTGATGGTGTCAAATGGGGTGGCTTGAGTATCTCAGACACTGCTGATCTTCTAGGATTTTCATGCACAACAGTCTGCAGAGTTTACAGAGAATGAAGCAAAAAACAAAAAAAAAATCCTGAGGGTGGCAGTTATGCCTTGATAATGAGAAGTGTCAGAGGGAAATAGTCAGACTGGTTCAAGCTGCTAGTAATGCAAATAACCTCTCTTTACAACAGTGGTATGCAGAAGAGCATCTCTAAATGCACAATATGTAGAACTTTGAAGTGGATGGGGTATAGCAGCAGAAGACCACAAACATGCACTCAGTAGCAATTTCATTAGGTTCAAGAGGTACCTTATAAAGTAGCCACTGAGTGTATATCTTCATCATATACGTCAACGTTTTTCCTATTGATTTCCTATTCATTAGGTAATGAGTCACTGTATAAAAACATAAACTAGAGTAGGTTAAGCTCTTCTCTATTCAGTAAAGTCATGGCTAATTCCCAATTATGGCCTCAGCAATGCTTTCTGGAGTATCCCCCAATTACCTTTATTACATTGCAATTTAAAAGTATGTTAATTCTTGCCTTGAATAAAAGATGGCTGTCATTGGGAGCTGAATATGCAAAGATATATAGTATATCAGAAAGATGGGTTAGTAGGCCTATGGGGTGGTGTGGCTCTGTGTATCAGAAATAATATTAAATCATTAGAAAGGGATGACATGAGATTGGAAGGTGTAGAATCTCTATGGGTTCAGTTAAGAAATGGCAAGGGTAAAAGGACCCTAATGGCAGTTGTATACAGGGCTCTAAACAGCAGCCGGGATGTGGATTACAAATTACAGCAGAAGATAGAAAAGGCGAGTCAGAAAGGCAAAGTCTTGATAAGTGGATTGTGAAAACCAGGTCAGTACTGGACCTCGAGAGAGAATTTGTAGAATGTCTAAGGGATGGCTTGCTTTTAGAACAGCTTGTTGTTGAGGCCATTAGGGAATTTGGCTCTGCTGGATTGGGAGTTGTGCATTGATCCAGAGGGGGTAAGAGGGCTTGAGGTTAAGGAACCCTTAGGGAACAGTGATCACAATATGATCGAGTTCACACTGTGTTGGTATTTCAGTGGAATAAAGGAAATTACAATGGCATAAGAGAGGAACTGGGCAAAGTTGAATGGAAAGGGACATTTGCAGGAAAGACAGCAGAGCAGCAATGGCTGGAGTTTCTGGGGGAAGTACAAGACAGATATACCAAATAAGAAGGAATTTTCAAAGGGAAGAAGGACACTGCAGTGGCTGACATGTCAGAGCCAAAGTAAAAGCAAAGGAGAGGGCATACAAGAAAGCCAGAGCTAGTGGGAAGATAGAGGATTGGAGATCTTTTAAAAACTTGCAGAAGGAAATTAAGAATGTCATTTGGAAGGAAAAATATGAATTATGAGAGGAAGCTGGCGACCAATATCAAAAAAGATACTAATTTTTTTTTAAGTATATAAAGGGAAACTGTAGACAATAGACAATTGGTGCGGGAGTAGGCCATTTGGTCCTTCGAGCCAGCACCGCCATTCAATGTGATCATGGTTGATCATCCACAATCAGTACCCCATAACTGCCTTCTCCCCATATCCCTTGACTCCGCTATCTTTAAGAGCTCTATTTAACTCTTTCTTGAAAGCATCCAGAGAAATGGCCTCCACTGCCTTCTGAAGCAAAGCATTTCATAGATCCACAACTCTTTGGGTGAAAAAGTTTTTCCTCAACTCTGTTCTAAATGGCCTACCCCTTATTCTTAAACTGTGGCCTCTAGTTCTGGACTCACCCAACATCGGGAACATATTTCCTGCCTCTAGCGTGTCCAGTCCCTTAATAATCTTATATGTTTCAATCAGATCCCCTCTGATCCTTCTAAACTGCAGTGTATACAAGCCCAGTCGCTCCAATCTTTCAACATATGACAGTTCTGCCATCCCGAGAATCAACCTCGTGAACCTACGCTGCACTCCCTCAATAGCAAGAATGTCCTTCCTCAAATTTGGAGACCAAAGCTGAATGCCCTGTACAACTGCAGAAGGACCTCTTTGCTCCTAAACTCAACTCCCCTTATTATAAAGGCCAACATGCCATTAGCTTTCTTTACTGCCTGCTGTACCTGCATGCTTACTTTCAGTGACTGATGAACAAGGACACCTAGATCTCATTGTACTTCCCCTTTTCCTAACTTGACATCATTCTGATAGTAATCTGCCTTCCTATTCTTGCCACCAAAGTGGATAACCTCACACTTATCCACATTAAACTGCATCTGCCATGCATCTGCCCACTCACCCAACCTGTCCAAGTCACCCTGCATTCTCCTAACATCCTCCTCTTATTTCACACTGCCACCCAGCTTTGTGTCATCTGCAAATTTGCTAATGTTACTTTAATCCCTTCATTTAAATCATTAATGTATATTGTAAATAGCTGCGGTCCCAGCAACGAGCCTTGCAGTATCCCACTGCCTGACGTTCTGAAAAGGACCCGTTAATCCCTACTCTTTGTTTCCTGTCTGCCAACCAATTTTCTATCCATGTTAGTACCCTACCCCCAATACCACCTGTTCTAATTTTGCCCTCTAATCTCCTATGTGGGACCTTATCAAAGGCTTTCTGAAAGTCCAGGTACACAGGATCTCCCTTGTCCATTTTCATAGTTACATCCTCAAAAAATTCCAGAGGATTAGTCAAGCATGATTTCCCCTTCGTACATCCATGCTGACTCAGACCGATCCTGTTACAGCTATCCAAATGTGCAGTTATTTCATCTTTTGTAATTGACTCCAGCATCTTCCCCACCACTGATGTCAGGCTAAACACAAAGTACACTGCAGATGCTGTGGTCAAATCAACACGTACAAACGTGTTTATATTCTTGGCTAGCTTACCTTCGTACCTCATCTTTTCTCCCCGTATTGCCTTTTTAGTAATCTTCTGTTGCTCTTTATAAGTTTCCGAATCCCCTGGCTTCCTGCTCATCTTTGCTATGTTATACTTCTCTTTTATTTTTACACTGTCCTTGACTTCCCTTGTCAGCCACAGTCCCCTTAGAATCTTTCTTCCTCTTTGGAATGAACTGATCCTGCACCTTCTGAATTATTCCCAGAAATACATGCCATTGTTGTTCCACTGTCATCCCTGCTAAGGTATCCTTCCAGTCAACTTTGGCTAGCTCCTCCCTCATGGCTCCATAGTCCCCTTTGTTCAACTGTAATACTGACACTTCCGATTTTCCCTTCTCTCTCTCAAATTGTAGATTAAAACTTATCATATTATGGTCACTACCTCCTAATGGCTCTACCTCGAGTTCCCTTATCAAATCCGGTTCATTACACAATACTTGATCCAGAATTGCCTTCTCCCTGGTAGGCTCCAGTAAAAGCTTCTCTAAGAATCCATCTTGGAGGGAGTCCACAAACTCCCTTTCTTGGGGTCCAGTACCAACCTGATTTTCTCAGTCTACCTGCATGTTGAAATCCTCCATTACAACCATAGCATTACCTTTGCAACATGCTAATTTTAGCTCTTGATTCAACTTGCACTCTATATCCAGGCTACTATTTGGGGGCCTGTAGATAACTCCCATTAGGGTCTTTTTGCCCTTATAATTTCTCAATTCTACACATACTGACTCTACATCTCCTGTTTCTATATCACCCCTCGCAAGGGACTGAATTTCATTCCTCACCAGCACCCCACCCCCTCTGCCCACTTGTTTGTCCTTCCGATAGGACATATATATCCTTGAATATGCATTTCCCAGTCCTAATCCTCTTGCAGCCATGTCTCTGCTATTCCTACATCGTCATACTTGCCAATTTCCAACTGAGCCTCAAGCTCATCCACCTTATTTCTTATACTTCGTGCATTCATATATAATACTTTTAATCCATTACTCCCCTCGCTTCTCACATCGATCCCTATTGCACTTGGCCATACTCTCTGATCCCTTCCTGAGCTTTCTGCCCGGTCAATTCTGTTGTCTTTCTTAACTTTTCTTATTCTCTCTTTCCCTTTAACTCCATCCTTATATTTCCAGTTTGTCTCCTCCCCCCCACTTATTAGTTTAAACACACCCGTGTAGCAGTGGCAAACCTGCCTGCTAGAATGCTGGTCCCCTGCCTGTTAAGGTGCAACCCGTCCCTTTTGTACAATTCACCCCGACCCCAAAACAGATCCCAGTGGTCTAAGAATCTAAAACCCTGCTTGCCACACCAACTCCTCAGCCACACATTGAGATCCCATATCTCCCTGTTCCTGCCCTCACCAGCACGAGGAACTGGAAGCAAACCATTGATAACCACCCTGGAGGTCCTGCTTTTCAGCCTTCTTCCAAGTTCTCTGAAGTCATGCTGCAGAATTTCTTTCCTCTTCTTCCCGATGTCATTTGTGCCAACAATGCACTACCATTTCTGGCTGTTCACCTTCACCCTTGAGGATGTCCTGCAATCAGTCCGTGACATCCTGGATCCTAGCTCCAGGGAGGCCACACCATCCTTAAATCCCACCTGTTGCCGCAGAAACCCCTTTCTGTACCTCTTACTATGGAGTCCCCTACTACCACGGCTCTGCCAGTCGTCTGTCTCTTTGGTTTTGCTCCAGTGTCAATTTTTGACTTGCAGACCTGTCCACCTCTCAGACTGGCAGTGTCTTCTGTCCCGACAGCTTCCAAGAGGGTTTAACCTGTTTTCAAGAGGCACATTCCCCGCGGTCTCCTGTGCTTCAACCATCCATCCCTTCCTCATCGTCACCTCCGTTCTCTCCTCCAGTATCTTCGGTGTAACAATCTCACTGTAGATCCTGTCCAGAAAACTCTCATTTTCCCAGGTGAATCTGAGGTCATCCAGATGCCTCTCCAGTGCCCCAACCCAGTCCTTCAGGAGCTGAACCTGGACACACTTTTCACAGTTGTAGCAGCTGGAGGCACCATCAGTGTCCCTGACCTCCCACATCAGGCAAGCATCACACTGAATCAGTTTACCTGTCATCTCTTCACCACCTCTCACCCTCTCCAACTGTGACGTAGTCTCCTCCCTCAGCCTCCTCGCCGAAGATTCTCGAGCCAAGACTCGCACTTTTCTCACAAGGCACTTCCCTTGTCAAGGCTGCTTCCCGAGTCAAAGCCTCAAAGCACCACTCCTTTACTAGTGGCTTTCCACTGACCTGTTATAGGCCTGTTAACCTGACATCAGTGGTTGGGAAGTTGTTGGAATTGATTGTTAGGGATGATATTACAGAGTACCTGGAGGCACATGATGAAATAGGCCAAAGCCAGCATGGTTTCCTGAAAGAAAAATCCTGCCTGACAAACCTACTTTCTTTGAGGAATTCTTTGAGGAAATTACAAGCAGCGTAGACAAAGGAGATGCAGTAGACGTGGTATACTTGGATTTTTAGAAAGCCTTTGACAAGCTGCCGCACATGAGGCTGCTTAGCAAGATAAGAACCCATAGAATTACAGGGAAGTTACTAGCATCAATGTAGATTTGGCTGGTCAGCAGAAAACAGAGAGTGGGAATAAAGGGATCCTATTCTGGCTGGCTGCTGGTTACCAGTGGAGTTCCACAGGGGTTGGTGTTGGGACTGCTGCTTTTAATGATGTATATCAATGATTTGGACTACGGTATTAATGGATTTGTAGCTAAATTTGGTGATGATACAAAGATAGGTGGAGGAGTAGGTAGTGTTGAGGAAACAGAAGGCCTGCAGAAAGACTTAGATAGTTTAGGGGAATGGGCAAAGAAGTGACAAATGAAGTGCAATGTTGGAAAGTGTATGGTCATGCACTTTGGTGGAAAAAATAAACAGGCAGACTTTTATTTAGATGGGGAGAGAATTCAAAATGCAGAGATGCAAAGAGACTTGGGAATCCTTGCACAAGATACCCTAAATGTTAACCTCCAGGTTGAGTTGGTTGTGAATAAGGTGAATGCAATGTTGGCACTCATTTCTAGAGGTAGAGAATATAAGAGCAGGAATGTGATGTTGAGGCTCTATAAGGTCCTCGTGAAATCACACTTGGAGTATTGTGTGCAGTTTTGGGCTCCTTGTTTTAGAAAGGACATACTGGCATTGGAGGGGGTTCAAAGAAGATTCACGAGAATGATTCCAGGAATGAAGGGGTTATCATATGAGGAATGTCTGGCAGCTCTTGGGCAAAATTCACTGGAGTTCAGGAGAATGAGGAGGGATCTCATAAAAACATTCCAAATGTTAAAAGGCCTGAACAGATTAGATATGGCAAAGTTATTTCTCATAGTAAGGGATTCTAGGACAAGAGGGCACGACTTCTGGATTGAAGGATGTCCTTTTAGAACTGAGATGTGGAGAAATTACTTTAGTCAGAGGGTGATAAATCTGTGGAATTTGTTCCCATGAGCAGCTGTGGAGGCCAAGTCAATGGGTGTATTTATGGCAGAGATAGATAGGTTCTTGATTAGCCAGGGCATGAAAGGGTATGGAGTGAAAGCAGGGGAGTGGGGATCACTGGAAGAATTGGATCAGCCCATGATTGAATGGTGGAGCAGACTCGATGGGCCAAATGTCCTGTTTCTGCTCCTATATCTTAAGGTCTTATGGAATATATTCAATGAATGTATCTCCACAATTCTTTGGGTGGAGAATTACAACAGTTAATAAGCATCTGAGAGAAGCTGTTCCTCCTCAATCCCCCTTAAATGGGTGATTGTTCTAAAGCTATTCCCCTAATTCTAGTTAGTTGCACTAGTGTATTCATAATTACAGCATACATCCTGTCAACCTCCCTCAGAATTTTGTATGTTTCAACAAAATCACCTCAAGTTCTTCTATATTCTTAAATATATTCCCGGCCTTCTGTTCTTTCTCCATACATAAACTCCTTCATCCCAGGAATTAATCTACTGTACCTTCCCAGAGCTGTCTCCAATGCAGGAACATCTTTTTTTTTCTCCAGTCCTGCTGAAGGGTCTCGGCCCCAAACCTTGATTGTACTCTTTTCCATAGATGCTGTCTGGCCTACTGAGTTCCTCCAACATTTTGTGTGTGTTGCTTCAATTTTCAGCATCTGCAGATTTTCTCTTATTTTCAATGCGAGTATCCTTTCTTACACCAAAATTGAATGCACTTCAGTCTCACCAGCACACTTTAATGTTGCATCAAACTTTTATATTTTGTCATTGTAATGAAGGCCAGCATTCCAACAGACAACGCAATTACTTGTTCTGTTGAAGATTGTGATTTTGTGAAGATAGCAATAGCTCCATGGTTATGTGGAGAGGTAGACAAGGGATGGGGTGGTTGTGTGTAGAGTTGCTAAAGGGAAGTCAATAAATTAACTTTATAGGATAGCTTCTAGCGCTGGCTTGGGCGCTACTTAGGCTACTCTCAAAAGTTAAAAACAGACATCACAAGCACTGTGAAAGCCAATTTTTGCATGAATGGTTTTTGCATGAATGACAACATGGGTCACACCAGCGCCATTAAAATGACAGGTGGCATCCAAGTTGTGTTGCAGGTTATTGAAATCTATTCTGACATGATGCACCTGCAAAAAAAAATATGAACTGCCAATTTCTTACAACTTGAATGAAGCCTCATATTTCTATTGTGTTTATCAGTGGAATCGGTTCACATGGGACACAAAGGTTTGCAATCCAATTTCAGGAGTTCTTTGAAGGTGCATTGGTTTCTTATCACTGATGGCTTAGTAGGTGGAACTGCAGTGGCAGTTTTTTCACATATAAAAATGAAAATTCTGAAAAGGTAAAATAAAGCCAAACATGATAGTTCATTGACCTGAAATACTAGCTCTGTTTGTCGTCCCTTAGTTGTGGCCTGACCTGCTGAGTATGTCTTGCATTTATTGTTTTCATTTTGTGACAAATTTGTCTCTTAAGCTATAATGTAGAGAGTGAATGCGACAATTTGGTGCTGGCCTTCCAAAGCATCTCAGTTGATTTATGTGTGTTTATTCTATTTTGAGGCTCCTTCACTCTCTCTTGTTATAAGTGGTTTCCAGTTAATTGGGCAATCAGCTAACTTGGAACAACTCATAAAGAATAAACAACTAATTGAAGAAATAGCTTTGGTTCTCTTCATTTATTGGAACACCATGCCACCTAATTGGAACAGGAAACCGTTGCCAAATTTTGCTAAAGAGTGTCAGTTACATGCATGCCATGTGGCCATTAGACACTACATTGTGCTTAGAGGGAACAGTTTCCCAGAAATGGCTAGAAGTGAAAATAAAACAATTTCACTACTTCAACAAGTTAAGGAGTACAAAGGATTTGATGGTATTGACAATCAAATTGAATGTTACAATTAAAGTGAAGATTTGGAGGATGAAAACATTGAATGCAGTGTTTGAAGGCAATCCACTATCGGTTTGGCTCTGTGTTGATTTTGTTCATTTACAATTTATCAAAAGAATATGTCATTCCTCCATTGATTACACAGTTTTATAGTACTGTAGTAGTTTTGGTAGTATTCTAATTTATTCTGTATTTTATTTAAATACATAATTTGTTATTCAGTTAAACGGTAGTTTGTCTTTTTTATACCTTTTTAACTATTTCAATGAAACTTTGGCTAATTGGAGCAGTTGCTTAATTGGGCCAAAATGTACTGGTCCAGATGTGTCCCAATAAACCGGAATCTACTATATTGAAGAAGAAGAAAGCCCTTAACTCCAAGTGGAGTCATCGGGACACTGTCGCGACAGCGTTTTTTTTTAGCAGGCTTTCTTATTTTTGCAAGGCTGAGTTGCTAGCTCCAAGCTCAACCCAGCAAGGATGGAAAGCGTGTAAGGGAGCTGGCTGGATTCGAACTCTGAAGTCCGGCGCTGATGCCTCTATGCCACCAGCCAGCCAATCTACTATATTAATACACTATAAATACTCATCTTAATTTCAGTCATTGGTTTAAACACACAAGCCTAATTTTAAAATCATACAAAATGATCTGAATAATCACCTACCTTTTAACTTAAATAAAATATAAATATTCTAATTAATAAATCCTAAGAAAAACAAATACGATCATGCACAAATGTTATCAAATTTAATTTAATCAAATATTTCTTCTATTATCTGGCTCATTATATTGTTGGCCTCAATACCACATTTAAACCAAAACAATCTTACACTTACTGCTAATAGGTAACATGATTGCATCTCCTCATTTGGATGAATCCTCAGATTCATCTTCTACAATGATGCTGGATCACAGGGCTTCTTGCATGTGCTGCCAAACTTCAGAATTTCTCTCCAGTTTCTCCAAAGCCCAGTAAGAACCCTGATACTGTGAAACTTCATGACCATTCATCTATGTTTAAGACTACCTCACACAAAGAAATAAAGCCTTCTTTTGTACTATCAAATTTCAGTACAGGTCAGAATGTTAGCAAATCACAACCTCTAATAAAATCTGATCACTAAACAAATGATCATTCAAGAATATTAAAGTACAAAGTAATTTTTATTATCAAAGTACATAACTGTCACCACATACAACCCTGAGATTCATTTGCCTGTGGGCATACTTAGTAAATCTATAGAATAGTAACTATAACAGGATCAATGAAAGATGAACTAAAGTTCAGAAGACAACAAACTGTGAGAATGCAAATATAAATAAATAGTAATAAATAACAAGAACATGAGATAAAAAGTCCGTAAAATGAGATTATTGGTTGCAGGAACATTTCAGTGATGGGGCAAGTGAGTGTACAGCAGTTATCCCCTTCTATTCAAGAGCCTGATGGTTGAGGGGTAGTAACTGTTCTTGAACCTAACATTTTATATAATTCTATATGTTAAAACAAAACTTGAGTTATTTGTTGTTTTCTGACATAAAACCAAAATTTCCTTCCAATTTACCATGAGCAGTTCTGAAATCTATCTCAAAGTTCTAATGTTGCATTTCTTTCTGTTTCTTTTTGAGGCCATAAAAAACAGACTACTCAATTAACTGAAGCTCTTCAACAGATTCACAGTTCATTTTATATGTCAAATTCGCCATTGTCTGCTGTTGCAAAGCCCACAGTCAGCAAAGGGTATGAACATTCACTTTATCAATTAGAATATACCGTCCAGGATTTTAGAATACTCTAAGGCATAAGTTATACAAATGTAAGCAAATAGTTTAAACTTTTATGCTAGAGAGCTATTTTAAAATTGAGCAGCTTTAAAGATTAAAGATGTATTTGTTACTATTTCCACTATTGACTTGTATGTATGTTGTAAAGTAGCAGAAAAAGCAATTAATAGCATAAATATTGACACCTTTTACATGTTGCTGAGTGCATATCTTGTTAGGAATGGAATGAAAGTTTATTAAGGATTATAATAGATGTTTAGAATATGGTATTTTGTGGAGCTTAAAGGTTTCTGGTCAGCTTTTCATTTTTCAAATAGGCTTATGCCTATGAAGTAATTGTCAATTAAATTTTCATATGTTCATTTAATAATATGAATGGAATCATAAATACATCACAGAATTTGGGGAATTTGGTCTAAACGTGTATACTGGTTTTTTTTCTCTTTAAGACTCCTTGAATAATATCTGTTTTTTTCATATACCCCAATGCCTTCAATTTTTATCCTTTACCAAAACTCTTTGAGAAAAAAGACTGATTCAATAATAGTGTGTAGCAAAGCATTTCTTATTCTAGTGAGACTCCTGACAGAGACAAAGAAGAGCATATTCACTAGTTCAGTAGGGTAGAAGAGAAAGAATGCCCATGAAAAGATAAAGAAAAAAATTACTATCCTGTTCCCAGACCTGGCCTAGCCAATGCCAAATTCAATATATCTACTGCTGAACTTATAGACTATGTGCCCAGTTCAGTCAATGGAACCCTTTTCAGATTGGGGTCCAATGCTATTGAACATAGTTTACTGTTTAACACTGTTATGGATGAAGCATTCACATAGTTTCAAATGGCTCAAAGAGTAATAGAAACAATATGAGTCATTGCAATATCAGCTTTCCACCTCCTCTTTCTCCCATCCCATTTTTCTGTCACATCTGCTCATGAAGTACAGTTTTCAAAGTATACTGAGCTTCCAATTGTAGTTCACCACTACTCACTAGCAGTTCTGTTTATCATCCAGTCTGAGACTAGTAAGTCAGAATCTATCCTAATTGTCCCTTTTATGCCTTAAATGATCATATATATTTGAGAATATGTTTGTTATATTTATTATTTAAGTGTTCAGTTTCTTCTCAACATTTTTTTTCAAAAGTCACTTCAATGAGCAGTTGCCTTATGCCTTCTGGGTGTCTCTGCTCAACTACACGTTATAAGTTTCCAGCCTTGCAGTGAGATAGCACACTTGAACTCTTTTACACAGACAGAGAACAGGTACATATGAGAAGCAAATAGGCAAGCAATGAAAGGGAGCCTGGATGGGTCATTGCAGTTGGAACATAATTATCAAAAGTACCATTCAAACAATTTAAACAGATTCATACCAGAAAAGGGATCTAGTGCTTTCCCAGTGTATATGATGAATAAAACCCATAAGGAAGTTCAAGTCACAGCTTAAGCGGGTCAAAGATGACCTGGAACGTAGGTTGGCTGGCGTTTACAGGATTCCCTGTGAACGTGGAACAACACGGTGGAAACCTGCATCAAAGAGCACAGGAAGTCTATACAGTTTGGTTACCCACGGAAATTGGCGTTAGCAGGACACTGCATTCGAAATGGCCATAGGATTGACACAAAACCACTGCATTGTACCAAAGGCTTTTGGGACCACCTGGTGAAGGAATCCACTGAAATAAAACTGGATGAAAAGAATTTTAACAAAGACAAAGATCTTGCTCTAAGAAAGAACTGGAATTTGATCATAAACAGGGTGGGAGAGCAGAAACCTGATAGGATGAGGACTAACCAATCAGGAGGAATGGACTGCAGGGGTATAAATACCACTGGACTAGACTTACCCAGGCATTATCCCTGAAGAAGATGGCAGAGTTTGTCATTGAAACAGGTTATATTTGATATCTGTACCCGCTTTGAAGCCCAAGAAGAGTTTATTCAGATTCATACCATTTATGAGAGCAGATCCAGGTTTTCTTAAAGTCTGGACCAATTATAGTAGATGCAGGTATTCTGGAAAAATATAAGGATTACAGTTAGAACAAAAGAAAAGAAACAAATACTGTAAAATGCATAACAAAAGCAGAAAATGCTAGACACACAGCAGGTCAAGCAACATTGGTGTAGAAAGAAATAGAATTGGATTTAATGCTAAGGACTCTCCTTGAGAACCAAAAAAGTAAAAATAATTGAAGTTGCAGAAAGGGAGAAAGCAGAGGGAACAGATGAAATTTCTGTAATAGTTACAGCTCCAGGTTCTAACAAAAGGTCATAGACCCTAAACATCGGCTGTTTGTCTTTCCACTGATGCTACCAGACTTGCTCAGCTTTTCCAGCATTTTTTATTCTTATTTTAGATTCCAGGAGCTGAAGTTTTTTATTGACTTTTACCGATCAAAGTTGTCAGGGTAACAATTACATTCAAACATAGTGTCTGACAGGACCTCATGGTCAATGAGGAAGTTGGACATGGATTGGGATGAACTGGTGATGTATGTGTGGATTCACACCTGGTTTCAGAAGTCTTTTTTGGGCATGAATATAGGTATAGTGCAAATGTCCATGTTATCCAGCAATTATAGCCTGGTACTGCTAATCTTATTCACAAGGGTGATGACAGAGCTACTGATGCCTGCCTTTTGATCCTTAGAAGAGTGGTTGATAGTTGTTTTGGGTGGAAGCTGGGTAAGGATGATACTGTTGCAGGCTCGCCTGAGGTAGGCACATCACACACAGACTTCAGGAGGCGTTTGATAAAGGTAGAGCTTTGTGCATACGTATGGGGTTGGGGGTAGATGGAGAGAGGTGTTTTACATGAAAGTAAGTTGCAGAGTGTTAATTTGGTGTGAGTTTATGAGCAGTATTCATACCATAAATATGTATACAATGTGGAGTTTTCAACTATTGATTTTAGCATCAAATTAACTTTCAAAACCATTCAAATTAAGTCTTGTTATCTTTACATAAATGCTTGACTTCATATGATTAGAAGGAAGTGTCCATCATGTGATCCTACCCAGTGTATGTGTGGTTCCCTATACCAGGCATATTAACTAGATTCTATAGCACTGCTACATTGGCATGCATTATATTTGTTCACATTTTCAATTATCTATTTTCAAGACCAATATTTGCTTTATGTGCCATACCTAAATGCTGAGCTTGCTTTAAGTAAGTTAATTTATATCATTAATTTAGAACTCCTAAATTTTATGCTTTTGACTGGAACTAAAATTCTGATTATAGTGCAAAAAGAACAATTTTGCAAAATCTTTCTTTGACATTGCATTTCTAGGACCACTGATTTATCTCCAACTCCAACAACTCATGGGGAGACAAGAAAGGTTTGCCACAATAAGAGCCAACTTTCAGCTACTAAAGCTTATGCCAAGCTTATGCAAGAGAAAAGTGGGGTAAATTTGAAAAACAGCCGGTTATGCTTTCAGCAGGAGCTAGAGGAGACACAACGTCTCCTGGGAGAGCAACAGCTGAATAGCTTACTGGTAAGTTAGGACAACCTTAATATTGTTTGTTGATGTGGATGTTTTAAAATAATCATTTTAATATGCACAAAGAATTAGGAAAGACCTAATTACATGCAGCTACATTTGATAGACCCTCTAGAAGTATTTGGATTGCATCGCACAATGGATCCCTGTTTGTTTAGTACAGTGAAGTAGCTTGCCACTGGCTGCACAATTCAACAGAGGATCTTTACCAACAGTTAAACCTAGCCTGCAGTACATGAACAACCTGGACCTCTTAAAGGAGAGATGCATTATGACTAGAGCAGATGCTGGTAGATATGCTGTTAGAAATCTAAGAGTAGCTCAAGCAAGAGAGCAATTTCAAAATATCTAGACACAGCTCTGGACTCTTGGAGAATTATATGAAAAGGAGACTTTACATAATATTAAAAAAGTAGAAAATTTATAATACAGGAGTCTATTTGGTCCGTAGTGAATGCATGAGTCAAAATGCTACTCAGCCGAATCCCACCTTCCAGTATTTTAAATGAAGCTGCAGATCACTGACTTTCCCATATATTTCCAAGTATCATTAAATCTGACATGAGTCTCTGTCTCACCTGCTCTTTCAGGTAGTGAATTCCAGACCCATACCAACCTCTGGGTGTATATTTTTTGCATCTCCTGTTAGTCATTTAACCAATTACTTTAAAACTTTGCCCCCACCCCCTTATTTGATCCCTCAGCCCTGGCAAAATACCCAGATTTTCCCTGCACTTCTCCATTGCAATCACATTTTCCATGTAATATAGTAATGAAAGCTATATTGGAACTCGAGCTATAGTTCAACAAATTTTGTATATGATCCTAGAATAACCTCTACTTTCTTTTAAATGCCATGGCTAGTAAATGGAAGCATTCAGTATGCATTTTTGAACTCCTTAACAAACTTCCCAGCTATCTTTCAGGGCCCATGACTATATACTCCCTCTGTGCCTTCCATTTATTCTGTATTTCATTACCTTGTTTAATTTTCCCAAAAGCATGATCTCACATTTTTCCAGTTTAAGCTGTTGTGCAGTCACAGATACTGCTATGATAATCTGACAGAGTACACATTGACATGCCACCTTAAGTATTTAGCAGTGCTTGTCATAATTAATGTTGATCTGATACGTGCGGCACAACCTTGTCACCATAATGCATAATTCGTGCACCAGTTCCATGGGGAGGAGCTGACATGAAAGAAAGAAACAACTGGACCACCGTACCAGGGATGTTTGATGGATCCTTTTCTTAGAGCACTTGTATTGATATAGCTGTAGCTGCTGTGCTTCTCAACAATGGTGAGCTTCCAGATGTTGGGATAGTAAATTTAATAATGATATTAAAATCTGGGATTTTTCTTAGTGATGTTCATTACCCAGTATTGTATAAAATATTATTGTTATCCATTTCCTGCTGTTTCCTGCAAGTTGAATTATGAATAGAGTATAATGCAATATAGTGTTATCAGTGTTAAGAGTTTTTTTAAAAACAGAGAGAGTGTCACACCTCACTATCAGGTGTGCATAAACGTGCCCAATGAGGGTCACCAGTTGGAAAAAACATGGATGGTGCACTGCAACAGCACGTTAGTACAAAGGGTTTTATTTAGCACCAGGTGGAAAAGATGCAAAAGTTGCCCAAAAGTTGTGTAGAAAAAATATTACAAGTAGACAAATTGGAAAAAAAACATGTATATAAAAACATTTACAATTGTACAGAGGCTTTCTCCATGTCACACTTTGTCTTTAACCTTTCAATATAAATCAACCACTATTCACCAAATGTCAGCTCCAACCTCACACCTCTCTGGCAAAGCCAGACTGAAGGTTTAAATCCGCCTCTGCCTGACCTAGACGGACCAGAAAATTCTTCTGTGTGTGAACTACTTGGGAAACTAGACAAGGGACAGAACGAGGAGGAGTGACTAACTGGGCAAAAGGGCAAGGTTAGTGGGAGAATTAGCAGTGCCAACCTGTTCTGTAACAGAGAGGCAAGTGCCTGGAAAATGCTGGAAGAGGTAGCAGAAACAGTTTTGTTAGGAACATTTAAGGGGTGTTTACATAGGTACATAAGCAGGCAGGGAATGAATGGATATAGAACACAATTAGGCAGATCAAATTAGCTTAACTTGGCATCATGGTCAGCACAAACATCATGATCCAAACGACCTACTCCTGTGCTGCACTGTTCACCTCAGCAACCATACCAACATGACCTCTACAGTCAAGTGGTTCTGACAGAATATAAACTGAAAGGTTAGTCATCAGGTTATTGGTGAATTAGTACTATTTGATGGAACTACTAAAAGATCTGGGCTAATGATTAAGGACAATAATTTGTTGGATTAGACTGATTCTATTTTGAAAGTACTTTTCTACATTGTTGCCTCTTTCAAAGTTTCTTGGGCAACTGACCTGGCTAGGATGCTGGCTTATTCTGGTCATAGAATAGTGCCATATAGAAATCAGCCCTTTGGCCCACCGTCCACGGCAACCTTTTTTCCCATCTACACACAACCTATTTGCCCATCTAGATCAGTATCCTGATAAATTCTGTCCTTTTCAAGAGCCCATCTAAGTTACTCTTAAGCATAACAATTGCATCTGACTCCACCATTTCCTTTTTCTGCAAGACTCAGATATCAGCCACTCTCTGTGTGTGTAAAAAAAAAGTCCTTCTAATTCCCATTAAAACTCCTTTTTACATAGAAACATAGAAAATAGGTGCAGGAGTAGGCCATTCGGCCCTTCAACCCTGCACCACCATTCAGTATGATCATGGCTGATCATCCAACTCAGAACCCTGTACCTGCTTTCTCTCCATAACTCCGATCCCTTTAGCCACAAGGGCCATATTTAACTTCCTCTTAAATATAGCCAATGAACCGGCCTCAACTGTTTCCTGTGGCAGAGAATTCCACAGATTCACCACTCTCTGTGTGAAGAAGTTTTTCCTCATCTCGGTCCTAAAAGGCTTCCCCTTTATCCTTAAACTGTGACCCCTCGTTCTGGACTTCCCTAACATCGGAAACAATCTTCCTGCATCTAGCCTGTCCAATCCCTTTAGAATTTTATACGTTTCAATAAGATCCCCCCTCAATCTTCTAAATTCCAGTGAGTATAAGCCTAGTTGATCCATTCTTTCTTCATATGAAAGTTCTGCCATCCCAGGAATCAATCTGGTGAACCTTCTCTGTACTCCCTCTATGGCAAGAATGTATCTCCTCAGATTATGGGACCAAAACTGCACACAATACTCTAGGTGTGGTCTCACCAAGGCTTTGTACAACTGCAGTAGAACCTCCCTGCTCCTGTACTCAAATCCTTTTGCTAGGAATGGCAACATACCATTTGCCTTTTTCACCGCCTGCTGTACCTGCATGCCCACCTTCAATGACTGGAGTACAATGACACCCAGGTCTCGTTGCACCTCCCCTTTTCCTAATCGGCCACCATTCAGATAATAATCTGTTTTCCTGTTCTTGCAACCAAAGTGGATAACCTCACATTTATCCACATTAAATTGCATCTGCCATGAATTTGCACACTCACCTAACCTATCCAAGTCACCCTGCATCCTCTTAGCATCCTCCTCACAGCTAACACCGCCGTCCAGCTTTGTGTCATCTGCAAACTTGGAGATGCTGCACTTAATTCCCTTGTCTAAATCATTAATATATATTGTAAACAACTGGGGTCCCAGCACTGAGCCTTGCGGTACCCCACTAGTTACTGCCTGCCATTCTGAAAAGGTCCTGTCTGCCAACCAATTCTCTATCCACATCAATACCATACCCCCAATACCGTGTGCTTTAAGTTTGCACACTAATCTCCTGTGTGGGACCTTGTCAAAAGCCTTTTGAAAATCTAAATATACCACATCCACTGGCTCTCCCCTATCCACTACTAGTTACGTCTTCAAAACATTCTATAAGATTCGTCAGACATGATTTTCCTTTCACAAATCAATGCTGACTTTGTCCGATGATTTCACCTCTTTCCAAATGTGCTGTTATCACATCTTTGATATCTGACTCTAGCATTTTCCCCACCACCGATGTCAGACTCACCAGTCTATTATTCCCCGGTCTCTCTCCCTCCTTTTTTAAAAAGTGGGGTTACATTAGCCACCTTCCAATCCTCAGGAACTAATCCAGAATCTAATCACTAATGCATCCACTATTTCTTGGGCTACTTCCTTAAGCACTCTGGGATGCAGACCATCTGGCCCAGGGGATTTATCTGCCTTTAATCCCTTCAATTTACCTAACACCACTTCCCTACTAACATGTATTTCCCTCAGTTCCTCCATCTCACTAGACCCTCGGTCCCATACTATTTCTGGAAGATGATTTATGTCCTCCTTAGTGAAGACAGAACCAAAGTAGTTATTCAATTGGTCTGCCATGTCTTTGTTCCCTATGATCAATTCACCTGTTTCTGACTGTAAAGGACCTACATTTGTCTTGACCAATCTTTTTCTTTTCACATATCTATAAAAGCTTTTACAGTCAGTTTTTATGTTCCCTGCCAGCTTTATCTCATAATCTTTTTTCCCTTTCCTAATTAAGCCTTTTGTCCTCCTCTGCTGGTCTCTGAATTTCTCCCAGTCCTCAGGTGTGCCGCTTTTTTTTTTTGCTAATTTATGTGTTTCTTCTTTGGACTTGATACTATCCCTAATTTCCCTTGTCAGCCACGGGTGGACTACCTTCCCTGGTTTATTCTTTTGCCAAACTGGGATGAACAATTGTTGTAGTTCATCCATGCGATCTTTAAAATCTTCCCATTGCATATCCACCATCAACCCTTTAAGTATCATTTGCCAGTCTATCTTAGCTAATTCACGTCTCATACCTTCAAAGTTACCCTTCTTTAAGTTCAGAACCTTTGTTTCTGAATTAACTATGTCACTCTCCATCTTAATGAAGAATTCCACCATATTATGGTCACTCTTACATTTAGTGTATCTACCCCTTGAAATTTAATGCATCCCTCAGCTTTCTTCACTCCTGGCAAAACAAGCTCAAGTTATCTAATCTCTCCCCATGACCAGAGTCCTCTATTCTGGGAAACAGGCTAATCCCTGTAAACTTCCTCTGAACTCTCTCTGGTGCAACCATATCCTTCCTATGGTGCGGCAGCCAAAACTGCATAGTATGCTCCAAGTGAGATCTAACCAGTGTTTTATAAACTTGCTGTGTAATATCCCGCATTCTATATTCCTTGCCCCATAAGCCTTTAGGGCTATGAATCAGAATTCTGTCTGTGCCCTAAGCTTTCACTATTCCCAAAAGCAAAACTACTGTGGACAACAGAAATCTGTAATGAAATCAGCAGTTGTTGGAATACTCACAAGACTAGACAATATTTGTAGAGACAGAAAAGTACAGTTAATATTTCAGTAATATTTCAGGTCAATGATCTTTTATCACCTAACCTAAACAACCTGTTTCTTTGTTTCTCTAATCAGTTTCTGTCAGATTTGCTGAGTACTTTCAGTAACTTCCTTTACTTCAGGACTTTCAGTCATTTCCCATTGTCAAAATAAACTGAAGCAAATTGGCTGAATGTCAGCATTTTATCAATGGAAATTTTAAGAAAGTGTTGATTCTGATCAATTTTTATCAGCTTTGAATGAAAATATTAATATATTCCAATAGTTTTCTTTACTGCGCTTTATGATTTTCACCACATGGTGGAACTTTAACTATCTTCCAGAATGTTAAGACCTTGGCCTCAATACCTCCTTGTCCAATTGGATCCTTGATTTCCTCACTTGCAGACCCAGTCAGAATGGAATGGCAACAATATGTCTTCCACAATCTCCATCAGCACAGATGCAGCACAAGGCTGTGGTGATTAGCTCCTGCTCTACAAACTTTATAGCTATGGCTGTGAGACTAAGTAGAGCTTCAATGTCATATTTGCTGATGACATCACAGTGTTGACCGAACCAAAGATAGTGACGAATTGGAATATAGGAGGGAGATTGAAAACCTGGTCAA
Organism: Hypanus sabinus; assembly: GCF_030144855.1. NCBI lineage: Eukaryota > Metazoa > Chordata > Chondrichthyes > Myliobatiformes > Dasyatidae > Hypanus > Hypanus sabinus. The sequence goes on from NC_082708.1 coordinate 75,796,080, forward strand.
ATGGTGCCACAACAACAACCTCTCACCAATGCCCAACAATGGAGAATACTAAAAAAAGTAGTGGATACAGCCCAGTATATCACAAGAAAAGCCTTCCCCACTATTGAGCACATAAAAAGGAACAATGTCACAAGAAAGTAGCATCTATCATCAAGGACCCTCACTATCAAGGCTATGTTCTCTTTTCACTGTTGCCATTGGGAAGGAAGTACAGCAGCAGTAGATCCCAAACCACCAGGTTCAGGAACAGTTATTACCCTTCAACAATCAGGCTTCTGAGCCAGCAGGGATAACTTCACTCACCTCAGCACTGAACACAACCTATGTACTCATTTACAAGAACTCTATAACTCATGTTCTCAGTATTATTTATTCTTTTTTTAATATTTGCACAGCTCAGACATATCTGAACACAAGCATGTACTTCAAAGATACAGATGCGCTCCAACTCCAACTCATATACACAGGACTCATCCATATTTATATGGACATAGATTCTAAGCAAATCCAGATGCAAACTTATGTCACTCCCCCTCAACACATTCATAATGTTGCCTATAGCCTATATATTGGTATTCCCACCTTACACCTTCCTGCAGTTCTGATCCTCTTCCTTGTTGTCTGTCTTCCCTTTCTTCCTCTCACCCCTTAAATATTCCTCAGTCTCCACTCCTCTGAGTTCTCCCCTTGCCTCACCAAATTCTCTTTACTTTTCCATAAGACCATAAGTCATAGGAGCAGAATTAGGCCATTCAGCCTATCAAGTCTGCTCCACCATTCCCAGATCCTACTCAACACCATAACCTGCCTTCTCGCCATATCCTTTGATGCCCTGAACAATTAGGACATCATGGTTCCTTAGCTCTTCAACTGCTTGTTTTCTCCAAGACAATCTCACAATCTAGTGTCACTCACGCTCTTGAGGGCTGGTCATCATTTACTGATTGCCCAATGTCAGCAAAGCACAGTCTGTGCCGGTGGGTTCTAGCATACAATTTCCTGACTGGTGGAGGTAGATTCATCCTCTGGGAGCCAGAGCATCACATTGTTGTGCCAGCATCACTTTGCACATCCAATAACCCTACACTTAAACTCAGGGAATCTGTGTGGAGTGCTTCAATCCACCATGCCACCCTCAAATTTGTAACTTTAACCATTGATTGTTGGGGTGAACTTAGAAAGTATGCCTGTCAATTTTCCTGGTACCTTTTAAACTTTCCTCATTGATTCTAGCTTAGTTTTCCAGCAATTTATTGAGAAAGAAATATGAAATACCATGAAGTTCAGATTCAGATTCAGTTTATTGTCATTTAAAAACCACAAATGCAATGCAGTTAAAAAATGAGACAACGTTCTTCCAGAATGATATCACAAAAACACATGACAAAACAGACTACACCAGAAAATTCACATAACGTTTGGCAATCCCCAATCCAGAGTCCGGAGAGGCTGCTGCGTATTAATATCATGCTACCATCTTAGCACGTTCCCCGGAAAGGAGCTCCAATTCCACCAGACAAACAAGACCAAAAACTAAAGCTACAAGACCTGCACAAAACCACATACTTACAACATATAGTTACAACAGTGCAAACAATAGCATAATTGATAAAAAAAAAACAGACCATGGGCACAGTAAAAATAGACCAAAGATGTTAAAAGACTATAAATTCGAAAGAAACCACCACACAGTCTCCACAAGTCCTCAGGATCCCCGATTGACTCGTCATCCCACGCTGATGGCAGAAGGGAATACCCCCGCTATGGAGTTCCATGGCGCCGCCCGACTCAGCCTCGCAGACGCAGTACACAGTGAAAGCACCCCAACCGCTGCGGACTCAGAGTCTGTCGAACCTCCAAGCCTCCGACCATCCCCTCCGGCACAGCTTCTCCGAGCACCATCCTCTGCCGAGCGTATTAAGGTGGCCTCACCAATGGCCATCGGCAACGCGACCCTGAGGACTGGGGGCCTGTTCTTCCCAGCAGAGTTCCGGACCTCACAGCAGCAGCAGCAATGAAGAAGATCTTCCTGGAGATTTTCAGATGTTCCTCCGTGCTCCCAAGTCCGTTTTTCATCCGATTATGATTGCACACAGCACCCCGCTTCACAAGTAACAGATAATTAGCTCTGGAGTGGCCGCTGCAAGCTGCGTCGTGCCACCATCTTGGATTGGATGTTATAAGTTGGATTGAAGTTACAAGTTGTGTAGATAATTTTCTCCAGCTACAAGGTCGGTTATACCACTTGGGAGCCCAGGTGTGATCTGCTTACATGCTTCCCATGTTGGTGAATGCCATATTTAAAGACATAATGTTAAATCTCACAAAAGCTATATGGTGGTCATCTCTATCAATATTATCAATATTTCCTACTAGGAATATAGAAGGAAACCAGAGCATCAGGAGGAAACCCACGTACTTAGAAGGGGAACATACAAATTTCTTACAGGCAGTGGTGGGAATTGAACCCTGATTGGTGAAACCTGGCACTGTAGAGTGATATTCTAACCACTGTGTTACTATGTTACCTTTGGACTGTGGGAACAAAACAGAGCAACTAGGGAAATCCCAAATGGTCAGAAGGGGAACATGCAAAATCCACACAAACTATACCCAATGACAAGATAGATCCTTGGTCCCTGGAGATGTGAGACAACAGGGATAACAGGGAGAACTACTGCCCTTTTCTGTAATTGACTCCAGTATTTTCTCTGTTTTCACTGTCCCTCCTTTTTTTAGCAATGCTTATCCTCTGTAAAACCAATTCATAATTAATAAACTTTGGAAAATGTCAACCAATACATTCACTATTTCCATGGCTACCTCTTTTAATCTTCTGGAATACAGATTATTATTAGTCCATGAGGATTTAACAGATTTAATTTCACATTTTTGCCTACACTATTTTACTTCATTAATAGCTATTTCCTTTAATTCTTCCTTTTCATTAGATTTTCTGCAGTTATTTGTTTCCTCTTTCATTAAGACAGACCCAAGGTATTTATTTAGTTTATTTGTAATTTACATTAAGTTTCTCCATAAGACACAGGAGCAGAATTAGGCCATTTGGCCCATTGAGTCTGCTCCACCATTCCATCATGGCTGATTTATTATCACTCTCAACCCAATTTTCTTCCCTTCTCCTTGTAAATCTTTGGCACCCTGACTAATCAAGAAGCTATCAACCTCCTCTTTAAATATACTCAATGACTTGGCCTCCATAGCCATCCCTGACAATGAATTCCACATATCCACACCCCCTGACTAAAAAAAAATCCTCATCTCTGTTCTAAGCGGACATTCCTCTGTCCTGAGGCTGTGCACTCTGGTCCTATACTCCCCCACTATAGGACACTTCCTCTCTATATCCATAGCTAAACACTTGACAAATAAAGCTAATCTTTAATGATAATCGGTGTAACTATCCTTAAAGATCCTTAAAATCCTTCCTTACTAATTTGATTGCATTTCAAAGGAGGTAACAAAGTAAGAAGAATAGTAGATGAAGCCAGAATAGTAGATCTTGTCCATATGAACTTTCCAAACCCATCTGATAAGGCCCTACATGGTACGTTAGTCCAGAAGATTAGGGCACATCAAATCCAAAGTGAACTGGCTAATTAGATGCAAAATGGGCTGGACTTGGAGATAGAAGTCAAAGGGTAGTGATGGTAGGATTTTTTTTTTGATTGCGAGTATGTGATGTGTTGTACTCCAGTGATCGATTGCATGTATTTTCCTATTTACATATAACAGGTTTCCTGGTTTCTGACTATAAGGCACCTACTTTTGCCTTCAATAAATCTTTACATATTTTGAGGTTTTTTTTTACACTGATGCAGATTTACTCTCGTGGTATTCTTTCTTCATCAATATTCTGTATTATTATAGTAAAACATCCTTGCTCCTGCTCTCAAAAACTCAGAAATGAAAAATTAAAGGAGATCTCATGAACATATTTGTAAGGTATTAACAGGGCTTGACAGTGTAAAGTTTCCCATAGCTAGAGGGCCTAGAACTTGAAGTCACGGTATCAGAATAGGGAGAAGACACTTTAGACAGAGATGTATAGAGATTCTCCTCAAGGGGTGGTGAAATTTATTTTTATTGCATTCTAAACTGCTCCCATTCCTCTGGCTTAGTACTTTTTCTGGAAATTTTATATGACTTCACTTTGGATCAAATACTCTACTTAAATTCTTTTATTGGTCATGGCTGGGGCAAAGCACAGTATATGTTATGATCTTATTGAATATCAGTAGAGATTCAAATGACCTCATGGCCTGCTGTTCCTTGTTTTCATATTCTGGCATTTTCTGCAATGATTCAGAGAGAGAACCAGTCATTATCTAAATTGTGGTCTGAGAGTGAATTGTCATCATGACAACCCCATTCTCCATTTTGCAAGTAATTGCACTATCAACAAAAATTGTCTTCAACACAGAATAGACGGATTATTGAATCGTTGATGTCTCTATCACTGACGTGTAAAGAACTAATGCCTTACCTGCCCTGCACATACATGACTGACTTCCAGTCTGATCCGAATCTCTTTGAGAAAGCTTAATAAAACCAGTTACTTAGTCAACATGTCAAAATGCTTTTTCAACCTGCTCTAGGTCTGCAAAAGACAGTATACAATTCACTAGCAGCAGCAAGTCTTAAGAGACTGTTATTTTCCCTTATTTAGATAGCTACTTCAGCTACCTCTTCCGTGCTACATGAATAAACTCAATACAGGATCCAAACTGCTAATGACACTTTCAGAAAATTGCAATCAACAGCATATTACCAAGATCTAGGCATACACTTGCTTATTATCCTTTCTCTTAGTGAATGTGGAACTTGAGCAACTTACTAACAACATCTAAAGTGCTGGGGAAATATGACCAGTGCTTCCAAAGGATCCTCCACATAAGTGGGAAGTTCACTGCACAGATGTTCTCACCAAAGCCAATAATTCTCAAGAATCATTTGCAGATCTGGACATTATACATCGATACCTATTTATTAATTTACAACTCAAACCTACCTACAGGAAAGATGACAATAAGATTGTAAGAGAGCTGTGAAAATTTACAAGGATGTTGCCAAGACTTGAGGACTTGATTAATAGGAGAAGGTTGAATAGATTAGAACTTTATTCCCTAGAGCATAAGAGAATGAAGGGAGGCTTGATAGAGCTCATATTTTAAGAGTGAAAGATGAAATATTTAAGAGGAACTTGAGGGGGAACTTCTTCATTAAGAGGGTGATGGGAGTGTGGATCAAGTTGCCATCAAAGTGGTGGATACAGGTTCGATGCAATATTGAAGACAACAGTTCATGTTCCAAGCTTTCCCCGATAATGCTGCCCAACTCTTCCTCTGCTACACTGATGACTGCACTGATGCTGCTTCATGCACGCATGCTGGATTTGTCAATTTCATCGACTTTACCTCTAACTTTGCCCTGCACTTAAATTCACTTGGTTCATTTCTGACACTACCTGCCCCTTTCTCAATCTCTCTTTCTCCATCTCTGGAGACAACTGTCAGCCGATATCTTTTATAATCCTATTGATTCTCATAGTTATCTTGACTATACCTGTCATCTGTAAAAATACTATTCCTTTTTCTCAATTCCTTCATCTCCTTCGCATCTGTTTCCCAGGATGTGGCTTTCCTTTTCTAGGATATCAGAGACATACTCCTTCTTTAAAGAACAGGGTTTCTCTTCCTCCAACATTATTTCTGCACTCCCCTGCATCTCCTCCATTTCTGGAACATCTGCATACACCCCGTTTTCCTGTCGCCTTAATGGTGATAGAGTTCTGCTTGTTTTTACTTACTACACATGAGCCTCTGCATTCAACACATCATTCTCCATATCTTCTGCCATCTTCAAAGGGAACCTATCACCAAACATATTTTATCTCCTCTCCTTCTCTGCTTTCTGCGGGGATCACTCCCTCTGTGACCCTTGTCTATTTGTCCCTCCCCTCTAATCTCCCTCCCAGCACTTATTTCTGCAAGCAGCCAATGTGCTACAGCTGCCTATTCACCTCCTCCCTTAGCTCCATTCAGGGCTATTACTTCACCTGTGAATCTGCTGGGTGCTCCCAATGTGGCCTCTACCCATCGCAAATTGGGGGACCACTTCATCAATCACCTCCAGTTCATCCACTGGAAGCCGAACTTCCAGGTGGCCAAACATTTTAATTTTGATTCCTCTTCCTGTTCTGACATGTCGGTCCATGAACTCCTTTTGTGCCACAATGAGGCTACCTCAGGGTAGAGGAGCAACACTTTACATTCTATCTGGGTAGCCTTCAACCTGAAACCTAAATGTCAATTTCTTCTTCCGGTAGAAAAATTTTCCCTCCCTCTCCCCTCTTCTATTCCTCACTCTGGCTTCTTACCTCTCTCACCTGCCTATCACCTCCCCCTGGGTCTCCTCCTCCTTCCCTTTCTCCTGTGGTCCTCTCTCCTCTCCTATTAGATTCCTTCCTCTCCAGCCCCCCCCCCCCTCATCTGGCTTCACCTATCAACTTCTAGCTATCCTTCTTCCCCTCTCACTACTTTTTTTTATTCTAACGTCTTCCCCTTTCCTTTCCAGTCTTGGCCCAAAATGTCGACAGTTTATTTATTTCCATAGATACTGCCTGACCTCCTGAGTTTCTCCAGCATTTTGTGTGTGTTACTTCCGTTTTGCAGTATCTGCAGAATTTCTCATATTTTATATCTAAGAGAAGTTTGGATAAATACATGGATGGGAGGGGTATGGAGGGCTATGTTCCAGATACGAGTTGATAGGACTAGGTAGAATGGACAGATGGGCTGAAGGATCTGTTTTGTGCTGTAGCACTCTATTGCTCTAACTCCAAGTTCACAAATGATACAGCTGTAGTGGGCCATATCACAAATGATGAGTTGGAAGAGCTCAATAACAGGGTGTCATAACAACAACCTTTCTCTGAATGTAAACAAAAGAGCTGGAAGGAGGTTGGTACTCATGCTCTATATCAATGGTGCTGAGGTGGACAGGGCTGAGATCTTTACATTCCCAGGACTGAACATCATCAGTAGCCTGTCCTGGTCTACACAAGAAAGCTCACTAATGCCTTTATTTTCTCAGGAGGCTAAAGAAATTTGCCATGTCCCTGTTGAGTCTTATTTTTATTGATGCATCATAGAAGGCATCCTATCTGGATATAATAGTTTGGAATGGCAACAATTCTGCCCATTACTGATAGAAATAGCAGAGAGTTGTGGACAAAGTTCAGTACATCATGGAAACCAGGCTCCCCTCCATGGTCTCAGTCTATACTTCTTGCTGCCTCAGTAAAGCAGGCAGTATAATCAAAGACCCCACTCACCCCAGATATTGTCTCTTTTTTCTTCTCTTGTCAAGCAGAAGGTACAAAAGCCAGAAAGCATGTACCACTAGGTTCAAGGATAGCTTCTACGTGCTGTTTTAAGACTATTGAATGGTTACTTCGAACAATAAGATGGACTCTTGACCTCACAATCTCCCTCATTATGATCTTGTATCTTATTGTCTATTTGCACTGCACTTTCTATGTAGCTCTCACATTTTATTCTGCATTCTGTTATTGTTTTACATTGTGCCGTGTGTAATGAATTGATCTTTCTAAAATGTATGCAAGTCAAGGTATTTTTCACTATACATATTGGTACATATGACAATAATAAACCTATTCTACTTCCAAAGTACTATTGCTTTATGTGGGTGAGTTCTAATGTCAATAATGTCAATTTCAATTGATCCAAAGCCATGAGATTGATTATGATCTTGAAACTGTGTTAAAACCCACCCCTGACTTGGGCAATATGTCTCCCCTGTGGTGGGTATGCTTTGTAGATAGGACAGGACATAATGGAGATGATGATGAAGATTAGAATATAAGCTGAAGCATGTATAAATTGAATTTACCTCTTTTTGATGAACGTAACAAATGGAAATTGTACCCTTTGCATGTGACCCCCAGCTGATTTTAAGAGTTATGATTAAGGATAGGACTGTTAAGGTCAAGTGATTGGGTATATTTAAAGTGGAGGCTGAGAGGTTCTTGATTAGAAAGGGCATCATCCCTTTCTCGATTAGAAAGGGAGAAGGCAAGAGAATGGGGTTTAGAAGAGTAATAAATCAGCCAAGTTGGAATGGTAGAGCAGACTCAATGGGCCAGTTGGCCTAATTCTGCTCCTATGTCTTATGATATGTTCAGAATCTAATCTGAACCAGATTCTTGACGCTGCATAAAAGACATCAAATACATTTCAGCATTTGAATACAACTGTAAATGTTAGTTAAAGGGATCATATTTTTTCAACTGGAGATTATTATAGGGATTCATTTACAGGACAATAGATAGCCATCACTTCACCTTGAGGTTGAGGACCATAACTCCTGATCTCATGTTGCCTATAGTACTTTATTCAAAGGATTCTGAGTGTCAAGAGAAGCAGTTAGGAGAATTTGCAGTTGGTAAAGGAGATTACAGGTCAGAAACTTCTGATTGGGGTTGGGTAAATGCTCTCATGGGCTCATATTCTAGCAATAACCTTGACTAGCTTGACCTGGCACATTGAATTCAGTTTTCCTTCTTGATAATCTATCAGACATCAAAAACCAATACATTTTATTTCTCACTAAAATCAATGTGTATGGATGATCCCATATGCAGGAATACTTTATATTTCAAAAAGAACTACTGAATATAGTAATGTATATTGTACATTCATAATACATGTGCACATTGTTGAAAAATACACTGGTATATTTGAGAAACATTAATAGTCAATGATCTGACTTTTTGTTCCTTATATATAAAATAATGTCATAATATAGCTCCATGTATTTTTGTTTGAGTTTAAAACATAAATGAAAGTTTTTTTCCCCATTATGTAACTATCTGTACAAACTTGTCAAAATGTCAGCAGTTTTATTGTAAACCTCTTTGACAGGAGCAGATAGATGTTATAAGATTTTGATAAGTATCTGTTTCCTGAAGTTGATCCAAATCCAGCATATAGTAGTGTCAGCTTGGTTTTCTTGAATAACATACTGTATTTAAAATATATTTGAAGACAATTATCTACTGTCTGATTCAGATCTCATGGCTGGCCAGTTATACTTTCTTTTTGGCACCATTAGAAAATGACATTTGCAATATTAATGTTTTCTTCACACTACCTCAATATAGTGGTAAGTTCAAGTTATATTAAAAGAAGCAATGCTTTAAATACTTAATGTATGATGTGATTGATGTTTATCTTCATTTTAAGAAAGTTTAGATTGTTGTATTGGCTGTGGCCAATGTAATGAGATCCCAAGAATGTAATTCACAGGTAGAAAAATAAATTGGCCTGCATACCCAAAAATGCACAAAGAGTGCTGCATTTTTGTTTGGCACTCTGGGCAGCAAAGTACCTCCAGTTTTCAGAGCTAATTAAAAAAGAAAGTTTTAAGCATTATTCATACTTCTTAGTAATTTGGATAGTACAACAGCAAAAGCTTTATGCAAACAAATGATGAATGTAGGTTAGTCATTAGATGACACAGATCCTTCTGTGACACTGTTGATGCTTGCCTTGCCAAGATCAATGCTAATGAACCTAAGGCAACGATACATGTTTGGAATCTAAGGTTTAGCAGCAGGAAGCTCACCCCACCTGGGCGGTTTAGAATGATTATCAATTATCTACAACTTTTTTTTTTTGGAGATTCAGTTGCAGTTGCACATAATAAAATTTGAAAAACTTCAAGAATAGAAATCATAATATCTGGAGATTTCAGATACAGGTAGCAGATGTATGGTTTGGTGAATGTGCCAGTTACTGTGGATTATATCACAGAAGGCAGAAGGCCCAATGTAAAGGAGAACCTTGTGCGAGGCAACTGTAAACTCTTAAGCACAAAAATATTCTGATGGCAATTTTCATTCTTGCACATGACTGAAGACCTGTACCTCAGGATATTACCTTTATTTTCACAAGGTGGTCAGGTTTATCTGCAACAGGGGCACAGATACAGCTCCAGAGAAATGTTAAAGATGTCCTGTCAGTTGAACTAAAGACCATGATGGCTTAAATTCTTTTAAGATGACATCTTTCCTGTCCAAAGATTGTGGAATGTGTAAAACCTTACAATTTACAGCTCACTGATCCAGTAGAGAAGTCAAAGGAAGTACAGTTGCTCGGACAACTGAGTTCACCTCCTTCCTGGTATTTGGTATAAGATGCTTTGAGGATTGTGTGCTTCCCTGCATTCAAGGAACGGGAGATTGCACCCATATTGCCATAAATGTGCATTTGTCCCTGATAAGATTTGCCTGCCTTTGCAGACCCATGTAACACAGGCCCCCTTGCAACAGCTGAAGTTAAGTCCTGAATGTATAAGTTAGTCTCCTCCACTCTCAAACCTTTTTCATTTTCTAGGCTCACAGCTTCAACATCCTGTTGAAGAGACACAAGAGGCCTAAATGATCATTCTGACACTGATTGTAAAGCTTTCTGCCATTTGCATCCACATGATTAGTGGTTCTACCCTGGTGGTGCTGCTTTTCATGTCATCTAAACTAAGGAAGAAGCTGCTATTATCACATCTGTCAAATGCACATTACTTACACTTTGGCATGTGCATTGACCAAGTTCCCTTATATATTTTTTTCAACATCACTTTTATCTTGATATGTACTATGCTTTCTCAATGTTGTGCTCTAATGCTCAAATATGTTGGCAATGCTGTAAACAAATTGATCTCGTACCACTTAGCCTTTGAATGTGAGGGAATGAAAAATTCTCAACTTCAGCAATGAAAAAACTACTGTGTTGAGCTTTTGGATGTGGTTTCCAAATTTATAACTTTCAAAGATTTCTGGCTTAACATGGTTCTGTAATAGCTCAACAACTTGCCCATCATTCTCACTGTAAGATGCCAGATGATTAATGATTTCAATGTAAATCTCTGCTCCTGAATCACTTCATTGTCATTAACATTTCTTCCTCTTACTTCTATAATATTAAGTGCACAGAACAATGCCATGTATTCCAAACAGGTGCCATATTAGAATCTTCTTGGTTTCCAACACATGGAGGTTAAGGTTAACCTGTTAATATTATATGCTCCTCATTGCAGGTGTTGATGCTGTTTCTCATCATTCTGCCATGATCCATGCTCTGGATTAGCTGTACTCTATGCCCTAGGCTCATATGTAGCAGATCTCACTCTCCATAATCTTGACTTCTGTAGTCTTAAATCCTCATCACTAGAGTATTGTTCAGTGGAGTTCCACAAAACTGTAGTGAATGCTGCTGCATAAACTCATCACATAATCACAAGAGTTCCAGCAGAATCCATTTCAACAGTGTTCACAATCAACTACAGATCATGTGACAGTACTCTGACACGTTAACTGCACTAGAATGCATCACACCTTCAGATATCTGAATGTTAATGATTCTGAAATAAAACTTGGACAATATCATCTGAGCTCACATAATATCTTAAAACAATTAAGATCTTCTGCATACAGCTACAATGCAGATAATGGCAGGACATGATCAAGGAATGTTGAGGGGGAGGTGAGATGGCAGGCAATGCCTAGAGGGAAAGAGCCTAATACCTTGGTTTTGATGAATACAGAGCAGAATCATGGCCTATTTTTTAAAAAAACACAGGAACTATGAATATTCACTGTCTTAAGTGCCAAAGTCATGGAGTTAAAAGATAAAGGGATATGAAAAGTAGGGGAGAAAGAATAAGAAACATACTGACACTGATATAAAACCTTAGCCTCAACTTTGTAAGTAATGACCCATCTATGGAGGGAAATGAAAACCCAATGAAGTGTCACGGTAAGAAGCGTCAACTGTTTATTTCCCTCCATAGATGCTGCATGACCTCCTGGGTTCCTCCTGCATTTTGTGCATGTTGCTCAAGATTTCCAGCATCTGCAGTGTTACTTGTGTCTAAGTAATGAACTATGTTACCTTTGAAAATACAGCTAAAATGGAAACAGGAGTAAATGCAAATTGAATAAGAAAATTACCAATACCATTGGCTTCTTACATTACTGACTATATGAATTGCTTTGATAGAGCTCAAACTTGATACTTTTTAAACTATTTGTTCAATAGGTAGAGTTTGTGGAAGAAATAGCAGACATGACAACAGTCTTGTTTTAATGCAGGGTACTTATTGCCATTGGTATTAGGTGTTGGTTTATTATTGCAACATGTACTGTGACACTGTGAAAAGCTTGTCTTGCAAACTGTTTGTACAGATGAAATCATTACACAGTGTATTGTGCTAGAATAAGGTAAAACAATAACGATACAGGACAATGTGTAAAAGCTACCAACAGAGTGCAGAACAAGTAAACAGTGAACTGCAAGATCATAATGATGTAGATTCTGAGGCCAGAAGTCCATCTATTCATACAAGACTTCGATAACAGTGTGATAGAAGCTGTCCTTGAGTGTGGTCTCACGTACTTTCAGGCTTTTGTATCTTTTGCCTGATGGGAGATGGGAGAAGAGAGAATGTCTGGAGTGGGTGGGGTCATTGATTATGCTGGCTGCTTTACTGAGGCAGTGAGAAGTACAGACAGAGTCCATAGAAGGGAGGCTGTTTCCTGTGATGTGCAGAACTGTGTTCACAACTCTCTGCTGTATCTTGTAGTTATGGGCAGAACAGTTACCATACCAAACTATTATGTATCCAGACAGAGTGCTTTCTATGGTTTATTGATTAAAAATTGGTTAAGAGTTGACAGGGACGTACAATATTTCTTTAACCTGCTAAGCAAGTAGAGTCAGTGGTGAGCTTTCTTGGCTATGACATCAATGTGGTTAGAGCAGGACAGGCTATTAGTGATGGTCAAGGAACTTGAAGCTCTCAACCCTTTCAACCTTAACACCACTGATGTAGGTAGGAGCACGTGTCAATGACTAGTGGGAAAGATTATCGTCATAACACCATGTCACTAAGCTCTCTATCTCCTACCTGTGCTCCAACTCATCATCATCTGACATGCAGCACACTGCAATGGTATCATCTGCAATTCTGTAGGTGGAGTTAGAACAGAACCTGGCCACACAGTCATGTACAGGGAGAATAGTAGGGGGGTGAGGAAGCAAACTAGTGGGGCACCAGTGTTTAGAGTAATGGAGGAGGAGTTGTTGCTACCTATCCTTTCTGATTGAAGTCTGTTGATCAGAAAGCCAAAGATCCAGTTGCAGAGGTAGGTATTAACTCCCAGGATTCAGTTTTTGTTAAGTTTGCTTGGAATAACACTATTGAAGGCATAAATGTAGTCAATAAACAATTGACAGGGAATAGCGGGATATGAACATATTTCCTAATGACTAGAATTGTGTTCAGCAGAAAATAAACAGAATGAAAGTAGTAACATTTTTTGAATAATACATAACTGTTTTATGAGGTTAATTATCATTGGGGCATTTTGAAGATTCTAAAATATTGATCAGAAGAGCCCAACAGTGGGAATCCAAATACATCACAGAAGTTGACTATGCCATTTAGTAGCTATTCCAAACTCTATACAACATTTGAATTGCTGAAGGACAATATTAGTAAGCCAATTTGCATTGATCAGTTCAGGCACAGCAAATGTCAGTAATCATCAGTTTTCTGTGCTGTATATTGTTGACTAAGCCACTGGATGCTTTCACATTCCTTTTAAATAGTTCATTGGATTTGGTCTGATCGTTCGGCTGAGCACAAGGATCCTCATGTTAAAACTAGCTAATAGAGCAGCTTACCCTGAAATGTAGCACTTCCTCAACATTGCACTGAAGGAAGAGCCCTCTCTGTTGATCAGCTGTTCAGAAGCTAAAGGAAATTAATTAGTTTAAGTAAATTCAGTGAAATTAGATGATTTTCTTTTTAAGATAAACCTTTTGGTCTTTTTATTTTGTTAAATGAATAAACTGCATGCTTGAATTTCTCAGGAATTCCAAAAAGAAATCAATCAACTTAATCAAACTCAAAGCTTATCAAGTCTTGACAGCCTGGAAATAGAGGGACAAAATGTTGTACACACATCTTTAAATGATTCTTTTGGCTCTGGTACGAGAGAGGCTTTGCCTCTAAAAACAGGACACATAAGTGCCTGGATCAATGACTTAAATCATTGGAGGACTCCAATTTCTTCTTCTGGGAATACAATAACAAATGGAACTGAAGCTTCAACTGCAGAGGAACATTTGAGTGACAAGCTGCATACATTTGCTTCCACAAGTACAGAATCCAAACATCTTGACTCAAGCTCTGCTTCATGTGCTGAAATACATCAAAACACACATTTAACCAAATGTTTTAATAGCAATCAATATAAAGCAGCAGATAGTCATTTCAACTCAGTACTAAAGTATCCAACATCCACAGAGTCCTCTGAAAGTTTGAAAGGTCAATCTGCTTATTCTGCAACAATTCCTTGCAATGCTTGGTCTACACCAGATCCAAATGCTAGAGAAATAACACCATGCTCAGAGGTGAATGGCAGAGTAGAAAATGAGCTCCAAAGAAAAGCTGCATCATTTCATCCTTTAAAACTGCCTTTTGCAACACCAATCTTTTTACATCCAGAATCACAAATGGCAAGTGACAGAGCAAAAACGGACAGTGTGAATGACAGTCAAAAGATCCATCAAGCACATCAACAGATGTGTGTTGGTGCAACTATTAGATCAATCCATTCTCCTTTCATGTCAAACAAAAATATGGACATTTCCAGTGACACTGAAGACAAGCAAGCTTCACTCAACAAATATAACTCTAATGTCAAAATGAGACAAAATTCTGCAGCAGCCAGTCAGAAATCTATTTGTTCCCAAGTACCATTTAATACATCTGAACCTGATTCTGTAACCAATATGACAGAAGGAAAAGAAAATGAACCAGTGAATACCAGTAGGTTAAAAGCCAACAAGAATTCTATCCCAGAGAAAAAAGTCAAAATTTTGAAGGGAATACTTAAGAAAGTATCAAAGTATGGAAATAGTAAAACCAAATCTCCATTATCTGCCTGTAACGTGCTTGGTATTCACATAGCATCCTCTATTAGAGATAGCTTGGAGCTTAAAAAAATGAAAGATGTAGAAACTGATAAAAAACCAACAAAGAAAAAACTGAGGTGGCTGGATGAGATTGACCAATCCAACCAAATTAAGAAGGAGAAAGATGAAGCTACTGGGGAAGAACTAGGAAGTACAGCAGACATTAAAAGTTCAGAATTAACAAGCC
Source organism: Hypanus sabinus (assembly GCF_030144855.1). Lineage (NCBI taxonomy): Eukaryota > Metazoa > Chordata > Chondrichthyes > Myliobatiformes > Dasyatidae > Hypanus > Hypanus sabinus. The sequence continues at coordinate 75,811,350 of NC_082708.1, forward strand.
AGAATCAGTTACAGACAACTGATTTTCAAAATAATGATCATGATGCTAATGTTAATTCAAATGTAAACAATAACGAATCAAAATGGAACACATTAAATACTAATCAAAAGGTTGCTGTAAATTATGATCTATCTGGCCATCAGCTAAATGAAACCTGGGGAAACATCACAATGGCAGTGCCTGCAATTTCAGAAACTGTTTCTGCATCCAATGGATTAATTTCAGCTGTGCCATCTGATTACCATTTTGCAAAACGATCCTGGACAGCAACAGGAACTCGAAGCTTATATCAGAAAATGAATGAAAAAAGCAATGTTGCTGAACCTGAAAAATCCTTGAGAGGAAAAAGGCATGCCAAAATGGTTAGAAGAGCCCATTCAGCTAAAGTTTGTTCTGGCAGGAAAGGTACCATAATCAGACCATTGTCTGCTAGTGAATTAATAAATTCTCAGGGTAAAGTCATGGTACCCCATCCACCACCCAAACCAGCCACTGATAGCAAGCAGTCTCAAAGGACAGCTGTCAGTTATAACAGTAGTTGTCAATCACAGGTGCATTCAGCTCATGTTATTGACGCATGTTCGGATACATCGGTGAAAGTCACGCCATTAGATAAAGGTACCAATGAGAATTCAATAATCTCAGACCTTCAGCCTCAATTATATTCATTAAGTAATAAATCTGACAATACTATAACATTCCCATCTTCCTATTTGGTCGGCTCATATGAAACTATTAGTAAAGAAACCTGTTCAGTAAATGCTACACAAGAACATGTAAGCAATGGCACGAAACAAGACCCTTTCAATGGAGAGAACACCATGCGTTTGGATTCCACACCAACTTATGAACAAATTGCACTGCTGTGGCATAGAGTACGTGATGCCTTGGCAAAAAAAGATATAGCAACTGGTAAGAAATTAAGTTCTTTGAGAAAAATTTTTAATAAACCCCTGTTAAAGTTGTATACCATTTTATTTCCAAAAATCAATTTTATCTTAAGAAGGGGTGGAAGGTAAGCATGACCTATATAAAAGGAAAGAAAAGCACTAGCACTTTAATTATTAATCATGCTTATTGATGTCAAAGAATCAAACTTTATTTTTAAAATAAATTATAAATTTCAAACTTGTCCATCTTCCATCTTGCTCCCAATGTGGCTTCCTCTACATTGGATGATTAGGAACACATCAGAAAGCTTCCTCAGGTTCCCAAACTCCGCAATCAAAGAATCCTTTTAAGTCCGTGTAGTCATTTTAACCAAGACTTCCCTGACTCATACTAGTCACTCTCTCTCCTCCTTTTTCTTTTTCCATTTCCATTACAATTCCACTCTCTCTCCCTCCCTCCCTTTAAGTATTAAGGAATTTTAAAAAAAATTGAACAGTTAATTAGGAACCCTTAGAATCACTTTAAACTATTAAAAATATGACATTTAGCCAGATGTCATGGTACACATCGGTACCAATGATGTAGGAAGAAAGAGTGAGGAGGTTCTGAAGAGTGAGTATAGAGAGCTTGGTAGGAAGTTAAAAAGCAGGACCTCGAGGGTGGTAATCTCAGGATTAATTGCTACCTGTGCCACGTGCCAGTGAGGGTAAGAATCAGATGCTCTGGAGGATGAACACGTGGCTGAGGAACTGGTGTAGGGGGCAGGGTTTCAGAATTCAGGATCATTGTGCCCTCTTCTGGGGCAGGAAGGATCTGTACAAGGGAGACAGGTTACACCTGAACTACAGGGGGACCAATATCCTTTTAAGGAGGTTTGTTAGTGCTATTGAGGGGGGGGGGGGGGGTTAAGCTAGGTTTGCAATGGGATGGGAACCACAGTGCCAGAGTAGTTAGTGGAGCAGGGGTGAAAATAAATGATGTTAAAGTTTCATGCGAAGTCACAAATAGAAGGATTGTGTGTGGTGGTAATAATCTTCTGAGGTGTGCCTATTTCAATGCGAGGAGTATTGTGGGGAAGGCTGATGAGCTGAGGGCGTGGATTGACACATGGAATTATGACATTGTAGCCATTGGTGAAACTTGGCTACAGAAGGGGCAGGACTGGCAGCTTAATGTTCCGGGATTCCGAAGTTTCAGACGTGACAGAGGCAGAGGGATGACGGGTGGTGGTGGCATTGCTAGTCAGGGAAAATGTTACAGTACTGCTCAGGCAGGACAGATTAGAGGGCTTGTCTACCAAGGGCATATGAGTGGAGCTGAGAAACAGGAAAGGTATGACCACATTAATCAGGTTGTATTATAGATCACCCAAAATTCAGCAAGAATTGAAGGAGCAAATCTGCAGAGAAGTAGCAGACAACTGCAGGAAACATAAAGTTGTGATAGTAGGGGATTTTAATTTTCCACGTATTGATTGGGACTCCCATACTGTTAAACGTCTAGATGGGTTAGAGTTTATAAAATGTGTTCAGGAAAGTTTTCTAAATCAATATATAGAAGTACCGACTGGAGAGGATGCAATATTAGATCTCCGATTAGGAAACGAGTTAGGACAGGTGACGGAAGTGTGTGTAGGGGAACACTTTGGTTCTAGTGATCATAACACCATTAGTTTCAACTTGATCATGGATAAAGATAGATCTGGTCCTCAAGTTGAGGTTCTAAACTGAAAAAAGGCCAATTTTGAAGAAATGAGGAAGCATCTAAAAAGCGTGGATTGGGACAGGTTGTTCTCTGGCAAGAATGTCATTGGTAAGTGGGAGGCTTTCAAAAAAGAAATTTTGAGAGTGTAGAGTTTGTATGTACCTGTCAGGATTAAAGGCAAAGTGAATAAGGATAAGGAACCTTGGTTCTTTAGGGATATCGGAACTCTGATAAAGAAGAAGAGAGGGATATATGACATGTATAGGAAACAGGAAGCAAATAAGGTACTTAAGGAATATAAAGAGTGCAAAAAAATACTTAAGAAAGAAATCAGGAGGGCTAAATGAAGACATGAGGTAGCTTTGGCAGTCAAGGTGAAGGATAATCCAAAGAGCTTCTACAGGTATATTAAGAGCAAAAGAATAGTAAGGGATAAAATTGGTCCTCTTGAAGATCAGAGTGGTCGGCTATGTATGGAACCAAAAGAAATGGGGGAGATCTTAAATGGATTTTTTGCATCTGTATTTACGAAGGAAACTGGCATGGAGTCAATGGAAATAAGGCAAACAAGTAGTGAGGTCATGGGACCTATACAGATTGAAGAGGAGGAGGTGCTTGCTATCTTGAGCCAAATCAGAGTAGATAAATCCCCAGGACCTGACAGGGTATTCCCTCGGGCCTTGAAGAGGACTAGTGTTGAAATTGTAAGGGCCCTGGCAGATATATTTAAAATGTCGGTATCCACGGGTGAGGTGCCGGAGAATTGGAGGTTAGCTCATGTTGTTCCGTTGTTTAAAAAAGGTTCTAAAAGTAACCCAGGAAATTATAGGCTGGTAAATTTGATGTCAGTAGTAGGTAAATTATTGGAAGGAGTACTAAGAGATAGGATCTACAAGTATGTAGATAGACAGGGACTCATTAGGGAGAGTCAACACAGCTTTGTGCGTGGTAAGTCATGTTTAACAAATCTATTAGAGTTTTTCAAGGAGGTTACAAGGGAAGTGAATGAAGGGAAGGCAGTGGATGTTGTCTACATGGACTTCAGTAAGGCCTTTGACAAGGTCCCATATGGGAGGTTAGCTAGGAAGATTCAGTCGCTATTAGACATTGGCTCAATGGGAGAAGTCAGAGAGTGGTAGTGGAGGATTGCTTCTCTGAGTGGAGGCCTGTGACTAGTGGTGTGCCATGGGGATCAGTGATGGGTTCATTGTTATTTGTCATCTGTATCAATGATCTGGATGATAATGTGGTAAATTGGATCAGCAAATTTTCTGATGATACAAAGATTGGAGGTGTAGTGGACAGTGAAGAAAGTTTTCAAAACTTGCAGAGGGATCCGGACCAGCTGGAAAAATGGGCTGAAAATGGCAGATGGAGTTTAATACAGACAAGTGTGAGGTACTGCACTTTGGAAGGAAAAACCAAGGTAGAACATACAAGGTAAATGATAGGGCACTGAGGAGTGCAGTAGAACAGAGGGATCTAGGAATACAGATACAAAATTCCTTAAAAGTGGCATCACAGGTAGATAGGATAGTAAAGAGAGCTTTTGCTACATTGGCCTTTATAAATCCAAGTATTAAGTACAAGAGTTGGAATGTTATGGTGAGGTTGTATAAGGCATTGGTGAGGCCGAATTTGGAGTATTGTGTGCAGTTTTGGTCACCAAATTACTAGAAGGATATTAATAAGGTTGAAAGAGTGCAGAGAAGGTTTACAAGGATGTTGCCGGGACTTGAGAAACTGAGTTGAAGAGAAAGGTTGAATAGATTATGACTTTATTCCCTGGAGCATAGAAGAATGAGAGGAGACTTGATAGAGGTATATAAAATTATGATGGGTGAAGATAGAATGAATGCAAGCAGGCTTTTTCCACTGAGGCTAGGGGAGAAAAAAACCAGAGGACATGGGTTAAAGGTGAAGGGGGAAAAGTTTAAAGGGAACATTGGGGGGGGGCTCCTTCACAAAGAGTGTGGGGGGAGTGTGGAATGAGCTGCCAGATGAAGTGGTAAATGTGGGTTCACTTTTAACATTTAAGAAAAACTTGGACAGGTATATGAATGAGAGGTGTATGGAGGGATATGGGCCGGGTGCAGGTCAGTGGGACTAGACAGAAAAATGGTTCAGCACAGCCAAAAAGGGTCAAAAGGCCTGTTTCTGTGTTATAATGTTCTATGGTTCTAAGTATCAGCATCTGTATCAGGTAATATTATAGCAGATGTATCTCCCCACCACCTTAACAGTGATAGAATTCCTCTTGTCCTTACCTACCACCCCATGAGCCTCCACATCCAACATATCATTCTCAGCAACTTCCGCCATCTCCAAAGGGATCCTACCACTAAACATATCTTTACCTCCCCTGCACACCCCACATTCCACAGGGATCATTCCCTCCATGACTCTCTTGTCCATTCATCCTTCCCAACTAATCGCCCTCGTGGCCATTATCCCTGCAGGCAGCCTAAGTGCTACACCTGCCCATTCACCTCCTCCCTCATCTCCACTCAGGGCCCCAAATAACGTTTCACCTACGAATCTGTTGGATTTGTCTCTTGTGTTCGGTGCTCCCAATGTGGCTTCCTCTACGTTTGTGAAACCTGTTGGGAATTGGGGGACTGCTTTGTTGAACACTTCTGCTCCATCTGCCAAAAGTGGAACTTCCCAGTGGCCAAATATTCCCATTCTGACATGTCGGTCCACAGTCTTCTCTTGTGCCAAGATGAGGCCAGACTCAGAGTGGAGAAGCAACACCTTATATTCCAGGTATCCTCCAACCTGATGACATGAATATCAATTTCTCTTTCTGGGAAAAAAAAATCCTCCCCCTCCCCTCTTCCTCTCTTCCTCTTTCTGGCCTTTTTACCTCTTCTCACCTGTCTATTACTTCCCCTTGGGTCCTCTCCTCCTTCCCTTTCTCCTACAGTTTACTCACTTCTCCTCTCTGATTCCTTCTTCTCCAGCCTTGACCTTTCCTACCCACCTGGCTTCACTTATCACCTTCCAGCTAGCCTCCTCCCCTCCCCCACCTTTTTATTCTTGTGTCTTTCCCCTTTCCAGTCATCAAGAAGGGTCTAAGCCCAAAACACCAACTGTTTATTACTTTCCGTAGATGCTATCTGACCTGCTGAGTTTCTCCAGCATTTTGTGTGTGTTGATTCATCTAATATCATTGAACACTGATTTAACTGGTCACTTGCTTCATAACTGTGCAATTTTGCTATGTATAAATGATGAAAATAATTTTTATTTACAAAACACCAATTATAAAGTGACAAAAGGAATTATCCATAAGTATTTCAGAAAGTTCGAACCAATAAATAAGGGAAATCAGAGGAACAGTGATTAATTGGAATTCAATTTGATTTAACCTTTCAAGGTTCCAAAGTAAGAAATATGAAAAAATGATTATTGTTGACCAGCTCCCTTAGATGAATATAGTATTGGATATGGCCCATAGTTTGGGTACTTGTGTGTCCTACTGCCTGTCAGGAAATTGGTTTTCTCATTTTTCATTGGGATCTTTGTTTTTCCTACTACTTTTTATGTGGTATAACTTCTCCAAATGACATCAGCACTGGTGGAATAAAAAAATGTTTGCAGTGAGATTATTATTTATGTGCATCATATATAAAATGGCTTGAATCAAACTTGCAAACATGTACTACAATACACATAGGGTACTTGATCAAGAATCATAGAAGTTAGCATGAATGGAGCAACATATATTTCATGATTATTATTTGAATTTTGGATAAATTTCACTTGCATACCATACAAAAGAATATTAAGTCTTGTATATATCTACTGAGAAATACTATAATATTATAATATACTAAACCTTAGGAAAAGATCTGCAATGAAAATATAGTTATTTCTCTATTTTAAAATATGATTGCAAATGTTACAAAGTTTCATATGCAATCTAAAAGTGTGTAAGTGTGTTGTTCCTCTCCACGCCTTATGGCGCATTGGGTGGCAACCTTGCTGTTTCTTTAGCATTTGTTTGTCTTTTAAGAGGCCGAGTTTCTAGCTCGATGCTCAACCCAGCATGGATGGAAAGCGTGCAAGGAGCCGGCTGGATTCGAACTCTGAACAATCACTTCAAAGTCCGGTGCTGATGCCACTACACCACCGGCTGGCTTTATGTAAATATGAAGGAACATAAAACTGAATTTTAATTTTCTAGTTAATTCTCAGAACAACTTATCTTCGAATAAAGGGCATACAACAAATCTACAACCTCATCGAACTAGTATCTCCCATTTGACTATTGATGGAGGCAGCTTGTTGAATGGCACACAATCGGTTTCCAGAGTAGGACAATTATTTTCTGCTCCTTCTGGTGGTAAGAAAATTTTAGTATAATATGCTAATAAATCGTGTAAATTTCCTCTTAACATAAATTCTTGGTTTGTTTCATTTGCAGTAAGGGGTCTATGCAGACGAACAAAGCAATTCTAACAAAATATGTTTTATCTTATGCTATGGATATTTTAAATTAAAGAAACAGAACCTTCTTCCAAGAAATATGGAATTCCTTCATAAATTATAGTGGGTGGATGATATAAATTATCTGTCTAATGTTTCCAAAAACCGCTCAGTCATCAAGTGTATTTGATACTATCCAATCATTTCTACTGTGGTTAGCTCTAATTTTGTCATTATGTGCAGCAGTTTACATGTGAATATCTGAGTAATTTCATTGGAAACTAAAGCTTACCTGTGGTATAGCAGAATGCTTTTGCATGGATATTTTCCCTGTGAATCCAAACATGATGAGTAACAGCATCACAAGTTGCCAGGCAAAGACTATGTAATGAATATTGGCATAACACCTACCTATTTATAAATGTACAGAGAATGAGTACTTCCAAGACATTTTAGTAACTGTACAAGATTAGCATTGGTAGAGACCATTAACAAGTTTCAGTGAAGCCCAGGAAAAATCAAAATGAAAAATACTGTAAAATATTAATCTTTGAATAGATCATTCATTGCAACCATAAAGAAAAGAGTATATTATGCTTTCATGGATTTTGTGGACGGATGCTTTAAAATACATAAATGTAAACCTTCTGAGAAGGTAACTAAGAAAAATAATGTAAGCGTATAGATGTAAATACTGCAAAAGAGTCACAAATGTCAACTATGATCCAGGGTTCTATTAAATATTTCTATTATACATTGTTGGCCAATGGTAGGTTGCATATAAACACTAGTTATGTACCTGTGTTTCTCTAATCTGTTTGCTTTCTTGGACACTATAAGAACAATATTGATTGGCATCTCCCTAGAGCGAGGGGTTTAGATGGGGTGAAGTTTGTTAGGTGTGTTCAGGAAGGTTTCCTGACACAATATGAAGATAAGCCTACAAGAGGAGAGGCTGTACTTGATCTAGTATTGGGAAATGAACCTGGTCAGGTGTCAGTTCTCTCAGTGGGAGAGCATTTTGGAGATAGTGATCACAATTCTATTTCCTTTACCATAGCATTGGAGAGTTAGAAAAATGTTTAATTGGAGTAAGGGGAAATATGAAGCTATCAGGAAGGAACTTGTAAGTATAAATTGGGAGCAGATGTTCTCAGGGAAATGTACGGCAGAAATGTGGCAAATGTTCCGGGGATATTTGCGTGGCATTCAGCATAGGTATGTTCCAATGAGACAGGGAAAGGATGGTAGGCTACAGGAACAGTGGTGTATAAAGGTTGTTGAAAATCTAGTCAAGAAGAAAAGAAAAGCTTACAAAAGGTTCAAAAAGCTAGGTAATGATAGAGATCTAGAAAATTATAAGATTAGCAGGAAGGAGCTTAAGAATGAAATTGGGAAAGCCAGACGGGGCCATAAGAAGGCCTTGTTGAGCAGGATTAAGGAATACCCCAAGGTATTCAACAAATATGTGAAGAGCACGACGATAAGTTGTGAAAGAATAAGACCAAGTGTGACGGTGGAAAAGTCTGTATGGAACCAGAAGAGATGGCAGAGGTACTTAATGAATACTTTGCTTCAGTATTCACTACAGAAAAGGATCTTGGCAATTGTAGAGATGACCTACATTGCACTGAAAACCTTGAGCATATAGACATCAAGGAAGAGGATATGCTGGAGCTTTTGGAAAGCATCAAGTTGGATGTCACTGGGACCGGATGAGATATACCCCAGGGTACTGTGGTAGACAAGAGAGGAGATTGCTGAGCAATGATCTTTGCATCATCAATGGGGATGGGAGAGGTTCCAGAGGATTGGAGGGTTGCAAATGTTGTTCTCTTATTCAAGAAAGGGAGTAGAGATGGCCCTGGAAATTATAGACCAGTGAGTCTTACTTCAGTGGTTGGTAAATTGATGGAGGAGATCCTGAGAGTCAGGATTTATGAACATTTGGAGAGGCATAATATGATTAGGAAAGCATGGCTTTGTCAAAGGTAGGTTGTGCCTTACAAGCTTGATTGAATTTTTTCAGGATGTGACTAAACACATTGGTGAAAGTAGAGCAGTAGATGTAGTGTATACGGATTTCAGCAAGGCATTTGATAAGGTACTCCATGCAAGGCTTATTGAGAAAGTACAGAGGAATGGATCCAAGGGGACCTTGCTTTGTGGATCCAGAACTGGCTTGCCCACAGAAGGCAAAGAGTGGTTGTAGACGGGTCATATTCTTCATGGAGCTCAGTGAGCATTGGTGTACCTCAGGGATCTGTTCTGGAACCCCTACTCTTCATGATTTTTATAAATGACCTGGATGAGGAAGTGGAAGGATGGGTTAGTAAATTTGCTGATGATACAAAGGTTGGGGCTGTTGTGATATTGTTTACAAAGCATTGTTCATTTTTCAGTATAGTTCTATACTCTAAACTTTCACTCAATTATTTGCTTCTAGAATTAAGATGTTTAAAAAGAGATGAAATATGGCATTATTTTCCACAACCACCATGTAGTGCAGGCAGATAGAATGGAATCTGTTATACATTACATATCAGCAACCATTAATTATTGCATTTGTTATTGCAGATAGAAGAAAGCACCCCATAGATACATACAGTAATGCTACAAAATATAAGGCTCCTCTTGAGCAGAGAAGAATGATTAGTAGTTCTTCTGCAAGTAAATCTGATCAAATAAGACAGGTAACTGAAATATAATGTTGTACAAATCATTTTAAATTCTTTATTAATTTCTTTGCGATATGGGCATCACTGTCAAGATCTGCATTTATTGTTCATCTAAAATGACTCCTCATAAGATAGTGGAAAGCCACCTTCTTGATCCATTGCTGTGTTTCTATTAAGGCATTTTCAGCGCTGTTGGATACAGGATTTGGACTAAAGCAGAGTAGGAAAGGTGGCACACCAATATATTTCCAAACTAATTTAATACATTATAATAGAAAGAAATCTGTAGGCAGTGGTGAGCCTATGTGGCAGCTTTCCTTGTTTCCTGATAGTAGAGGTCACAGGGTTTATAAACTGTTATTGGAGTAGCTTGGGAAAGTAACTGGATTTTGAGCTGATACACATTTCAGTCAGGATGCAAACATGATGGAACAAGTTAATGTTTAATGTGGTGAACTGAGTGCCAATCAGATGTGCTGCTTTGTTCTGGTATCAAGCTTATTTGGCATTTTTGGAGCAATATCTAGATAAGTGAAGAATATTCCATCATTCTGATTTCCACCTTATTTTTGGTGGAAAGAGTTTGTAGAGTTAGCAATAGATAAACCCACTGCTGAAATATACCCAATGTCTCAGCAGGTAGCTCATATACATTGAAATGACTTGGACAGCCTATCAGAAATACTGCATATCACCTCTCCACCCAAACCACCCCCCCACACACACACACACATACACCCCCCAATAGATCCCCCAACCCCAATCTCTCTGCAATTTAAAACTAACTTTTTTTCTCACTCTTCAGGTCTTCAACTTTGTTTTGTTGCTGCTGTCTAGCCTGATGAGTGTTCCCAACAGTTTCTGTGTTAATGTCAGATTTCCAGCAAAAATCAAGAATCTTCATTTACATTCAAAATATTCAAAACTCTGATTCTACTAACCCTTGATGGAGAGTTCCAAAGGCTCATGACCCTCTCAGAGAAAAATATTACCTCATCTCTACTTTAAATATGCAACCCCTTACTTTTCAGCATTGACCCATCGTTCTGCTCTCTCCCTAATGAAGAAGTATCTTCTTCAAATCCACCCCATCAAGATTCCTCAGGATGACTGAAAATCATCTCGTCAACCTCACTGTAACATCTCATATGTTTCCATCAAGTCATGTCTTATTCTTCTAAACTCTTGCAGATCTAAGATTAACTTGTCTGTTCTTTCCTCAATAAGATATCTATTCATTCTCAACATTAGTCTAATTAACTTGCTCTGAACTGGTTCCAACACATTTACATCCTTAAATAAGCAGACCAATACTGGACAAAGCACTCCAGATGTACACTCCCCAGTGCCCTACAGAAAAGGCAAAATTGAGTTTATTGTTATGTGTGCAAGTTCATATATGCACAGATGAAATGACAGATATACATGCAGCAACATCACAGGCACAGAAGCAGTATTCACAAGAAAACATAAATGATACACAATATTTACAAGAAAGGACACCATTAGAACAAAAATATAAGCAAAATGTTTTCGGGCAAAGTGATCATATAGTGCTGCTAAACTTCATTGATTATTGTTTGATGGTTGGTTCAAGAACCAAATCACTGGAAATGACTGTTCTTGAACCTGGCTCTGTGGAACTTCAGGCTTAAAGCATAACTCTCGACTTACAGTAACTGATGATCTTTCAGCTTTCCTATTTACGTGTTGCATCCTTTTGCAAATCATACAATGGAGCATCCAGGTTTGCTCCTCAGAGCTCTCACCATAATGATCTTTTTTAAAATCTTTCCTGCCAAAGTGGACAATTTTGCATTTTCCCACATTACACACCATTTGCCAAATTGTTGCTATCTATATTCTGTGTGATTTCCTTCTGTACTGTTCATAACTTACAGTCCAATTCATCTGTGTGTTATCATCCATGTCATCAATTTTAACAACCACACCTTCATCCAAGTCACCAATATATCGTCAGAAGTAGAGACACCAGCACATATCTCTATGAGATATCACATATTATTTCTTGCCAAGGTCAAAGTAAAGTTATTATCAATTTATGAATGTGTCACCATATACTACCTTGAGATTTGCTTTCTTGCAGACATTCACAGTAAAACAAAGGAATACAACAGGAACAATTAAAAACTACACACAAAGATTGACAGACAGCTAATGCACAAAATAAGATAAATACTAAAAATAAATGAATAAATAATACTGAGAACATGAGTTGTTGAGTCCTTGAAACCAAGTCTGTATTTCATGGTATCAATTTATAGTTGTGGTGAGCCAAGTTAGCCATTCTACTTCAGAAGCCTGAAGGTTGTATGGCAATAACTGTTCCTGAATTTTGTGGTATGGAACTTAATGTTTCTGTACCTCCTGCCTGACTACAGTAACGAGAAGAGAATGTGGAATGGATAGTGGTCTTCCTTGATGATTGATGTTTCTTTCTTTGGCAGTGTTCCTTATAATAGTGCTCAATGGTGGCAAGGGCTTTGCTTGTAAAGAACTGGGCAGTAACCATGACTTTCTGTAGACTTTTACATTCCTGGACTTTGGAGTTTCCATATCAGCCATGATGCAATCAGTCAGTATACTCATCTATAGAAGTTTGTCAAAGTTTTAGATGACATGTTGAATCTATGCAAGCTTCTAAGAATGTAGAGATCTTGTTGTCCCTTATTTGTGATGGCACTTATGTGCTGGTCCCAGGACAGATCCTCTGAAATTATAACACCAATGAGTTTAAAGCTATTGATCCTCTCCACCTCCAGTTACCTAATGAGCACCTAATGAGATCCCCTAAACGGATCTCCAGCTTCTTCCTCGTGTAGTTGATAATAAGCTCTTTAGTTAATAAAGAAGTTGTTTTTGCGGCACCAATCAACCTGATTTTCAATCTCCCTCCTATATGCTGATTTGTCACTACCTTTGATTCAGACAACAACAGTGGTATCATCAACAAATTTAAATATGGCATTGGAGTTGTATTTGCCCACATACTCAAGGTATAAAATGAGAAGATCAGACAGGTGCAGCCTTGTGGTGCACCTGTGACAATGGTGATTGTGAAGAGTATTGTAGGCAATCCATAATGACTACGGTCTGCAAGTGAGAAAATTGAGGATCCAGTTGTACAGAGAGGTATTGAGGCCTAGGTCTTGGAGCTTAGTGATTAGATGTAAACAATATCACCTAAATGCTCCTATTTCTATTGAGTTTTGTGAGAAAGGAATCACATTCACCATTTTCAAATCTAAAGGAACTTTTCTGGAATCACGCAAATTAAAAACATTTAACCATCTAAGACACCTCCCCTTACTTACCCTTGAACCAGGACCTTACTGAAAAGCATCAGGCTACTGCACCATCACTGACCTCATCACCCCCAGAGATCTCTCCTCTACCACCTCCAATCTGAGTGTTCCTCAATACCCGTTTTTACCTCCTACCCAGGATTCATAAACCTAACTATGTTGGTAGGCCCATTGTTTCTGCCCCACTGAACTCATATCCTCATATTTCATCTCCATCTTTTCCTTCCTGGTTCAGTCCCTTATCACTTGCCATAACATGTGTGCTCTCTACCACTTCAACAACATTCAGTTCCCTGGCCCCAACCAAATCATTTTCACCATGGACATCCAGTCCCTGTACACTTCTGTTGCTCATCAGGAAGGCCTTAGTGCTCTCTGTTTCTCTCTGGATAACACACCCAAACAGTTTCCATCCTCCATCTGATAGAACTGATGCTCACCCTCAACAATTTCTCTTCCTGCTACTTCCAATTTCTCCATGCCATAGGTGCAACCATGGGCACTTGTGTGGGCCCCAGTTATGCTTGTCTTTTCATTAGTATGTGGAACAATCCATATTCCAAACTCCTGATAGCACCACTTCTCAACTTTTTCTTCACTACATTAATGACTACATTAGTGCCCCTTCACTCACTCTCTCTTTCTGCCCATGTCTCCCACCTTCCCCACTATCTCTTTCCTCTCCACTCTCCCCTCCCTCCTAACACTCCCAGTACTTTGATAATAAATTTACTTTGAACTTCCTTCACCAATGCAGAGCTCATCTATTTCATCAATTTCCACCCTGCCCTCAAATTCATTTGGTCCATCTCTAACATTTTTCTCCTTTTTCTTGATCTTTCTGTCTCCAGCTTGGGAGACAGAGCATCTACCAACACCTTCTACAAACCAACTTGACTACACCTCATCATCCCACTCTTTCCACTAGTAAGAATACTATTCCCTTTTCTTAGCTTCTCCATTCTACTGCATTTGTTCCCATGATGAGGTTTTCCACTTCAAGACATCTGTGATGCCCTTTTTCAGAAAATAATGTTTCCCCAACCCCCTATCCCACCCAGCACTGCTAACAATGGAGCATTTGCCCACATTGCTTCTATTTCTTATATGTCTGCCCTGACTCCTTTCCTCGTTCAGATATAACAGGGATAGAACTCCCTTTGACCTCACTGCCACCCCACAAACCTACACATCCAAAATACCTTTCTCCACAACTTATACCATCTTCAATGCATCACACAACTAGATGCAACTTCCCTTACCCATTTTGCTTTTTGCAAGGATTGATCCCTCATCCTCCCCACCAATCTTCCTCCAGGCACTTACCCAAGTGTTAGATCTGATCCTACACCTCTCCCTCACCACTAATCAGAGCCCTAAGTAGTCCTTTTAGGTGAGACAGCCCTGAACATATGAATCCATTGGCATCATTTATTACATACACTGCTCCTGGTGCAGTCTCTTCTACGTTGGTCAGTGTGAATTTTCAGACTGGGGGAATTGCTTCTTCAAGCACCTTCATTCCATATGCCCTAACTGCCAGAATCTCCTGGTGGCTAGCCATTTTAATTCCACTTTCCATTCCCACATTGACACGCCTGTCCACAACCTCCTCTACTGCCAGGTTGAGGCTATGTGTATATTAGAAGAGTAGCACCTCATTTTCTGCCTTCATATCCTCCTATCTAATGGCATGAACCTCGATCGATCTCTCTAATTTCCAGTAAGCCTTTGGTCCCCACTTTGTTTTTCCTTATCCTACCAGCCCCATTATTCCTTCTTTTCCCCCTACCCCATTCTCTTGATTATCTCATTGCACACATTCCTGCCTCAAGTTCCCCTCCCACTTATTTCCTGTTATACTATGAAACACTGTACTCTTCTATCTGATTCCATCTTCTTTGACCCTTTGTCACTCCCAACTATCACCTCCTACATTACTACATTATTCCCATTCTCCACTTCCCACAAATATCCGTCATTGCCTCTTCATCTGTATTCACGTATCACCTACCATCTCTTGCTCCCTTAGGTTTATACTGGCTTTCTTTCCAGTCTTGATGCAGGGTCTCAACCCTAAGTGTGAACTGGTCATTTTCCTCCACGAATGCTATCTGACCCACTGGACTTTTCCAGTGTTTCATGTATGGCTCCAGATAGCCAACATTTGCAGTCTTTCTTCTACCTTCATCTTGTCACACCTTTTTGAGACCATAAGGAGAGGTCATTTAGAACCCACGTGCAGCTCCAGTAGTGTGTTCAGTACCACTTCACAGGTGGTAGTAGTTTTTGTGAGTCACCTTCCATTTGCTGAATTGTAGTTATATCAGTAATGTTCCTAAGTCCTCTACGGTGAGACACTTCAAGATCCCTGTATATTTGCCAGTGATTAATTGCCATTAGTAACCTACATTCACTTTCTTATGACTTGCATTCATTGTTTAATTCTTTTCTTTTTCATATATCTGTATAAACTCTTACTGTTTTAAATTACTAGCTAATTTTGTCGCATACTCCATTGTTTTCTTCATTAGTGATTTAGCTATCCTTTGTTGCTATTGTTTATATTCAGTCCTTTGTTTTGGTGTCATTGCTTTTATACAATTATGTGCTTTTCCTTTAAATTTTTAGACTATCTTTATCTTGTGTTGACAACCACCTATGGCAGGTCCTCCCAACTGTGTTTTCAGCATGCATTGAGATGTATCTAATCAGTTCACTCCTGTTAAATTCCAATGAAATGTACACACTTACACTTATATTTCAATTGACCAAATCCTTAAATTAATTTGCCAGTTCTTCTTAGACTTCTGTTTTCAGACCCTTTTAGTTGCACTCATTTAAGTGTAGATACTAAGATGTGACAGTGAAGTATGCTCCTCAGAGCCACAACCACATCCATGGATGTTGTTTCAAGTAGTTGAAACTATTTGTTAGATGATAGCTTGACTGCTGTGAAACTCTGCATTGGTAACTACAACCATGATGATAGTAACCTGAGCTTTCAATGCAGCAGCTTCATTTTGTACTGCATTGGAAGCTGAGATAGCAGCCATTGTCGCTACATGAACTTTGGTCCTCATATGCAAATGAAGTTACCATCCATTATAAATAAGAAAGAATGGACTCCAAGTTCTGTACTAAGTCCAGTGAAGTTGTTTTCTGGAAGTCTTGATAGTGAATCAAATGGTTTACTATATGCACTAATCATGCTTTTTCTGCTCACTCCTTTCAAAGCCCTTATCTAACTCCTTTGCAGCAAAGTTACTATCTGGTGCCCTTTTCCCCCTGCGTACTTCCATTTCTAAGGTAAATAACACAGAGTAACAATATATGACAAATTATTGAGTGATGGTGTATTTTCATCTTCTATTACTTCTCATTCTTCTACCACAACTAAACGAGGATACATTTCTGGCCTGTTAAAGGACCAAGGCACAGAAGTAGCATTTTGTGAAAAAGAGATTGAAGTACTATTGGAAGGTGCAGTGAGAGATGTTAAGAGCAAATTAGGAACTGATTTTTCATGAACTTGCAACTTGTAAATCAGAAGTGATTAGAAATGAAGGGAAATAAAAGGAAAGAAGTTATCAGCCAAAATTGCCTGTATGGGGATGGAAAGTATCCTCTCCTCAATGTTTTTCCATTGAGCGTAATATGAGTGTCATACACCAGCATATCACAGCTCTCAACTGTGCTGCAAAATAATAATCTCTGAGAAGGTCCCAGGGCTCTTAAAAGATGGAAAACTATTATAAAAGAATATAAAATAGATATGTTGTAAAAAAAAATCACTCCCTACTTTGTACATAGTTTTCTTATTTTGATTCTTCTTTCTCTCCTCTCCTTTCTGGAAGTGTATACCTCAGATAATTATTATGTGGAGATTTGTGACAAATATGATTAAATGATATATATGTAGTGTCTGAAATACATCTTATGGAAATGTTTGTTTGATGATAAACTGCAATAAAAAATAAATTACTAAAAAAAGGAAAGAAGGAGGATTAAAATAAGGATGCTATTATTTTATGTCGTATAACACCCTTTGCAAGCCATCAACGAGGCAGCAGCATCAATTTAGGTATTGGATTCAAACTCTGCAAAGACGTAACTAGATTAGCTAATCTTGAAAGTTGTCTCGTGAGTATCTGGATCATGTTGGAAGAGCTTGGTTAGATTGGTCAGGATATATGATAAGATATCTGTACTAACTGAAACATATCTTTCAGCAAGTATCAATATTCCGAGATATTTCCATCAATAGGTCTGACCAACTCAAGATAGTTGAAACAAAACTACGTAGTCAGAAAGGAGTGGCCCAAGGATATACAAAATAGACTTTGTAATCCTAGGGTCCTAATCAAAAAAAGAAAGGAAACTATCATGTATTGCCCTCAACTGAAAAATCAATATTCTTTCACATTGAATAAATCTTGGAAGAAGCATCAAGAAAGAACACTGAATGTCCTCTGATAGTTGGACATGGCTTCGTAGCCTGACTGCTGACTGAGATAGCCAAGTTCTTAAGGACAGAATTCATGGATTTTGTGCTAAGCTGGTAGTGAAAAAACTAACACAAGACCTATGCATGCACTGCTACTCAACTCCAAAGCTAACAGAAAATAAATCGGGTGTGATTGTTCATGCTTTTTCAAATTAATATTAGTTCACAAGTTGTGGTTTAAATGATCTAAGAAAGATGATTTATGTACCATAAGCTTATAATATTTTAATGAAGTGACTTCTTTTTTGTTGCTATCATAATTTGTAGATGTAAATTAATTTTTGAGTTTTAATTATTTTTCAGAACATTCAGATACAGCCATTTCGAAGTGTCTTTAATCCTGTTAAAGCAGTAAGTGCTGTTCAGAACACCAAAGAAGGTACTAGTTAAACTTTCCGAAATATCTAGCTGTTACCCTATCGAGTATCAACTGCTTTGTACAATTGCATTTCTTCACTGGTATCACACATGCTCTGAATGTATTTGAGAACAGACATACCTATTTACAATAAAAAGTGACTGCTACTACCTGGACAATGGATATTATTAGATCAGTTTTATTTACTGGTTTTATTTTGTAGGAAGGAACTAATAATGCCTGTTGGTATCCAAACAGTAAAGCCAGAATACTAACTTTCTTTGCTAATTCAATGCAATATTGCTTTAATTCCTTTATTAAAGCTCCATCTTTAGCTTTTTTGTGCTTACTTTTGGTTACTTCCTTGTTACATCTTTGATTTGGGATGGATGGCTCATGCCTCATTATTGATTTTGTTTCAGTAAATCATTGACACAGTAATTTAGCTCACAAGACCATAAGATATAGGAGCAGAAGTAGGCCATTGGGCCCATCGAATCTGCTCCGCCATTCAATGATGGACTGATCCAATTCTTCCAGTCATCCCAACTCCCCTGTCTTCTCCCCTGGCTAATCAAGAACCTATCTATCTCTGCCTTAAATGCAACCAATAACTTGGCGTCCTCAGACACTCATGGTAACAAATTCCACAAATTTACCACCCTCTGACTAAAGTAATTTCTCTGTTCTGAATGGACATCCTTCAATCCTGAAGTCGTGCCCTCTTGTCCTAGACTCCCCGACCATGGGAAATAACTTTGCAATATCTAATCTTTTCTAATCTAATCTTTTAACATTCATAGAAACATAGAAAATAGGTGCAGGAGTAGGCCATTCTGCCCTTCGAGCCTGCACCACCATTCAGTATGATCATGGCTGATCATCCAACTCAGAACCCTATACCTGCTTTCTCTCCATACCCCCTGATCCCTTTAGCCACAAGGGCCATATCTAACTTCCTCTTAAATATAGCCAATGAACCGGCCTCAACTGTTTCATGTGGCAGAGAATTCCACAGATTCACCACTCTCTGTGTGAAGAAGTTTTTCCTCATCTCGGTCCTAAAAGGCTTCCCCTTTATCCTTAAACTGTGACCCCTCGTTCTGGACTTCCCCAACATTGGAAACAATCTTGCTGCATCTAGCCTGTCCAATCCCTTTAGAATTTTATACGTTTCAATAAGATCCCCCCTCAATCTTCTAAATTCCAGTGAGTATAAGCCTAGTCGATCCAGTCTTTCTTCATATGAAAGTCCTGCCATCCCAGGAATCAATCTGGTGAAACTTCTCTGTACTCCCTCTATGGCAAGAATGTATTTCCTCAGATTAGGGGACCAAAACTGCACACAGTACTCTAGGTGCGGTCTCACCAAGGCTTTGTACAACTGCAGTAGAACATCCCTGCTCCTGTACTCAAATCCTTTTGCTATGAATGCCAACATACCATTTGCCTTTTTCACCGCCTGCTGTACCTGCATGCCCACCTTCAATGACTGGTGTACAATGACACCCAGGTCTCATTGCACCTCCCCTTTTCCTAATCGGCCACTATTCAGATAATAATCCGTTTTCCTGTTCTTGCAACCAAAGTGGATAACCTCACATTTATCCACAGTAAATTGCATCTGCCATGAATTTGCCCACTCACCTAACCTATCCAAGTCACCCTGCATCCTCTTAGCATCCTCCTCACAGCTAACACCGCCGCCCAGCTTCGTGTCATCCGCAAACTTGGAGATGCTGCACTTAATTCCCTTGTCTAAATCATTAATATATATTGTAAACAACTGGGGTCCCAGCACTGAGCCTTGCGGTACCCCACTAGTTACTGCCTGCCATTCTGAAAAGGTCCTGTCTGCCAACCAATTCTCTATCCACATCAATACCATACCCCCAATACCGTGTGCTTTAAGTTTGCACACTAATCTCCTGTGTGGGACCTTGTCAAAAGCCTTTTGAAAATCTAAATATACTACATCCACTGGCTCTCCCCTATCCACTCTACTAGTTACTTCTTCAAAATATTCTATAAGATTCGTCAGGCATGATATTCATTTCACAAATCCATGCTGACTTTGTCTGATGATTTCACCTCTTCCCAAATGTGCTGTTACCACATCTTTGATAACTGACTCTAGCATTTTCCCCACCACCGATGTCAGACTAACCAGTCAGTCTATAATTCCCCAGTTTCTCTCTCCCTCCTTTTTTAAAAAGTGTGGTTTACATTAGCCACCCTCCAATCCTCAGGAACTAATCCAGAATCTAAGGAGTTTTGAAAAATTATCCCTAATGCATCCACTATTTCTTGGGCTACTTCCTTAAGCACTCTGGGATGCAGACCATCTGGCCCAGGGGATTTATCTGCCTTTAATCCTTTCAATTTACCTAACACCACTTCCCTACTAACATGTATTTCCCTCAGTTCATCCATCTCACTGGACCCTCGGTCTCTTACTATTTCCGGAAGATTATTTATGACTTCCTCAGTGAAGACAGAACCAAAGTAGTTATTCAATTGGTCTGCTGTGTCTTTGTTCCCTATGATCAATTCACCTGTTTTTGACTGTAAAGATTTGTCTTGACCAATCTTTTTCTTTTCACGTATCTATAAAAGCTTTTACAGTCAGTTTTTATGTTCCCTGCCAGCTTTCTCTCATAATCTTTTTCCCTTTCCTAATTAAGCCCTTTGTCTTCCTCTGCTGGTCTCTGAATTTCACCCAGTCCTTAGGTGTGCCGCTTTTGTTTGCTAATTTATATGTTTCTTCTTTGGACTTGATACTATCTCTAATTTCCCTTGTCAGCCACGGGTGCAGTACCTTTCGTGGTTTATTCTTTTGCCAAACTGGGATGAATAATTGTTGTAGTTCATCCATGCGATCTTTAAATGCTTGCCATTGCATATCCACCATCAACCCTTTAAGTATCATTTGCCAGTCTATCTTAGCTAATTCACGACTCATACCTTCAAAGTTACCCTTCTTTAAGTTCAGAACTTAAAGTTCAGGATTATTACCTCCTTCCATAGATGCTGTCTGGCCTGCTGAGTTCTGCCAGCATTTTGTGTTTTTTACTTATTTCCAGCATCTGCAGATTCACTCATGTTGCCTTTAAGTTCAGAACCTTTGTTTCTGAATTAACTATGTCACTCTCCATCTTGATGAAGAATTCCACCATATTATGGTCACTCTTACCAAGGGGCCTTGCACGACAAGATTGCTAACTAACCCTTCCTCATTACTCAATACCCAATCTAGAATGGCCTGCTCTCCAGTTGGTTCCTCGACATGTTGGTTCAGAAAACCATCCCGCATACATTCCAAGAAATCCTCTTCCTCAGCACCCTTACCAATTTGGTTCACCAAATCTATTTGTAGATTGAAGTCACCCATTATAACTACTGTTCCTTTATTGCATGCATTTCTAATTTCCTGTTTAATGCCATCCCCAACCTCACTACTACTGTTAGGTGGCCTGTACACAACTCCCACCAGTGTTTTCTGTCCCTTAGTGTTATGTAGCTCTACCTATATTGATTCCACATCCTCCAGGCTAATGTCCTTCTTTCCTATTGCGTTAATCTCCACTCTAACCAGCAATGCTACCCCACCTCCTTTTCTTTCCTGTCTATCCCTCCTGAATATTGAATATCCCTGGATGTTGAGCTCCCATCCTTGGTCACCCTGGAGCCATGTCTCTGTGATCCCAACTATATCATATTCATTAATAACTATCTGCACATTCAATTCATCCATCTTGTTATGAATGCTCCTCGCATTGACACACAAAGCCTTCAGGCTTGTTTTTACAACAATCTTAGCCCTTATACAATTATGTTGAAAAGTGGTTCTGTTTGCTTTTTGCCCTGGATTTGCCTGCCTGCCACTTTTACTTTTC
The DNA here is from genome assembly GCF_030144855.1 of Hypanus sabinus. NCBI lineage: Eukaryota > Metazoa > Chordata > Chondrichthyes > Myliobatiformes > Dasyatidae > Hypanus > Hypanus sabinus. The sequence goes on from NC_082708.1 coordinate 75,833,141, forward strand.
ACCTTACTACTTTTTGCTTCTACCCTCATTTTACACCCCTCTGTCTCTCTGCACTTGTTCCCATCCCCCTGCCACATTAGTTTAAAACCTCCTGAATAGCATTAGCAAACGGTCCCCCTAGGACATTGGTTCCAGTCCAGCCCAGGTGCAGACCGTCCTGTTTATACCGGTCCCACCTCCCCCAGAACTGGTTCCAATACCCCAGAAATTTGAATCCCTCCCCCTTGCACCATTTTTCAAGCCACGTATTCATCTGAAATATCCTCCTATTTCTACCCTAACACGTGGCACTGGTAGTAATCCAGAGATTATTACCTTTGTGGTCCTACTTTTTAGTTTATCTCCTAACTCCCTAAATTCACCTTGTAGGACCTCATCCCGTTTTTTACCTATATCGTTGGTACCTATGTACACCACATCCACTGGCTGTTCACCCTCCTATTCCAGAATGTCCTGCAGCTGCTCAGAGACATCCTTGACCCTTGCACCAGGGAGGCAATATACCATCCTGGAGTCTCGTTTGCGGCCACAGAAATGCCTATCTATTCCCCTTAGCCGCAGAGCCACCTATGGTGCAATGAACTCGGCTGCTGCTGCCTTCCCCTGATGAGACATCTCCCCCAACAGTATCCAAAACAGTATATCTGTTTAGGAGGGAGATGACCTCAGGGGACTCCTGCACTACCTGCCTACTGCTACGCTGTCTAGTGGCCACCCCTTCCCTTTCTGCCAGTGTAGCTTTTACCTGCGGTGTGGCCAACTCACTGAACATGCTATTCACGACTTTATCAGCATCGCGGATGCTCCATTATGAATCCAGTCGCAGCTCCAGACGCTCAATGTGGTCTGCCAGAAGCTGCAGTTGGACGCACTTCCTGCACACATAGTCGTCAGGGACACTGGAAGTATCCCTGATTTCCCACATGCTGCAGGATGAACAAACCATGGGGCCGATCTCAGCTGCCATGACCTACCCAATACTTGCCTCAACTTTTGAAACTTTCTCCTTTGAAAGGAACTTACCCAGCCTTACCTCACTTGGCGTGAAGCTCGTCCTCAGCCTCTTCTCGTCGAAGCCTCTTGAGTCAAAGCCTCAAATCTCCACTCCTTCACTGGCCACTTTCCATTCAGAATGTTTCTATAAGATCCCCCCCCTCATTCTCCTATACTCCAGGGAATACAGCCCAAGAGCTTCCAGCCATTCCTCATACAGTAACCCTTTCATTTCTGGAATCTTCTCTGAACACTCTCCAATGTCTGTATATCCTTTCTAAAATAAGGAGCACAAAACTGCACACAATACTCCAAGTGTGGTCTCATCAGTGCCTTATAGAGCCTCAACATCACACCACTGCTCTTATATTCTATACCTCTAGAAATGGATACCAATATTGTATTTGCCTTCTTCACCAATCTGGAGGTTATCCTTTAGTGTATCCTACACAAGGACTCCCAAGTCCCTTTGCATCTCTGCGTTCTGAATTCTCTCCCCATCTAAATAATAGTCTGCCCATTTATTTCTTCCACCAAAGTGCATGACCATATACTTTCCAACATTGTATTTCATCTGCCACTTCTTTGCCCATTCCCCTAAACTATCTAAGTCTCTCTGCAGGCTCTCTGTTTCCTCAACACTAGACGTTCCTCCACCTATCTATGTATCATTGGCAAATTTAGCCACAAGTCCACTAATACCATAGTCCAAATCATTGACATACATTGTAAAAAGCAGCAGTCCCAATATCAACCCCTGTGGAACTCCACTAGTAACCAGTGGCCAGCCAGAATAGGATCCCTTTATTCCCACTCTCTGTTTTCTGCCGACCAGCCAATGCTCCACCCACACTAGTAACTTCCCTGTAATTCCATGGACTCTTATCTTGCTAAGCAGCCTCATGTGCGGCACTTTATCAAAGGCCTTCTGAAAATCCAAGTACACCACATCTACTACATCTCCTTGTAATTTCCTCAAAACATTTCAGTAGATTTAGATTAGATTAGATTATGAGGACACTCAGTCCTCGTTTATTGTCATTTAGTAATGCATGCATTAAGACATGATACAATGTTCCTCCGGTATGATATCACAGAAACACAAGACAGACCAAGACTAACTGACAAAAACCACATAATTATAACATATAGTTACAACAGTGCAAAGCAATACCATTATTTGATATGAGCAGACCATGGGCATGGTAAAAAAAAGTCTCAAAGTCCCCAACAGCCCATCATCTCGCGCAGATGGTAGAAGGAAGAAAAACTCTTCCTGCCATGCACCTCCAGTGTCACAAAACTTCCTGACGCAGCCTCTGGAAGCACCCGACCACAGCCAACTCAGTCCATACGAAAACTTCGAGCCTCCGATACCGAGCACCATCTCTGCCGAGCGCTTCGACCCCGGCACCGGCCGCCAAGCAACAGGCAAAGCCAAGGATTCGGGGCCTTCCTCTCCCGAGATTTTTTGATCACACAGTAACAGTGGCAGCGAAACAGGCATGTCAGAAGTTTCACCAGATGTTCCTCCGTGCTTCTTGTATCTGTCCCCATCAAATCAGGATGGTGCATGACATCCTACTTAACAGATGACAGATATTCATCCTGTAGTGGCCGCACGCGCTGCTGTCGCACCGCCATCTTCTCACACCACAAGTAGGTTAGTCAGGCAGGATTTTCCTTTCAGGAAACCATGCTGGCTTTGGCTTACCTTGTCATGTGCCTCCAGGTTCTCCAAAATCTCATCTCTAACAATCAATTCCAACAACGTCCCAACCACTGATGTCAGGTTAACAGGTCTATAGTCTCCTTTCTGCTGCCTCCTACCCTTCTTAAATAGCAGGGTAACATTTGCAATTTTCCAGTTATCCAGTACAGTGCCAGAATCTATTAATTCTTGAAAGACCTTTGTTAATGCCTCTGTAATCTCTCCAGCTACTTCCTTCAGAACCCAAGGCTGCATTCCATCAGGTCGAGGTGATTTATCTACCCTCAGACCACTAAGCTTCCTAAGCACCTTCTCAGTCATAATTTTTACTGTACATACTTAACTTCCCTGACACTCTTGCATGTCCAGTATAATGCAGATGTCTTCCACCGTGAAGACTGACGCAAAATACGCATTCAGTTCCTCTGCCATCTCTGCAACTCTCATTGCAATAACTCCAGTGTCATTTTCTATTGTCCTATGTCTACCCTCAACTCTCTTTTATCCTTCATATACTTAAAAAAGCTTTTAGTATCTTCCTTGATATTAGTTGCTAGCTTTCTTTCATCATCCATCTTCTCCTTCTTAATGACCTTCTTAGTTTCCTTCTGCAAGTTTTTAAAAGATTCCCGATCCTCTATCTTCCCAACTAGCTTTGATTTCCTTGTATGCCCTCTCTTTTACTTTTACTTTGGCTCTGACTTCACTTGTCAGCCATGGTAGTGTCCTACTTCCATTCGAAAATTTCTTATTTGAAATATATCTGACTTGCACTTCCCTCATTTTTCACTGAAACTCCAGCCATTTCTGCTCTGCTGTCCTTCTTGCTAGAGTCCCTTTCCAGTCAACCTTGGCCAGTTCCGTTCTCATGCCATTGTAATTTCCTTTATTCCACTGAAATACCAACACATTGGAATTTAGTTTCTCCTTTTCAAATTTCAAAGTGAACTCGATCATATCGTTCCCTAAGGGTTCCTTTAACCTTAAACTCTCTTATCACCTCCGGATCATTGTACAATACACAATCCAGCATAGCCGATCCCCTAGTGGGCTCAACAACAAGCTATTCTGAAAAGCCATTCCTTAGACATACTACAAATTCTCTCTCTTGAGGTCCAATACTGGCCTGGTTTTCCCAATCCTCTTTCATGTTAAAATCCCCAATGATTATCATGACATTGCCCTTCTGACATGCCTTTTCTATCTCCTGCTATTATTTGTAATCCACATCCCGGCTTCTGTTTGGAGGCCTGCATACAACTGCTGTGAGGGTCCTTTTACCCTTGTCATTTCTTAACTCAACCCATAGAGACTCAACTCTTTCTAATTATTTCTTATACACAAGGTCACACCACCCCCCTCTGCCTATTAACCTATCTTTCCGATACACCATATATCCTTGTATTTTCAGCTCCCAATGGCAGCTATCCTTTAGCCAAGTCTCAGAGATGGCCACAACATCATACTTGCCAATCTATAGCTGAATTTCAAGATCGTCCATTTTATTTCTTATGCTGCGTGCATTCAAATATAACACTCTCAGTCCAGTATTTGTTGCTTTCTGTTTTAACTGCACCACTTCTCTGTTGCACACTATCTTTGATTTAATTCTGTTTTCTGCTTCCTCAGCCCTATCACTCCGGTTCGCATTTGTGGAGATAACATACTGTTTACATCTATGAACTTCAGAGGATATTAGATGAGGATTTGCTCAAAAGAATATTCGTAAAAAATGAAAGAGCCCAGAAATAAGTAAGATCATGATAAATAATTGGAGTGGAGTACAAGATAAAGTATAGAAATAAAAAAAATAGTCTCTGATTTGCCGACTTTGATATTTGCATTCCACTGATATCTGTACTAAGGCAACAAGTGGGAATAAAAGGATCCTTATCTGGTTGGCTGCCAGTGACTAGTGGTGTTCCGCGGGGGTCAGTGTTGGGACCACTTCTTTTAATGCTGTATGTGAATGATTTAGATGATGGAGTAGATGGCTTTGTTGCCAAGTTTGCAGATGATACAAAGATTGGTGGAGGGGCAAGTAGTGTTGAGAATACAGGTAGGCTGCAGAAGGATTTAGATAGTTTAGGGGAATGGGCAAGAAAGTGGCAGAATGAAATACAATGTTGGAAAATGCATGGTCATGCACTTTGGTAGTAGAAATAAATGTGCAGACTATTTTCTAAATGGAGAAAATCCAAAAATCTGAGAAACAATGGGACTTGGGAGTCCTTCTGCAGAATACCCTGAAGGTTAGCTTGCTGGTAGAGTCAGTGGTGAGGAAGGTAAGTGCAATGTTAGCATTCATTTCAAGAAGTCTAAAATACAAGAGCAGGGATTTGATGCTGAGGCTTTATAAGGCACCGGTGAAGCGTCACCTTAACTATTGTGAAAAGTTTTGGGCTCCTCATCGAAGAAAAGATGTGCTGGCATTGGGGAGAGTTCAGGGATTCACAAGGATGATTTCGGGAATGAAAGGGTTATCATATGAGGAATGTTTGATAGCTCTGGGTCTGTACTCACTGGAATTTAGAAGGATAATGGGGGGATCTCATTGAAACCTTTTGAATATTGAAAAGCCTAGATAGAGTAGATGTGAAAAGGATGTTTCCCATGGTGGGGGAGTCTAGACAAGAGGGCACAGCCTCAGGATAGAGGGGTGTCCATTTAAAACAGATGCAGAGAAATTTCTTTAGGCAGAGAGTGGTGAATTTGTGGAGTTTTGTCGTTGGGTGTATTTAAGACAGAGCTAGATAGGTTCTTATTGGACATGGCATCAAAGGTTTATGAGGAGTTTATGGGGAAGGCTGGGGAGTGGGGCTGAAGAGGGAAAAAGAAGGATCAGTCATGTTTGAATGGTGGAGCAGACTCGAAAGGCCAAATGACCTAATTCTTTTCCTATGTCTTATGGTCTTAAAGCACTGCTTTGCAGAGGAATACACCAATTTTGTATTAAGGCTTTCCATCACCTAGGAGGCCCAAGGCATCATGCACAACATATTAGTACTTACAAAAGAAAATATGCATTAAGACTTTTTCCCTGCAATCTCCCATCATTCTGGACAATATATATTGCAGATGAAGCCTGTTGGGCAGCAGGTTGTGGGTAGTGAGGCAAGACAATTTTAAGTGGAACTGTGGCAAGACGCTGTAGGAATGCCTTAAGTTAGAATGAAAAGGAAAGCTAACTGCAGAGATTAGCATTGGGTGTTTGAGAAAGGGGAGAATCATTAACAAAGAAAAGTTAAAGAAGCATTCCACTTGGATAAAGGTAGACGCTGCTAGTACATCAGCAGCAGCCCAGCAGGGTAAAGCCATTTACCCAAGGCTGAAGTAGGCCTCAGCTTTTACGCGAAGACCTGTTTCAGTGTCAGGGATAAAGAGATTCGATGGAGCAGATACAGAGAACTCGTTTCCTCTGTTGGAAGAGGCCAAAGCAATGGAGAAGTGATGGCATTATGAATGAGGAAACTCATCTGAGCTTCATGAAATGACTGCTGCTCCATGAAGGCAATGTTTCAACAAATCTAGGAATGTATTTATAAACGCCTGTAAAGATTAGCAGATGCTCTGGCACCTTAACTGCACCAGTCAAATTTTGTTGCTGGACTCCTGATAGCAGATGTCTTGAGTTTTCACTACAACATTTAAACACTGACTTCTGTTGTGCTACGCGATTGTTAGCCTCTGCATGCATAGAAATTGAGATAATCCATGCTGGAAGGAATGGGTTAAGGCTCCAAGTATAAGTTTAAAGATTTACACCCCTCCTATTATCATCCTTGACATTTTATATGTTTCTAGCAGAACTACCAATGAACAGCTATTTACATAAATGTGCATTCATCCTTTGCATGTAGATTGCTCATCAAACTAATCTTCTGAGCTAACTAGAATGGAACAGGTGTGCAGCCTAACAATTCAGAGGACAGATATCAGACTACATTTTCCCTCTACCTGGATTACAAGCCACATACTTGGTGAGAAAGCATGTGCAGAGTAGACCTCTACATCGCCCTCTACAAGATGTGAAATCCAGTGTCTAAGCTGGTTGATTGCAAATGTTAGTTCTGGTCACCTCATTATAGAAAGGATGTGGAAGCTATGGAGAGGGTGCAGAGGAGATTTACCAGGATGTTGCCTGTTTTGGAGAACAAGTCATATGAAGCAGGGTTAGCAGAGCAGAGACTTTTCTCTTTGGAGCGTAGAAGAATGAGAGAGGACTTGATAAAGGTCTAAAAGATTATGAGAGGCATAGACAGGGTGGATAGTCAGTACCTGTTTCCCAGGGCACCAATAGCAAACACCAGAGGGCATATGTACAAAATTAAGGGAGGGAAATTTAGGGGAGACATCAGGGATAAGTTTTTTACACAGAGGGTTGTGAGTGCCTGGAATGACTTGCCAGGGATGGTGGTGGAGGCTAAGACATTAGGGGTATTTACGAGCCTCTTGGACAAGCACATGGATGAAAGAAAAATGGAGAGTTATGGGGTAGTGTGGGTTTAGTACTTTTTTTAGGGATTATATGGGTCAGCAGAACATGGAGGGCTGAGGGGCCTGCACTGTGCTGTAGTGCTCAATGGTTCTATAGACAGAACGACAACATGTTTTCTTGTTGCTCAACTGCAGTTCCTTAGCCAGGTGAGATATTTTGGGTATCCAAAAGAAAAAATTTGTTTAAAGGTATAATCGAGAATTAGTCAAATGACCATGCTTGCACTCTACGCAGCTTGTAAGTCAAAGTGAGTCATATAAAGGATAAACAACAGAGAGTACACAAGAAAATAAAATATAGTATTTATCTATTTAACTTAGCTTAGTAATACTATTTGAATAAAACAAAAAAAAGAAAGCTGTCATTTGCTTAAAACTAAAACTAGGAATCAAATGATATTATCAAGAGAGTTAACACTTTAAAATTCTTTTCTTTTTGTCTTTTTTGATCAAAATATGTTATTACAGTTTACACCAATATATCTTCTTTCTTCCCATTTCCGTAGCTGAGCTTTAAGTGTCACTTTATATGATATTATAAATAGAAGTGGAATTGGAAAACCTAGTAAATTGAACTGAAGTTGCAAGACGTCCTTATTGATAGGATCAGCAATGGAAAGCTGAGCGTTCAAGTTCCTGGGTGTCAATATCTTTGAAGACCTGTCCTGGGCCCAACATACTGATGCAATTGCAAAGAAGGCATGCTAGCAGCTGTATTTCATGAAGAATTTAACAAAATTTGGTATGATATCAAAGACTCTAGAAAATTTCTGCAGATGTTCCATTGAGAACATTCTAACTGGTTGCATCACTGTCTGATATGCAGGGGCCACTACACAGGATCAGAAGAAGCTGAAGAAGTTTGCAAGCTCAGCCTACTCCATCATAGGTACTGGCCTTCCTAGCATTGAGCCCATCTTCAAAAAGATGCCATCCATCATTACGGATCCCCATCATCTGCTCTCTTCTCATTGTAGAGGAAGTACGGAAGCCTGAAGACACACACTCAACATTTGAGGAACAACTTCTTCAACTTTGCCATCAGATTTTTGAATGGATTATTAACTAACCCATGAATACTACCTCACTACTTTTGCTCTTTCTTTGTACTACTTATTTCATTATTTTTTAAATACAGCAGATTCTGGTTAATTGGAACATTGGAAATCGGGTGGCCACTGAATTGGGACAGAGAACAAAACTTAATTGAGAACATAGCTTGGATTCCTTTCACTGCTGAGCAACAACTGGAAAGTGTAATAGTTCAGGGTTGAAACATTCCATGAAGGTTGGGCACCACCTGACACCTTCTGCTTCTGGCCAAAGGCTATGGTTACCTCATCAGATAACTGAGGAGAGCATCTCTGTGTATGATGCAAGGACACTATGCCACTTAACTGAGACAGGACACTTGCTGAAATTTCTAACTAGCATCAGTAGCATATGCTTATGTGGCCATTTAACACTACACCATGCTTAGAATGAAGAGTTTTTAAATTGCATCAGTTGTGCGTGTTTGTGTTCTGAAATCAGTGAGTTTGTCATTGATAGTTGGTGAGAAGTAAGCAGTAAGGCAACTTAGAACTGTTTCGCTCACTGAATTAAGCATTCTGACTTAGAGATGCCAGAAACAGCGGGGAGTGAAAATGAAATGACTTCACTACTTCAGCAAGTTAGAAACTACAAAGAATTTGAAGTACTGACAATCATCTTGGAATTTGCAATGAAAATTAAGATTTGGAGGATACAATCATCAAAAGCATTATATGAAGGCAGTCCATTATCTGCACTAGGTGTCTGTGCTGATTTTATTCTTTTACAGTTAATCAAAAAGTCACAGCAGCATACACGGGAAGAATTCCTTTGTCAATAACAATTAGGAATTAATACACAGTTTTATATTGTTCATGTTATACTGTAATTTGTTCCATTTTTCATTCAAATACATAATTTGTTACTCAGTTAAACTGAAGTTTGTCTTTTTTTTTGCACATTTTAACTACTTCCATGCTGTGGTAAAACAACAATTCTCATGACATCTTTCAGTGATAATATACTCAATTCTGAGTCTCATTCTGAATGTTTCTCTTCTCAGCAGTTTCAGAAAGCACCAAACAGTTTATGTTAGCAGAAAATCTCGTAGAAACATCTGCTGTGGATACTGACATCCTGGCTGCTATGGACTCATTAAAAACTCAGCAACATGCCTTCCTTGAAAACAATGTACAGCAATCAGGCCTCAGTGCACTGTCCTTTGAAGAAAAGAAACTTCTTCAGTCATTAGATCGCCTTAACCAAAGACTGAAGTGTAAGTGAGCAAACGCAAGAGTTTCTGGCCTAGGTGGAAAATGGAGTGCAATCTTCGAGTTAAAATTCTTTTGAGTGTTTGTACTTTGTTGGCATGTTTTGTTTTAAAGATTGCAGTTTCATATTTTAATTTTATCATTAAAATTCCAAGATGTTTGTTTGCAACTGAAAAAAATTGAATTTTGTCCCAGTATATTCTGTCTTTAGAAGTCAAGCCATAATTGTTCCAGTTAGTTGTTATCTCCTTACTCTTTTCTCATTCATCAGGAAAATAACAACATTGTTGATGATAGCTAATTGTATATTATTTACACTTACCAACAATAAATCAAAAACAGAAATGCAGAAGATATTCAGCAAGACTGGCAGCACTGATAGAGAGAAAAACAGAATCACCATTCTATCATTAGTCTATTTCTCATTCCACAAGTGCTGTCTCATCTGATGAACATTTCCAAGTGTTCAATTTTAAAAATATGTAGTTTTATTGCATTTGTGACATTAATCCATAAGTATTTCACTGCTGCTCAGTTTGAGTTCCAGCCAGATCATTTGGGATTTAGATCTCACCCCAAGCTTAGACCAGATATGGACAATTAAACCAAGAAACAAACATAAGTATAGAGGGGCTGCCAATGGTGTTAAGGAAGCATTTGTCTGAGTGTAGCAATGAAGAGTAGCAGTAGAAATTGAAATCAATTCAGAACAAAATAAAATGTCAAATTGAGTCACATTCAGCATAAAATAAAGATGATTCACATTGAAAACCAGTCATCATATCCCTACTACATTATTACAGAAGTTACTCAGGCTACTGTTTTTGGCCTAACAGCTGTTTCATCAAAAATATTCTTTCTACCATAGTTTTCACAAAGGAGATGCAGTAATTATGCAGTTTTCAGTTCCATGACAAATTCCTTAATTAAGTAAGATCTTCTTACCCATATGTGAATAGATCTGGACAACATTAAATCTTTTTTGATTAAAACTAAGTAAAACTATCATAAGTAAAGTGCCAAGCAATGATCATTTCCAACTGACTGTCAAGGATCCTATTCAATGCATTCAAAATAATTACTATCATGAAATTCCCATCATCAACATCCTGCTGAACCACCATTGACTGGAAACTTAACCTGACCAGGTACAGACTTAGTATACTGTTATATTTGTTCTTTAACAAACGCAAACTTTGCGTGAGTTTCCAAATGCTAGAACATATCTTATATACAGATTCACAGAATGACTTCAGCTCGATCACATTTTACTCCACGCACTCCAGTCCACGAAGAGCATATATGTGTGTGTGTGTGTGTGTGTGTGTCTGTGTTGTTCACCAACATCATTTCCAGTTCTGGATGAACCACCCGCAGTGCACACTGGGAACTGAAGTTCTTTATTATGTACAGCCATAATAAAACATCTTCCCCCCTTTAACGAAAACAAACACAATAGTATGCTCTCATAAACCTGTGAGACATGTTAACTTCAATTGTAATAAGCAAATACAGTCCCTTTATTCATTCAACCACTTTTGATTCATCTCTGTGATGGCTTAATGATCCCTTTTGGACTGCTATTTGTTTCCACAGATGTCTTGATTTTTTTTTTCTACGTTAACGTCCGTGTCCTTTTGTGAACTCTGTTCTATGTGATAATTCATTTCACGTGTTGACTTATCTTCTGCTAAGATCCTATCTGTTCGGCTCTGTTCTTGTTCTTGCTGTATGACCATAATTTGCTCCCTATGCCTCATAATGGAGCCCTCGACTATATCCATGTTTTCAGTGAGTTTTTGCACTAATTCTAATTGAGACTGTCTCAATTCACTGAGCTCCTCCTTTTGGCTGCGTATCATAGATAGCAACTCTTCATGTTGGTTTGTGTTCCACTGTGTCTGTTATTCTGAGCTTCGGGTCTGTGTGGTCTCCAATCTTCTGTTTTACTTTTCCTCTTCAACTTCTGAGAGGATTATGGAGATATTTTTGATTTCTTATCTTCAACTGGAAGCTGATGAGAGACAGATTTTGAACCACAGCTGCTTGATGTGCAAACAAGACTAGCAACTTCTTCATCCCAATCACTCTGTTCAGCACTGGCATGCTGACTGTCATTTTGATGTAGCTGGTATGGATGTCTATGGAAGGTGGTTCTTGTGCTTCTTTTGCATAACCTCTGGAGCTCTAATGGATACTGTTATGAGTTTCTTGAGTTACATCAGGAAAGCATCCGAGTCCCTCAAAGACATCTGTAATTTATTGAGTGTTGCCTGGCTACGTTTGGTCTGCAAAGCCACTATGAAAACTCATTTCAACAAGTTGTCCTTTTTACATGCACTCAGACCTAATATTGGCTGTACTCTCTTTTCTACAATCAGTAGCAGTGTCTTTAGGTGTTGTCCCTTGTGCTTGAAGGTCACTATACAGCCCCTTTTACAGGAACATTCTCTCCAGTGTCGCCTGTCACTTTTAATGTCACTGGTACACCTTGCTCTTTACTTTGAGAGTCTTGTAACAATCCACAAACCGCAGATTCATCTGGGCTCCGGTATCAATGATAGAGTTACTGTCTCATCACAGTCACTGGATCAATCCATTCTGTCATATACAGTACCTGTAATAGCATGACAGAGGCTGAATAAACTATGGTGAGTCACTCACCTCCCAACGCCCTAAAGTCCTCTACATACAAGGTTACAGGTGTGATTAACTCCATATGGCTAGATAAGTGGAGCACCAGATTTAATCAATTTGTCACCATTCTGAGAAAGGAGAGAAAAGATTCCATCAACCATTCTAAATACTAATTGGCTTCACTATTAGTGTAGCCTAATTTCTCTGTGAACTACATACAGAAATGCTGGAGGAACTCGGCAAGTCAGGCAGCATCTTTGGAGGGGAATGAACAGTCACATTGCAGATCGAGGTTCTTCATCAGATCCTGATGAAGAGTTCTGCTGAAGGGCCTTGCCCCAACTGTTTATTCCCCTCCATAGATTCTGCTTGATTTGCTGAGTTCCTCAGCATTGTGTGTGTGCTGCTTAAGATTTTCAGCATTGGCAGAATCTCTTATGCCCGCTGTGAACTATATCCCATTATTTTCAATCCAGTATATCACCAAGGATTCTGCAATTGCTCTTCATAAGCCTTCCACCTAGAATGACTAGGGCCAGTAGGTACATTGAAACACTGCTACCTGAAAAATTATACATTCTTGTTCCTCATCATCTCTAGGTCAAAATCCCCTGGAACCAAGTATTGTCACAAGAAGAATTTCAGCTATTCATAAAGACCTCTACTTTCTGAAAGGCAGTACAGGACGGGCATTTGATGCTGGCTTTACCAGCAGCATCTAGGTATAAACCCTGCCTTTGACTGACATTCGATAAACTACTTATCCCTATTGTCCCAAGTCTCTTAATTATTTGGAAGCAAAAGCCAATAATGTTTAGAATCCCTTAATAGTAAGTGCAACTTTAATTAGTAAACACATAAAAAATAGACTTATTTAAATTTCATGTATAGTAGTGTAAATTCTACAGATCAAGAAACTATACAGAGGATTCCAGTTAATTAGGACTAGTACATTTTGGCCCAATTATGTGGCTGCCAAAATTAGCCAAAGAATCATGGAAGTAGTTAAAAAGGTATAAAAAGAACAAACTGAGTAACAAATTATGTATTTAACTGAAATACAGAAAAATTAGAACACTACTAATATTACTACAGTACTATAAAAATGTGTATTAATTCCTAATATTTACCAAAGGAAGAAATCATCTATGTTGTGTTCTTTAAACTGTAAGTGAATACACTCACTGCAAACAGTTAGTGCAGAAATGGGCTGCCTCCAAACAATGTTGTTGATGATTACATCCTCCAAATCTTCATTTTTTTTATTGTAATGTTCAAGATGATTGTTGGTACCTTCAAATTCTTCACAGTTTCTAACTTATTGAAATAGTGAAATAGTTTCATTTGCACTTCTGGTCATTATTAGCATCTCTAAACCTGAATGCTTGAAACTGCAATGAGCAAAACCGTTCTGAATTGTCTTACTGCTTATTTCTCACCAACCATCAGTGATAAAAATCACTGCTTTTTGAACACCAATATACGCAGATGGCACCATTTAAAAATTGTTTGAAGCAGTGTTGTGTCTTAACAGCCACACGAGTGAACATGACTGACACTGGTTAGAAACAGTTTGGCAACTGTCTCCTGCCCCAATTAAGTGGATGGTGTCCAAAATAACTGAAGAGAATCTCAGTTATTTTCTCGATTAGTTTTTGTTTTTATAAGAGTTGTCCCAAATAAGTGACTGCCCTGATTAATCGATGGCCCAATTAACTGGAATCCACTATATTTGCTTTTCATCGATATCTTTTAATGTTGCAGTGCACACTGGAAGAAAATGTTTTTAAAGGACATCAAGAATTGAATAATGAGCCACAATGAAAGATTATGATAAACTTCACTAACTAATCGTATGTTGAGTTTTGGAAGGATTAATGAAGCCAGAATAAAATGGAGAAGCAAATAATTATGGACAGGAAATGGAGTTGGGGTAATTTGAGAGGACATAGCCATTAGTGAGGAACAATGGATAAGTAGACCAGAATAAGCGGACAAGGAGTGTTGAAGAGGATAGCAGACCAGAACTTACAAATCTAGTAAAGCAAGGTGGAGGTAAGATTCTAAAGATGAAGGTGTTAACACCAACAGACAAAACTACATTTTCACTAATTTTAGGTGCAGTGTTCAAAAAAGTAGTAAATTACTGTGACTTTAATAAGATTACAGTATTTAATTCCTTGTTAAAAATCCTGTGTTTAAATTTCAATGTTGGTTGGAATTTTCTCCAAATGGGGAAAGAGGCAGTTTCCTAGTTTGTGAATTTGTTGGATTGTCTATAAGGAGTGAGTTGCGTCAATTGCAATGTGGTTGGAGAAAAGCATGTTAACCCCTATAACAGTCCCCTTAAGGGCATTTGTAGACACTGAAATTACCAACCTTACACATATACATCAGTGCTTATACCACGCACACACTGCTAAAATGGTACAATTTATGATAATTTTGAGGGGACAAATGAACATAGAGGCCTGACTGTTGTGGTTATCTCATAAAGCAAAGTGATCTGTGAGGAGAGACCAAAGCTGTGGATCCTGAGTCCTTGCACCCAAACTGTCTTGATGGCCTGTCAGATACTGTCAAAGGTCTCAGAACTTTTAAATATCTCTGATAAGAGAGGCTTTAAAATGAGTTAAAATTAATATATGTAATTAAAACAGGAAAATTATTTAGAAATAATGGAGCAATACGGTAATTAATTTACTTCAATTACCTTAAGTTTACAAAAATTAATTAAAATTGTAGAGATAAAGAAAAATAAACAAATCACTTGCCTGCATTTGTCTTTTTGATCAGCCAAATGACTCTATTTAAATGAGTAGGATCACTACATGTGCCAGCCACGACTGCTTTAAAGCTTAGCATGTTTGTGCATTACCCTGATCCAAACTTTTTTTTATTATCTGACATAATTTAGGTATCCAGGAAACTGTTGAAGCAAGTCCATGTAATGGTCTTCTTCAGATTCCATCTCCTTTTGTAAGTATGTTCACTGATGTTATTTCCTTTGCTAATTGTTTGTGCTGCGAAGTCTTGATCTAGCTGCAACCTACAGTATGCCTGCACCATTTTAGTTGTACCTGTAGTTTTCTTTGAATGCTTCCTGCATATTTATCCAAAAAACAGGGTTGGATCTGTTTTACCTAGTGCTTATGGTGGGGAAAGAAAGCAGTAGTTAAGAAGAGAGAATATAGGTAGAGAATTAATTTTTGGCTTCCAATAGCTATGCTTATGCAACTTTTTTAATTATACTGAGTTACCCGATTTATAGCAATAATTATATCATCATTTTTGTTTTTCGGACAAACCAAAAGCCATTTTTGACAGATGGTCCTTATTATTTTCTCTTCTTTCCAATTTTTCCTCCACTCATACGACACTATGAATTAATTGTTGTTTTAATGATTGGTAATGTTTCTTTGCTGATACTGTCATTCATTGTCTTTATGTGTGTGAATGCTCAAGAGTGATATTGTTAATTATGCAACATTCCTGGCAACATTTTTCTTTTAGATCACGCCATATGGTATTTCTAGCTCTGGGTGGAGACCAGTAAAAGCCATTTGTGGACCAGAAAATCATCACAATGTTACCGCTTGTGCACAGATTCAGACGAAATACTCAAGAAACAAGACAAAATGATCATTCTAAATAGCTACACAAATTAATACACAGTGCTGTATCAACTTTATTCTGCAAAGAAAACTTTTAAATTGATACAAAGTTATTTTGTGTTTTATACAAAATGAAAACTTCTACTAGAAAGTTGTTTAAAATTTGGTGACATTTTAAGTCATAAATATTATTAAGATTGGTTATCATATTTAATTCTATGCTTGTGGAAAAATAATAAAATTTGCCAGAGTAAGTGAACTGATTAAATCACAGTAAAATATTTTTCCTCCTTACTGGTGTCATTGTCAGGGGATGTTCAAATTGAATCTAGATTGTCAAACAGTAGGTGATAATTACGAATGAAACACTCGTAAATGTTAGGTAATAGGAAGTCACTGGTTAGTCTGTTTGCTTTAAGAGATAGTTATCTGGTGAGGGATGGGAAATGGGATTTGACTCCCGACATTCATTTTTTCTTTGGC
Organism: Hypanus sabinus; assembly: GCF_030144855.1. Taxonomy (NCBI): domain Eukaryota; kingdom Metazoa; phylum Chordata; class Chondrichthyes; order Myliobatiformes; family Dasyatidae; genus Hypanus; species Hypanus sabinus. Next base: position 75,849,379 of record NC_082708.1, read on the forward strand.
CTCCTCCTCCTGATCATGGCTTCCTGTCCCAGTGTGTAGAATATGTGTATTCTGCTCTCTATCTCATCATTCATTCTTCAAGTGGGAGAAACATCTCTTTCTACATACTGTAGCTGTTTGTAACTATGAAATGACTTTCTCCCCCACCTCCTGCCATAATGTATTTCCCCTTTAAGAGATGTTGGACGAGGTTCAATTATCACTGTCTAGCTCCAAATGATGTTAACCATGTTCAAATTTTAAAACAGATGTATGTATAAACACTATAACCAGTAATGGGTGTTCTAGTGCTGTTTAGTCATTTCATTCTTTGGGCTTTTAAAGTGAGGTAATTTGCAAGATTATATTCTTGCTCTGCTGGAAAACAGGCATTTAGCCCAAAGTGAATGTGGCCAGTAAATATAAAAAGCAATGAGAATAAATATCTGTGGAATTAAAAGTTAAAGGACCGAGTAGTAGTAGATTACAATGGGTGAATCCAAAGTTGTAGTGATTATACAAGGAAAGAGATAGACTGAGAGAGCAAAAAGAAAGAGGGAAAAGAATAAGATGAATTAAAACAAGTTAAATTTATCAGTCTAGAAATTCATTCTGCTTAAAACTTTCTTTTCTGGTGCAAATACAATTCTATAAGTGACTCTTGAGAATGAAAGCCAGCTTAAGTTCTAAACATTAGCTGAAATGAGAGTAATGATTTCAGCTTCAAATTTGTACAATGCATAAAATGATATAAATCATTATTTCTCTCATCAGTTATTGTCTCTCGTCTCTCCCTTGTGGTGGTGCAGTGTTCGTGTCTCTCTGTCCTCTATTTTTGTTTTGCTTAGTTGATATACTCTATGGCAAAGCTGAGATGGAGACATATATCTACAAAGTTTGTAGTTTTTCCCTATGACATAGGTTTTCTAAGTCCTTGCAGCTTGAGCCGTAATTAAATAATTTTGGCTCAATGGCAAATTATTCAACAGTTTTCAGCTAATGGGATGGGACAAAGAATTAGAATTTTTTTTTAACACTCTTTGAAATACTTCTTGAGCATGTGTATCTATGTGAATATGTGAATCTTGTTCCATTTCATTATGACATACAGTAAATATTCATGAACAAGGATGTTTTATATTTTATTAATTATGTGAACATTTTAACGACAATATTGTAATGTATATTTGAATTGGCTTTATTACTTACATCCTTCACATATATGAGAAGTAAAGATCTTTACATCTCCACCTAAATGTGCATTGTGTAATTTATAGTCATTAGTAATAAATAGTAAGTATAGCATAGAAATACAAATGTATCAGCGTGAATTAATCAGTCTGATAGCCTGGAGGAAGAAGCTGTCCCAGAGCCTATTGGTCCTGGCTTTAATGCTGCCATACCATTTCCCAGATGGTAGTAGCTGGAACAATTTGTGGTTGGGGTGACTTGAGTCCCCAGTGATCCTTTGGGCCCTTTTTACACACTTGTCTCTGTAAATTTTTGAAATCACTAAAATGTATAGTGGAGTAGCTATAAAATCAAATATAAGTGTATGCATTTTACAATACATAAGCTTGGATTTCTTTCAACATTACATTTTGGTCCTTTGCCACAGCACTTTATATTGATCCTGACTACAAACTTTGATTAAATGTTGTGACTGTGCCTTTGTACATTGTCTTCAATATGAAACTTGTAATATTTATTCAGTAATTACTCAATTACATAGACCTGCTGAAGGCAGTTTTATTTTTTTTTATCACTAATTTGTATTTCAACACTAACAAATTACATTCAATACAACCGGTTGCCAATTACATTTTGACTGTTTAACCAAGCCACCACCCAACCCTCATCCCCATCCCCCTTTCCACCCCTCTCCCCTTCACCAACCAACTGAATAGAAGTGCATACACAGATAGAGCATTCCTATTTTAACAGAAGATCTTTTAAGTTAGATATCAAATTTGTCCACATTAAGATAGTGTTTGGTCACGCATCATTTACTCTTGCTGATGATAATTCCGGGTAAGAAATGTCCAAAAATCTCCGAAGCCAGTGAGTACTTAAAATATCATGAGGAGGTTTCCAACACTGCACTACAATCTTCTTAGCTGCAGTCAAGCCTGCCAGCCAGATTTTGTGTGTTTTTTCAGTAAGGGAAAAGTGGGAGTCATCATTTAGAAGATGTACAGTGGGGTCCATTAGTAATTGTACCCCCATTAGTTCTGTAAGAGTACTGATAACCTTCCCCCACAAACCAAAAACCCCTGGACATTCCCATACAACATGTATAAAAGAGCCAATGGTTCCGTGGGGGCAAAATGAGCAATATAGGTCAGGAACCAGTCCCATCTGATGTCTAATTCTCGGTGTTAGATATGCTCTATGACAAAATTTCAAGTGTATATACCGATGATTTGGGTTTTTAGAAGCACCGGCAACATTATCCCAAATCACATCCCAGTCTAAGTCTTGTCCCAATTCAGATATGTCCCTATCCCAGGCTCTCATTCCTGTTGTGGTCAAGGCAGTTCTACTTTTGACAATTTTTATCATTCACTGAAATGCAGTTTTCTTACTTATGTTATTTTTAATTAAACTGTACAATTACTTTCTGAAGCTGCATTGACAACATCCACGTAACTGTCGTGTCTCCCTTGTAAAAGATAAAATAAGTTCTAAACAGGAAATTGGATCCTAAAGATACTTAGAGTTATTTTGACAGCATAATTACCTGGTGCTTATTCAAATTTTATCATATATGCACATACATTTAAACAAACACATTATAAACTAGATTTGTAATCTGGCAAAAGTACGTTATGATAGAATTCATAACTAATTTCCATAAAAGCAGCAGTTATATTCTTACTTTATATATACCTGGATTTACATAATAGATCCATTTGTGAGCAATGCTATATTTTTCATAAGCTAAAGAACAAAGACAACACAAGCATTTCCTCTGGCAGACCTACTCCTTAAACTAAATGGAATCAACCTGTTGACTTTTTTCCCATTTACATTGAAAACATTGCTGACAGCTTTTAAAGAAATGATTTTATTTTATTTTTAGCTGCACTGTAAAAATTTGCTTTGTTTGCCATTCTGTTGGATCAAGTCAAATCCCTGGAATTATCCCATTTACAAACCGATAACTACAGGACAATGCCTAATAATAATAAATGTATATTGTAGTAATAATAAATACACTGTTTCAGATACCTTTGAGGGGTTGACCTATGGGGGTTGGAGCTGCAGAGACTGGGTCTCTAGCACTGAGTATGGCGCTGTGGCTCAGAAGGGAAGGGAGGAGTAAAGGAATATAGCGGTACTGATAGGGGATTCCATAAGTTAGAGGAGTAGACATGAAATTCTGTGGATGCACTAGAGAAACCCGAATGCTACGTTGCCTCCCAGGTGTCAGAGTTAGGGTAGTCTCGGATCGGGTTCACAATATTCTAAAAGCTAAAGGTGGAGGGTGAGCAGCCAGACATCTTAGAGGTCTTGAAGAGAGAATCGGGGGAGCTAGATAGACAGCTGAAATGCAGGACCTCCAGGGTAGTAATCTCTGCATTGTTACCTGTGCCACAGGCCAGTGAGGGTAAGAATAGGATGATTTGGCAGATGAATGCATGACTGAGAAACTGGAGCAAGGGGCAGAGATTCAGATTTCCAGATCATTGGGATCTCTTCTGGGGAAATTATGACCTGCACTAAAAGGGACAGGTTACAGGGGACCAATGTCCTTGCAGGCAGGTTTGCTATGCTGTTGAGGAGTGTTTAAACAAATTTGGCAGAGAGATGGGAACTGGAGTGATATGGCTGAGTTTATAAACAGAGGCAGTGCGTAGTGAGGCTGCCAGTAAGGACAGGTGGAAGATAGAGCAAAATTACAGTCAGTGGGATGATTTGCAGTGTAAAAGGGGGACAAAATCAAAAAGGATGATGGATACAGGATTGAAGGTGTTATATTTGAACCTCTATATGGAATAAGGTAAGTGATCTTGTAGTGCAGTTAGAAATTGGCAGGAATGATGTTGTGGCCATCACTGAGTTGGTGGCTGAAAGGAGATCATAGTTGGGAGTTTAGCATCCAAGGATTGTGTTGTATCAGAAGGACAAGCAGTTTGGCAGAGGGTTTGGGTTGGCTCTGTTGGTAAAAAGTGATATCAAATCCTTAAAGAGAGGTGATATAGGATCGTAAAATGTAGAGTCCTTGATAGCAGAGTTATGAAACTGCAAGGGTAAAAAGACCCTGATGGGTATTACATATAGGCCTCCAAACAGTAGTCAGGATTTGGGTTACCAATTACAATGGGAGATAGAAAAGGCATGTCAAAAGGGCAATGTTATGATAGTCATGGGGTATTTCAATATGCAGGTTAGATTGGAAAAATCAGGTTAATGCTGGATCTCGAGAAAGAGAATTTGTAGAATGCCTACATGATGGCTTTATAGAACAGCTTGTGGTTGAACCCATGAGAGTATCAGCTATTCTGAATTGGGTGTTGTATAATGAATTGATTTGATTAGGGAGCTCAAGGCGAATGAACCCTTAGGGGGCAGTGATCATAATATGAAAGAATTCATCCTGTCAATTGAGAGGGAGAAGCTAAAGTATGTATTACAGTGGAGTAAAGGGAATTACAGAGGCATGAGAGCGGAGCTCATTGGAGTTAATCGGAAGGGGATGCTGGCAGGGAGGATGGTAGAATGGCAATGGCTGGAGTTTATGGGAGCAACTTAGAAGGCACAGGTTAAGTATATCCCAAAGAAGAGATTCTAAAGGCAGGATGATGTAACAAGGGAGCTCAAAGCCAACATAAAAGCAAATGAGAGGGAAGTTAGAGGATTGGGAAACTTTTAAAAAAAACAAAACAAAGCAACTAAATGATCACATGGGGAGAAAAGATGGAATATGAAGGTAAGCTAGCCAACAACATCAAAAAGGATTCCAAAAATCTTTGCAAATATATAAAGAGTAAAAGAGAGGCGGGAGTAGATATTAGATTGCTGGAAAAGGATGCAGGAGAGATAGTGATGGGGTACAAGTAAATGGCAGACAAACTGAATAAGTACTTTGCATCAATCTTCACTGTGTAAGACACCAGCTGTATGCTAGAAGTTCGAGAATGTCAGGGGCCAGAAGTGAGTGCAGTTGCTATTACTAGGGAGAAGGTGTTTGGGGAAGCTGAAAGATCAGATGTTAGATAAGTCACCAAGACCAGATGGACTGCACCCCAGGTTCTGAAAGATGTAGCTGAAGAGTTGTAAAGGCATTAGTAATGATCTTTAAAGAATCACTAGATCCTGGATTGGTTCCAGAGGACTGGAAAATTTAAAATGTCACCTATAAATGAAATTATAGACCATTTACCCTGATCTCAATGATGGGGAAGATGTTGGAGTCAATTGTTAAGGATGTGGTTTCAGGATATTTGGAGACACATGATAAAATAGGCCAAAGTCAGCATGTTTCACTAAAGGCTAAATCTTGCCTGCCAAATCTGTGGGAAATCTTTGAGGAAATAACAAGCGGCATAGACAAAGCAGAATTGATGGATGCTGTGTACTTGGATTTTCAGAACACTCTTGACAAAGTGCTGCACGTGAGGCTGCTTAACAAGTTAAGAGCCAATGGCATTACAGGAAAGAAACTAGAAAAGACAGAACATTGGCTGATTGGCAGGAGCAAAGTCTGGGGATAAAATGAGCCTTTTCTGATTGGCTGCCGGGGTCTAATGGAGTTCCACAGTGGTTGGTGTTGGGACCGTTTTTTTCCATTATATGTCAATGATTTGATTGATAGAATCAATGGCTTTGTGGTCAAGTCTGAGGACAATACAAAGATAGGTGGAGGCCAGGTAGTGCTGAGGAAGGAGGGAGGCAGCAGAAGGACTTGGTACAGATTAGGAAAATGGACAAAGTTGTAGTAACTGGAATACATTGTCAGAAAGTGTATGTTCATGCACTTTGATAGAAGGAATAAAAGAATAGACTATTTTCTAAATGGGGAGGAAATAGAAAAATCCAAGGTGCATAGGGATTTGGAAGTCCTTGTGCACGATTCCTTAAAAGTTAACTTGTAGATTGAGTCAGTGGTGACGAAGGCAAATGCATTGTTAGCATTCATTTCGAGAGGACAAGAATATAACAGCAAGGAAGTAATGCTTAGGCTCTATAAAGCGCTGGTGAGGCTGCACTTGGAGTGTTGTGAGCAGTTTTGGGCCTCTTATTTAAGAAAGGATGTGCTATCATTGGAGTGATTTAGAGGAGGTTCACAAGCAAGATTCCAGGAATGAAAGGGTTATTGTAACTATGAGAAATGATTGATGGCTCTGGGCCTTTACTTGCTCTTTTTCCAGACTCTTTTCCCTAGGTGTTACCTTTCCTCTTTTTTGACTTCATGGAGTGTCAGGAAAACACAGTAGGTGTGCACACAGGTATTCAGTTGTGAAAGTCCACCTACTTGTAGAGACAATAAAGGTACTTGTCAGTAAATACAGAGCCTCTCTGTGTCTTGAGCGCCTCCGTCAGTCAGAATTGACCATGGATAATGCATCCTAGCTATCTAGATATGCAAGCCTGGGCAGTACGATATGGAGAGCAAGCTGTTGCCCATGTAGCCAGCTCCACCTCTCCTTGCATCTGATGAACCCAAAGGAATGGCAGAAGCCAATACAGTCTGGTACCAGCAGTGTCACAGGAGTTGCTAGTCAGCATTGAACTCAATGTAGGACTGCCTTAAGGAATCCAGCTCCAGCCTTTTCCTTTGGGGTTTACTCCTGAAGCCTTCCTCATGAGTGGGTATGGCTGCAAGGCAACATAGCTTTGAGATCAGAGTTTTCCTTCTCCTAGCTGAGCTGCCCACCATGGCTGACAAGCCCCATCTGCCCCAAGCAACTGGTTTTAAGGTGCCAGTAACCTGCCTTTGCTCCTTTCCCTCTCAGTAGAAATGGTTCCACTGGGCTTAGTAACTAAGCCACACATGAAGGCCAGGACTTGGTTGTCAGAGTCTATTTGAGGCGCACGCCATTGTGAACATTTAATAGGTAGTGGGAGCTTGTCCTCATTACCACCCTTGGCTATAACAACCTTAAGGAACCACTCTGTGATTCCGTGTCTATCTGATCATTATTACTAATTATACTTATACTAATTATACATTATTACTAATCTTTGTACCGTACTATAATCACCCTATCAATGAACAACCAAAAAAGAATAACCATCATTATCCAAATAAACTGAGGCATTTCCCAGAGTGACTCTTTAAGCCTACTATGGTTTGGTCTAGCTTTAAACTCACTCTCTCTCATGTACTGATTTCGATGAAAATAGGGTATCAAATCAGAGAAAACCAAACAAACTATACTTTGACACACCTTCTATACATGAATGGTTTGAAATTATACCCTCCTTCAACAGTAAAGCAAAACTAATTAATTCAAATAATAAAACAATTTTCTAACATGAACTTTGGACTAGATAGGGGCATAACATTAAATATAAGGCTAGGAGCAATTGAGCTAGTAGAATAGAATATAAAACAAATTATAGTGCAATAAAGGGAAAACTTCTGACAGAATTTGCTTCAAGGCTCAAGAAAATCTGCCAAACAGAGCTCAATAGTAAAAATATAACAAAGGCAATAAACGCTTTCACTATAACCACCTTAACATATTCTTTTGGCATAATATCTTTGTCCAAAACCAATATGGAAAATTTATGGAGAAAAATAAGAACTGAAATCACAAATTTTAGAAAACACCTCCCACTGCTGCAATTTGCCTATCACCACAACAGATCTACAGCAGATATATAATCTTACTGGCTCTCCATTTGGCCTTGGATCACCTGGACAATAGCGGTGGAGAGGGTCAGCAACTTTAAATTCCTTGGTGCTATTAATTCATAAGACCTGTTCTGGGTCCAGCAAATAAGTGCCATTACAAAGAAAGCATGGCAATGACTCTATTTAGAAGTTTGTGAAGATTTGGTATATCATGTAAAACATCAGGTTGTTTTTATTGACTACAGCTCAAAGTTCAACACCATCACACCCTCAGTTCTAATCAACAAGCTTGAAACCTGGGCCCCTGTACCTCCCTCCGTAACTGGATCTTTGACTTCCTAACCAGAAGACCACAATCTGTGAGGGTCAGAAATAACACCTCCTCCTCACTGACAATCAACACTGATGCACTTCGAGGATGTGTGCTTAGCCCAGTGCTCCACACCCAAAAATATGTGGCTAGGCAGAGTTCAAACAGCATCTCTAAAGTTGCCGTAGACACTACTATTGTTGGCAGAATTACAGATGGTGATGAAGAAGCATACGGAGTAAATCAGAACATTTAGCTGAGTGGTGTTGCAGCAACAACCTTACACACAATGTCAAGGAATCATTTGTGGACTTCGGGAAGGGGAAAGTCAAGGGAACACACACCAGTCCTCATCAAGAGAACTTAAGTGGAAAGGGTGGGATGTTTCAAGTTCCTGAGTGTCAGCATCTCTAAATCAGCCATGATCAAATGGCGGAATAGCCTCAAGTGGGCCAAATGGCTTAATTCAGCTCAAGCGCCTTATGGAATTGTATTTTACTTGGTCACCAGACCTGAATGCCACTGATTTACCCTTCAGCAGATTGTGGATCTCTTGGTTCATCCATAGTTTTTGGTTGGGGAATACTCTGAATGATTTTGTGCGATGACTCTCATCTATGACAACTGTGGCATACTCGTTCAGATCCTCTGATGAATCCTTGAATAAGGCCCAATCTACTGGTTTGAAGCAATCGTATAACCACCTCTTTGTTACCCTTATCTCTTCAGTCTCTGCCTGTGGTAGGCAGAAGAACAGCCAGATGGTCAGAAATAAGGTCTAGGGATGGTATGATAGGCATTCCTGATTATACTACAACAGTAATAGAGGATGTTGGCACCCCTTGTGCTGCAGGTGACATGCTGATGACAATTGGGCAGAGATCTCTTCAAACAAGTCTGATTGAAGTCCAACAATGATCTGAAAGGTGTTTCTTCTTTGATTACTATTATATGTAAAATTATTATAAGTTTCAAAAATAAATAAATAGTGCAAAAGACAAATAACAAGGTGGCATTCATGGATCATTCAGAAATGTGATGGTGGAAAAGAAGAATATCTTCCTAAAATGTTGAGTGTGGTTTACTAGTCCTCTGTACCTCCTTCCTAATGGTAGCAATGTGAAGATGGTAAATCCCAGCTGATGAGGGCCTTTACTGATGGTTGCCGCCTCCTAGAGGGACTGCTTCTTGAAGATGTCCTCAGTGACAGTGGGATTTGTGCTCATGATCAAACTGGCTGAGTCTACTAGCCTCTGATCCTGTGTCCATACTAGGCAGTGATGCAACCAGTCAGAATGCTCTCAATGATACATCAGTAGAAACCAACAAGAGTCTTTGGTGACATACCAAATCTCCTGAAAGTCCAAATGAGGTAGAGCCTCTGGTGTTCATTCTTCCTGATCACATCAATATGATGTTGATGCCCAGGAACTTGAAGCTGCTCAGCCTTTCCAAAGCTGACCCCTCAATAAGGTCTGGTATATGTTCTCCTGACTTCCCCTTCCTGAAATCCACAAACAATTCCTTGGTCTTGCTGATATCGTTACCCTGATATTGATATTGCTGATGTTGTTGTTCTGATACCACTTAACGAACTGACCTATCACATTCTCATACACCTCCTTGTCAAACAGCACGGAGGAAAATAAAAGTTGCCCATAGCTGCAATCAAGCGATTTCTAATGGAATCAAAAGCAGCAATGAGCCATAGTCTTACTTTCCTGTGATTGTATTAGCAAATTGTGATATTTTATGATGTAGAGATACAAGTCATTAGTAACTTCACCAATAAAAGTTATGAATCAAAAGGAAGGAAATGATTCCTCCATAGATAGTATTTGCCCAAACATCCAATACTTGTTATACTATTAGACCTATAGCAACCATTTTTGTTACATATGTTTCAACCTTCATCATTTTAAGTTTATTTTGGTGTTTAGCACAGATTTAAGCTTTTGCGCTTCAGTCTTTGCTGAGGCACCCACAGCAAAGTATTAAACCATAACTTTCTGAATCAGTCACAAAAGCACAACCAACTGATCTGAGATTCTATGTAAGCAAGGTTAGCAGGATATTTTGTTTTTATATTATCATCTTGCCTTTATCCTATTATTGCCCAATAAAATCTGTAGCTTCCTTTGTGTACATTTCAAAAAGTAATACATGATGTCCTGCCCGTGGAAAATCAAATGCTATTTTAAATTTGTTTTTGGCAAGTGATTTTCTGAGCTGCAAAATAAATATCAATTTGCCACATATTTTCATTCTCTTTTTATTAACCAGATACAAAAACAGTCTTGTATATTCATTTTTATTTAAAATTGTACAGCAATCTTTTCCAACTATCTAAAGTTAATGGAATAAAAGTGAACAGTACATTAACTATGTAATGTGTACCGATCTCCACACTTCTACATGCTGTATCTGGAAACAACTTATTAAAAATATTTATAGACACCTTTCCAGCAATAAACTTTAATTGTAGTTGATTTATTAACAGTGATGCATTTAAGATCTAAAATGTTTTTGATCTACACTGAATCACATCCCAATGGAGCATCTTCAATGTCTTATCTTCATCTGGAAATCTGAGGGGCGAAGTCAACTTTATCAGGATAATGGGAGCCATGAGATGCTTTTTTATAAATGGAGATGTGGATTACTATTTCTTGTGATGTGGACAAAGGAACAAGAGGAGACTATCTTAATTTGTACTGGAATGCTGATAAGAAAGGACAGGGAAAGACTATCTCTTTGATGAGTTAGTGCCTATCAATTATTGTTACCAGATGTGTAAGGAGAGAATTTGAAAAGATCTAAATGATAAAAATGAGAAATTACAATTTCAAAATAGACTTAATAGTTCAGAATGCATATCATTACAATGTGGCATTTGTACACAAGAACATCAACAAAACTAGCAGACTCTTAGATTTCATAACCAGGTGTCTGCACATCAAGGGTTAGTATTTTTCCTACAACATTTAAACAATGTTGGACACCATGGTAGCAACATAGCAGTTAGTGCAATGCTATTACAACGCGGGGCATTCTGGATTTCGGAGGTCATTTCTAACACCACTCTGTAAGGAGACTTTGTGGGTTTTCCTGGATGCTCCAGTTTCCTCCCACAGTCCAAAGACATACTGGGTAGGTTAACTGGTCATTGTAAATTGTCCCGTGATTAGCTTAGGATTAATTGGGTTGTAGGTTTGCTAGGGCAAAGTGGCTCGAAGGGTCACACTGTACCGCTATTAATAATAATAATACAACTGATGGATAAATAAGAAATATAGGGGTATCAATGAGGAAAGAAAATAGATCATAGCATGATAAAGGGAAGACTTCTGACATAAGTTACTTCAAGACTTAAGAAAATCTGCCAAGCAGAGTTCGACAGTAAAAAAAAATGTAGGCAATAAACACTTTTTCTATACCTATATTAATGTCTTGTATATATTAACCCAGGACCCCTTCAGGTATCACCTATCGATGGACTTTGCTTTAGATGGAAGACCTATGTGTGACAACTCATCAACTGACCAGGCTAAATTCCTGGGTTGTCCTTAATAATATATTGGTCATAATATCTTCTAAGGATATAATTCCATCAAAGAAAGCAGGAATTAGCACTCCACATAAGCATATGCAATTCTGACAAAAAGTATACACCACTAAACTTAAATGAGAGCACAACCCAGAAAAATGAAGACATTATCACTATTGAAGAAATTAACCAATGGAAGAGCATGGACAAGCTTCATCAACAGTTACACTGTAATATCTAGGTAAGCCTTCAGAAAGCCACAATACTAAACAGCACTAGAACAGTCCGAAAGTTCCTAGCAATTGTCAAATGAGTGTGCTTGGCTATGCCGGTTCCTCAAGTATTACCAGCTTGAACTGAGAAAAAAAATCCAGTACTAATAACCGAGGCAGGCAGCCAGCAGCACCACCATGGATGGGACAGGGTGGGATGACAGTGAGAGGTAGGGTTTGGAGAACTCATCGAACGGTAACCACTTAGCAACGTAAACCCAGAGGACAGATGAAGAGCTGGGGCTCGGTTTTGGGCTCTGCAGGGAGGTTTGGGTTCTGGGGTGAAGACATCCATTGGCGTAAAATCAGCTGTGACTTCCCATTCCCCCTCCCCAACAAATCCTGAACAAATCCAGACACGTCAGTGTTTGTTCCCCATGTTAGAGGCTGCTAAAACTGAAACCTGGCTGTTGGTATAAAATGCAAAACCCTTTCACTTTAGAAATTGAGAGATGTCTACGGAACAGAGTGATATGGCCGGTGCCTGGGGGTCGCCTGGAGCTAGCGCTGGACATGACAGTATGCAAACCGCTAATGGTGCACTGCCGAATAGGGAAACCTGAAAAAGCCACAAACCACATTCAGAGTAACTCACCAACACCACAGGCTCCGACTGGTGAAGCAGTCCACTTCCAACTGACAACTCAGTTAAGAGAGGAAAGGCATGCATGAAATAGTCAGTAGTAGTAAACACATTCATAATTCGTGTGTATCCTTTACTAATGGAACTTGAGACTAACATGACAGCATACAGGACAAACTTCAATAGTTTTCAGCACAATATCCCTTCATGCAAGTAAATGCGCAACGAAGAGCAGATCAAAGTAGAGTGATAGTAAAAAATAACTTGATCCCTATACATGGTTAAACCACATAAAACATGAAGTTGCACAAGAGCTAGGAAGAAACAACCTAAAGACCATGACAATACTATGCTGGCATCTGTTAGTCTCGCGAGACCATGGACCTGTGCCTGGAATGGTTTCCAGGGCGCAGGCCTGGGCAAGGTTGTACGGAAGACCGGCCGTTACCCAAGCAGCAAGTCTCCCCTCTCCACGACACCGATGTTGTCCAAGGGAAAGGCAAAGGCCGATACAGCTTGGCTGCTGGTGTCGTGGCAGGAGTTGCCAGAGCAAGGTTGAAGGTAACATTGGACTGCCTTAGGGACTCCAGCTCTGGATTTGTCCTCAGGGTTTACTCCCGAAGCCTTTCCCAAATTCTCTAATTTGCTGAATCATATGAAAATTGGGTATCAAATCAGACAAAAAGGAAATAAACTATGTGTTAACACACTTTTTATACATGGATAACTTGAAATTATACACTGCTTTATCAGTTAAGCTAAAGCAATTAATTAAAATAGTAGAACTACTAGTGAAAAATATAAACATGAACTTTGGACCAGATAAATGCAGAACATTTAACATAAAGAAAGGTGCAATAGAGCTAACAGAATACAAATCAGAGCAGAAGGATACAATACAACCGATGGATGAATATTAAACATATATGTATCTGGGATATCAACAAGCAAAGAAAATTGATCATAGTGTGATAAAGGTAAAACTTTAGACAGAATTTACTTAGAAGCTTAAAACAATCTGCAAAACAGAGCTCAACAGTAGAAATATAACAAAGACAATAAACACTTCTGTTATACTATATCGATGCGTTCTCTTGGCATAATACCTTGGTCCGAAACTGATCTGGAAATTTTACAAAGAAAAATACGAACTGAGATGACAAATTTCATAAAACATTCAAATGCACTTTGATCAACACACCTAGGAAAAAAGTGGGAAGAGGAATAACAGACATTGAAAATCTACACAACAGTCAGATAAAACTTCTAAGGATATACTTTCATAAACAAAAACAGGAAACAACACTCCATGTAAGCATATGCAATTCTGATAAAATATACACTACTAAACTTAAATGAGACCACAACCCAGAAAAATACAGACCTTATCACTATTGAAGAAGAAGAAGAATAACCAGTGGAAGAGCATGGCCCCACCCCCCTCCACCCATGGAAGACATCCGCGTGATCTGAGAAGACTAGAACCATTGAACCCTTGGCTCAGAGTTGGAGACATCTTCGCAGAAACAGAAACACATAATAAAAGACCAACAAATTCAAAATGATAAATGTAGAAGATGCCAAGAGAAAACAGAAACAATCCAACACATTACAGGATCCTGTAGCAGTTTAACTCAATCTGATTACTTACACGGCACAATCAAGTGGCAAGCATCATTCATCATAATCTTGCTTTAAAATTTAAACTCATAAATGAAATCACACTTTACTATAAAGTGATCCAGTTTTTGAGTCAGAAAACCACAAATTATATTACAGTTGATCCGTTATTACAGAAAAGACAATCCACAATAAGTGCCCAGATATAATAATACAGGATAAAAAAGCAAGAACAGCTTATTTAATAGATATAGCTATTCCAAACATACAAAATTTACAGAAGTGCCAGAAACACACTGAATTGAAAGAGGAAATTGAAAGACTTTGAAACATGAACAAGATATACATTGTTCTGATAGTAATATCTACAACTGGCGTCATCCCAAAGTCGCTCCACAATAGCATTAAACAATTAGAGCTACACAGTAAATTTCTATGTAAATCTTCTGAAGGCCACAATACTAAACACCACTAAAATCGTCCGAAAGATCCTAGCAATTGTCAAATCAGTATACTTGGCTTTGCCTGCACCTCAGTTTAAGCTGAGAAAAAATATAATAAATTCAAGGGGGTACAGTTCTGGGAACTGAATTTTTAAAAATTATATATTAACCTAAAGAGAAGCAGGGTCAATTTATTAGAATTTTACCACCGCTTTAAGAGTTGAATCTTGAGAAACAAACACAGAAAGACAGAGTTATTTCACTGAGGCTTTTCACAATTGGAAAGGAGCCAATGTTTTCTGCTGGAAGAGTTATCAAGGTGCAATGGGACAAACAAAACCAGATCTGCATCTACCATTTCCTGTGTTTACGCCTTTCAGTAGTAAAGCTCTGAATATAAGAGATGGTAGAAATGTTGAATACTCTTTGACTAAGAGCAGTACATGATACTTCAATTAGTAATTTTATATGTGAAAACGATAAGTGATTTTCAGTCAAAGTAGATGCATGGTATTTGGATGAAGATAATTGAATTAATGAATAGGTTACTTCTATTCTTGTATTCGTTTTATTTTGAGTAGTGGCACAGAATAAGCCCTTCTGGCCCATCGAACCACTGCACCCAGCAACCCTCAATAACCCCTGATTTAACCCTAACCTAATCACAGGACAATTTACAAAGACAATTAACCTACTAACCCATATATCTTTGGTTTGTGGGAGAAAACCTCTGCATTCTATGGGGGGAACAAACAAAATCCTCTCAAAGGATGCCAGGGTTGAACTCCAACATCCCGAAGATGTGTTCTTATCACATCATATAAACAACTTATGTTCCAACGACTCCTGGAGGAAAGATCTGGCCGGAGAACAAAGCAATGGGTGTCTTCCATTGTATACTATAAGCACGAACATCTCCGGAACTGTACTAAAACCATAAGTATACACCTCCTTAAATTCCAGTTCACTTCATTCTTCTTTCCCCTAACAAGTTTGTGCAATTTGCCACAAGACTTGAGACCATCGGCATGCTACTTTTGCAGTCTCCTTTCTCTTTCACACAAAGGTCAGTTAGCCTAATAACTGTTATTTGAAAATCTTAGAATCCATCACTCATAAAATAATAGCAAGGTATTTAGAAAATCATAATCAGTCAAATCAAGCCATCATGGATTTACAGAAGGGAAATTTTGACAAATTTGATAGCATTCTTTTTGGATGTAACAAACAAGGTGGATAAAGGAAAACTGGTGGAAGTAACGAATTTTCATTTCCAGAAGAGATATTATAAGGTGCCACATCAAAGGCACCTTGCACCAGGTAAGAACACAATGGTTTGTGATAAATGTATCATTTTCAGGTTGGTAATCAGTATACGGCTAGGACTTAGCTATACATTAATGATTTGATTGAGCAGATCAAGAGTGTTGTAACAAAATTTGCTGATGATAGAAAGGTAGGTTGATAAGCAAATTGTGAGAACATAAAAACTCCTATACGCAAATGGACAAAGGTTAGCCAAAGGAGTACAAAATAGGAAATGTAAGGTTATCCACTTTGAAAGAAAGAATGACAAGCTAATTAATTTTTAAATGAGTTGAGAGTACTATTGTGATAAACTGGAGACCAGGAAATGCAAATGTTAGCATACAGATACAGCAAGTAATTAGGAAGGTTAGAGTAATGAGTATGAAAGTAGAGTTTTAGTGCATTTTTACAGGGCAATGAGGAGAAAGCTCCTGATCTCTATAATTAAAAAAATATGTATAGTGCACAGAAGGTTCACTCAGTTGATATCTGGGATGAAAGGTTGACATACTTAGAAAGTTTGAGCAGGTTGGGCCTAAGTTTACTGGTTCTTTGAAGAATATGAGATATTATTGAAAGATATAAGATCCTGAGGAAATTAATAGGCGGTTACTCAGAGGAGGTTTCCCCTAGCTACTAGGCCAAGGAGGCATAGTTTCAGAATAGTTATTATTTCAGATGGCAATGAAGAGGAGTTTTTTCTCAGCAAGTTGTGACTATTTAGAATTGTCTAAGAACTGTGGAAGCAACATCAGAGAATATTCTCAAGGTACAGAGATGACCGACTTTTGAACTGTAAAGCAGTCAAGGAGTACAGGAAGAGAGATGGAAAAAATGGTGTTAAGGCCATCATTAGAGGTGATGATCTCACTGGATGGCAGAGCATGTCCAAGGGGACAAATAGCCTGGACCTACTCCTTTTTCTTGTGGTCTCATTTCAAGATAAAGCATTGATTCATAATAATTCAGCTTTTGCGCAGAACAGATGTGAAAGATAAGAGAAGTGCTATTTACCCATGCAATGAGCTTTAAAGAGCTGGTCCTGAAATTGTTCAGCACTTCTTTTGTTTTATAGAAAGTGGACTTTGTTTATTCCCCCAGAGCTATTTTGAGAAGCTTTAGAAATATCACCTAGTGCATCACACTGCCTCAGAAGCAGAGGGTATTACTGTACAGTCTTTCACTGCCACTGAGAAATAGCCACTCAGTGAGACATCATCAGTGAACTGTTAAAGGCACACGCACGCACACATGCATGCACACGGCCAGCTATCCTTCAGCTATTGCTGTGGACAGAGTTGCATTGTTCTTTAGACAAGCGCCAAGATTTATTGAGAGGGACCTACAGAGGCTGATTGACCCTATCACCCACTGGAGGAAAGTTTTATAGTCAAAGGACCACAGGATCTCTTCAGAGCCAACTGGAGGTGACCGTGTCAGAAGGTTGTCAAGGAATTCTTTGTTTGAAACAATGTTCCTTGCAGTGCTGGCCAGTGTCACTTAAAACATTATCACCTTAGGTTTTTCTACATCTCAAGATTGCAGAGTCAAAATCACAATCAGGTTTAATATCACTGATGTCATAAACATTTGGTGCTTTTTGCGGCAGCATAAAATGCAATACATAATAATAAAAAAACATTAAGCATTGCAATAAGAAATACATATTAATTAAATAATTAGTGCAAAAAGAGAGCAAAAAAATATTGAGGTGGACAAAAACATTGTCCACTCGGAAAGCTGATGGCGGAGGGCAAGGAGCTGTCCCTAAATGTTGAGTGTGTGCCTTCAGACTCCTGGACCTCCTCCTTTACGGTGGTAATGAGAACAGAGCATCTCCTGGGAGATGGGGGTCTTTCATGATAAGTGCCACCTTTTTGAGGCATCACCTTTTGATGATGTCCCCGATGTTGGGGCTGATGATGGGGCTGGCTGAATTTGAAATTTCCTGCAGCTTTTTCCAATCCTGTGGCCCCTCCATACCAGATAGTGATGCAACCAGTTACAGTGCTCTCCACAGTACATCTGTAGAAATTTGCAAGAGCCTTTGGTGTCATACCAAGTCCCTTCAAACTTTGAATAAAACGCAACGACTGCCATACTTTCTTTGTAACTGCATCAATGTATTTGGTCCAGAATAGATCTTCAGCAATGTTGACTCCCAGGAACTTGAAACTGATCACCCTTTTCACTGCTGATCCCTCGATGAGGACTAGTGTGTGTTCCCTTGATTTCCCCTTCCTGACGTCCACAATCAATTCCTTGCTATTACTGATGTTGAGCGCAAGGTTGTCATTATGATATCACTCAACCAGCTGATCTATCTCACTCCGGGATGTCTCCTTGTCACCATCTAAAATTCTGCCAATAGTAGCTGTATCATCAGCAAATTTTTAGATGGTGATTGAGCTGTGCCTAGAAACACTGTCGTGGGTAGAGAGAGGGAGGAGAGGCAGGAGAGGGAGGAGAGAAGGGAGAGGGGAGAGAGGAGGGAGAGGAAGAAAGAAAATGGTCCAAGCATGGATCCTTGAGGGACCTGATTGTTATTCTCAACTGATCTGCCTGTATCCCATTCTTCCTTTCTGCTGCTTTGCTTGTATCTCTCCCTTTCTCTGAGTGTGATTTCTGTTTTTCTCTTTCCATATTTAGCTACTATGTAGGTACTGATCTGCATTTCCCTGTCCTTTCCTCTCTCCATGCATGCCTCTCGTAGTCTATCCCTCTGATCATCTCTGTCTCTTTTCATGTTCTTCCACACTCATTCAGTCCA